>NC_088684.1:159131498-159762498 GCF_028017835.1 Emys orbicularis
AACAGACTAGATCAGGGGTCGGCAACGTTCGGCACGCGGCTCGCCAGGGTAAGCACCCTGGCGGGCCGGGCCAGTTTATTTACCTGCTGATGCAGCAGGTTCGGCCGATCGCGGTCCCCACTGGCCGCAGTTCGCCGTCCCGGGCCAATGGGGGCGGCGGGAAGCGGCGCGAGCGAGGGATATGCTGGCCGCGGCTTCCCGCCACCCCCATTGGCCCGGGATGGCGAACCGCGGCCAGTGGGGGCTGCGATCGGCTGAACCTGCCACGTCAGCAGGTAAATAAACTGGCCCGGCCCGCCAGGGTGCTTACCCTGGCGAGCCGCGTGCCGAACGTTGCCGACCCCTGGTCTAGATCCATCCTCTTTGGAACCCCCTTTCAGGTAGTTGAAAGCAGCTATCAAATCCCCCCTCACTCTTCTCCTCAAATGGCTTTATTCAGTCATCATACTGCCTTCCTCAGCTGCACATCAGATCCACTCCCAAACTGCAGGACCTTGTGGAACACAGCAAGTTAGGGAATAAAGCCAAGGACCACTCCTTGAATACCATGGGCCTGATTCACCATTGAATTATTCCAGTTTTACCCCAGGATTTTAGAAACCATTGCTTAACACAATTGACTTCTACAGTTGCCACCTAATATCTAACTTCCCATTGCTGAGCAAATTGACTAAGAAGCTTGCCGTGGGTTGTAGGCAACTCCACCTTTATTTCCTTTTTCTTTGTACTTTCCCATAACTTCTCCTTTGCTTTTTCTTCCTCTTTCTTTCTCCTTCCATTCTATCTGTGCTCTTCCATCCATCACTCTTGCCCAGCCACCCCATCATTCTCTCTCTCTCTCTCTCTCTCTCTCTGCCTTACTAAATGCATTAAAAAACAGTAATGTATAAAGAGGTATAGGACATGAGTTTGCATATGGAGTGGCTGTAAAAGAAAAGCCAAGATAGGTTTGGATTGCATTGTGCCCAGTGATTGTCCCCAGTGTGACTGTACATGGAATGGAATGCTGTGTTCAGTTCTAAGCACCGCTCCAGAAAAATTGATAAACTGGGGAAAAGTGCAACAAAAATACTTGGGGGACTGGTGGGACTTATTCGTTATAAGTGAGGATTAAAAAAGAAAGCTAAGTGATGACAAAGAAAAGACATAAGTGCGTAAAACTATTTCAACAGTCTAAACTACGAGGTAGAAGACAAAATGTTTAGGTTGGTAGAAGTCAAATTGGGAGTAACATGATGATATTAAGAAAGTGAAATTTAGGCTGAAAATAAATAAAACTTCCTATGAGCTCCAGTAGGCTAGAGAATAATCTGTTCAAGGAAACGGTGGAAGAGGCATCATTTGGTACATTTAAAATAAGAGTGGCCAGAGCATGAACAAATGTACGATAGGAAATAGTCTTACTCTGGTAGGGAGAGTGTAGCTGGCCGGATCTGCCTTTTCCATCTCTCACTTCTGTGATACCATGAGGCAAATTTACATTTATCACCTTACCAGCTTTTTGAAAAAGTAACTTTGTTAATGCTATCAAACTGAGACTTGCACTTACAGTATCAGGGGGTAGCCGTGTTAGTCTGTATCTACAAAAACAACAAGGAGTCTGGTGGCACCTTAAAGACTAACAGATTTATTTGGGCATAAGCTTTCGTGGGTAAAAACCTCACTTCTTCGGATGCACTATGCATCCGAAGAAGTGAGGTTTTTACCCACGAAAGCTTATGCCCAAATAAATCTGTTAGTCTTTAAGGTGCCACCAGACTCCTTGTTGTTTTTGCACTTACAGTGTCACCTACACAAGCAATACACTTTCCAGGAAACAAGGGGCTACAGCTTGGGATTTGTTTGTTTGGTTTTTTTAATTTTAAAATTGATTATTTGGAGGTTGAATTTAATAAATCCAAACCTTTCTACCGCACTTCCTGGTAGGATTTGGGAGATTAATATTCTGATAATACCACAAGCAGCATATCCAAGCTATGTCTACACTTATGGAGTCGTGTATAGTATACACGCTGAACGTCCCCATAGCACAGGTGTAAATAGCAGTGTACACAGTGAGGCATGGCTTAGACAAGAAGAGTAAAGACATTCCTGAACCTTAGGGCTGGTCTTCACTACCCGCTCGGATCGGCGGTAGAAAATTGATCTCTCGGGGATCGATTTATTGCGTCTCGTCGGGACGCGATAATCGATCCCTGAATCAACGCGCGTACTCCACCAGCCCAGGTAGGAGTAAGCGCCATCGACAGGGGAGCCGCGGCGGTCGATTTGCCGCTGTCCTCACAGCGGGGTAAGTCGGATCAGATACGTCGAATTCAGCTACGCTATTCCCGTAGCTGAATTTGCATATCTGAAATCGATCCCCCCCCCGTAGTGTAGACGTAGCCTTAGGGTGTACATCCTACATAGCTCTTTACACACCCAAGCCATGCCTCCCTGATCTACACCGCTAGTTTTAGCAATGTAGTGTCCCACTGTCTCCCCACTGCTGGAGCCTTTCCCTGCCACAGGGAACTACTGCAGCCTTTCCCCACTGCAGCAAAAGACTCTGGTAGCTGGGAATGGCTCTGGCAAGTCCACACTGCCAGAGCCTTTGACCTCTGCTGGAGCCTTTCAATGACGTGTAGCGACACATCACATTGTGGATGAAGTTTTTTTTCCATTGTGGTGTATACTTAGACATACCGTACACACTGCCACCAGGGTAGACAAGGCCCAAATGGCACACAATAAAATGCAAGGCTGGGTCCCACTCCCAACCCCTACTGATTTTCTCTGTCTATGAAGAAAGGAGGTAGAGGTGGCAGGGAGGCAAAATGACCTGTGAGGGAGGGAAAATCATGGAGCACAAGCACTGGCAGGAGGTGCAAGGAAAGAGGCAGGAATTAACAGCTGTCTCTGTCTCTGTGACTCTGACTGCTGCTTCAAATATGCTGGAAAAGCAGAAGAAGCTTTTAATCTCATAATGCCTTATTTTCTTTCCAGCAGCACCAGTAGCTGTCAAAGCTTTTAATACCTAACTTCCTGTTTTTTGCCAGCTGCTGCCTACTGTTACGTTTAAAAAAACAAACATATACATACTTTTTCTGGAAGGTTGCATCATAATACTACTTTATTTCTCAGAATTTAAAATGCTAAGACGCAAGAACAAGAACAAAAAAACAGAGAGAGAGAAAACAGGGTGCACCCAAAGTCAGACAGGCACAACGTACCTCACCTTGCTTTATGCTGGTTCTCCCCAGACCGACTAATTGCATGCTTTGCTACAGAGCCCTCTAACCTGCAAGCAGGACCAAGAAAACACACAAACACTCTTAAAGTGACAGCTTGCAATTTTCAGTCCCCACTACACCACACCTACCCAGCCACCCTTTCACTCTTCTGAATCAAAGACATGCTTGTGGTGCAGGAAAGACAAAGCAAGTCACATAGAACAAGAGGCTGGTAAGTGAAAACTTTGGAATCTGACTCTAGGTTGAACTGGCAGGGAAGGAAGCAGGGTGCTTAGGAAACTAAACATTCTTTCCTGGCGACTTTTAAGAAGCCACCCTTCCTATGACTCTGCATTCCCCATCCCTATGCTGTAACTTTGGAGAAGGTAGAGAGAGGAATCCCCTATTTCCACAGGCAGAGTCTCAGCAGATGCTGAGAGTCTGTGGGGCTGCTGCTCTGATCTCCTGCTTGTAGCATCAGAGCCTCACTCTCCCATCCCCCACGTCAGGCCTGCACAACTCGTAAAGTGGCGAGGGCCATATTACTGCAAAGAAAACAGCTGAGGGCCGTAACCCCCTGAGCGCCGCCAAACCCCCCCACCAGCGCCACCCACCCCATGGAAACAAACCCTCCTTCCCCAGCGCCGCCCCACCGAAACAGCAGTATTGAACCTCGGTAATATGTTATAGTGGGCCCTTAAGGTAGTATAATTAAGGTAAAAGAAAAATGTCTTTTTGCTAGAAGTAGAATAAGATCTTCCCCCCACTTCGTAATTAATTGCCCTGTTGAATGAATGAAGTGTGAATGAGGAAGGCGTGGAAGGCAGGCACCTCCAGACAGCTGCAACCCTTGGAGAGGGCAGGGCCGGCTCGAGGATTTTTGCCGCCCCAAGCAAAAAAATTTTGGGCCGCCTCCCCTTTCTTTTTCGTGCCCCTCTGCCCCCGGCCCCACCCCAACTCCACCCTTCCAAACCCCTTCCCCAAATCCCCAGCACCGCCTCCTCCCCCGGCGTGCCGCATTTCTCCCCCCCCATTGCTTCCTGTGGGCCCCCCGCGACCTCCCGCCCTAGCTCACCTCCGCTCCGCCTGCTCCCCCAGGCGCGCCACCGCTCCGCTTCTCCCCCCTCCCTCTCAGGCGAGGGAGGGCGGAGAAGTGGAGCAGCAGCGTGTTCAGGGGAGCAGGTGAAGCAGAGGTGAGCTAGGGTGAGGGGGAGCAGGAAGTAATGGGAGGGTAGAGGAACCGCTCCCCGGTCCAGCTCACCTCCGCTCCACCACCACCGCCTCCCCCGAGCGCCCGCCGCTTGGCTTCTCCTCCCTCCCAGCCTTGCTGCGCGAAATAGCGGTTTCGCACGTGGCAAGCCTGGGAGGGATGGGGGAGAAGCGGAGTGGCAGCGCGTTCAGGGGAGCAGGCGGAGCGGAGGTGAGCTAGGGTGGGGGGGCACAGGAAGTAACGGGGGGGTAGAGGAACCACTCCCTGCTCCAGCTCACCTCCGCCACCTCCCCCGAGTGCCCCACCGCTTGGCTTCTCCTCCCTCCCAGCCTTGCTGCGCGAAACAGCTCTTTCACGCGCGGCAAGCCTGGGAGGGAGGGGGGAGAAGCGGAGCGGCGGCGGTGCGCTCAGGGGAGCAGGCGGAAGCAGAGCGGAGGTGAGCTGGGGTGGCGAGGGCACTTTTTCCCCATGCCCCGGAGTCGGCACCTATGATGGCCAGCGCCAGAATGCCGCAACTAGAAATGTGCCACCCCAAGCACCTGCTTGTTTTGCTGGTGCCTGGAGCTGGCCCTGGGAGAGGGGATGGGAGCCAGACCAGATCAGTAGAACAGGTCAGCCACCGACTCACCACTGGCCTCCTCAGCCCCCCTGCCCCGGCTCGCTTACTCACCCTCCGCCACTGCCTGCTCGCTCGCCTCCTCAGCCCCCCACCCCTGCGGCTCGCCAGCTCACCTGCCCCCCCGCTACTGCCCGCCCGCTCGCCTACTCAGCCCCTCCTCCCCCGCCACTGGCTCACCTGCCCCCCCTGCCACTGCCCGCCCACTCGCCTCCTCAGCCCTCCACCCGCCCGGCTTGCCTACTAATTCCCCGCCACTGCCCGCCCGCTCGCCTACTCAGCCCCCCTCCCTCACCCACCGCTTGCCTACTCACCCCCCCACGGGCCACACAGTGAGCCCATCTACTCAACCCCTGCGGGCCACACAGTGAGCCCCCACGGGCCGCACAGTGAGCCCCCGCGGGCCGCATGCGGCCCCCGGGCCGCATGTTGTGCAGGCTTGCCCCACGTCAACTAGAAAGTGGGGAAAGGATTGGGATTTACTAAACCTGATCTCCAGATTAACGTCATAATTATAACTCCTCATTGAGTGGAGGTGGTGATTTCAGACTTTGTGGAAAGTGAGTTTTCATGTGAGATTTACACTCGATCCCCAAGTATAGGGAGAGGTTATTTAATGTTTTCATCACTTCTAGTATTGATCACTGTAACTAATTATTTACTTTTCTTCCATCCTCCTCTGTTTGTAGGCTACGGCTGACACTCAGTGCTACAATTCCAATTATTACTGAGGTCTGGGTGTATTGGATTACATTACCCTGGTCAGGGCCGGATGAAGGCAGGGGCTTTAGGGGCTGCAGCCCAGGGCCCCGGCTCAAGGGGGCCCCGCAAAAATAAATCACAGGCAGCGTCTCCGGGCGCTAAAAGGGGCGCTCAGGCTGCCTGCATGCTGTGGCCCCACACCACTCCCGGAAGCGTCTGGCTGCTGGCATGTCTCTGCGGCCCCTGGCGCGGCGGGGGGGGGGGAGAGAAGCGGCCAGCGGGAGCTACAGGGCTGGCGCTTGTGGGTGTGGGCAGTGCACAGAGACATGCTGTCCCCCTCCCCCAGGGGCCACAGACATGTACCAGAAGCCAGCCACTTCCGGGAGCGGCGTGGAGCTATGGGAGGCAGGCAGCCTGCCTGAGCCCGGCTGCGCTGCCGGCCGGGAGCCGCATGTGGTAAGCACCTCCCATCCGGGGCCTGCACCTCGCACTTCCTCCTTCACCCCAACCCCCTGCCCAGATCAGAATCCCCCTCTTGCACCCAAACTCCCTCCCATAACCCGAACCCCCTCCTGCATACCCTTCCCCAGACCCCTCCTGCACCAAACTCCTTCCAAGGAAAAAGACTTGTACAGGAGCCCCACAAAATCTAATAGCCCGGGCCCACAGGAGAGTTAATCTGGCCCTGACCCTGGTGTTAACATGTCTTCATTGACATTGAAGTGTTGCTGATTATCTATAAGTGCGTAAAGATACTGTGCCTAAATTGCTTTCTGTTTTGCCTGCCCCATGTTTAGATAGCCATTTTTTTAAAGGGTCAAAGTCTATACATTTATTGAATTGCCCTTGGTATAATTCAGACATGTCTGGAATTTGGGCCATTAGTGTTGCCACTCCGTGTCTGTTTGAAAGAACTTGATTTTTACATTCAAAAGGCTGTATCTTCTCTTTTAAAAACTATCAAAAAGGCTGTTTGAAGCCGCTCTTAATTGTGCTGAATTGTAAAGCACCCAGGGACTATTGTAAAGGCACTAGAAAAGTGCATTGCATTGTTGTTATAACTCAGCTGGACTCCATGAAATCTTGCTTTGCAAAACTCCACCAAATTAAGGAATTATCATGGCTCTGATTCTAATTTCACCCTTGCCCTTATGCTGTTTTCATTCCAGTTCTACTCAGACAGGCACTGCAGTTTCTACATTTAACTACATTTCCCTTTCAAAGTGAAAAGCCCCTGAAGTCACTAAATCTACTTTTAGTATAAAGCCTATTCATTTGCCATGTTGGGAACACTGCAGCATATTTGTTCAACGAACAAAGGCCATAAACATATTTCATTTGTAAACATAGATAAAAGGAGGATGTGCCCAAAGTTGTTTGTGTTAATTACAGTTTGCCTTCAGACTTTGAACGCAATACTAATTGCACATGTACACTTTTAAAACTGTGTTTTAACATGTAAAGATGCATACATTGCCGACCCTATACAAATAAATGGTCTTTTGTGCAATATGCTTGTTTTGACAATACAAGACTCTTCTATATTGGAAAGCAGTAGAACAGACAAATCCCCGCTCATCCAGTTTCAGGTATATGTGGTATGTGCTTAACCCACCATGTGCTCATTTAAGAAGTGAACACCACCACAAAGACTACCTATTAATTAATCAGTTGGAATGTCAGCTTATGAGGTTAGGAGATACACATTTGCTTCTTGCCTGATTGGCACAATCTGACTTTGAAATGCCATGCACATATCACACTATATTATTATCACAAGGAAATACCACTGCTTATCTGTGATTATTATTTTTTATACTATCTACAAGGAATGAATGAGGAGACAAGTGTTTGTGACTGGTTTAAGCTAGAGATCTGGTCAACGGCTTGAGAGAAAATTTGTGAACCTGCAATCATTAAGAAGAGGAATCTTCCCACCTAGTTGAATAATTATTCAGGCAAGGACTCAGGTATGGTGACCAGCTGTTAGGGTGACCAGATAGCAAATGTGAAAAAATCGGGACAGGGGGTCGGGGGTAATTGGCACCTATATAAGACAAAGCCCCAAATATTGGTATTGTCCCTATAAAATCGGGACACCTGGTTACCCTACCAACTGTAGAACAGAACATAAGCATGTTTGTTTCCAATTAGAAAGTAGGAACTCCTATGGAGCAGGCTCAGGAAGATTGAAGTGACCCAATCGCCCAGCTCCATCATAAATCTTTGTGCAGGTTCTGTACCACAGTTCAATTCTTTTATTTTTCAAAGTAGACTGTTTCTTTTTTATTTGTTTAAGGAGAAGAAACCATTTGGATTTTCAGGTGATAGGTCTTTCTGTAATGTGTCAGTTTATGGTGTGTTCATCATCTTGTATTATGTCACCTCAAATAGTGTATTGTGGTGTGTGACTGATGAATTCTGACATGACGTGTCAGGATGTTTATGTCAGTGGATAAATTTAAGCAGAAATTAGGCCTCTGAAAAGATGAGGCCAAAACAATTTTAGATGGTCATTTTAAAATCATATAGAACTCTGCAGGTTATGAGAAGGTAGAATTCTGTTTGCAAAGTCCTAATTATTTGCTGCTAATTATTACAGGTCATAATTACAGGTTTAAAAATGATAATGTAATACACATATTTATGGTAGTATCAAAATAGAGACCGCTCTTAAAATTAATTAATAAAAGAAAACCTCATTTCACAGGGTCCAATGGTATGGAAGTTCACAGGATAGGAAGTTATTTCTTTCATGAATGATCTATGAAACTCAGCTGTAGACAAAGCTTCCATATGAATCTGGCAATAAGTTTGCTCCTGAACTCAGAACTTCTTTGTTAATCTGAAAATGTACAAAGGCTCTGTGTTATTACCAGCAGGCAGGGAGTTAACTTCCTGTTCTGGTCTCAAACAGGCATTCATTTTGAAGTAATTAAACAGGGCTGAGTGAAGAATTGAAGCCCACTCAGATGTTCAGAAGGAGACAATTCTGTAAAAATAAATATTGAGTACAAATATTTAGTAACCCTGACAGGTGAAGGCATAACTGATCACCCACGTTTTATAAGGCTAAGCAGTGCAACAGGTTTCTCTATTTGTTTTCAGCAAAAACAACGAGGAGTCCTTGTGGAACCTTAGAGACTAACACATTTATTTGGGCATAAGCTTTCATGGGCTAGAACCCACTTCATCAGATGCATGGAGTGGAAAATACAGGAGCACGTATAAATACATGAAAAGATGTGAGTTGTCTTACCAAGTGTGAGGTCAGTCTAACGAGACAATTCAATTGACATAGGGTTACCATATTTCCACAAGCAAAAAAGAGGACACGGGGGGGAGGAGCCCCGCTCTAGCCCTGCCCCTGCCCTGCCCCATCCACTCCCTCCCACTTCCCACCCCCTGTTTGCCCCCCCAGAACCCCCAACCCCCCCCCGCTCCTTGTCCCCTGACTGCCCCCTCCTGGGACCCCTGCCACTAACTGCCCCCTAGGACCCCACCCCCATCTAAGCCGCCCTGCTTCTTGTCCCCTGACTGCCCCCTCCTGAGAACCCCCTATGACCCTACCTGTCCCCTGACTGCCCCGACCCTTATCCACACCCCCACCCCCAGACAGACCCCCGGGGACTCCCATGCCCTATCCAACTGCTCCCCGCCCCCTGACAGGACCCCCAGAACTCCTGACCCATCCAACCCCCTCTGCTACCTGCCTGCCTCAACCCCTCTCCACGCCCCTGCCCCCCTGACAGCCCCCCCAGAACCCCAGACCCATCTAACCCCCCCCCTGCTCCCTGTCCCTGACTGTCCCAACCCCTCTCCACACCCCTGGCCCCCTGACAGCCCCCCCCAGAACCCCAGACCCAGCTAACCCCCCCTGCTCCCTGTCCCTGACTGTCCCAACCCCTCTCCACACCCCTGCCCCCCTGACAGCCCCCCCAGAACCCCAGACCCATCCGACCCCCCCTCCCTGTCCCAGGCCGGCTTTAAAGAGCCCAGGAATCGGGCTGCACTCCGGCCGGGGTTGCGGGGCTTGGGGCCCGGCCGGAGGTGCTCGGCCGGGGCTGGGCTGGCACCAGGGCCGGCGCTGCTGGGGGCCCGGGCCCCGGGCCGGCGCTGCTGGGGTCGGAACCGGGGCCAGAGCCGCTGGGGCCCGAGCTGGGCCAGAGCCGCTGGGGCCGCCGGGCGCTGCTCGGCCCGGGCCACGCCTCCCCGGAGCTCTCCTCCTCGCGTCCCTCTGCCCCAGCTTACCTGCTGCGGCCTCCCGCTTGCCCCTGCTTCTTTTCAGACTTCCCGCGAAGATCTGATTCGCGGGAAGCAGGGGAGGGGGAGGAGCTGGTGAGCGGAGCGTTCAGGGGAGTGGAAAGACAGCTGCAGGGCCGGACAGCGTGGTAAGGCTGCAGGGGATGGGGGGAGCCGGGAAGGGGCTTTGGGTGCCCAGCGGCGCTTGGCCGCCGCTTTTCTGTCTATAAATAGCCAACCGGGGGGAAATCCCGGACATTTTTAGATTTTTAAAAATCCACCCCGGATGGATATTTATAGACCGAAAAGCCGGACATGTCCGGGGAAATCCGGACATATGGTAGCCCTAATTGACAGCAGGATACTAAGGGAGGAAAAATAACTTTTGAAGTGGTAATGAGAGTGGCCCATTTCAGACAGTTGACAAGAAGGTGTGAGTAACAGTAGGGGGAAATTAGTATTGGGGAAATTAGGTTTAGGTTTTGTAATGACCCAACCACTCCCAGTCTTTATTCAGGCCTAATCTGATGGTGTCCAGTTTGCAAATTCTGCAGTTTCACGTTGGAGTCTGTTTCTGAAGTATTCTGTTGAAGAATTACCACTTTTATTTGTTTTCAGTTTATGTAAAATATATATTACTTGTAACCACTGCATTAAAAAACGGTGAAAACTTGCTGACTCAAAGACATTTTGTTGTTTCTGAGCCAGTTGATGTGCTTCAACAACTTTACAATAATTTTTTTTTAAAAAAACCTTAATTTTCAAAAAATTACAAAATGCAATTAAACTGACCAATGTGAAAGGCTTTCACAAAAAACATTCTTTCCAAACCTATAGAGTTGCAGACAGACCATAATGCAAAAGAACCTTGGTAAACCACAATTCACACAACCAAAAAATAGTGGTCTCACTCCTCTTCTCAAATATTTGGTTCTATTTTTGAAAAAAAAAAATGAAGCATAAAGTTAGTTTCCTAAATCTATATTTAGGTGCCTAAATAATTAGTCTGAGTTAAAAAAAAAAACAAAACACTAGGCACCTAGAGGTCAGAGAGCTGTGGGATGCATAGCACATTTGAGAACCACTCAGTTGAGGTGCTTAAATATGGATTTAAGTGCTTAATTTTAGGCACCTATGTTTGGAAATCTAGTCCTTAAAGCAGATCCTCTAAAGAGATTTTGTTACCAAACATTATTGCTTACATAATTTTGTATAGTAAGATATGAAATATTTTAAGTAACTAAAACAAAATTGAAGTTCACACTATATGGTGTATTTTGTGATCCATTATCCCTTGTTTGTTTGCCTCCTTGCAAATTCACAAAAAATAGCTATCTTCAGGGTCTCACAGTCACTAATATGAATTATCAAGAGTCTACCATACTTAACAGGCACCTAAAGATGAATTTCAATGGGACTTGAGTGCTTAACTCTCACAGGCTTCTTTGAGAATCCCAATTCTGCTGAATATATACCTATTAATTTTTTACAAATAATTAATTATAAATTTTAAGTAATCATGGATATGTAACCCTAACAACTTCCTTCGGCTCAATATATTTAAGAAAAATTGGTTTTATACTCAGAATACCTTGTTGCTTCAGAATCAATTTATTTTATACCAATGAAAATTGGATAATGAAAGTAGTCCAACATCTTTCAGAAACACTATTATAGAACATTTTAATAGCTATTGTGCTTATAAATATACCCCATAAAACACATTTCATAAAAAGCCCAGATCTTTGGCTGTTGGGCCTCTGCAGTGTGGGATGGCCCAGTGAAACTCCACATTGGCTTTGGATAAGAACATAAGAACGGCCATATTGGGTCAGACCAAGAATCCATCCAGCCCAGTATCCTGTCTGCCAACAGTGGCCAATGCCAGGTGCCCCAGAGGGAGTGAACCTAACAGGCAATGATCAAGTGATCTCTTTCCTACCATCCATCTCCACCCTCTGACAAACAAAGGCTAAGGACAACATTCCTTACCCGTCCTGGATAATAGCCATTAATGGACTTAACCTCCATGAATTTATCTAGTTCTCTTTTAAACCCTGTTATAGTCCTAGCCTTCACAACCTCCTCAGGCAAGGAGTTCCACAGGTTGACTGTGGCACTGTGTGAAGAAGAACTTCCTTTTATTTGTTTTAAACCTGCTGCCCACTAATTTCATTTGGTGGCCCCTAGTTCTTATATTATGGGAACAAGTAAATAACTTTTCCTTATTCACTTTCTCCATACCACTCAGATTTTATATACTTCTATCATATCCCCCCCTTAGTCTCCTCTTTTCCAAGATGAAAAGTCCTAGCCTCTTTAATCTCTCCTAATATGGGACCTGTTCCAAACCCCTAATCTGTAATTGCTGGGATCACTTCTAGAGCCCTTTTAAAATATTGGTGTTACATTAGCTATCTTCCTGTCATTGGGTACAGAAGCTGATTTAAAGGACAGGTTACAAACTATAGTTAATAGTTCCTCAATTTCACATTTGAGTTCGTTCAGAACTCTTGGGTGAATACCATCTGGTCCCAGTGACTTGTATGACAAAGTTCCTCCTCTGCTTTGGGGGGGGGGGGGGGTCCTGCGCTTATTGGCGGATTTGCTCACCTCAGAGATTCTCCGCAGCCCTCAGTTTGGCCACTTTCGTCACTCAAATCTGCCATTCACTCAGCTAACCTCAACACTGGCCAGCATGTGGAAAAGGAAGAAAAACAATCCCCACAGTCTCTGCTGATCCACCAAGTGGGTCAGGGACCAGACACCTTCCCCTCTGGTAGAACCCACAGTCCAGGTCAACTCCTCCTGTGTCTGATCAGGAGTGGGAGCGGGAATAGGGGAAACCCAGGTCTGCCCTCTACTCTGGGTTCCAGCCCAGGACCCTGTGGATTACAGCTGTCTAGAGTGTCTCCTGTAACAGCTGTGTGACAGCTACAACTACCTGGGCTACTTCCCCATGGCTTCCTCCCAACACCTTCTTTATCCTCACCACAGGACCTTCCTCCTGGTGTTTGATAATGTTTGTACTCCTCAGTCCTCCAGCAGTACACCTTCCTACTCTCAACTCCTAGTGCCTCTTGCTCCCAGCTCCTTGCACACACACCTCACTGATTGAAGTGAGGTCCTTTTTAAACCCAGGTGCCCTGATTAGCCAGCCTGTCCTAATTGATTGTAGGAGCTTCTTAATTGGCTCCAGGTGCCCTATTTAGCCTGCCTTAATTGGTTCCAGCAAGTTCCTGATTATTCTAGAACCACCCCTGTTACCTTACCCAGAGAACAGGACCAGCTTAATCTGGGGCTACTATCTCTCCCTTCGATCCCTCTCCTGTAGCTCTCTGGCCTGGAGGGAGGTAGGTAGAGGGCTGCTCCTCCTGCTACTAGGCCCTGGGCTCTCCCTACAACTGCAGCTGCTGCTCCAGCAACTCCCCTGGCTGGGCCAGACCCACCCCCCCATCTCTGCTACCTGCTTGCTGGCTGGCTGGCTGCTAGACACCCCCACCCTTGGTTGCTGCTGCTCCAGCTACAGCCCCTTGGGGGGGGGCCTGTTGGCCCACTCCCCAGAGAAGGGGAGGGAGGGACCCCAGCCATTGCTGCTGGGGAGCTGCTGGAGCCCCGAGGAGGAGGAGAAGAAGAGGACCATCTGCCAGTGGGGGAGCGCGTAGGAATTCTACAGACCACCGTGGAGGGGGTTCTCACGGACTGAGTAACTTTTGAACTGTGCTTTTGTGGTGGGGGTCTAGACTGTGTTTGTGGGGACACACGGGGTGTGGCGTGGAGCCTGCCCCCTGGTCCATCTGTGTCCCCCCCGACTCCCACCACCACCATCATCGTTGCCCCTTCCACCACCCCCACCAGCTACTCACCATCTGCCTCGAGCTCCTGCCTCTGGGACTCAGCTGCTCACCTAGGCTTGCCACGCCCTCTTGCCACCATTGGGCCTGAAGCAGCAGCCAACCTAAAAAGACTTTCTTTTTGTTACAAGCACACGTGGGTGCACGTGCCCCCCCTTTTTTGGACTAACCCCCTCCCCCCTGCAGCAAGTCCCCAGCTTTGCCCCTGCTGCCTACACATTTGCCCCTTGCAGCCTTTTCCCCCCTTTCCCTTGCCCCAGCCCCTTGCTAGCTCCAGTTTGTTTGCCTGCCCCGCCCTTTCCCTCTGCAGCCTTTGTCTGTTTGACCCGCCCCAGCCTCTGAAGCTAGCCCCGTGGTTCCTCTGCCCCACTGCCAGCCTGATTGTTCCCCTTCCCCTGCGGTCCCCTTGCCCTGATTAGCCCCTCCCCTCGTGCGTCCATGTCCCCTCCCTTGCGCTTGTGCCCCTCCCTGTTTTAGTTTGACCCTGTCTCACTGCACCTCCCAATGCTGTTATATTCCCCCTTCCTTGGTGCAACTAGAGGAGCCGGAAACCCTCCCCGAGTCGGTGACTGACCCCTAGTCCTTGATAGTCCTGCTATCATCCAGCCCACCCCTTTTTGGCGCCCTCCTCCCCTGCCTGCAGCCTAGCGGGGAGGAGTGGTTGACCTGCTTCCCCTCTCCCTGCCCCCGCTCCGGTGTTTGTCCTCCCCCCGTCCTCATTATGGCAGGGGACGAGGTGAGTGGGATCCCTCAGGCAGACCCTGCTGCCCCTCCTCCACCCGCCCCACCTAGCCTCTACCTCAACCGCCGCTGCCGAGCCACCTGCTACCGCCCCTGCTGGAGCACCGGCAGCGGCGGGTAACGAGGTGACCTCCGCTGCTGCCATGTCCCTCACCCCCTCTGACTCTGGGGGAGCCCCCCCAGCTGGCAGGAAGGGCCAGGGCACAAAGAAATGTAAAGGCCCCGCCAAAAAGGCCAGGCCCTCCATGGTGGGGGCTGCCCCCACTGCCGCGGCCCCGCCACCGGCCATGGCGTCCCTCCCCGCTGTTCCCTCCACCAGCTCTGTGGGTGTTCCTCCCCCGGCCCTAGGGCATACGCCCAGGTGGCGGCAACCCCCCCGCCTGCCGCTGCATCATCATCTCAACCGACCACCGCCTCTGCTACCATCTATAGCAGCTGGGGCCCCTTCCCCACCTTGACCAGGAAGCACGGTGTCCGTTGCCTCCTGGTGCCTGCCTCGCCCCACGTGGAGACCTACGTGTGGGCGTTGGCGAGGTTGGTGGGGCCCACGGCCATTGTGGCGGCCTCCAAGATGTACGGAAAGGTTGTCTTCTTCCTAGCATCGGAGGCCGCCGCCCAGGAGGTGGTGGAGAAGGGCCTGGCGGTGGGGGACGTGTTCGTCCCCCTAGAGCCGCTAGAAGACCTGGGCGCCCGACTGGTCCTGACTTCTGTCCCTCCCTTCCTTCCTAATGCCTCCCTGTTACCCGCCCTCTCTACCTTGGGGAGGCCGATCTCCGTGGTCCCCCTCCCTCCCCGCAAATCCCTGAGCCTATTTGCAGGGTGCCACCCCCCCACACCCAGTGGCTTGGCTGCTGGGGCCCCCGATCCCACTATCGCCCCTTCCCCTGTCCCTATTCCTGACTCCGGCCCTGCCCCTGACATCGACCCCATCCCTGTCCCCTCTACTTCCCGTGATGCTTTTGCTGCCCCTGGGGCTGTCTCCTTCCATATCCCAGAGGATGACCCCCAAGGAGCGGCCTTTGTTTTTCCCTGTCCCGACCCACCAGGGGCTGCTATCTTCCCTCCACCACCCCCCATTGAGTCAGGGTCTGAGGCAGTCCACGTGGCCCATCGGATGCCACGTCGAGGGTCTGCCCCCTGCTTGCCCATCTCGATGGGCCACGGGGCTGTGACAGGGGCCCCACTGGGGGAAAGCCATAGATCGGTAACACCCCCCCCATACGCTGAGAGAGGAGCTACAGGAATTCCTTGAGGACGTCCGTGGCTCCCGCAACAAGGTACAGCTTGCACTCCAGCGATGGGGGGATTTCCATCAGATCCTCCGGGCCGCGAGGGCCCTTGTGGGGGAGGGTAAGAGGACCGGGAGGCAGGCCGCCGCGGCTTACCAACGGGTCCGCCTCTTCCGTGACTCCTTAATTGCCCACAGGGTAGGTCACGGATTGTTACGCGGCCCGACGGAGGCCGTGGGTGTCTCTGTCGGCGAGGATCCCCCCCAGCCCTCCTTATGGCACCGATCATCTTCGCAACATTAAACACCCGGGGCTGTAGGATGGGTCTCCGCAGGAGCCAGGTGCTCTCCTTCCTTCAGGAGGGGGGGTACTCTGTGATCTTCCTGCAGGAGACCCATACGGATCCGGCTGCTGAAGCTAGCTGGCGGCTGGAGTGGGGGGACAGGGTCTATTTTAGCCACCTCACAGTTCGTACGGCTGGAGTGGCGACCCTGTTCTCCCCCGACCTACGGCCCGAGGTGCTGGGGGTCGCCGAGGCTGTGCCGGGCCGCCTGCTGCACCTCCGGGTCCACATAGAGGGGCTTGTGGTCAATCTTGTCAACGTTTACGCCCCGACATCGGGCCCGGAGAGGTTGCGTTTTTATCAGCAGGAGTCCGCCTTCCTCGGCACCTTGGATCCTTGCGAGTGCCTGGTCCTGGGTGGGGACTTTAATGCCACCCTCGAGGAACGGGACCGCTCGGGGACCGAGCAGCACCCGGCCGCCGCAGATGTCCTCCAGGAGATCGTCGAACATCACTCCCTGGTGGACGTCTGGCGCGACCACTACCCGGATGACGTTTCGACGTTCATTTTTGTCCGGGTGGAGGTCCATCAGTCGTGCCACTCCCGATTGGACCGCATCTATTTGTCACGCTTCCATCTTTCCCGGGCCCACTCCTCCAGCGTCCGGCCGGCCCCTTTTTCAGATCACCATCTGGCCACGGTGAGAGCCTCTCTCTGCGCGGGGCCGGCCTATTGGCACTTTAATAATAGCTTGTTGGAGGATGTGGGCTTCGTGGCATCCTTCCAGGAGTTCTGGCTGGCCTGGCGAAGGCAGCGGCGTGCCTTTCCCTCGGCGCGGCGGTTGTGGGACCTGGGGAAGGTGCGCGCCCGGCTCTTCTGCCGTGACTACACCCGGGGCGCCAGCCGATGGAGGGATGCGGCGATAGGGCAGTTGGAACGGGAGGTCTTAGAGCTGGAGAGGCATCTGGCCGCCAGCCCCGGCGATCCATCCCTCTGCGGAGCGTGCCGGGAGAAGCGGGAGGAGCTCCGGACCCTTGAGGACCATCGGGCCCGAGGTGCCTTTGTTCGATCCCACATCCACCTCCTTCGGGAGATGGATCGCGGCTCCCGGTTCTTCTATGCCCTGGAGAAAAAGAGGGGGGCCAAGAAGCACATCACCTGCCTTCTAGCAGAGGACGGCACCCCCCTCACGGATCCGGCGGAGATGTGCGGGAGGGCCAGGGCCTTCTATGCAGGCCTTTTCTCCCCAGATCCGACCGATCCTAACGCTTGCAGAATGCTCTGGGATAAACTCCCGACGGTCAGCGCGGGCGACCGAGACCGGCTGGAGCTGCCTCTCACTCTGGCCGAGTTCTCGGAAGCCCTCCGCCGCATGCCCACCAATAAATCTCCGGGCATGGACGGGCTGACCGTGGAGTTCTACCGCGTGTTTTGGGACGTCCTCGGCCCAGACCTTGTCACCGTCTGTGCAGAGTCCTTGCAGGGCGGGGTCCTCCCTCTTTCATGCAGACGAGCCATGCTCGCCTTATTGCCGAAGAAGGGGGACCTCCGCGATTTACGGAATTGGCATCCCATCTCGCTCCTCAGCACGGACTATAAAGTCGTAGCGAAGGCCATCTCGCTGCGGCTATGGTCCGTGCTGGCGGACGTGATCCACCCAGACCAGACCTACACCGTCCCGGGCCGCACCATCTTCGACAACTTGTATCTGGTCCGTGTCCTCTTGGAACTCGGGTGTAGGGATGGTCTGTCATTCGCCCTCCTGTCCCTGGATCAGGAGAAGGCGTTCGACAGGGTGGACCACGGGTATCTCCTGGGCACTCTGCGAGCATTTGGCTTCAGGCCCCAGTTTGTGGGCTTTCTCCAGGAGCTGTACGCCTCCGCAGAGTGTTTGGTCAGGCTCAACTGGACCCTGACCGAACCGGTCAGCTTTGGGCGAGGAGTACGTCAGGGGTGCCCCCTCTCGGGCCAGCTGTATACTCTGGCGATCGAGCCCTTCCTCTGTCTCCTCCGTAGGAGGTTGACGGGGTTGGTGCTGCGGGAGCCGGAGCTGCGGCTGGTCCTGTCAGCCTACGCCGACGATGTGCTCCTCGTGGTCCAGGACCCGGGCGACTTGGTGCGGGTGGAGGCTTGCCAGACCATCTATTTGGCAGCCTCCTCCGCCCGGGTCAACTGGGTCAAGAGCTCTGGCCTGGTGGTAGGGGACGGGTGGCAGGCGAGCTCCCTCCCACCTGCGCTTCAGGCCGTCCAGTGGCCGTCCACTGCTCTATCTCAGCTTTTACCTTTCTGCCACGCATCCGTCTCCACCAGAGAACTGGCTAGGTTTAGAGGGCAGGGTGTCAGAGTGGCTCTGGAAATGGACAGGACTGCTCCGGTGTCTCTCCCTTCGAGGGAGAGCACTGGTGCTCAACTAGTCCTGTCCATGCTCTGGTACCGGCTCAACACCCTGGTCCCAGCCCCGGGTTTCCTGGCCAACCTCTGGACGTCGATTCTGGAGTTCTTTTGGTCAGGACTGCACTGGGTCTCTGCGGGGGTTCTCCATCTACCCCTGGAGGAGGGATGGCAGGAGCCTGCACGCTCAGGTCCACGTCTTCCACCTCCAGGCCCTGCAGAGGCTCCTTTATGGTGCAGGTAGTCCGGCGTGGAGCGTATTGGCGCACGCCTTCCTGCGCCGCTTCCGAGGGCTCTGATATGACTGGCAGCTCCTTTGTCTCCATCCAAGAGGTCTTCTGTGAGGCCTCTTGGGGATGCTGGTCTTCTACCAGGACCTCCTCCGGACCTGGAAACTGTTCTCAGTGACCAGGTCCGTGGCGGCCACCGTGGGGGCAGATCTCCTCGCGGAGCCCCTGCTACACAACCCCCAGCTTTGTGTGCAGGTGGCGGAGTCCCCCATGGTGCGCCAGAGGTTGGTCCTGGCAGAAGTCACCAAAGTCGGAGACCTCCTGGACTATGACCGGGGAGATTGGCTGGATCCCCTGATGCTCGCTCAGTGCATGGGGCTCTCCAGACCTCGTACTCCCCGGCGTGTACTTCAGGAGGTGAGGGCCGCTTTGCCGCCCGCTGCTCGGGACTATCTCGACCGGGTCCTGCAAGAGGGCACGCCCTGCCCACCCTCCACTCCGAGCCCTCCAGACTTTTTCATCGGGCCCCTGCCCCGTGGACCCAACCAGCCCCCTCCCTGTCCATTCGCCATGAGCCGGCTGCACCATCTGCAGCCGGTTGTGTTCCAGACCGCGCCAAGGAAACATCTATACACGCTCGTGCTCCATGTTCTTCATGTCCTCACCCTTGCGTCCCGCCCTGATACGAAGTGGCGGGACCTTCTGCCACCTCTGGAGGGTGAGGAGCCCCGGTGGGCCAGCCTTTATTATGCTCTGATCCCGAAGCCCACCGGGGACATCACTTGGCGGCTCCTTCACGGAGCCGTTAGCATGGGCGTGTACTTGGCACGGTTTATCCCTATCCCAGACACCTGCCCCTTTTGCGGCGTGAGGGAGACCCTGGCGCATGTTTACCTGGAGTGCGCCAGGCTGCAGCCCTTATTCCGGCTCCTCACAGATATTTTGTTAAGATTTTGGTTGCACTTTTCTCCTCGCCTTTTTATTTATGCACTCCCTATCCGTCGCCCCACAAAGTCACGGGACCTCCTGGTCAACCACCTCCTGGCCCTAGCGAAACTGGCCATCTATAAAACCAGAGTGAGGAGGTTGGCCGATGGAGTTTCCTGTGACTGTGGAGCCTATTTCAGGTCCTCCGTTCTTTCACGTATCCGGGCAGAGTTCCTCTGGGCGGCGTCCACTGGCTCCATTGACGCTTTTGAGGAGCAGTGGGCGCTGTCCGGGGTTCTCTGCTCGGTGTCCCCATCTGGTTCCCTTCGTTTGACCCTTTGACCTCACTCCTGTCCCTGTTTTTAGTAGTTGTCCCCCATAATTTTTTGGTATCCAGGTCCTGTGGACCCGCCCTTAGGCTGGGGGGATCCTTTAGCAGTGGGCGGGCTTTCCCGCCCACTTCCTGGATCCCAATAGGATCCCTCTCCTGTAGCCCTCTAGCCTGGAGGGTGGAGGAAGGAGGGAGAGGGCTGCTCCTGCTCCTGCTGCTGGGCCCTGGGCTCCTGCTGCTACTGTTGCTCCAGCTGCTCCCCTGGCTGGGCCAGAAACCCCCCCCCCTTCTCTGCTACTCAGTTGCTGACTGGCTGGTGAATCCCCCCCATTGCTGCTGCTCCAACTGCAGCCCCTTGGGGGTGGGGGGCTGCCGGCCCGCTCCCCAGGGGAGGGGAGTGGGGAACCCCGGCCCTAGCCGTTACTGCTGTGGACACCACCACCACCACCTGAGAGGGGTCCTTCCTGCTGGCCACCGAACTGCTGCCTGGAGCTGCTGCTGTGTTTGCTGCTGGAGCCCCGAGGAGGAGAAGAAAAGGGCCATCTACCAGAGGGGGAGCGCGTAGAAACTCTACAGACCACTGTGGAGGGGGCCTTCAAGGACTGAGTGACTTTTGAACTGTGCTCTTGTGGTGGGGGTCTTGACTGCATTTGTGGGGACACAGGGGGTGTGGTGTGGAGCCCGCCCCCCGGTCTGTTTGTGTCTCCCCCCCCAACTCCCCACACCACCATCATCACTGCCCCCTCCACCCGCTACTCACCACGTGCCTCGAGCTCCTGCCTCTGGGACTCAGCTCCTCACCTGGCTTGCCACGCCCTGTTTCCACCATTGGGCCTGAAGCAGCAGCCAGCCCAAAACTGACTTTTTGCAAGTTCCCGTGGGCACATGTACCCCCCCTTAGACTGACCCCCTCCCCATGCAGCAAGCCCCCAGCTTTCCCCCTTGCTGCCTACCCCATTTGCCCCTTGCAGCCTTTTGCCCCTCCCCTTTGCCCCAGCCCTCCTGGCTTCAGTTTGTTTGTCTGCCCCACCCATTTCCCTCTGCAGCTTTGTTTGTCCCGCCCCAGCCCTGAAGCTATCCCTTGGTTCCTCTGCCCCATTCCCAACCTCGTTGTTCCCCTCCCTCCACAGTTCCCCCCTTGCCCTGATTAGCCCCTCCCCTCTTGCGCCCATGCCCCCTCCCATGCGCTTGTGCCCCTCCCCTGTTTGAGTTGTCCCTGTTTCACTGCACCCCCCTATGC
Organism: Emys orbicularis; assembly: GCF_028017835.1. Lineage (NCBI taxonomy): Eukaryota > Metazoa > Chordata > Testudines > Emydidae > Emys > Emys orbicularis. The sequence goes on from NC_088684.1 coordinate 159,152,707, forward strand.
TGTTATATTCCCCGATCCCCTAGTGCAGCTAGAGGAGCCGGAACCCCACTCCGAGTCGGTGACTGACGCCCCCCCAAGTCCTTGATAGCCCCCTCCTGCATTCAGCCCTCCCCTTCCGGCACCCTCCTCCCCTGCCTGCAGCCTAGTGGGGAGGAGTGGTTGCCCCTTCCCTTGCCCCCCCTCCAGTGTTTGTCCTCCCCCTGCTCTGATTATGGCGGGGAACATGGCAGGTGAGACCCCTCAGACAGACCCCACTGCCCCCCTCCACCTGTCGCCCCATCGACTCCCTCAGGCCTCCACCTCAACTGCTGCTGCCGAACCATCTGCTACTGCCCCCGCTGGGGCGCCGGCAGCAGCGGACAACGGACAACTGCTGCCACATCCCTCGCCCCCTCCGATTCTGGAGGAGTCCCCCCAGCTGGCAGGAAGGGCCAGGGCAAAAAGAAGGGTAAGGGCCCCGCCAAAAAGACCACGCCCTCCATGTCAGGGGCTGCCCTCGCTCCCGCGGCTGCGGCGTTCCTCCCTGCTGCTCCATCCACCAGCTCTGCAGGTGCCCCTCCCCCAGCCCCCAGGGCATATGCCCAGGTGGCGGCGGCCCCCCCCCCGCCTGCTGCTACGTCATTTCTCCTGACCACCTGCCTCTGCTACCATCTATAGCGGCCGGGGTCCCTTCCCCACCTTTACCAGGAAGCACGGCATCCGTTGCCTCCTGGTGCCCGCCTCGCCCCATGTGGAGACCTACTTGCGGGCGTTGGCGAGGGTGGTGGGGCCCACGGCCATCGTGGCAGTCTCCAAGATGTATGGAAAGGTCGTCTTCTTCCTAGCGTTGGAGGCCGCCGCCCAGGAGGTGGTGGAGAAGGGCCTGGCGGTGGGGGGGGCGTATTCGTCCCCCTGGAGCCGCTAGAGGACCTGGGAGTCCGGATGGTCCTGACCTCTGTCCCTCCCTTCCTTCCCAATGCTGCCCTGCTACCCACCCTCTCTACCCTGGGGAAACCCATCTCTGTCGTTGGCCCTCTCCCACTGGGCTGCAAAGACCCCATCCTCCGTCATGTCCTCTCGTTCTGCCGGCAGGTGCAGTGGCGCGTGACGGAGAGGCGCTCGAGGGGTCCTTCCTGGTCCTCTATCGGGGGCCTACTACCGGCTGCATTATTTTTTAAATTAAATTAATGGAGATATCCCATCTCCTAGAACTGGAAGGGACCTTGAAAGGTCATCAAGTCCAGCCCCCTGCCTTCACTAGCAGGACCAAGTACTGATTTTTGCCCCAGATCCCTAAGTGGCCCCCTCAAGGATTGAACTCTCAACCCTGGGTTTAGCAGGCCAGTGCTCAAACCACTGAGCTATCCGTCCCTCGGGGAAGCCCGGTGCTACCTCTGCCGGGCGATGGGGCATGTCTGGAGGGATTGCCCCTTGGCCCGGCACGGAGGAGCATCTGGGACCCCCGAGCTGCATCGGCGCCCCTGGCTGCCCGGAGCCGCCCCTCCTCCTTTCCAGCCCATCACTGTTCCTGCTCGGGCCCAAGGGGTATCTCCCCCACTACGCCCAGACGAGCGTGTCTTTGAAAAGTGTCCATGCAGCTTGCAGGGATTTCACTCTAGTCACTGTACCTTTTAATTTCTGTTTAGCTAACCTCCTCATTTTTGCCACAGTGTTGGGCTGTTGAGGTGTTCTTCCCACCGCAGGAATGTTAAATGTTATTATATTATGGTCACTATTTCCAAGTGGTCCTGTTATAGTTACCTCTTGGACCAGGTCCTGCGCTCCACTCAGGACTAAATCGAGTATTGCCTCTCCCCTTGTGGGTTCCTGTACCAGCTGCTCCAAGAAGCAGTCATTTAAAGTATCGAGAAATTTTGTCTCTACATTTCGTCCTGAGGTGACATGTACCCAGTCAATAGTGGGGGATTTCAATTATCCCCATATTTTTGAGTTCTTTATTTTGATAGCCTCTCTAACCTCCCTTAGCATTTCATCGTCACTATCACTGGCCTGGTCAGGTGGTTGATAATAGATCCCTCCTGTTATATTCTTATTAGAGCATGGAATTACTATCCATAGAGATTCTATGGAACATGTGTATTCATTTAAGAGTTTTACTTCATTTGATTCTACATTCTTTTTCACATGTAGTGCCACTTCCCCTTCTCCCCCCTGCACGACCTGTTCTGTCCTTCTGATATATTTTGTACCCCATTGTGTCCCATTGATTGTCCTTGCTCCACCAGGTTTCTGTTATGCCTATTATATCAATATCCTCCTTTAACACAAGGCACTCTAGTTCACCCATCTTATTATTTAGACTTCTAGCATTTGTGTACAAGCACTTTAAAAATGTGTCACTGTTTATTTGTCTGCCCTTTTCTGATGTGTCAGATTCTTTTTCATGTGAATGTTTCTCGTCTGATCTGGCCCATACTTTATCCTCTTCCATCCTCTGCTCCTGACTATAACCTGGAGATTCTCTATCATTAGACTCTCCGCTAAGAGAAGTCTCTGTCCGATCTACATGCCCCTCTGCAGCAATCGGCTTTCCCCCATTTCTTAGTTTAAAAACTGCTCTACAACCTTTTTAATGTTAAGTGCCAGCATTTAGGTGGAGCTCATCCTTCTTGTATAGGCTCCCCCATCCCAAAAGTTTCCCTAGTTCCTAATAAATCTAAACCCCTCCTCCCTACACCATTGTCTCATCCATGCACTGAGACTCTGAAGTTCTGCCTGCCTACCTGGCCCTGTGCGTGGAACTGGAAGCATTTCTGAGAATGCCACCACAGAGGTACTGGATTTCAGTCTCTTTCCTAGCAGCCTAAATTTGGCCTCCAGGATGTCTCTCCTACCCTTCCCTATGTCATTGGTACCTACATGTACCATGACCACCGGCTCCACCCCAGCACTATACCTAGGTATATCTAAATGCCTTGAGAGATCCACAACCCTCGCACCAGGCAGCCAAATCACCATATGGTTCTCACCGTCATTATAAACCCAGCTATCTGTGTTTCTAATGATTGAATCTCCCATTATTAACACCCACCTTTTCCTAATGACTGGAGTTCCCTCCTCCGGAGAAGTAACCTCAGTGCGAGAGGATACCCCAACATCATCGGGAAGGAGGGTCCCAACTATGGGAAAGTTTTCCTCTGCTCTCTTTGAGTGCTCTCCTTCCCTGAGCCTTTCATCCTCCTTAACAGCGCAGGGGCTGTCTGACCAGAGGTGGGACAAATCTACAGTGTCCCGGAAAGACTCATTAACATACCTCTCTGCCTCCCTTAGCTCCTCCAGTTCTGCCACCCTGGCCTCCATACGCGGTCTCTGAGGGCCAGGAGTTTCTTGCACTGAATGCACACATACACCACCTGCCCACAGGGCAGGTAATCAGACATGCTACACTGAGCACAATAAACAGGATAGCCCCCACTCTGCTGCTGGGCTTCTGCCTGCATTCTCTCCTACAGCTACCTAGGTTAATGATAGGGTTTTTGTTTAAATCAAGACGTTTTGATTATAGTTCAGTTTAAAGGTTTCAAAGAATGGCACGTGTCCCTCGCCCCCTTCCCACTCCCCTTCCAAACTCGCTCTTGAAACTCCCTGGTAGCAGCCCATGTTCGATGTCCGCCTAAAGCACCACAACACCTTAGGTTTGGTGTGTGTGGCCAGTCCCAACACAGATTATCAGACTGCTCTCAGGTACTGTGCCAATGGGTTTGTAGAGGTAGTGAACATATACCTAATGACTACTAGACATACTACGGAGGATAGATTATCCTTGGCTGTCACTCAGCTGGTGAAGGGGAATGGGTCAGTATAGCCCAACGGAGGAAAAAACTGTCAGCAGATAGTGCAGCCATAACCTATGGCCATGGTTTTAAAAGATGAGACAAAGAATATGATGTAATAGATGGGAAATAAATGCTTTGAAAGCTGAGTAAATATGTTTTTGTTTATCAAATGCAATTGGGGTGGGTTTTTTTATAGTATGTTAAAATGAGATGGAACACATATTTTGTTTTCTTTAAAAAAATAAATGAAAAAAAATCTCTGTGACGGGGCATGCATGCCCCGCACTGGGACTGCAGGGGTTAACCCATCACTGTGGGCTGAGGAAGCCACGGCCCTACTGGGCATGCTCAAAGTGCAACACCAGTATAAGAGGGAGCAACATGGCGGACCACCGTAGGGGAAGGATGTGTGCTGCTGGCCCCTGCTGAAAGGCCGTGGGCACTCCACGACGCAGAGACCAGCCAGCTGACAGCAACCCTTAACCCCAGGTGCTGGATGCGACTGAGGGAAAAGGAACCGAGGGATTGAGGAAGCCACAAGATGCGGAGAAGCGGGTAGGAAGTAACCCAGGGAGTCTTTGCGGGGAGTTGGTTGGACAACCGGAGGCTAGCTCGGTGTGTTTCGGCTGGATCCCCGCTGAGTTGGTGGCAGGCAACCCCGCCGCAGACCGGGCCCTGGGTTGGGACCTTGTGAAGAGGGAGGGCCTATTTCTGACAACCTTACTGATGTTGAGGAGTAATCCCTTTGAAATCATCATCAGCAAGGTATCAGAGTGTGGACACTAATGGTCTGTATTTCTCTCCAGAGCCTGTTATCTGATTATACATGGTAGATATAAACACCAATTTAGTTACTAAGTATATTGCAACTAGAGCTGGTTGGTGAATATCATTGAGTAGAATCCACCAATTTGTATTCATGGTCCTTTTCATTTTTCTTATAGATGAACATTTGAGGAGTGAGCTTTTATTTGCAAGAATATTTGTGGTAAGTAGAAACACTGCAAATGGTAGCCGAAACCAATATTGGCAAGAGACATCATACCAAAAGAGTTCTCATGGTCACTTTAAAAAGTTTGTCTCCTTCTCCAAAAACAGCTCTGAGATCTCTTTTACACATGCTCTTATGTGTAAAATGACCTCCCTGAACTGACTTATAGACTGCTTCCCTTTCCTTCAAATCCCTCAAGAAGCACTATTTTAGTGATTCATACAAAAAGGCCAACTAGCAATAGAAAGTTTTTTAAGGAATAGTTGTATGTGTATGTATTTAACGTTTATATAAAACTATTTTGATTGTAGTCTCATCCCCTCCCTTTGTGTGTTAATTGCCTTTGTTCTGGACAGGAGTTGTCTTCCTATGTGTGTTTGGACATGGCTGAGCATATTATGAGTTCTACCATAATACTAATAATCAGTATCTCCAGACCTGTAAACCTTCAGGTTGACTCATTACTAGAATGCATTAGTTTTGAACTACTGATAGTTCAAATAGGTTGACCAATGCAGGACTATCACAATAGATCCTAACTGTGTACAAACACCCATATTTTTATATAATTTCTGAAAACCGCTAATTCCAGGAATCTAGATATGAAGAGGGAGTAAAACATTTAGGAGCAGAGAGCCTGATTCTCCCCGCTATGCACTGTGTGTAGGCATTAGCTCTGATATAAACTGAATGCAGAATGGATGTAAAACCCAATCAGAATGCTAGAACCTGGTTATTTGTTCCACCTAAGCTTTCCATTTGGCACAGAAATAGAGGGAGAGGGGAGCAAAGTTAGCTTGAAGCCTACTGGGTACCTCTTTGTATTATCAGTCCAGCTCCTGGCATAAGTTACAACAGCCTCAGGTCTGCTCTAATTTGTGATCAGCTGAATCACCCCTTATAGGCTGTCCAGCCAGCAGAGAACAGCTAGCGCGCAGCGGTATTTTGATTATGCCTCCCTTCCTCCAGCTGTGCCCCTTACACAGAACATATTGGGGAAGATGTGATAGAGCTGTTCTGCAGGCTTCATACCACCCAGGGAAACCACTTACACTGGAGGGTATTTCATGGAGCCAGTTCCACCAGCTTAACAACCTCTTCTTGCTGCCAGAGCAGCCAGGATGGAAGAGAGATTTGGGACTGTTGTGTTTTACATGAACTTTTGCATAAGTGTAAATGACAATACAGCATGCAAGGCAGTAGAGCATCTGGTTCTAGGGACTTTTGTTGGGTAAAATAGCCTTCATCACGAAGCAGTACTCCCCCTATATTCCCAGGTTATTGTTCTAGGGCAAACAGATGGATTTTCTGCCCAGATAAACACCTGTGTAAGAAGGGGAAGTAGCTTATTACCAATGTGAGAAACACACGGGAGTTGCTACAAGGAACTAATTATGGTATCAGAGCAAAAACACTTGTAACAAATGTATCTATTAACTAATTTCAACCTGTTCATACAGCTTCAAGAAATTTTCACTTACGACACTTTCAGATTATAAAAACAAACATCTCAGATGATCATACGTTGTATGTTCTTAAAAATATTCAGAGTCCAAGATAATTAATTGGAAGTTACATTATATACAATGAATTTTTGATAAGATCACATGTATTCTAAAAGGACATATCAAATCACATATTTCAGTCAACATTAGAAATCATTACAGTTACATTGCACCTTCAAGTATAGACTTCCTTTAGTATTCTAGGACAAAGCAATATTGCAAAATTATTCCAATTGCTAAAACAAAAATCTATCCTTAGGAGCTATGGACAATTTATTCTGGAATAAGAGTAGCTACACAAGGAGTGTTATTGATATAACTATAGTGATATAATTTTTCTGGTAAATGTCCCCATGTGGACAAGCCCTTAGATGCAGCCAAATCACTAGGCAATGCCCCCCTGCCTACACACACCTTATTCATTCATTTGGCATCCAACATAAATCTAAGGATTAAAATAGGTCTAAGTATTAAATGGTCACATAGAATGCTGCAGAGGGGAAAAAGACCTGTTCAGACAACATTACTAATGATCAGCCAATGAATATACTAGATAGGTAACAGTTTAATATACCATAGCAATGGGGTCTTTCACAGATCACACGGGCCTTCCAAATGCTGATGTTTTGTTCTTACAACAAAGATGGCAGTACGAAGGGGAAGTGTTTGAACATATGTCCATTCTTACAAAAGTTATTGTAGTGTGACTAGGTAACAGTACAACCCAGAAGTCATTCTGTTGCCATTTTAAGATTTCACTCTTGTGAGATTTGTTAAAGAAAATCAGGTCTGTCAGAGGGGTAGCCCATGTCTCTGAGGGACTTGAAGACTCCTTTCCTTAACTAAAATATGACCATACTAACCGTTAAACAGTAGCTATTCATGATGCATGCACCTTCTCCAAAGAGAATCTAGGCCAATATTTTCAAGCTAGCTTGAGCAAAGTTAGACACCTAAATTCATATTTAGGAAGCTAAAATGAAAGACCTGCTTTTTCAGTGGTGCAGAGCATCCCCAGAGCCCATTGACTCAAATGCCTATATGTTCTCAACAGCTCATGAAATCAGGTGATTTATTAAGTGCTTAAATAAAATATTAGGTGATGAACATTAGGTTAGAAAATATTAGCTCTGTTTCCATCAAAACCAAAAGGTGAATAGTCAGGAAAAAATCATAGTAATATTTTAGGAAGAGTCATTGTAGTGATTGAAAGAAGGCATTTTTTCTCAAGCACTAAACTTCTGACTCCATTACTTAAAGTATGATTGATGACAGCTCCTGACAGATAAGATAATTTTATTATCACCTTATAGTCTGCCTCTGTTCTATTTGAGATGTCGTCATGTAAGAATTAATATTCAGCATATATATTTTAACAGTGCTGGAGATCTACTGCCTAAGACAGTGAGAAGGTAGAACAAAGACTGTTTTCTTCATTGAACCTTCTAAAGATAAAATTGACTATTCAGAGGCACATAATGAGAGAACTAGAAGACAAGGGATATATTAATTCTCAACCTGGGAGGAGGTAGAGGATCCAGGCAGACAGTCATTACAATAATGATTTTAAAAACAACATTATTTTGGGCTATGGAGGAAGTAAGCTTATTCACAAGTATCATGTAGCAGTTTCCCCCCCCTTGCTGCTGTTTAAAAACCCTGCAGAAAAGCTGTTTCAATGCTTTATACTTGGAAAAATGTGATAGCAAGACATAGTGATGCAAATATCTGTGCCTTGAAATTGATATATGCAATATCCAGTGCTGTTTCTCAATACTTTCCTTAGATGAGGTAGTACAGAAACCTCAGTTTTTCAAGGGTAAAAGGAACAGATCACAATGCAGGAAGCCATTCCAAGGGAAAATCAAGGCTCTAAATGCAACTGATGAGGTAGGGGACAGTGATATGGTGCTGGCTGTCCCACCCATTCAGCTACATACTATAAATGAAGGAAACAATACCATTTTACTGCCATATATTGCATAAGAGGATTTTACAGTGACAGTGCATCAGTCCATGAGACTGATGAATGTGTATATGTGGGGAAGGGAAAATAAAGCTCATGTGCAAAACTCAGGTGTATTTCCAGACCAGTGGGAAGGCCCTTCTGCCTTTTGATGCATTCTGGTATATTTGGAAGGCAAAACCCAAATAAACATACAACCCAAAATGAACAAACCCTGCTCTTCTCATATATCTTAATGATTACAGAGTCAACTTCAGAGGGGTGTGTCAAGACTGAGTCCCCACTCTGGCACTTTGAGTGCAGAAGGTGGGGGCCCGCAAGGATTTTAAAAATTAATACTGGCCACTCCAGGCTGGTATTAAACTCCCAAGGTGATAGCTTCTCTCTGACCTTGGATGGGTAGATGCTGCCACCACCCAAGTACAACCCTTCCCTCCCCACTTTTGAGAACCCAGGCAGGAACACTTGGGAATTCCTTCCTGTAGGGTCACAGGACCCACATTTTCTCCCGTCCTCCTCCTCTGAACCACACCTCATAACACAAGGTGAACTGAATGACCTTGTCAGGGATTTGGAACTACCCAAGAGTAAGGCAGAGCTGTTGGGCTCCAGACTACAGCAGTGGAATCTCCTGGCAGGTGATGTTAGGGTTTCCATGTTCCGTGACCGTCAAAAGGATCTTGTCCCATTCTTCTTCATGGAAGGTGATCTTGTAGCCTGCAACAACATCGATGGTGTGATGGCAGCCCTCAACATCGTTCACGATCCAGATGAGTGGAGACTGTTCATTGATTCATCGAAGACGAGTCTTAAAGCTGTTTTACTGCATAATGGCAATGTTTTGCCATCAATTCCAGTTGGTCATGCAGTCCATATGAAGGAAACCTATGACAACATGAAACAACTTTTGGGGTGCATAAACTATGACCAACATCAGTGGCAGCTTTGTGGCGATTTGAAGGTTGTTGCTCTCTTGCTTGGTCTGCAGACTGGATACACAAAGTCCTGCTGTTTTCTCTGCGAATGCGATAGTCGTGCAAGAGATTCCCACTACATCAAGAAAGATTGTCCACTCCGACAGTCATTGGAGCCTGGGAGGAAAAGTGTTCAGCATCCACCACTTGTTGAATCAAGGAAGATTTTGTTACCACCCTTACACATCAAGCTGGGTCTGATGAAGAACTTTGTCAAGGCCATTGACAAAACACAAGCAGCTTTCAAGTACCTCCGTGGAAAATTTCCAAGGTTAAGTGAAGCTAAGAGAAAGGAAGGTGTCTTTGTTGGTCCTCAGATTTGTGAACTTCTTCGAGATGATGCATTTGACCATGCACTGCGTGGCAAGGAAAAGACGGCATGGAAAGCCTTCCAGTTAGTGGCAATAAATTTTCTCGGAAACAACAAGGCAGACAATTACAGGTTGTTGGTGGAAAACCTCCTCAAGGCATACAAAAGCCTTGGTTGCAACATGTCACTAAAGATACATTTTTTGCACTCTCATCTAGATTTTTTTCCACCGAACTGTGGAGCAGTGAGCGACAAGCACGGCGAGCAATTTCACCAGGACATTGCAACAATGGAGAAACGCTATCAGGGCAAATGGAGCCCATCAATGCTTGCAGACTATTGCTGGACAGTGACAAGAGATGCTCCATTTAATGAATACAAGAGACAAGCCAAGAAGCGCTGAGTAGACACTGAATAGGACTAAACTATGTACAGAATAGTTTTTTGCCTTTTGTTTCATAATAAATTTTATTTATATAACCCTTTTGCTGATTTTTAAAGTGTTACATAAACAGGACAGGTGAAATATTATCATGTAAAGCAACCATAAACACATGAAAAGACCTAGGTTTACAATTTATGATTAACACTCTACTATCTACACAATATACTTAGACATAAAATGTAAAAACTTAAATATCTTAGAAACAGTAGCCAATCAGTTGTTTTAATTGTCATATTTGAATTCAGCACATCAAAATACATAATAAATAGTACTTTTTATCTCTGAAGCAGACGACTTCTCAAAAATTGTAGACCAGTGTAACCGGACTTTTAGTTTCCAGTCAGCACTGCTAACCGGACACCGAGGTCCCATTTTCTACTGGAGTTTCCAGTCTAAAACTGGATACCTGGCAACAGGGATGCCAGAAAAGCCTGGGGGGCAAGCAATCATTTTTAAAAGTGAGAGGGCTAAGCCTTAAGCCGTGGGAAGCAAGGGGTGGGCGGACTAGGGAATGGAGAGGAGCTAATGTACAGGGCCATGTCTGCTGTACTGCCCAGGTAGGTTGGAGACTGTGGGGATCAGCTGACACAGTATCCCCAGCCCAGGTGACGTGACAGCCAGTGATGGATTTAGAGTTAGTGGGGCCCCCTGGCCCTGTGCTGAGCTTCATTTTTGGGGCCCCTCCTTGGGACCCAGCAAGAAAAAGAACATTCTCTCTTATCTCCCCCCGCCCCTGTTTTTTCATTCTTTTTTTCTTCATCCTCCTCCTATAAGTAATAGCAAGTAAATGAAAATAAAGTGAGGTACCTTGATTGTTCTTGTAGTCTAACTTATTTTTCCACAGACTGCTTGAAAATCGTGGAGGGTCTCAATGGACCACTTAATGATCTTTCCAAATATTGTAAAAAAAAAACATTGGGGTGCGGGGTCTGGCCAGGAGTTAGGGTGAGGGAGGGGGCTCAGGGTTGGGATGTGGAGCGCTTACCTGGGGTAGCTCCTGTTTGGTGCGAGGGGTGCAGGTGGGAATGCGGGGGGTGCAGGAGCTCCTGTTTGGTGCTCAGGATGGGGGTGGGGATGTGGGGGGGGTTCAGGAGTCAGGGCATGGGATGTGGAGGGGCTGGGTATGTGTGGGGGTACAAGAGTCAGGGCAGGGTGCTGGGGAGGTGTGAGGGGTGCAGGGGTCAGGGCAGGGGACTGGGTGTGTGGGGGGGAATGCAGGGGGCTGGGGGTGTGGGGGGAGTACAGGAGTCAGGGCAGGGGGCTGGGTGTGTGTGAGGGGTGCAGGGGGCTGGGTGTGTGGGGGGAGTGCAGGAGTCAGGGCAGGGGGCTGGGGAGATGTGAGGGGGGAAGGGGTCAGGGCAGGGGGCTGGGGGTGTGTGTGTGGGAGTGCAGGAGTCAGGGCAGGGGGCTGGGTGTGTGTGAGGGGGGCAGGGGGCTGGGTGTGTGTGAGGGGGGGGCAGGGGTCAGGGTGGGCAGGGGGCTGGGTGTGTGTGAAGGGTGCAGGGGGCTGAGGGGGCATGAGGGGGTGCAGGGGTCAGGGTGGGCAGGGGGATGGGGAGGTGTGAGGGTGTGCAGGGGTCAGGGCTGGGTGTGTGTGAGGGAGTGCAGGGGTCAGGGTGGGCAGAAGGCTGTGGGTGTGGGCTGGGATCATGGGGGTGCTCACGGCAGGGGGCTGGAGGGGGTATGCCCCGATTCCAACTCCTTCCCCAAGGCCCCACCCCAGCCCCTTCTCCTCCTCCTCCTCCTCCTCCCCGGAGCAGCGAGCGTGTTGAGGCTCCGCTTCTCCTCCTCCCTCCTGCCAGCAAGCAGCTGATCAGTGGCAGGGAGGGGGGGAGGGAACGTAGCATGCTGGGGAAAGAGGCGGGGGAGGAGCTTGGCTGCCGGCAGAGCCTGCCCTGCTGCAGCAGGATCCGGCAGCACTAAGCTTTGGCTCCTATGGGACACCTTTGGGGCCCCTTTGGACCGTGGGTCCGGTGCCATGGTAAATCTGGTACTGCATTTAAAGCATCGCCCAGCTGACTCTGGGCTGGGGTGAGGTGGGCGGTTGGAGAGTTGGGTGGTGGGACGAGAGGGTATCTGGGGTCTTCCTGGCTGTGTTGAGGGCTCCTCCTTGCAAGGTGGGGCTTTGGTTTGATTCCAATGGTGGGGTGTTGTCTTGGGTTGCCCCTTGTGGTATCCGCACCAACTGCTACTAGCTTTCTTCTTCTCCTGGGAGGTTCCCAGTCCCCCATTCCCTCCCTGCATTTCTGTCATGGAGCTGGATGTCTGGGCTTGATCTGGGTCTGTCTTCTCCGTGACGTGCCGCTTTGGGAAGACTGTTTTTTCTAAGGTTTCGGTGCCTGACCTCAACCTCATGCACAGGCTGCCCTACTCTAGCCTAACTATTTCATTGCCATGAAGCAAGAAAAAAAATAACCTGCTTATTGGATTCCCTGGCTTTGCAGGTTGAACCTTTGCGTGCCTGTTCCCCCTCAGACAGCAAAGAAAAGAAAAGAAAGAAAAAAAACTCCCTGGCTTTCAAGCAGGCAAAAGGAAAAATGTGTCCTTTTAAAATCCTGAGGTCTGTGCTTCTGGTTCAAAATGATCCCACCGCTCTGCCACCATGTCAAGGCTGATTCCCCGCTCTGGCACTTTGAGTGCAGAAGCTGGGAACTTGCAAGGATTTTAAAAATTAATACTAGCCACTCCAGGCTGGTATTAAACTCCCAAGGTCACAGCTTCTGTGACCTTGGATGGGTAGATGCTGCCACCACCCAAGTGCAACCCCTCCTTCCCCTCTTTTGAGAACCCAGGAAGGAACATTTGGGTATTCCTTCCTGTGGGGGTACCCTCAAGCCCTTTCACCCCCCTTCCCGGGAACAGTTGAGAAAAAAAACAAGGAAATCAGCTGTTGCCACCAGCTAATTAAACAACATATGCACAAATCTCTTAGGGACACAAAAATACAATCCAGTTCTTCAGCTAACAGGCTGTCTGGATGTCCATAAAAGGGAGCTCCCCCCACCCCCCTTCATTTATCACAGGGTGGGTCACAGGAGCTCCAGAAAGGATAATGAACTGAAGTCTGTAAAAGCAGCAAAGAGTCCTGTGGCACCTTATAGACTAACAGACGTATTGGAGCATGAGCTTTCGTGGGTGCATGCATCCGACGAAGTGGGTATTCACCCACAAAAGCTCATGCTCCAATATGTCTGTTAGTCTATAAGGTGCCACAGGACTCTTTGCTGCTTTTACAGATCCAGACTAACACGGTTACCCCTCTGAACTGAAGTCTGTTAGGGGCTTGCATCTGAAGAGTAGGTTTAGCAGAAGACTCTGATATCAATAAAGGCAAAGGTTTGGGGGTAGAGAAGGCGTTTCCATTTCATCCAATGATCTTGACATTTTGGAGAAATGCTTCAGACAAAACAGACATGTTTTTCCAGATGTATAGTAACCCTAGGTCACCCTCACCTGAGCTGCATTCGCTAAGCAGGGGTGCCAAATCCCAGTGAAAAGGAAAATGAAGGTGCAGGCAGATGTTCCTGCTTGGGGAGGGTGGGCTCTGTCTAAGAGTCCTGGACCCCATTTGATTCTGCCCCTCTCCACTGTTTAAAGGCAGAGCTGATTAGACTCAACTGAGAGTCTGTGTTTTGTTAAGGGATCACTACAGCTGAAATCGCTGATACCCAGGTCTAGCTGCTGAGCCTTAGACCTTCTGTGTGACACTGTTGCAGTGAAAGAGACTGACCGGTCTGCACTAGCAGTGAGGTTCCCCACTACCTGCTGAAATCACTGAGAGCTGAGTTAAGTGGTGGAACCTCAGAATGTGGCATCACAGTTGAGGTATTGCTTGATGCTTCCGCCCTTCCCCCCCTCTGCCCCTGGGGATGGGAGGTGAACCCACATAAACACACCTCTGAACTCTGGGTTTTTGCTGAACAATGACAACCAACTGTGAGTGGGGTGCAGTGGAGGGAAAGGGGACTGATGCACTAAAGGGACATTCATTCATTGGACTTTCACACCACAAAGTGTGAAAATGAGGCAAAGGACACTGCCCAATGCACTGTGTAGTCGAGTTCGCTTATGATAGCATATTTTTGTGGTGTTTTCCCAAACTAATGCTTGGTTCCCTTTCCCTTTTAATAAAAGTTCTTGTTTGTTTTACACTGACTCAGTAGTTGTGAGTGGAGAAATATTGCCTCTTAGAGGTACCCTTAGAGGTACTTAGAGGTTAAGTTGTCCCAGATTACTGGGTGAGGGCTTGAGCTGGTTCTGTTTTGTATTGTTAAGAGGAACCCTAGACACTGAACTCAGCCGTTGTTGCTGCTGAGTTCCCCTGGCAGAAGGGTTATAGACTATTCACAACTGCCAGCAAACCAAAAAAATCAGTTTTCCCTCCAACCCATCTTGACATAACCCTGTGAGTGAGATGTGCAAACATTATTTTCCCTATTTTACATCTAGCAATTGAGACAGAGAGGTTAAAGTTATTTCCCAATTGCCATAGATTCTCCTTGTAAGTACAAGATCTAGAACTAGGGGTTACTGGCTAACTGCCTTATGTTCATTCCACTCGACCACACACATTTTGCCTGAAGGAAGTTTAAAAAAATATATTTCTGCTGCATGAATTAGCATGTATAACTTCTATAGTTATACCACAGTTCTTTTTTTTTGTTTTCTCCTGCTCTGCTGCTTCCTAAAATAGAAAGTTAAACAATTTTGTTCAAGCTTTGATGCAGAACTGATATGAATCATTGGCAGAGGTGCCCTTCCCTGAATAGAGTTACATTTCTGTCTGCAATATTCTGTGGGGAAAAATAACAATAGCTGGGATTTGGTAGATGTTCTAGGGCCAGCCACCTAACAACCTATAGGTATTTAAATTGGATTCAGCCTAGGTCCTGGACTTGAAGCACCTGACCTCATCAAGAAAAAAAATCCTTCTCAACTGTAATATTAAGGATTTAGTAAGAAGTAATCCCTTCCCAAAGGGTTTGGTTGCAGATATACAGTGTTGTTAGCTAGATCCTAGAAAGAATTCTTCCTCTGGACATAGCATTTTTTCTAAGGGGGAATATCCAGCTACTTGAAGATTACACTAAGCTTGTAGCTGTGTCTCTTTTCACAGCTAAGAAATCCATTCTGACTAAGTGAACTTCTGATTCAGTACCTACTGTGTCTCTCTGGGCATCAACTTTGTTAAATATTCTAACCATGGAGAGAGATTCTGCTTTTATGGATAATATATTAGAGGAATTTTTTATACTGGACCCATTTATCAACCTTTTGCCTGTTTCAAATGCTACTCTAATTAAATTGACCAGTGATTTTCATTTGGGACATATATAATACTACCGGCACATAAACTTATTTGTTTCAGGAATAGCTGTCTGTGAAACTTGATGTTTATATGTTATTTGTAATTTTTTTATTTATGGGCATAGTTAAACTTTTTATATTGGACACCACTCAGGGTTTATGCAAGTACTTTCTTTTTTAGTATATTATTTTTACTTATAGTGCATACTAAAAAGTAAATATGATTTTAAAAGTATCAAAAAGTATTTTGTTTAACCCTTTCACTATTGTGGGGATTTTTATGTGTTGATGTTTCATTGGCATAATAAATTCAGATTGTCCAGTCATTGCAACAGAATAGATTTAAGACTGCAAGATATTCAGCAGAAATCTAGTTCCTGTTTAAGGTGCCTGGACAGGCTGATCTTCTCTTTGCAAAATATTTACTATCTATAGGTGTTTATAGAGGGCTGACCTAGTATTTATAGTAGTAAAACTTCCAGGTAGTGAACCAATTTTACTGTCATAGCTTAACAGTTCATTGGTCTTTAAAGGCCAAATCTCCCTCTTCCATCTAACCTTGTCTTCTCTATCTACCATGAGGTTATGCATGTAAAGCAAGTAGGATTATCCTTGCTACAATACTGCTTCAATAATACAATTTACATCAGCTCCTATGGAACATCTAACCTGACTTCAACTTCACACTCACTTCCCATGGCTTGCATGAGTCCTCCAGGCAGTAGGCCTGGGCTGGACTACCTAGAAGCTAGGTATTTGCCCATAGGCATGTCATTTTCTTGGGTACACTCTGCATTCTAGTGCCTCCCTTTTTCTGAATCTGCATGTGGAAGCAGCCAAGGCAGAAATGGCACCCTTGCTGGCTGCTGCTCCAGCCCACTGCTCCTTCCTTCATGATAGAGACTGCCAATGGAACACGCAAGAGGAGGAGGAGGAGAGGAAGCTAAAAAAGGGACTGTAATGGGGTAGGGCTTTTCTGTGGATCATCCTTTAGGCAGGTGTCAAAATACTGCATACAACTGCTCACAGGGGCCCCTGGAGCCTCTTCCTCACTGCTCACTCCAAGCCACAGCAGCACTACTGCAATGGGGAAAGTGGCTAAATGAGGTGTAGGGTTCTGTTCAGTAACCAGTTCTGATGGACCCTCCATCTGAAGCACCCAAACCAGCAGTGCCAACCTCTTCAGGAGAGATGAACCCCTGGTGACCTAGGGAAAAAGACGTTTGGTGAGCAGTAACTAGTGAACAATTGTTTGGGTTTTGGTAGCTGGGAGGAAGTGGGGTGCAGAAGACAGTGAAGGAGCTTGGTGCTAAGGGAAGGACTCCAGGTGTGTGATGGTGGGCAGGAGGGATTATGGGGAATGAGTGAGTTCAGAAAGATGTGAGACTTAGAATGGGGAAGAGAAGAAAGTAATGAGAATCTATTGGGAATGAGAGGTGAGGGAGGAGTGAATAAATGTTGATAGAACAGAAGGAAAGAAAAGGCACCTCAAGGACAAAAAGAGGAAGGGGAACAAGGAGTTGGAAGGAAAGAGAAGCAAAGAAGGAACAATTGATACTGGAAGAGATTGGAGAGCTAAACCAATATACAGAAGAGGAAAAAGGGAATGAAGAAAGGGAGAGAAGTTATATTAATAGATATGTAATAGAATATTGAATACCAATATATAGGCAATAGAGAGACAAGTTGGGTAAGGTAATATCTTTTATTGTACCAACTTCTGTCCAATAATCCAATATCCGTAAGATTACCTCACCTACCTTGTCTCTCTAATACCCTAGGACTGACATGGCTACAACAAACACTGCATACAATATGTAGCAATCACATAAGAGTGTAACTTCCAGCTACCAAAACCCAGCAGTGTGCCTACATGTTGACAGACAGATATACTTACAGTTGAAGGACATGCATCTGAAGAAGTGGGAGGTTTTACCCACAAAAGCTTATGCCCAAAGAAATCTGTTCGTCTTTAATGTGCCACCGGACTCATCATTGTTTTCATGGATACAGACTAACACAGCTACCCCTCTGATACATCTGGGTTTTCCACAATATTGCCTCTTTTTTGATCCCATGCCTTCTGTCCAGACAGATTTTTGAAATAACAGGCAATGACTCAGATTCTTGCAGAGCAGTCGTTGCAGCTCAGAAAAAGCCCTGATTGGTCCGCTTCCCAATTCGTCCCTCCCTGCATCTGCATCTGATTGGTCTATTGCCCTGCAGCCACAGCTGACGGATCCTGCCCATGCAGGCCCCCACTCCTAGCCCTGAGGAGGAGACCCCACAGGGAGGCACTGACTGATGGCTGGCACTGAATCCTGGATTTGCACCACCTACCCTGCCACCATGACAGGGAATGACACTGTCCACCACCTCCAGTGAGTATCCCCACTGTAGGTAGCCCCTCCAGCTCTCCCCCAAATACCTCTCCCAGTACACACATCCCTCCTGCACCCCCCCATGTATTCCCTCCAGCACCCTCCAAATGCCTCTCCCAGTACACACACACCCCTCCACATCCCCAAATACCCCCTCCAGCACCCCAACTGTACACCCCCAGCTCCCCCTCCCCTCTCCACCTACCCCCCTTGAAAGTGTCCCTTTTTGGCAACCTAAAATATGATAACCCTAGGGTGACCCTCTCAATCAGGGCATGCTAAGCACAGTTCTGCTGCCCTTTACTCATACAATAAGGATAACAATATTTCACTACCCCTACATTCAACACTAAAGTGATTAGTGACCCAACACGAGCCAAAATTGATCCTATTTGGCAACACAGCTCTGTCTGCTGAATACCTAGGCAGAGTAGGTGGATTTCTGCAAATATGATCTGCTCCTGAAGTCTTTTCCCCACGAGCTCATCACTAGATGTCAGGGGTGAGCTCATTCAGACCCTGCTTACAAATTGAAGCAATAATTTGGTTTGTGTCAAACTGAAAATGGAACATTTCAGCAAATCAAAAAGTCAACCAAAATTTGATGTCAAAATTAAATATTTATTGTGTCAGCGTGAGTGAGAATGACTCTGTAGCCTGGTGGTGAGGGCACTACCCTGAGTGATGGGAGATTCAAGCTCAAATTGCCTGCTCCAATGGCTATTTACTTATTTATGCAAAGTGGAATAGCTTTAGCAGAAGAAATGGCAAGTGAACTGCTCCTGGATACCCCAATGGGTAGGGCATGCTCCTGTTGTGTGTGACAGCTAAGTTCAAATCCCTGTTTTACATCAGGAGGGTACAGACTGAATCCAGATCTTCCACTCCAAGATGACTATCCTAACCCAGGGTTAAAAGGCTCCTCCTTCATATTGTGAACAGTGCCTCAATCCCCTTGTGACTCCAGCTCCACCCCTCCAAAAATATTGTTTTTGGCCAAAACTGGTTGGAAAATTTATACCAAATCCATGAAGGGTTTCAGGTTGACCAAAACTGCATTTGTCAGCAAATAAACTATTTATCTGGCAAACTTTGCCCAGCTCTAGGTGTGAGGTCAATTAGATAATGTTTATACAGTATTTTGAAAACACAAAGTGTTATATTGTATTATAAGTAATATTTCTAATATGATGATAATTTATATCGGGAGACTATTTTTTTTCCATAATTGAAATATAAAGTGTAACATATTGTTCCATTTTTCACGGTAGTCCTTTTTTTCCCAACGGATCACAATCTCTACCAGTGTAAAAAAATTCCTGTTGAGGACACATAAGCTGGTTAATGTAATAGACGTTACATTCATAGTCCATATGAACAGAATTCTTTATTGAAGAAAGCTCAGAAGAGAGTGCTGAACAACTCTGTTTTGTACAAACAAAATATATTCAAACAGACCAGTTTAACATAAATGATGGGCAGAAAGGAGTCTTCATTTTCAGTATTTTTGATAAGTTATTGTGTATCTTTACCCATAATGATTAAATACATAGAGGAAAAATACATCTGTATTTCTTGTAAACACTGCTATACATGTACAGTGCCTTTGAAGCTGCATGTAGTACAGCCACAGTGCATATCAGAACCAAAGCATTTCTCCAAAATGTCAAGATCATTGGATGAAATGGAAACGCCTTCTCTACCCCCAAACCTTTGCCTTTATTGATATCAGAGTCTTCTGCTAAACCTACTCTTCTACCTCCAGGTTCCTAGGTATTATCCACTTCACAGCACATCACAGGCCTCAGATTTTTGATGTCTTGCTTTTCATGTAAAATCGAAAAGTTTGACACAGTTGCAGCTACTGAGTTGTGCAAAAGCCTTTCTCTGGGATGGATGCTATGGGGACACTCAGTGATATATAAGGTGGTGTAAGTTACACATCAAGTGTGAGTTAGGGTTGCCAACCCTTCAGGATTGTCCTGGAGTGTCCTGGAATTAAAGAACAATCTTTAATTAAAGATTATGTCATGTGATGAAGTTTCCAGGAATATGTCCAACCAAAATTGGTGACCCTAGTGTGAGTATAAAGTAGTGTGGGTGTATGTAGAAGGAGAAGTGACTAATGGGACAGCAAGCTGGGCTTGTCTTCTTTATCTTGAATTCTCCTCTTAGCTGCTTTTCCTTCTCTACTCCTTCAAAATTTAACTGATACTCATGTTGTACACCCGTTAAGTCCAAATTGGTGCAAGTCACATTACTTTATCATTTCTTTTGTGTCCAATTTATTCTTGACATGTAACTTATCCCATAATGTATGACTGAATATGACACTTTCATGGGAGTTGTATTTGCCTACATTATGTCTCCATTTGGGCCAAATATCTTAATCAGGCAAACATGTCCGTCTGAGCTGTGTGGTCACAAGAAGTATAAGTAAATCGTGTGAGAGGGAGAGACGCTGGCATATTTGGTAGCAGAATATTTTTGAAGTGATTACAGTTTGAGAAAATCTGGAGTGAGAGTCCTCATACTGGTGGGAGGGCAATGAGGGGACTGGTAAGTGCCAGACTGGGATGATATTTTTCTTAAATCTTCTAGCGATTTATGTGGGTGGTTTTATTGTAAGAAAGCAATTGATTTGAGCTTCACCTTACCAAGGTGAAAGGAACAGCAGGGCAGGGTTCTACCTATGAATTCTTATAACTGTGCCTGTGAGAGACAATCAAATGTTGTAGGTTTTTTTTTCTCATTTTGCAAAGAGTGTTCAGTCTTTAAGCTTTTCTGTCATAACTTTTAAAAAATACCTGTTTTTGCAAGATGAGCCTTTTGCCAAACTTTGTGGTCAACAGCAAAATCATAGCATTGATTTTCTCAGGTTAATCCAAAGATCCTTATGTCATAAGCAGTCCAGTTCACTCCACTGCCGGTCTATTGCTAGTTGCCATGACATAAATTAATATTAAATTAAAATGTTGCCTCAGAGGTAAGGCCCTAAAATGAAAGGAAACTATGTGCATTATAATTTTAATAATTAGGTGTTATACAGTCTTCTGAGTTTCTCACTTGAATCTCAATTAGATCGTTTGAATCCATACTATCAGTTACTCTTCCTGTCATTTATTGCCACTAATGAGTGGCCACCAGCTTTCTTATCCAGTGTTTTCTATCAGGTTTGCTAAAGTCTTCTTTAATGGCTTCTTATCCTTTTAATGATGACAAGGCTTAATAGTTAAGTCCTAAGAAATTGACCATAGGAGTGTAATTCATGCCTATAAAATGCAAGAAGAGAATAAAAAAGATCTCTGAAGGGAGTTTGAGTCCTGCCATTCTGAACAATATGTTCAATACAAACTCAGTTCAGTACCTTTGTGTGATGTGGCTATATACAGTCTAATGCCAGGTAAGCATTAGTGGCCCTGCAGCACAGTAGGGCAAGCTGGAGAGCAACAGGAAAGTAAATACACCCTAGAGAAAAACCCAACAGCAGTAAGAAAGAAATTGCCCAGCAACCTGAAGCAAAAACAGACTGATGAGACCAGCAACTGCATCTCACTGATGATCCTTTTTTGGTTACATAAGCTGTTCCTGTGAATACTAAAGAGTAGTAACTCTGCAGTCCAGTAGTGGTTAGCAAGACATCTGCTTTCAGAGGGAAGAAAGCCCAGGCCGTGTCTGGAAGCTTTGTAGCTTGCTCTATTCTGAATGGTCTTCATGGAAGCCACTTATTAATAGCCAGCATCCTACTCTTGAACTTCAGTTTTGCTTCTTATTGTATAAATATGGTCACTTAGTGATGGGATGGGAGGCAGGAGAGTCAAGTTCTATTAATGAAGTTGTTTTATGTGTTTGTAGAGCCAGTGTACAAATATTTTTTTTCTTTGAGTACCTTACAGTTTCCCAAATTTCTTGTAGCCATTAGTTCCCCATGTAGATAACTCATGCTGATCCTTAGTTGTAACTATGCACCCTAATTATGGATTGGATTAAAATAATTTCTTAGCCCTATAAAACTATTTACAATCCTACTAAAACCTCAGAGAACTCCTCTACTTTCTGTGTTTGTCTTGAAATTCTTTTAATTTTGTCCTGGTCTAAGGATTATCTACCTAGAAATTCTAACATCTGAGCTCGGGCAAGTCCCTGCCATCACCTTACCAATTTTAATTTATGTGATGCTCAGTTAGAAACTTATCTGCATGTTTAAAGAAGCCGATTGTACCAAAAAATTATACAACATATAGAATTAAGGATTCCAGTCATCAAAATATTACTTATGTGAATGTATCTCAGGTTCCATGTGAATCTCAGCAGTAGGCGAACAAGTAAGACTTAGTTACCTGCATAGGAGTTCACTGGGGTCAATTCCAAAGTGTTCTCGCTAATTTTATTATACTGCAGTAATCTTCTGTGCTCTGCTAGTCACAGCTGAACTTAGTTGCAGCCCTAGAACTACTACTTCCTTTCTAAATTCTGTGTTATCATTAAAGAGATCATCATATAGCCAAGCTCATACCAGTATGGGACAATGGAGCAGGATTCTCACAGCAGAGGTGGGCTTAGTGAAGGACTGGAGTCAGGGGAAAGGTGGCTTTATGCTACCTTTCAGGCCTGGGGCTGGCTGGGGTCTTGTTCAGCCCTCGGTGCATCCAAGAGTAGCCTCGGGGATGCTCTAAGTTTTTACCTGAATGCCTATGTCCCCTGACCAGACTCCTTCCTTAAACTGGGGACTATGCTGGAATCCCATGATAGCCAGTTAAGCACCACTGAAGAAGGCCCAAGGGTCTAACTCATTCTGTTAATTATAAAAATGTGATATAAGGAGTATCCAATTACAATGAGCTGACTCCAACTATCTTCTGCACTTTGACACTGCCATCAGTTATTGGAAGAGGTGTTGGGGACCCAAACATAAGCAGCACTGTGGGGATACTAATGGCCCAGTGGACTAAATGTATGAAGCTCTTCACTTATAGGTCAGAGTTTTAAATCTGTCCCAAATCAGTAGTGACCAAAACCGTTGGTCTGCTAGCTACAAAGTGCTGGATGCTAAGTGATTTGGTGGCTTCAGTCCAATTTCTAGTGGCCAGAATGTCACTGAATCTACCTTAACACGTGGCCCCCTTGTTTGCCATCATTTGGCACCTTCTAAGCAGAGAGGCCAAGAATTTCAATGAATATGAACTATGAATAAAATGAAAAATAAGAATTGTTTGGTCCTTAGAGGTGGCCCTTTTTAAAGTGGGATTGAAACTTACTTGCAGGATAGTAAAAATACCCATGAACGCCTCCCCATGAACAGATGGAGCCAATGAATGTAACCAGCTGAATGAAAAGGCAAAGTTAGCAATATCAAATGCACCCATAAACACAGGGCTGACTACATCACAATTTTATTAGAGGTGAGAGGCCTCTATAATTGTACATTTCCCTAAAGGTTAAAAGTCCCATGCCAGTTCTCGAAGGATGGTGTGAGAAATATTGAGAACAAACAAACTGCCACTGTATATGGTATTGTATAAATAGTAGGTTGAGAAAGCTCTCATAAGAAAAGCTCCCAGAGGAACAACAAATTTTAAGATGGTTATGTAGACATCAAGAAATTGTTTTTAGAAGCATTTTAAATTGGAGAAAAAATGCAAGGAAGATGATGTTCACAGCTAGTAAAAAGACAAAAGATTTGAGAGTTTGCATTAGGAGTCCTCAGGGAAATAAGAGTAATAATCAAAAGTGCATACACAGAACAGAATTCAGAATGACATCCAAGTTCCTGGTCACATTAAAGTCTGAAGTAACTGCTAGACAGGAGAGCTTTAGTGTTTCAGTACAACTATTTTCTATAGTCAAGAGTTAACCTCTGGGAAAACTAATCATGATACAGACCCAAAGGGGACATTTTCAGAGCTGTTCATGGTAATTTAGCTGCATGGGCCTCATGAAGAGCCATAATAAGTATGTGGCTAAATTGTTATACAGTGAAAGTGTAGCCCATATAATATGTTCTTGACATTGAAGAAAGAAAATTAAGAAATAGCAAAAATTCCAGAGAGATCTCTGAATGGCCTAAGAACAAAGCCACAAAAACAACTCTCACCCAAAAGAACTCCATAGAATAGTTGTGCTGCTATTTAAATTTCTTGTTTCAGCCTCCTTATAGTCAAAAGGAAATGCCAGATTGAAGTATGCACTAAGATAAAATCAGCCATAATTAAAACAATTTGCGTTCTATTTATGTTAAAAAATCTGAGTCTAAAAATTCCCGAGAAGTCTGGCATTGGTGCAACCATTTGGAAGTCCGTTAATGTGTTTTATGAGTGTCAGTCACAGCAAATTATTGATCTATATAGTAATGTTAACTCTTACAGAATTAAGACCCCAAGCCTGTCAAGATTTAAATGCATGTGCTTAACTTCAAAGTTATGAATAGACCCATTAAAACTATTGCAGCATTCGGGTCCATGTTCTGAGTGGTCTTTACTATGGGATTGGAGCCGAGCAAACTTGATTCTAGCTATAGCTGTACAGAGGACAGAAATTCTGTTTTGCAAAGAACTTACAGATTTTGAAATCTGGTTTTGCTCTGATCAAAACAAAATCCCCAAATATGTAAATTCTCAAAGAAAATTCCGGAGAAGATATTGATTGATCAGAATGTTCCATTTTAACTTTTTAACGTTTTATATTATATCTAATATCATACAAAAAATGAAAATGAAAATGAAAGATCATTTCAAAACAAAAAATCAAAACATTTCATTTTGAAAATGTCAAACGGGACAAAATTCTGTCATTGGCTACGTTTTTGTGGAGACCTAGTATGAATCGCTTGTTTGAATGTCTGGATAAAGCTTTCCACTAATTCATTTGTGGCTGGATTGTGTTGTGGAAAATTGACCACACAGTTGATTTTGGATCAGACAGCCTTTGGCTCCTTTATTGATCAATCAAACATGCATGCATGGGGGAGTCAGCCAAGGCAGCCAACCCCCCCCCCCCCCAACAGATAAAATGTGAGAGCTTATACAGGATAAAACCACAAAAATTACACATGCTTCCTTAAAATTTTACATCCATATAAGGATTAAATCAAAGCAAGCCTTTCCTGTTTTTCCCTTACTTTTGCCCTTTGCGGTTTCTTGCTTTGTCACCTGGCAGCTATTAATTATAAGCTGTTACAAACGGTTAGTTCTCCTTTTATAGTTTCTACAGTTAGTTCTGCTTTTATGACTTCTCTTTACCCTTCTTTTTCTACATCCCCCCCCCCCTTTTCTGCCTTCAGGCCATACTATACAGACTGCTTAACCAAAGTTTAGGCCCTGACCATTTTCCCCTCACAATTGTAAGGAGAAGTATGTGTTGGGTAGTATAGTAATTATCAAAAATAATACAGTGAGGCTTCTAAAACAGAACAATGTGAGTGCCATTAAGAGGGCTCACAAGCTCTTTAAAGGGATACTACTCCATTTCTATTCACTACAGAAGTGCTAAAATATCTCCCCCTCCTCATGTTCCCTTCACATCTCTGTTGAGGAACCTAGGACTTGTCAGACTAAATCAGGTAAGTACTCATCTACTGCAGGAGCCTGTCTTAGACAGTGGCCAGCACTGGCTGCTTGAGTGGAAGATACAGGAAACCTGACATACGAAAATTCTGGAATAATCTGTTCACAGCGAAAGTTTCTTGCTAACGCCTAGTAATTAAAGGTTGGTTTGTGCCCTTGAGGATATATATCCCTTCGTATTTTTTTAATTCTTGACTATTATAATTTTAGATACTCTTGTTATCCATGCCAATTACAATGTATTTTTGAGTTTTGACGTGTGCTCTTCACTTCAATGAAATATTGTGGCTCTGAGTTCAACAGGGAAATTGTGCATTGTGTGAAAAAGTATTTCCTTTTAACAGTTTTAAGTTTTGCTTCCTTTCAATTTCTTTGAATTCCCCATATTCTTGAATTATGAGAGGGTGAACAGCTGTGCCCAATCTATATATCTTTCCTATATCATTCATAATTTAGTATATCTTTATTTACAGGGTTACTGGCTGAGTGGATAGAGGGAAGCAGTAAATGTGATATATCTTGATTTTAGTAAGAATTTTGGCAAAGTTCAACACAATAGCATAACTCATAAGCAAACTAGGAAAATATAGTCAAAATTAATTATTATAAAGTAGCTGCAAAACTAGTTAAAAATGGTTCACTGTCAAACTGGAAGGATGTTTCTAACGGGATTCCACAGATGTCTGTCCTGCATCTGGTACTATTCAGTATTTTCATTAACGACTTGAGTAATGGAGTGGAGAGTATACTTATACAATTTGAAGATGATACCTAGCTGGGCAGAGTTGCAAGCACTTTGGAGGACAAGATAGGAATTCAAAATGACCTTGATAAATTGGAGAGTTGGTCTAAAATCAGCAAGATGAAATTCATTAAAGACAAGCATAAAGTACTGCACTTAGGAAGGAAAAATCAAATGCACAGATACACAATGGAGAATAACTGGCTGGGAAAAGGATGGAAGGTTTATAATGAATCACAAATTTAATGAGCCAACAATGTGGTGCAGTTGTGAAAAAAGATGAATATAATTCTAGGATGTATTAACAGGAGTATTGTATGTAAGAGATGGGAGGTAATTGTTATGCTCTGCTTGGCACTGGTAAAGCCTCACGTGGGGTATTGTGTTCAGTTCTGGTGCCACGCTTTAGGAAAGATGTGGACAAATTTGAGAAAGTCCAGAGGAAAGCACCAAAAATGACAGAAAGTTTGGAAAACATGACCTGTGAGGAAAAGTCTTATAAAGTGGGCATATTTAGTGTTGAGAAAAGACGACTGTGAGATGACCTGATAACCATCTTCAAATATGTTAAGAGCTGTTATAAAGAGGACAGTGATCAATTGTTCCCCATGTCCGCTGAAGATAAAACAGGACATAATGGGCTTAATCTGCAGCAAGGGAGATTTTGGTTAGATATTATGAAAAACTTTCTAATGTTAAGGGTATTTAAACTGTGGAATAGGCTTCCAAGGGAAGTTGTGGAATCCACATCTCTGGAGGTTTTTAAGAACAAGTTAGACACACACCTGCCAGGCCTGGTCCTTATATACTTGATCTTGCCTCAGTGCAGGGGGGGTGGACTTGATGACCTCTCGAGGTTCCTTCCAGCCCTATATTTCTAGGAGTCTATATCTTTATCATGTCTGCTCTTATTTCTCTCCTCCCTAAGAGTTGGACTGTACACACAACTTGCATATTCATAGCAATGGGCCAGCATAGTACAGTCCTAGGAGTTGGCATATAAGAATTCATACAACACCCTTCACCGCTGAACATTTCTCTCTCTCTTTTTAACAGGATTAATCCTAGGAAGTCCCAACCGCCAAGGTTCCATCCTGGAGAGTGATGCTGTAAAAATAGCAGCTATGTTCCTTTTGCGTAGGTCTACGCAGCCTGCTGCAGTTAGCCTACCAGTGCCTTTGAATTTGTGGCTTAGGCTGTAACTCAAGCTCTGAAGCCCAACCCCCTTCCTAAGCTTCAGAGCATCAGCTCCAGCATGAGCCACAACTTCAAAGTGCTGTCTACACAGATATTTTTAGAGCACAAGCATGAGCCCCACTAGCCTGAATCCGTCAACCCGGGTTGGGAGGCTCGCTGCTACGGGCTGTGTATACATACCTATGTGTATTCAGAGTCCTATCTGTTGCCACAAACCCTTTACTTCTGTTAGCACTGCTGTGCAAACACAGCATTGCTAAAAGAAAAGGCAATGGATTCTATTGTTGCTTCTGCATTGGCAGCAGAATTGTTGCTAAGTCCCCATCAGCTATGTCTGTGCAACCTCACTAATACCAATAAAGCAAAGGTGCCAATCGTGGCCTTGTTTGGTCTGCATGTGTTGCATAGGTGTAAATGTGAGCCTCATTTGGCCTTCCAAACTTTCTTTCCGACCTGGTGATGATGTATATAATGACCCAGATTGATCCTTGCAACCAATGCTGACTTTGCACGGTTGGTAGTTAGGGAGGAAAAGTCCCCTATATTTTTAATTGTAAAGTAAGCATGTTACATATAGAGTCATTGAGAGAATGAATGAAAATGGAACCCTTGCAATATTTGTTCAGTCACCTCTCAGAGCACAACCACACTTCAAGGCCTGGTCTACACTAGGCGTTTATGTCGAATTTAGCGCCGTTACATCGAATTAACCCTGCACCTGTCCACACCACGAGGCTATTTAGTTCGACATAGAGGGCTCTTAAATTCGACTTCTGTACTCCTCCCCAACGAGGGGAGTAGCGCTAAATTCGACATCGCCATATCGAATTAGGCTTGGTGTGGATGGAAATCGACGCTAATAGCTCCGGGAGCTATCCCACAGTGCACCACTCTGTTGACGCTCTGGACAGCAGTCCGAGCTCGGATGCTCTGACCAGCCACACAGGAAAAGGCCCGGGAAAATTTGAATTCCTTTTCCTGTCTGGGCAGTTTGAATCTCATTTCCTGTTTGGACAGCGTGGCGAGCTCAGCAGCAGTGGCAACGATGCAGAGCTCTCCAGCCGAGATGGCCGTGCAATCCCAGAATAGAAAGAGGGCCCCAGCATGGACTGATCGGGAAGTCTTGGATCTCATCGCTGTGTGGGGCGATGAGTCCGTGCTTTCCGAGCTGCGCTCCAAAAGACGGAACGCAAAGATCTATGAGAAGATCTCTAAAGCCAGGGCAGAGAGAGGATACAGCCGGGATGCAACGCAGTGCCGCGTGAAAATCAAGGAGCTGAGACAAGGCTATCAGAAGACCAAACAGGCAAACGGACGCTCCGGATCCCAGCCCCACACATCCCGTTTCTACGAGGCACTGCATTCCATCCTAGGTGCGGCCGCCACCACTACCCCACCACTGACCGTGGACTCTGAGGATGGGATATTGTCGACGGCCGGTTCCTTGGACATGTTAGCGGATGGGGAAGATGAGGAAGGAGATGAGGAGGACGAGGCAGTCGACAGCGCTTACCAAGCTGATTTCCCCGACAGCCAGGAGCTCTTCATCACCCTTACAGAGATCCCCTACCAACCGTCCCCAGCATCTAACCCGGACACAGATTCAGGGGAAGGATCAAGCGGTAAGTGCTTTAAACATATAAACCTTTATTTTTTACAAAACTTGAATAGTAAGAGTAATAACAATCTGTGACTCATGATTAAGTAATCTGTAACAACTATTTATAAAAAAATCAAACAGTGTCCGGCTGTGCATGATTGTGCTGCCCAAGCTGCTCCACTCTTTAGTCCCTGCTACTGCAGCTATATGAAAATCCTGTCTATATGTCCGGGGATAGAGCAGTAGTCCTCCACGGACATCTCCACAAAGCTCTCCTGCAAGTAATGGGATAGCCTGTTCATCAGGTTCCTGGGGAGAGCGGCTTTACTTGGTCCTCCGAAGTACGAGACGTTCCCGCGCCAGGAGACAAGCAGGTACTCTGGGATCAGTGCCTTGCATATCATGGCGGCATAGGGCCCCGGTCTCTGCAGGCTTTCTCGAAGCATCCTTTGGATCTCGGTGTCCAGGATCCTCATGAGGGTAATGTCGCTCATGACAACCTGCTTTGAATTAGGTAGGGGACTGTTAGTATTGGGACTGCTTGCAACAAGTTCCTTTACAGAACTGTGACCGCTGGTTTACAGCCACGCGGTGGGGGCGGGAGAGGGCCAGCATCCAGGGATCTTTCCCTGGCACATCCGCGAGGGGGTGGGACAGGGCCAGAGTTACTGCTTGGCCGATTGCTGGCAGCACAGACTGGCAGTGCTTTCAATGTGAAAGGTGGCCAGTGGTACTCCTAAAGTTTTAATCTGCCACAAGTCTATGGCTTACCATGTTTGCCTGCTACAGAGAGTACCGTGTCCTGCCCCGGTTCCCAGATCGGCAGTGCAAAAGCCCAGGCACTGAAGGCGAGGTCCGAAAATTCGACCTTGTCCTCAGTGCGCATGTGATAGGTGTGGTTCATGGTCTTGTTCACAGAGAAAGACTATGTTCTTGATTCACAACTACATTTATCTTTTGGAGGAATTCACTGCCTTTTCCTCATTCCCACAGCCACATCTGCAACTGTCTCCCAACCCAGCCTGGCAACACACTCCCAGAGGCTAGCGCACATTAGGCGGAGGAAGAAGAAGACGTGAGAGGACATGTTCTCAGAACTAATGGGCTGCTCCCGAGCCCAGGCAGCACAGCATAACCAGTGGAGGGAGAATTTGTCCCAAATGCACCGGACACACATGGAACGTGAGGAGAGGTGGCGGCAGGAAGACCAGCAGGCGACTCAAACGCTGCTTGGACTTCTGAGGGAGCAAACGGACACGCTCCGGCGCCTTGTTGATGTTCTGCAGGAACGGAGGCAGGAGGACAGAGCCCCGCTGCAGTCTATCAGTAACCGCCCTCCCCCGCCACCAAGTCCCATACCCCCCTCGCCCAAAGTCCAAAGAAGGAGGGGCGGAAGAGTCCGTGAAAACTCTCACTCCACCCCTGCAGACTGCTCAAGCACCAGAAGGCTGTCATTCCCCAAAATTTGAAAAGTCCTTTCCTGGCAGCCTCACCCAAGCCCCCGTCCAAGTTTCACCCCCCAGTTTCATGTGTGGTTGTTAATAAAAAATATGTTTCTGTTCATTACTGTTTCAGTCATGCTGTTTTGAGGGAGAGTCTGTCTGCAGGGGGGGAAGGGGCTTGGTAATTGGACAGGACAGTCACCTTTAGCAGGCTACAGAGGCGGGGGCAGGTCCAGCAGCAGGGCACATACACAGTGCAGTGACTAGTTACCCTGGTCAGTCTGGGAGGTGGTTTTCATGTTCTGTGGGGGGCGGGGGGGGGTTAGTTGCTCTGTGACTTTGTGGCGGGGGAGGGCAGTTACAGATCGTATGCAGCGGTCCTTGTCCTGGATCACAGAGCCACGCAGCAGGGGATCTGTAACCCTCCTCCCCCTGCCATAAAGTCACATAGCCCCCACATATACGCAGTCCCACTCAGGAGGGCTGGCAGGCTCCGTTGAAACAACCAGTCCGCTACTGTGAATCCTGTCATTCCTGGAGTTTAGAAGAATCATTTGCATCAGTACACTACACCCGCTCCCCACCACAGTCTGCGTCCCCGGTTTCAAAGATTCCCGCGAAAACAGTACTAAAGACAACGGTGTTCAATAACAAAAGTAAAACTGATTTTATTTTTTTGGAAGGGGGTAGAGGGGGTCTGTAACTGGAGAGGATAGTCATCCTTAACTGGGTAAAGAAACGGGGTCAGGTTCAGCTTCTCTGTACAGAAACTTAAAAGTCACTGGTTACCCTGCTCACTGTGGAACCTGGCTTTCAAAGCCTCCCGGATGCACAGGGCGTCCCGCTGGGCTCTTCTAATCGCCCGGCTGTCTGGCTGGGCGTAATCAGATGCCAGGCTATTTGCCTCAACCTCCCACCCCGCCATAAAGGTCTCCCCCTTGCTCTCACACAGATTGTGGAGCACACAGCAAGCAGCTATAACAATGGGGATATTGGTTTCGCTGAGATCACAGCGAGTGAGTAAGCTTCTCCATCTCCCCTTGAGACGTCCAAAAGCACACTCCGCCACCATTCTGCACTTGCTCAGCCGGTAGTTGAAGAGTTCTTTTTCAGAGTCCAGGGCGCCAGTGTAGGGCTTCATGAGCCAGGGCATTAGCGGGTAGGCTGGGTCCCCAAGGATCACTGTAGGCATCTCCACATCCCCAAGAGTTATTTTGTGGTCTGGGAAGTAAATACCTTCCTGCAGCCGTCTAAACAGACCAGAGTTCCTGAAGACGCGAGCGTCATGAACCTTGCCCGGCCATCCAACGTTGATGTTGGTAAAACGTCCCCTGTGGTCCACCAGTGCTTGCAGCACCATTGAAAAGTAGCCCTTTCGGTTGATGTACTGGCTGGCCTGGTGGTCCGGTCCCAGGATAGGGATGTGAGTTCCATCTATAGCCCCACCGCAGATTGGGAATCCCATCGCGGCGAAGCCATCTATGATGACCTCCACATTTCCCAGGGTCACTACCTTTGAGATCAGTACCTTGACGATTGCGTTGGCTACTTGCATCACAACAACCCCCACGGTAGATTTGCCCACGCGAAACTGGTTCGCGACAGACCGGTAGCTGTCCGGCGTTGCAAGCTTCCAGAGGGCTATGGCCACTCGCTTCTGGACAGTCAGGGCTGCTCGCATCCGGGTGTCATTGCGCTTCAGGGCAGGGGACAGCAACTCACAAAGTTCCATGAAAGTCCCCTTCCGCATGCGAAAGTTTCGCAGCCACTGGGATTCGTCCCAGACCTGCAGCACTATGCGGTCCCACCAGTCAGTGCTTGTTTCCCGTGCCCAGAATCGCCGTTCCACAACATCCAGATGACCCATTGTCACCGTGATGTCCTCGGAGCTGGGTCCCGTGCTTTGTGAGAGGTCTGTGCCCCTCTCAGAGTTCAGGCCCTCACCGCGGTGCCGTAGCCTCCTCGCCTGGTTCATCTGTATCTGCCTCTGGGAAAGGTGGATGATAACCTGCGAGGCGTTGACAAGTGCCACAACTGCAGCGATGGTCGCAGCGGGATCCATGCTCGCAGTGCTGTGGCGTCCGCGCTGTCACTGACCCGAAAAGTGCGCGAACTGATTTCCCGCCGGCGCTTTCAGGGAGGGAGGGAGGGCGGTAGTGACAGACGGATGACGACAATTACCCAAAAGCACCCTCGACCCTTTTTTTTTTACCCAGAAGGCATTGGCGGCTCGACACAGAATTCCAATGGGCAGCGGGGACTGCGGGAACTGTGGGATAGCTGCCCACAGTGCACCGCTTCCAATGTCGACGCTTTCCCCGTTAGTGTGGACTCACAAAGTCGAATTACTGTCCTTAGTGTGGACACACAAGTTCGACTTTGCAATATCGATTCCACATATTCGATTTAAGTGAAATCGAAATACCCTCGTAGTGTAGACATACCCCAAGGTAGTTTTCACCTGGAACGGAATTGTCATTCCGGTGCCAGGCAAACATTTTCTTGTATAAAGTCAAACTATTTTCATACTCACAATGGATGATATTCATTCACAACTGGAGAGCCAACACAAAACCTTTGCTCTACATAAATCTTGAAAATATGGCTTAAGGGTTTCATGGCCTTGTGTTGGCCCTCTGCATAGGGGAGCATTTCACTCTAATTTACCCCAAAGCTAACATTTGCTTTGTGTGGAAAATTTTCTGCCCAGGTTCTCTACCAAGTTCAGTTCATATAAATAAATTATCCTGTAACAGCATTAGCAGTTCTAACACTCTATTGATTTCTGTTTCCTGTCTGTGATGCTGACATATGACTCACTGGTTTTGTACTTATTGTCTTTCAGAACATCCTGGTGTAAATTAGGAATTTTTACTTTAGTTTGGTGACTCACAGCTCACTTTATGAAATGCTTTTGCAAAATTGAATTTTTGAACATTGAGTGGGAAAAACAATACCAGGTTGACTTCTATAAAATACTTAAGAACAGAGTCTGACATTTTAGAAAAGATTTGTCCACTTTTAAATGAAGCCAGTGAATCAAAGCAAAAATTAAAAGGTTCAGTTTAGTAAGTACTAAAAAAGTCTAGAAAGTAATGTTCTTGCTTTCGCAATGGGGAAATTTTAATAGTAGACCTTCATTTGGCACTAAACTGGAATTCTTTTGTTTTTTTCTTGCTTTCTCTCTCTCTCTCTCTCTCTCTCTCTCACACACACACACACACACAAAGTGATTTGAGTCAAATGAAACATTTTCAAACATTGTTTCAAAATGACATTTAGAAATGAAGTGGTTAGTGTCTAAGCAAAAGGTCAATTTGAAATGATATTTCAAGATTGTTCATTTATACTTTTTCAAACATATTTTTCCTCATTTTCTATTTGGCCAAAAATCACCAAATCTGATCCTAGTTAATGGATAGTTCCAATCACCCCAACCAATTTAGTATTCAACTGAAAAATATTTCACCTGACTCTAGTTAAAAAGCACCAGAAGTTTGGGTAAAAAAGAATAAGACTTGTATGTCACTGATGGCCATATATGTAAATAGTTAGCTATCTGTTCTGAATATTACTTATTGACAAGGCTTTATAAGTAATATTGGAAAGATTTCCCATAAGGTTATTGACTGTCAACAAGCAATCTTCTCCAAAGGGAGAACAGGGGGACTAACCCCCCCCCCCCAAATAAGTAGTTGAATCAACCGGTTGTATAGAATGTTATTGTGTATGAAAATATGTCAAGTAAGGTCTTTTATGAAAGCGTGTAATGTTCTGAACTTGATGGTCATTAGGAGATATGTACACAGGTTATGGTTATGAATGTATGTATGTGTATATAGATGTAGAATATTGTAATTGTAATGGTGGTGCAACTTCAGCATCACCTCACAACAAGATGTGAAGCAATCAGACAGGTAGGGGAACCTCCCAACCCAGTTGTTTATATGACACCAACTTCAAGTACAAATCCATTCTCCAGCCAGGAAAAGACAATGGTGGACCATTAGAGTTAATGGAAGGACACTGAGACAACTGGAAATTCCTTCCACTCTGAATAACCATGCCTCACCATGCCAGGAAAGAAAAAAATGTAAAAAGCCTTTTAAAAGCAGGGTTTTGTTTTAGGATTTTTATCCAGAACTGAGTGACGGTTTTGAAGGCAGGGGGCTGTCTGTGAATGCTGGATCCCCTCTGTGACAGGGGGCATGCTGGGAACCTGTTCAAAGGCAATAGGTAGTTGGTATTAGAAAGGGGAAATTATGTAATATAGAACTGCAATGCCTGAAGTTGCAGCTTTATGTTTAATTTCTGTGTAACTTGTATGTGTTTGCTTTTCCTTACTATTTCGTCATTGAATCTGTGATTTTTCTATTAAATAAACTTTTGTTTATTTTTACCCAAGCAAGTCTCCTTTGTGCAAACTGTGTTGAGTGTGTATGCCAAAGTGAACTGATAATTGAAGGCAGGCTTCACTCCTCTCTGGGGTGAAAAACCAGAGGGGAAAAGTCTGAGTATCTGGTAATTAAGAACTCAGGATAAACTATTTCTGGAGACTAGGGACTGGAAGGGCTACTGGTGTCGTGTTTTGGCCGCCCCAAGCTGCCCCCCCCCCAAAAAAAAGCCGCGATCGCGATCTTCGGCGGCAATTCGGCGGGAGGTCCTACGCTCCGAGCCGGAGTGAGGGACCGTCCGCCGAATAACCGCTGAATAGCTGGATGTGCCGCCCCTCTCCGGAGTGGCCGCCCCAAGCACCTGCTTGACAAGCTGGTGCCTGGAGCCGGCCCTGCCTGCAAGGAATAACTAGGCTAGGTGGAAGTAAAGGTGAGACATGTGCCTTGTGGGCAGGCTAACTGAATCAGGACTCTGAGCCATAGCAGCACAGCATTAAGGCACCAAAGATTACAGGGCAGGGAGTGACAGAACTAGGGAGGCCATTTGTCTAGTTTAAAGTCCAATTTTTGTGTGTGGGGGCTGGGGCAGGCCCATGCAGGCTGGCTGACACAGGTTGGGGTTGGGCCATGCAGGTGTGGGCAGGGATGTCCTGTATTCTGGGGATGCATCAGTGGCCACCTGAGACAGAACCCCTTACTAGTCTGAGTAATCTCTAGAACATCATAAATACACTGGGCCAATCTTGGCCACTAATCACATGCATAGTTCTCTTAGATATCAGTGCACAGCTGAGGGCAAAATGTGGACTTCCATGGAAACATTGCCATGCATAGACAAACCCTTTGATTTACAAATAAACACAACTTTGGCCATTAGCCCATACAGTAGGGTGAACTATGCTAGGCAGAGAATAATATTTTAGTGTAGCTGTGTAATTTTAAGGCTGTTCTCTTTGTATTGCACCTTCTAGAGCATCATTGGCCCCTGGCCGGACTGCAGAGCACTCCCTGTGAGATATCTCAAAATGGCTGTTGTTTCAAGGGAGTCTTGCACTCTCTCATACTTTATATTTGATCTTTTCCTTCTCTTAAATAACACCTTGAAAGTGAAAATAAATGTTTGTTTGTTATCTATGAAAATATATTATTTAGAGCTGGTTGAAATATTTGAGGTTGAACAGTTTTCCCATAAAAATGCAATTTCTTCGAAATTGAAGCATTTCCCAGAAATGTGTCCACTTTGACAAGAAAAAGTAAATATGAATAGTTTAAACTTCCTCATTTTGATATTGTTGAAACATTTCATTTTCATAAGGTAAAATGTTTTGTTTAGACTTTTATATTATATTAAATATTTTAAATATTGTATTATATTCTTTTCAACATTATTGAAACAAAATATTTTTGCTTTATCAAACAAGATGTTTTAATGGTTTCAAGTGAAAATTTGTTGGATTTTTTTATTCCACAGGAAAGTTCCAATTCAGAATGAAAACTAACTTCAAAATGTCCGAATTTCTCACAGAATGGAAAATGTTTTTCACCCAGGTCTAATGTTAGTGATATAACTTCATCAGTACCAAGAGCTTAACTTAAAACCAGTTGAGAAATAATTAGGGCTGTCGAGTAATCACAGTTAACTCATGCGATTAACAAAATAAAAATGAATCACGATTTAAAAAATGAATCGCAATTAATCGCAGTTTTAATTGCACTGTTAAGCAATAGAATACCAATTTAAATTTATTAAATATTTTGGATGTTTTTCTACATTTTCAAATATATTGATTTCAATTACAACACAGAAAACAAAGTGTACAGTGCTCACTTTATATTATTTTTATTACAAATATTTGCACTCTAAAAATTATAAAGAAAAGAAATAGTATTTTTCAATTCAGCTCATACAAGTACTGTAGTGCAATCTCTTTATCGTGAAAGTGGAATTTACAAATGTAGATTTTTTTTGTTACATAACTGCACTGAAAAACAAAACAATGTAAAATTTTAAAGTGTACAAGTCCACTCAGTCCTACTTCTTGTTCAGCCAATCGTGAAGTCAAACAAGTTTGTTCAGATTTACGGGACATAATGCTATACGCTTCTTATTTACAGTGTCACCTGAAAGTGAGAACAGTTGTTCACATGGCACTTTTGTAGCTGGGATTGCAAGGTATTTACATGTCAGATATGCTAAACATTCGTATGAACCTTCATGCTTCGTCTGCCATTCCAGAAGACATGCTTCCGTGCTGATGACTCTTGTTAAAAAAATAATACTTAATTACATTTATGACTGAACTCCTTGGGGGAGAATTCTATGTCTTCTGCTCTGTTTTATCCACATTCTGCCATATATTTCATGTTATAGAAGTCTCGGATGATGACCCAGCACATGGTGCTTGTTTTAAGAACACTTTGTTTGCAGATTTGACAAAATGCAATGAAGGTACCAATGTGAGATTTCTAAAGATAGCTACAGCAATTGACCCAAGGTTTAAGAATCTGAAGTGCCTTCCAAAATCTGAGAGGGAGTAGGTGTGAAACATGCTTTCAGAAGTTTTAAAAGAGCAACACTTAGATGCCACCAGCAGAAAGTTGATTTTCTTTTTTGGTGGTTTGGGTTCTGTAGTTTCCGCATCAAACTCAGATAATGAAAATGAACATGTGTCGGGCCGCACTGCTTTGGATCATTATCGAGCAGAACCCTTCATCAGTGTGGATGCATGTCCTCTGGAATGGTGGTTGAAGCATGAAGGGACATATGAATCTTTAGGGCATTTGGCACATAAATATCTTGTGATGCTGGCTATAACAGTGCCATGTGAATGCCTGTTCTCACTTTCAGGTGACATTGTAAACAAGAAGTGGACAGCATTATCTCCTGCAAATGTAAAAAGGCTTGTTTTTCTGAGCGATTGGCTGAACAAGAACTAGGACTGAGTGGACTTGTAGGCTCTAAAGTTTTACATTGGTTTATTTTTGAATGCAGGTTTTTTTTTACATAATTCTACATTTGTAAATTCAACTTTCATGATAAAGAGATTGCACTACAGTACTTGCAATGGGGGAATTGAAAAATGCTATTTCTTTTGGGTTTTTTACAGTACAAATATTTGTAATAAAAAAAAATATAAACTGATCACTGTGCACTTTGTATTCTGTGTTGTAATTGAAATAAATATATTTGAAAATGTAGAAAACATCAAAAATATTTCAATAAATGGTATTCTATTATTAACAGCGCGATTAATCGCAATTTTTTTAGTCACATGATTAATCTCAATTAATTTTTTTAATCACTTGACAGCCCTAGAAATAATATTATCAGTTGGTCTAGTCTATTGAATTGTCCAGCAACATAACCGAAAACTGTCTAGGAGAATCACAATTATGTTTTGAGTGTTGGCTACTGGTTGTTACCTTGTTATTTCAAAACCAATGAATTCAAGCCCGGTATGGTATGTGTTTCCCATCTGTTCAGAACAGTTGTTTAAAGGCTCAGTCTTCATTGCACGTTCAAGCTGATGATAAAGACTGAGTAAGTCTATCTGGCAAATGGCACAAAGTTCCTGAACTTTTGAGGGTTTTGTTTTCCTCTGTAGAATTAGTTCCATATTTGAGGAGCCACAACATTTTTATAGGATTTCTGGAGATCAGAAGCAGACAACTCATTTTTTTTTAAAGTATGCACGTCCTGACATCAGAAGAGTTAGCTAATATAAAACATTAAATAATTTACATTGTTCTTAGCCTGAACAGAATCTTAACTTTCAGGGGAAATGGTTTGTAATCACATAATGTGCTTGTGTGCATTGTAAAGTAAAATATAAGGATACTAAGCTAGTCTAACTGTGTGCCTTGTATTTAGCTGTGACACTTTGGTTACCTTTTCCAGACCTGAAGAATAGGTCTGTGAAGCTCAAAAGCTTTGTCTCTTCTGCCAAGAGAAGTTGGTCCAATAAAAACACATTACCTCATCCACCCTGTCTATCTCATTTGCCTATCTCTCGGCACTTATGCTGTCCCCTTTGACATGGTATGTGAGTTCTTCTAAAATTATAAAAGTAAACATGACAAAGAACCTCTGTACCTTTCTTTTCATGCACAAAACAATCAGAACCTGGCTTTTGGTTTCATTACTGGAACTAGTTCAAAGAAGTGGTTTTACACTGGAACTAAACACAGACTTGTGGTACATCTTATCTCTACCAGGAGCAAGCTTTGTAGTTGTTGGTCAGTTGCTGAGTCACCCATACAAACAAGTCACATGCATCAGATTGATAGTTCCATTGGTACAATTCCTTGGTTAGCATCCAGTTTAATAAACTGGGCAGTTTAGTGTTATTGATTCAGGATGTCTGTTTATAGAGTCAGGCAGACATTACTGCATCCGTCTGCATTTGGTTCATTTTTGGAAGGTATTTGCAACCATAAAGGCTAAAGATTTTTTTAAAAAGAAAGCTTAGATTTTGGAGCATGGTTTTGCAAAAAGGGCAGATCCTACTGCTAATTCTGGATCCATTGAATTGCAGATTATGTGGACCCCCAATGATGTCCATCACTTTAAAGTAATTGTACGACATATAGGATGCTCATGAAGCTGAAAAGATGTTGTTTCAGACAAACTTAGTTCCCTTTTAAAGATGGGTAAATTGAAGTCCAGAGTGTTTAAATTACTTGGCAAACTTATTAAGGGATGTCCGTAGCTGAACCAAGACTAGAACTAGATTTTGTGGTACACAGTGTTTCAACTACAGGTCTATCCTTCCTCCCATAAGAAAGGACTCCCAGCTCGAGTAGATATACTCGCACTAGTTCTCATTGAACTAGTGTGCTAAACATAGAATGTAGCTGGGGCAATGCCAGCTGTAGGAGGGGTTAGGTTCCATGACTACCTACCTATTTGAGACCCTAGGCATGTACTTGGGGCTGTCATCCCATCCCATGGCTTACACTGCTATGGCTGCATTCTGTGTTTAGCACGCCAGCTCAGGGAGTGCTAACATGAGTGTGTCTTCTCAAGCTGATAATCACACTTGAAGTGTAGACATACCATCTGGGAAGTAAAAAAGCTTCAAAAGATCACAAGAGAAGATTTATGATCTTGTTCACGGGGATGCTGGAGCTAGGAGTGTTGGGATTATGGCAGCACCCCTTGGCTTGATGTGGTTTTCATTATATACAGGCTTTACAATTTTGTTCAATGACTTTCAGCACCCCCACTTTAAAAATTGTTCCAACACCACTGCTTGTTCACACTGGGGAAAATGGATCCTGATAGAAAACATGTGAACCACAGCCAGCTAATATGTTTTTAAACATGATATGTCCTTGTCCACACTAAGTGCTAATTCATGTTTAATATCATATTAGTTAAAATGTTTTAGTTAACACGTTCTGATACATTTCCATAAGATAGCCAAGAACTATCAGTGTGCCTGAAAGGGACAGAGAGGGATCTGAATTGATGACCAAAAATTGTTTGCTGATGCAATACTATAAAAGTGAATGCTAACTTTGCAGATTTCATTTTTGTAGACAAGAATGTAATTGGCCATTAAAAGGCTAAGAACATTAGTTTCCATACAGTATATTTGTCAGCCTGCTAACAGAATACTTGAGCCTTACAGATGGTTCTTTCCTCCAAATAGTAAGTAACTCAAAGGAAGTTTGACTACAGCAGTACTGCAATCTATGAAAATGAGCAAAAGAAAACAAAAAAAGCTCATCCAAAGTCACCTAATTTAGACAACTTATGCCTCATCTGTTAAGGTGGACTGAAAAGGCAAAACAGAGCACTGTGAATCTCTGAACTCTCTTTGACTCTGTAAAAATGATCTGTTTCATTTTTAATATAAGCATTGATAGTTTCAGCTGATACTGTATAAATGACACCAGATTCTGCTATTTGATTATTTTTCCCCTTGCACAAGTGCCATAAGAGCAAATCATGTCCTACTGCAGTTTTTATGTGGCCATTTAACACAGTCATCATTTCCTATGATTAAAGTCAGTGAATTGATTAAAAAATATATAGATTTTTATTGTGTGACATATTTATCTGATAGTAGCTAGAAATACTACTATATGTTTTCAAAATGACGTACAAGATGTGTGTGTAAAACCCAGGGCCTGAACTAAGTAATGGCACTGGTGATTTATTTAATAGCTACAGTTTCATTGGGAAGATTATTTTTTATTCCTTTTAGCCAATTGTCATGGAAAAAGTTTCATTTTTAATACAGATGAATTGAGAAGTTTAGACCTTATGTAAACAATGTAGTTCCCATGGAAGTCTCTGGGCCGAATTCAGCTGGAACTCAAACAGTGGTCTAAATTATACCGCAAGCTTAAATTGGTGCACAGTTAAGCCATGAAAAACTCAATATATGTCAACTGTTACCACACAGTTACACAGATGTGGCCAATTAATTCTAAGTGAAGAAGAAAAATCTATTGTAATTTTAAATACCAGTATGTGGAACCTATTAGCAAATGCTGATTCTTTAATGATGGCCACAGACAGTGGTAGAAAAATGTTACCTGCAATTATTTGGAATTCAGTTTTGAGGATAAATAAATATATCTTACTCTCTCCCCACTCTACAATTCCATTCGCTTGGTATATAAGCAGTACAAGAAACTAACTGGGGGTAGGTCTCAGAGAAAGCAGCCCTCTCCACTCATTTAACTTTACACTCTTGTATTAGTCACATTTATGGGTAGTTCCCCTTTCACCCTAAATGCCAAATAAGTGCAAATTATATCTTTTTACCAGTTTTAGGCTTGACACTTCATTTACACCATCATTAATATCTCCAGTGACTTTAATGCATCCCATGCATAAGACAGTGTTCAATGCACGTACTTGCTTAGATATTTATTGTTTTAAATGCATGGTCCTAAATGATGATGTCTGATCTATTAGTACAAAACCCAAAGTGAACTGAGGTGCTGAAAATAATGGTCAGAATAAAGAAGTTGGCACAAGAGAAAATATATACCTATCGTAATTAACAGATTAAAATATAAAACAATTTCAAAGCATAATTAAAGTTAGATTAGAAAGTACAATTCTGCTGCCACCCCATGTTGCAACTTCTAGTGAAAACCTTTTGTAGTTAAAGAAGGCGACTAGGAGCCAGACAACCATCAGCTGACGCATCCAGTCTTTCCTGATGTCTTCTGATGGCTCCCCAGGACACTGTATGAGCAAATATATGCAAGGATCATGCATAAATGGAGCATGGAATCAAAGGTCATTGGAATGTGCAAGGAACTACACTTCACTAGGCACAATCCTTACATATTCTTTGTTTTAAACTTTAATAGTTGATTGCTGCATCATCCATGTGCGATCCTTGTATTTACTGCTGACCACAGCTCGGAACACCCCCAGAAATTTTTGACATGGTATGCACTGTCAATTCCTGTGGAGCTACCCCTGCTCCAGCTGCTGTTGATATGGAGTGAAACTCAAAGATCCCATGACACTCTTTAAAAATAATAGGATGTAACCTTAGTTTTGTTCTCGTGTGTCCTGTCTGTCTCGCAGTAAAACATGTTATAATGCTTTTAGGTATTGTTCACAATAGTTGATAGTTGTGTATAATACACCTCTACCCCAATATAACGCTGTCCTCGGGAGCCAAAAAATCTTACCGCGTTAAAGGTGAAACCGTTTTATATCGAATTTGCTTTGATCTGCCGGAGTGTGCAGCCCCGCCCCCCTGGAGCACTGCTTTACCGTGTTATATCAGAATTCGTGTTATATCGGGTTGCGTTATATCGAGGTAGAGGTGTAGTTGATTTCTGTGCCTACAGAGGCACTATGCTACCTCTTCAACTAATTCTTGTTAGCAGTTTGGGAGAACTTCAATACAAACATCACTATTTAAAACAAAATGCCATTCTACTTAAATTATATATGTATGTAACTTATATGTGGTGTAAATGTACAGTATGTAGGCTCTTACTGCATTTACTGTAATATCTATTTAATCTTCATGATAAAACCATTTGTAGGTAAAGGCTTGTGCTATGTAATGTATAAGCTAACTGAAATTGTCTTTTTTCCACTAAAATGTAATTTAAAATGGTTTATGAATAGATTAATGTTATCCTTGTACCAAAATTCTACACTGTAAAATTGCTCTGTTTGGATTCACATTTTTTGTTGATTAAATATGTTGCTTTTGAGTGGCTGAAAGGCTGCTATTGTGTGTGATGAATGATGTTCCTTTGCAAGTGCTGAAAAAGTTACTGGAAAGCTACACTGTCTTTGATAGACTTAAACAAATG
Organism: Emys orbicularis; assembly: GCF_028017835.1. Classification (NCBI taxonomy): domain Eukaryota; kingdom Metazoa; phylum Chordata; order Testudines; family Emydidae; genus Emys; species Emys orbicularis. The sequence goes on from NC_088684.1 coordinate 159,195,603, forward strand.
ATCTATGTAGAGATGCATAGAAAGCCAAGAAAGAATACACTAGCTTTAAAAAAAGACCATGTCAGCAGAAGGACGTAAAAACAATTGGTCAATAACCAACAAGTACATTAGGGTAATGCAACCATAGACTTATCGAGTGGTCTTGGGAAGACATTAGAAAATGTTAACAATGGATTGGAATTCCATGGTAGAATATTCTAACAAGTAAAAGTGGAAAACTACAGTGAAAAAATGAAATCGCTCAAGAAGAAGCTTGAAGCCAGTTTAATGACAGCATGCAAAAGGCCTCATTAAACAGATATAAGCATAAATTAAATACCTACTTGAGTAATTCAGGTTGACGTGATCACTAATCAACTAAAGGTTTTTCAGCATACAGTATGCATTAGAAAAGTTTACTGCCAAGAAATCTGAGGAACCTGATAAGAACTAATGATAACTTCAGAGACAGCACCAGCATTAGCAGAAAATGGAATAACCCAGCATGAAAGGAGGAAATGTATTCCGGTTAAAAAATATAAGATGAAACAGCATATATAGAATCAAACATTAAGGTGTATCAATCATGGAAGTTCTGTCTTTTAGGGGTACTGAAAATGCACAAATGAATGAGCAGCAGAACTCAAGGAGTGAAAAGAACAGTAGTGCTAGTATTTGTTTTTTGTATAGTGTTAGGAGTAGATTTCAACCTATGTGTTTTTTGGCACAGGTCATAGGACTCCTGCTGTTCTGGATGAAGGTAAAAAGTCGCATTTTTGTACAAAATATAAGGAGGATAAAAAATAAAATATGATAACAAATACAATGAAAAGTTTAAACATGAGAAATTTAAGATTATTGAAGACAAAAGGCCATCTCATGGAGTCAAGACCCATTGCAGTATGCAGGAGAGAGATTCCAGATTTGCTGAATGAGTTGCAATGGATTTGAGAAAGAGACATTTAAATTTTTTGACTTTTATCACCTGATACAGCCTTTCAAATCCCTGAGTCAGATGGACAGTCCTGATGGTTTTTTGCTATTGATTTGCAATGAACAACACATGAAGAATATCTTGAGAAACACACCTACTCCCACTTTATTGATTGATGCAGAAGTTTGCAGAAGCAAGCTGTCATGAATAAACATGCTCGGAAAATAACCATAACTTAGGGGTAGGGTAGTATTCATAGAATCATAGGACTAGAAGGGGTCATGTAGTACAGTCCCCTGCACTCATGCCAGGACTAAGGATTATCTAGACCATCCCTGAGATGTGTTTGTCTAACCCGCTCTTAAAAATCTCCAATAATGGAGATTCCACAACCTCCCTAGGCAATTTATTCCAGGGCTTAACCACACTGACAGTTAGGAAGTTTTTTTCCTAATATCCAACCTAAGTTGACCTTGCTGTAATTACAATCTTTCTCCATCCTCCTTGTAACAACCTTTTCTATACTTGAAAACTGTATCATGTACCCTCTCAGCCTTCTGTTCTCCAGACTAAACAAACCCACAGCACGCCTGGTGGCTGAGCTTTGTGACTTTGTCCTCACCCACAACCACTTCAGATTTGGGGACAACTTATACCTTCAAGTCAGTGGCACTGCTATGGGTACCCGCATGGCCCCACAGTATGCCAACATTTTTATGGCTGACTTAGAACAACGCTTCTTCAGCTCTCGTCCCCTAGTGCCCCTCCTCTACTTGCGCTACATTGATGACATCTTCATCATATGGACCCACGGAAAGGAGGCCCTTGAAGAATTCCACCTGGACTTCAACAATTTCCACCCCACCATCAACCTCAGCCTGGACCAGTCCACACAAGAGATCCACTTCCTGGACACTACAGTGCAAATAAGTGATGGTCACATAAACACCACCCTATACCGGAAACCTACTGACCGCCATACGTACCTACATGCCTCCAGCTTCCATCCAAGACACATCACACGATCCATTGTCTACAGCCAAGCCCTAAGATACAACCGAATTTGCTCCAACCCCTCAGACAGAGACAAACACCTACAAGATCTTTATCAAGTATTCGTAAAACTACAATACCCACCTGGGGAAGTGAGGAAACAGATTCACAGAGCAAGACGGGTACCCAGAAATCACCTACTACAGGACAGGCCCAACAAGGACAATAACAGAACACCACTGGCCATCACATACAGCCCCCAGCTAAAACCTCTCCAGCGCATTATCCACGATCTACAAACTAACCTGGAATATGATCCCTCACTCTCACAGACCTTGGGAGGCAGGCCAGTCCTCGCTTACAGACAACCCCCCAACCTGAAGCAAATACTCACCAGCAACTGCACACCACACCACAGAAACACCAACCCAGGAACCAATCCCTGTAGCAAACCTCGTTGCCTACTCTGTCCCCATATCTACTCTGGCGACACCATCAGAGGACCCAACCACATCAGCCACACCATCAAGGGCTCAATCACCAGCACATCCACTAATGTTATATATGCCATCATGTGCCAGCAATGCCCCTCTGCCATGTACATTGGCCAAACCGGACAGCCCCTCCGCAAAAGAATAAATGGACACAAATCGGACATCAGGAATGGTAACATACATAAGCCAGTAAATGAACACTTCAATCTCCCTGGTCATTCTATTACAGATTTAAAAGTCACTATCATTGAACAAAAAAACTTCAGAAACAGACTTCAGAGAGAAACAGCAGAACTAAAATTCATTTACAAATTTAACACCATTAATCTGGGCTTGAATAGGGACTGGGAGTGGCTGGCTCATTACAGAAGCAACTTTTCCTCTCCTGGAATTGACACCTCCTCATCTATTATTGGGAGTGGACTACATCCACCCTGATTGAATTGGCCCTGTCAACACTGGTTCTCCACTTGCGAAGTAACTCCCTGCTCTCCATGTGTCAGTATATAATGCCTGCATCTGTAACTTTCACTCTATGCATCTGAAGAAGTGAGGTTTTTACCCACGAAAGCTTATGCCCAAATAAATCTGTTAGTCTTTAAGGTGCCACCAGACTCCTTGTTGTTTTTGTAGATACAGACTAACACGGCTACCCCCTGATACTTGAGCATGTACTCAGGAGTTCAGCCCTGGTACATTCTATGCCACCTCATCTTCACTGATATTTTTGCCACACTAGCTAGATAAAAGCTAGCACAGGTATCCCACATACCCTGCAATCACACAGCTGATGACAGTGTAGGCATACCTTCTCTCTCTCTAGCACATCTGTGGAGCATTAGGGTAGGATACATTCCTAGCACTCACTTAATTGAGCTTTACTGTAGCCTATTTTCTAGCCAAGGTTTCCTTGTGTGCCAGGAGGTGCCCTGGTTCATATGCCCCAAGGGGTAATGTTTATGTGACCTTGTGACACTCTTCACCCCATATTCATTGTAGTGGTATGATTATGATATAATTATCACGTAATTATGATGCACCTTGTACAAAATGTGCCATGTAAGGTGTCAATGAAAAATTATGATTTGCTGAATATGATTATCCTATTTGTATGCTTGTATCATTTTTGTATCTGGAGTTATGAATATTGACTATGCATCTGTATTTCAAATGTGCTTGCTCTGGATAACACCCACAAAGCTTTACATACAGTCTACCCAGCACATTATGAATGGCCTATTCAAATTGAATGGCCGATCAACAAAGACAAGAGGCCATGATAAGGCTTATCTTCACCTGGGGGCACTTCAGTCAGCCTATGGATAATGGTTACCGTGACTCATGGAAGCATGCAAGGGCATGTGACTGGATCACTGATACTAAACTCCATTTTGGTACCTATATTTTTCCACAAACTGGTGGTAGCTTGGCTTGGGACAATTGGTTCCCACCACATGGAAGGAGATATAAAAGGGGGAAGTGATATCACCAGTTGGCCTCACACAACACAGAAGATACTACCTAGAAACACCTGAGGAACAAAGACTGAAGTTGAGGAAGTGCTGGTCCCAGGCAGGAAAGAAGGAAGCCTGTGTATGAAACCTTGGTGGACTGTTTATAGTATCTAACAGGGTGAAACACTTCTTGATTCAAATCCTATCTGGCATATTAGGCTTAGATTGTGTTTTTTGTTTATTTGCTAGGTAATCTTCTTTGATCTGTATATCTATCACTTATCACTTGGAAGGTGGTAAGGTGATAGGGAACAGCCAGCATGGATTTGTAAAGAATAAATCATGTCAAACCAATCTGATAGCTTTCTTCGATACGATAACGAGTCTTGTGGATAAGGGAGAAGCTGTGGATGTGGTATACCTAGACTTTAGTAAGGCATTTGATACGGTCTCGCATGATATTCTTATTGATAAACTAGGCAAATACAATTTAGATGGGGCTACTATAAGGTGGGTGCATAACTGGCTGGATAACCATACTCAGAGAGTTGTTATTAATGGTTCCCAATCCTGCTGGAAAGGCATAATGAGTGGGGTTCCGCAGGGGTCTGTTTTGGGACCGGCTCTGTTCAATATCTTCATTAACGACTTAGATATTGGCATAGAAAGTACGCTTATTAAGTTTGCGGATGATACCAAACTGGGAGGGATTGCAACTGCTTTGGAGGACAGGGTCATAATTCAAAATGATCTGGACAAATTGGAGAAATGGTCTGAGTTAAACAGGATGAAGTTTAACAAAGACAAATGCAAAGTGCTCCACTTAGGAAGAAAAAATCAGTTTCACACATACAGAATGGGAAGAGACTGTCTAGGAAGGAGTATGGCAGAAAGGGATCTAGGGGTTATAGTGGACCACAAGCTAAATATGAGTCAACAGTGTGATGCTGTTGCAAAAAAAAGCAAACATGATTCTGGGATGTATTAACAGGTGTGTTGTGAGCAAGACACGAGAAGTCATTCTTCCGCTCTACTCTGCTCTGGTTAGGCCTCAGCTGGAGTATTGTGTCCAGTTTTGGGCACCGCATTTCAAGAAAGATGTGGAGAAATTGGAAAGGGTCCAGAGAAGAGCAACAAGAATGATTAAAGGTCTTGAGAACATGACCTATGAAGGAAGACTGAAAGAATTGGGTTTGTTTAGTTTGGAAAAGAGAAGACTGAGAGGGGACATGATAGCAGTTTTCAGGTATCTAAAAGGGTGTCATAAGGAGGAGGGAGAAAACTTGTTCACCTTAGCCTCTAAGGGTAGAACAAGAAGCAATGGGCTTAAACTGCAGCAAGGGAGGTCTAGGTTGGACATTAGGAAAAAGTTCCTAACTGTCAGGGTGGTTAAACACTGGAATAAATTGCCTCGGGAGGTTGTGGAATCTCCATCTCTGGAGATATTTAAGAGTAGGTTAGATAAATGTCTATCAGGGATGGTCTAGACAGTATTTGGTCCTGCCATGCGGGCAGGGGACTGGACTCGATGACCTCTCGAGGTCCCTTCCAGTCCTAGAATCTATGAATCTATGAATCACTTAAAATCTATCTTTCTGTAGTTAATAAATCTGTTTTATATTTTACCTAAAACAGTGTGGTTTGAGTGAAATGCTGGGGGTAAAATCTCAGCTCAGGAACAAGAGTTGGTGCATGTCCACTTTCCTTTGTAGAAGTGGTGGACTGGGTAATAACTCATATGCTGGTAAGGCTTTTGACCAGGGCAGGATGGTACAGTCCAGGATCCTAGGCTGGGGAGCTGGGAGTTTTTTGGCTGAAGCCTCTCTCTATTGTTAGTTCATGAATGGCTCTGGGAGCATTCATACAGTCTAGCTGGGTGTGGGGCTCCACATGGTGTTGGGCTGAGTGACAACAGTGCCTGGAGGCTACTTACTTGTCACTAGCAAGGCACTGTGAGAGACAGACCAGGCTGGAGAGTTCAGAGGGCTCAACGGTACCCCAGTTCCAGGTTGCACCCCAGGGGGGACCCGTCACAGACATATCCAGGTCCCAGGCTCCCATGCATGCATGCTGTTGTCCAGTGGCACTCACAACCATAAACTCAGTATGCATGGTGTGTAACCATTGGCAGGGATGAAAAGGAGCAGTGCCGGCGACCCCACTGCCCACTCAGGTTTGCCCCCATGGCCCATCTGTCATGACCAAGGTGCAGGGGACCAGCAGGACCAAAATTGAGTGAGTGGGATTGTGACCTGGTGCATGAGATTGTGACCTGGTGCATGGGGGTTGCAGCTCAGTTTAGGCCCTGTGGTCCCTCTGTCATGGAGGGCTGAGAGGACCAAACCTGAGTGGGCAGTGGGTAGGCCAGCTCTGCTCCTTTTTGCCACTGTCCTGGGACCAGCTTTTGCACCAGGGCTTTCACCCCAATGGGTTTCCTGATCTCGTCCTGTTTCCAGCAGTCCATGTCCCCTCTTATACCGGGCTGGAAGGCAGGGGCTGAGCATGGCACTGACTCAGTGAGGAGGCACTGGGGCCAGTGGCTGGAGCAGGGGTAGCTCCACAGGAATTGACAGTGCATACCATGTCAAAAATTTCTGGGGGTGTTCCCAGCTGTGGTCAGCAGCAAATACTATAAGCACTAGTTCAGCATGGGTCTCAAGCACATGTATCCATCCAAGAGAAATTACATTTGAAAAAGAGCAAGACAAAAAATGTACATGAAATGAGAGGTTAGCTTACAGCACTCTCAATGAATGAGTTCCTCAATCTTTTTCTTTCTGTTTCTGTCCTCCCTCATCAAAAAAGGAAAGAAAGTTTCCATTCACTAAATGTACAGTACACATTAAATGCAGCCCTCAGTGACAGACTGAAGGATCATTTTAAAATAGAGATACAAGGTGAATGCAGTAAGGAAGCCTAGGGTCCCAACATACTGAACCCCCTCTCTAAGACAGGCAATAGGAGATGTAACAAACTTGCAGGAGGGGTGAGTCCTACTTCACAACATACATCAAACACATCCTCAATGTTACAAGATGCTGCTCCTCGTGGGAGTGAATGATACCCAGTGTGATGTTGGCCATGGCATTAAAACACAGAAGGGGAAGGTCGTGAAAGGTCTTCTTAGAGTCAGTCTGCTGCTTTAAAATTATCGTTATTTACTATTTAAATATGAGCAGAGTCCAGAGACCCTATTGTGCCAAAAAGGAACAATCTGATCAATTAGCTGATAATAATAATAATAATAATAAATAATTAATAATTTCATAATTATTTCTATCCATTTTCAGCCAAAGAATAGATTCCAACATATCACTTGGGCATCACCTCACCCAAAGGAATTAGAAAGAAAATTAAATAAAATATTTTTTCCTTTTGTCCTGTACCAGGTACCTAGTGCAGATGTGCACATTCCAGAAGGGGATCTCAAAACAGTATTCGGAAGACTTCACTGAAAAGCCCTGGCAGCCACAAAAGAGCAGTGGAAGGTGAGTGAAGGGCTAAGGCAAGTTATAACATCCTAGCTAAAATCTGGCCCCTGTGAGGTAGCTGTCTACTTAACCAAGGTCTTGTGTGCTGTAGGTTGTGTTTCTTTTTTGTTTTGTTTTGCACTGATATAGCTGCACTAGTGCAAACTCCAAGTGTAAATATGCTGCACTAGTGTAAAATGTGACTTGCATTGGTAGGTTTATGCCAGAATAAACCAGATTAGCCAAACTCAAAATGGAGCTTGGACAAAAAATACAAAATGGAGTAGGAGTTCAAAAGCAATAGCACTGTTTCCTTATTAAAGTACATAACCACTTGTCTCATGCCACCCACTGCTTTCTTTACAATGTTGGTAACAAACAAGTCATTTTCTTTCATACTTAATTATATCAACCACATGGTGAAATAGGTACAGTGAAGTTTATGTTTATTTGTATTTGAATAGTATGGGCAAATAATTTGCAGACTCTGGGCTGCTTGCAAAATATTGGCTTCAATTATTGTCTATTCATTATTTCTGGTTTTTGCTTGGTCAATTAAGTGATTTTTTTTTCTGCTCCATGATTGGATGACTGAAACATTTTAAACAAAAAATAACTAACTGCACATAATGAATAATATTCTGCTGTGTGAATCCTGATTTTATTTCATTAACATTCATTTTCACGCATAGCCAGTGGTTCTCTAAATGCTCACACCATTGAATTCACTAAGTATTTAGGGATTTATTTTTAATTGGCTCATTGTGGGTTTATTTTGTAGGTTGTTTTTATTTTTAAATCAACTCAAATAGTTTTAATGAAGTTTCCTCCCTGCCAGACTTCTGCAGGAATTCTAGGAGAGTGATTGTCAATGTTATGATATAAAGTAGTGGATGGATCCAAATAAAGTAACAACACATAATATAGGTTCATGTTACTAATAATTTATTCGTTCTGCATAACATAAAAGAATTCTCAGAAGTTCATTAAAGAACAATAGCAGCAGTACAACGGTTGACTTCTATTGCTTTTCCTCTAGGGCTTTTTGAAATGTTGATGTCTAAACACTTGTATTTGCCTTTCGTCGAGAACTTCGGGGACTATTAAGTCTCCAAACTCACAGAGAACTTCCCAAAGCAGCAATATTTTATTTTCATTGAACTTCGGTCACATCCTGTTGAAAAGGTTAACAGAACCATCAAAGCTGTGATTACTACCTTTCAGGGGAATTACACAAGCAAGGATTTACTTTATTTAGGTTGCTGTTTTCTTGCTAACATTTGGGCATTTCAGTACTGCACTGAATCCTGCTGTATCAAAGCTAGAAGGAAGAAATTTGATTTCTGGATGAGAGTTTCTCACCGACAGAACATCAGTGGTGACACTTTATCTGAAGAACATGAGTCTAAGGTGAAAAGCTTATCAAGACTTAGGAAGGATTAAAGTGACCAAAGAATATATCTGATGATAAATATGGAATAATACAATGGAATGAGGAGAGAAGGGCATGAGGGAAAATGGCATTAAAAAGGATTTCAAAATGCCAAATTCTCTCTCTGTGTCATGTATTTTAAGTAGGAAGATTCTTTGTAGGCTCTTGTAAGCAACTCTCTAATTTTTACTATAGAGAGGTCATTAAACAATTCCAACCACCTGAATTCTATATATAACAAAATAAACTCTAATCAGTTTGAATAATTTTCTTAGAGACAAATTAAATCCTATTGTAAACTGGTGCTATAATGGGGTGGTACCAGTTTACAAGTATTAATATTGCCCAAAGACTTGATGCCCTGAAATTTCAGGGGAAATGCAAATGAATATCCTCTCAAAGCTGCAGTCTTCCTAATGTACTACTTAAATACATCTGGTGCTCAGCATTGCCCCAGTGTATATAAAATCATGCACTCAAATGAAATGAGGGGAATAAGCTGAAAAGAGTTTACTTTGCATACACTCCATACTTACAGATGTCAGTAAGTAGCATACTCCTACATGAGCTCGATAGAGGAAGATGGCTAGAGAACAACTAGAAGACTATGTAACTATATTAAACATTATTGTTAGTGTCATCTATTAACTTACACTTAGAGGCTATCATGACACAGTCTGAAATATATGCAGGAAGAACTAATGTTGTTAATGGTGGCTGTATGTGAACTGCAGCAGAGTTAACAGTACATGTTCCAGGGTTCTTCAACTCTGGAGTGCATTTTAGAGCTGCTCTGAGTTGGCTTAATATTTCAGCTGGGCCTGCAACACACATATAGCCATGAGGTTCATTTAGCACTGTCCTGAATGCTGTTTGAATGCCCCGAATGTGTCATGTCCCCATTTATAACAGTGCACTTCTACAATGCAATCACAGTGCTTGGACCAAAGCATGTTGCACTGCACCTAGGATCTACTTGCACAATATCTGCCTTGTTATTAAGGTAGATATTTTCCAAGTTATACTGACATATTGCATGTACTTATGCTCTGCTGCATGGCATTGGAACTGGGGAACAATTTTGCCCATAAGATTTATCAAAATTAAATATTGATGACTACCAGGTTTGGAACAGGTTTTTAACCTCTGTCCATATGGGTGCTCCAGCCCCGGATGAAAAATTAGTGGATGCTCTGCACCCACTGGCGGCCAAGCTCCCCCCTCCTCAACTCCTTCCCCCCCCCACCCCTAGGTGCTGCATCCCTGCTCCTCACCCTCCCTCCCAGCACTTCCCATTGCCAAATAGCTGTTTGGCGGCGCTTAAGACTTTCCGGGAGTGAGGGGGGAGGAGCGGGGATACGGTGTACTCAGGGGAGGAGGCAGAGAAGAGGTGGGGCAGGGTGGGGACTTGGGGGAAGGGGGTGGAATGGGGGTGGGGCGAGGGCAGGGGTGGGTGGGAGGGTCGAGCACCCACCGGGAAGAAAGGAAGTTGGCACCTATGCCTCTGTCTAATTGGTATATTAAATCTCTAGTGCATACTGATCTTAATAAATATTTACCTGTTATTATTTGATATTTATTTCAGGCTCATGACAGTAAGCTTTAAAAGTCCAGAATATGGATATGAGAGTATACCTCTTACTGTATAACTAGGCACATGCTCTTGCTGTTCTGAGGTAAGTCTCTCTGAAGCGAGCAATAGAACATTTTCAGTTGAGAGTCTTCACCTTTGCTGTTCATTTTCTTTTGGCAGTGCACAGGAGTCCAACTATACCAAGCTCCAGGGCACTATGCAAGATGGATTTATTTATTTTAGTTGGTTTTAATTTTATAGAGTCTACATTTTTGCACAGAAAGAGAAGTTTCTCAGTTCTCCGCATTATATGTATATATGTAATGTAACTTAGGTTCCCCTTTCTTCTTGTATTGTTACCTGCCAGGTGTGAAGGGTATTTTTTTTCCCCTTGCAACATGACAAGCAACACTGTGACTGTGGGAAAAGTCACTTCACACTGAATGAAAAATCTGGAACTAAAATCACTGGGGGGAAATTAATGCAAGACTCTAGAAAGGTAAGCAACTCTGGAGAAACATCACCATGCCGGGGAAATTTATATATACCACTTGGAACTGTTTAAAGAAGGCAACCCAAACAAAGAAGATGAGAGCTGTATAAAGTGACCAGCCTAATACAGGGGAAAGGTCACTCTCACTCAATCCAAGAACTAATATGACACTGCAACTAACAGGGACAGATCCTGCAGAAAGGGTTTGAAGGACTTAGAGACCTACCAGGGTCCTATGAGGTAAATAGGTATTACCTGGTAAGCTTGTGTGTAAGCTGTGTATTGCTTTGTGATAGGTTTTCTGTGTAATTAATTTGTTCTGATAAAATACCTTGCTTGATGAAGGCTGGCTGGTCACTGGTTATCCCTGTGATAGCTCTTAGGCAGCAGGAGTACAGGTACTGAGCTAAATTCAGACTTGCTGAAATGATCACAGTAAGTTTCCATGAGGAATTGCAGCCTAAATGCCTGGTCCTGTGGGAGAGGCAAGTGCATTCCCACCCTGAGAGACGTGTTGGCTAGAAGCCTAAGACTGGTGTGGGGAGTCCTCAAGGAGGCCATGAAGAAGTCAAAGGTGCAGATATCTCAGGAACTGTGACATATAGTTTTATGGAATTCATGATTTTGACTTGTAATTAAGAAGCATCTTGCTATTACAGCAATAGTTACTCTATACATAAATAAAATAGACTGTTTATTTCTGGTTCCCTGTGTCAGAACAGATGCAAAATGGTGCTGTGCATGATCCCCATTTAATAACAAAAATGAACACTTCAAATAGTCCCTAAGTAAAAGCCCTAACTATAGATTGCCTGCTGAGAAAATGTGATTATTTGTTGGAAACTGTGGGCTTTTCTCTTGGTTAAATACATTGGCATGAATATCCATGCCATGTTGACCTCCACATTAAATTACTGCAATGCACTCTGCTGAGATCTAGACAAACAAAGTTTGCTCTTGAACTTCAGCTAGTGGTCAATACCTCTGGATCTGATGACACTGTTGTTCTGTAGTCTTCACTACAATTCAAGCCTTTGCTTTTGATCTACAAAACCCTATATGGTTTAGGTCCAATGTGCAGGGCCGGCTCTAGGCACCAGCAAAGCAAGCAGTTGCTTGGGGTGGCAGATTTGCAGGGGCGCAAGAATCCAGCATGGGAGCTGAGAACCAACAGGGGGCCCTGGGAGCTGTAGTTCCTTGGTTAGCTCCCTGCCTATAGAGCCAGCCCTGGAGCAGGGAAAGAACTACATTTCCCAGCATTCCCTTGTCTGTTAGTAACAGGAAAGGGAGGGGGAAGGAGTATGGATCTGAAACCTGCTGCTTTCTGTGAATGGTAGGGACAGAGCCAGCTCTAGGTTTTTTGCCACCCCCCACCCCAGCCCTGGGCTCCCCCCGCACCCCTGTGTTGCCCCAGCCCTGGCCCCCACCTGCACTCCCCTGCTGCTCCAGCCCTGGGCTCTTCCCCCACCCGCACCTCCTGCCACCCCAGCCCTGGGCTCTTCCCCCCCACCTGCACCCCCTGCCGCCCCAGCTTGGCCCCCACCCACGCCTCCTGCCGCCCGAGCCCTGGGCTCTCCCCCAAAGAAAGAATTGGGTGGACATTGCACCTCTCTATCTGAAGCCTAGCAAGGGAAGTACATGGATCCCACTAGAATTTAAAATGAAAAGTAAGGGAGGGGAGGCTTTACTAGACTGGGCAGCTTTAGATACAGTACCAGGCACCTAGGAGGATTTCCACTTCTGAGCCATGGAAGCAGAAATTGACTTTTCTTTTCCAGATTTAGCCAATATTCAGAAAGGGAATCTAGCACCTGCCTTCCAGATTTGAACACCCTCAAAATTCAGGAGTGCTCAAGCTCAATTTGGGCAGCTGTTACTTCATTTCCCACAAATCAAATATACTGATCCACTGCAACTTGCTGTAGAAAAAGTAGAATAAATTGAGCAAGAAATGCTTCCCAGTGGTTATTAGGACTGGAATTGCTATTTTCAACAGCCATTGCTTTTTTTTTTTTTTTTTTTTAAGTTTTAGTTTTATTTGTTTAAAAGGAAGACCGTGATAGTGCATTCCCCATAGAAACAAAGAATGGAACAAAAGAATAATAAAGGCACCTCAACTTTTCCTCATTTATGTAGGACAGTCTTATAATATGCATCCAGATATCCTCCAATCACACAAGCTGAAAATTGTTCCACTTTACTGCAGTTCTGTAACCATATGGGAACCAATCCTGTCTGTGTTCTGTGCACATCCAAAATTCCTGCTGAATGACCCGCCCTGGGAGCGAGTTACCAGTGACCCAAGGCTGGGGCGGCAGGAGGGTGCAGTTGGGGGGGGGAGGGGAAGAGCCCAGGGCTGTGGGGGGCAGCCAAAATTTTTTTTGCTTGGGGCAGCAAAAAAACCTAGAGCCGGCCCTGCCAATGTGTGTTAGATGTCAGCTGTTGCCTGGTACCATATCAGATGCTGAGACAGAGAAGGTGTGTCAGCTAGTAGGCTTCCATATTGAAATGTCTTGGGACTTGCTAAATGATCAGTAGCCACTGGTAATGCAGGGAGAGGGAACACTGTAACCACAGCACAGTCTTTCCCGAAGGCTGGAATTTACAGTCTTTTACAACAGGCCCTCCCATCCACTTTCTCCTCCATCATTAACTGGATTTGTTGTAGATTTATGCGCTTTTATTTATTTGCTTAGCCAGATAAATATTTGCACTAAAAGTCATTTTTAAAGCAAGAACCAGTTATGAACAAACAGAGGCAAAAATGCAACAATTAATTCAATTAAAACAATCCCTATAGTTTCTAGCTATGAGGTATTATTTCAGTTCCATTATCAAGGGCAAAGCTGCTCCTACAGTGATTATTTTTAAAGTCTAATGATATATGATTATAGTTGTAGAGACTAATAACTCAAGGCTTTTATTCCATGACCTGTATTCATTATTGTGCATAATGTTTTCAAAGCCTCTATGCAACATACTGTATAAGCAACCCTTTTGGAGTATAATATATTAAAGAGTTCAATAGGTTTTCAACTGTTCCTAAGTTTAAAACAAAATTATACTCCTGTTTAGTAATAAATAATAATGTTCATCCAATCTGATGAAACACAATCCCACTTATTCTGTTGTACGGTAACTTTATAGAACATAGTCAAGCACATCATCATGTGCAGTATCATCACTTACAGTATTATCGCCCTTATCTTTTCAACTATTAGGACAAAATTGTCCAAATCTTCCCAGACTGCAACAAATCTCCTTATAGGCTTCACCAAATGAAACAACAGGGTGAAATGTTGTCCAGATTAGTCCATTTTAAAAAAATTGATCATTTTGCAAAATTTTTACTTCTCTAACATTTTACAGAACTTTGTTGCCAATATTTATCCAAATAAAATTATGTAAATAATATTTGCTAGGTTTTCCCCCCAAATTTGTAAGCGAATGATAGGTCCATAACAGTAAGGTCAGAGGGAGGCAAATGAAGGTAGGCTTGAGCCAATACATTGGACAAGCATTTCCCTAATAGTACCAAGAGTTCTGCTGAATGTAAGCTTTCATTTTGCACTAAATTAACTTTAAAACGTTACGAAAGAGAAGATATAACACTTCTGAAGGTGCTGTCTTACTGAGTCTCCTGATAGCCTAAAATAAGAGCTGTAAAAGAGGTCTGAATCATTACTGTTCATCTCACGTTGATTGTCAACAATGTTAAATATGAATAATTTTTGCAAAAAACATTCGACCGTGCTCAGGCTATGACCAGAGTGTGGGATTGTGGGGGGAGATTGGGTGTTTAATTTTTCTCTCTCAAATCTTTCTTCTCGTCTTAAATATAGATATAGAAGAGTGGTAGAGTGTCAAAGGCTCTCTATGGAAATGAGCCATAGCATGCAAAGTGGGGAAAGGGAAAGAAAGAAAAGTCAATGACGGTAAATTGGTCTTTAAAACTCTGCTTGCTATAAAGCAAGGAGACAGTACCCAGGGAAAAAAACAAAATATCAATAGCCTCATTTTAGTACATTTTTCATAAAGGCCACCTATTTCTGGAAAAGGAGGGGGAAATGGCACCCTGTGAAGATACGAAGGAAGGATAAATGGCTTTGGGATATACTCTGCGTGATGATGGATGAACAAGAGTTTTCAAATGGACTGAAATAAAATGAAGGAAGGAAAGAGTAGGGAACTAGGGAGTATAGTGAGCTAGACACTAGCTTTATATTTCTAGGGACATAATGTAAATTCAAACCCTGGATTAAATCACAAAATATATTTAGTTGGTATTTGTATGTCTAGGTTATTTGTGTTCTGCTGATGCTTCATCCGGTTAATTTTAATCCACTTCCATTTAGGTATTTGTTTCATATTTCAAAACCACGATCCCATTTGGATACAACTACCTTGCTCTGCTCGAGAGAGGATGAGGATTAATAAAGCAGTGGTATTGCAGGTCAGGACTGAAGAAGACTAAAAAAAGCAGTGTGGGCAGCCTTGTGCATAATTGCTTAGAAGTATGAAATAAACCAAGTTCCCTTGATCAACAAAACTTACAAATTGACATGCCTCTCTCAGTAATTATCTTCATATATTTACAATTCTATGGCCAAAATTTGCAAATGTGGGTGTCTAAAACCATACTTAAGACACCTACATGAGTGGCCTGATGAGGTACTAAGCACCTCTGAAAAGCATAGCACTTACTTAGGTGCCTAATTTTAGGACTCAAGTATGAAAACTTGTCCTATATACTTTATACCATATATTGTGTGAAAAGCAAACTTTTTATTTCATTTTGCAATTAGTAGTGCTAATAAGCATAATCCTAATGAATAACCATGGCTCTTTCTGAAAGAATTTGAAACTTCGCTACAGTTACTTAAAAACTTTAGATAATAATCAGAAAGAAGAGTACAGTGTGACCTCATTAGCTGGCCCTTTAGTCATTTGCAAACCTAAATTTTCCAGTGATTTAAGATTTCTGTATGGTTATTCTAATAGATCAAACTTAAAACAAATCCGATATTTCTCCTGAGTTGGTCTTTCCTGGGATTTAATCAAATTGCTTTTCATCATTACATTTCATCTCATTTCATTATTCATTATATAATTCACAAAGGATCTACTCATTAGTGAGGATTAGCAAGGCAGTGCTAAGATCAAATGCTGTTTTCCCCTTTCACCTTTTTGCCTAGGGCAACCAATACAGATCTCTCATGATAGCCTGGAAATAAGTAAAAGTCATGGTAAACTGTTCTACAATATCAGAAGCTCAAGGAAATAAAGGTCACTCACAGGCAATCCTGTTCATGCTATTTCCAGGAGCATTTAGCAGTGCTGCTCCCACTGCAGGATTTTCTCTTGAAGTTTTCAGTGTCTCATTGTTAGAGGAGAAACAGAAGAGGGTATATAATAGGGGGGATGGATCCCTTCATCCCATTCCTGAAGGCAGCTAAACTCCCGTCCTGGGAAAGGAAACAGTGAGTTGAAATCTACATCAGTATTTTCTACAATATTGACAGGGAAACATAAAATCCATCACAACTAGATCAGACTATTGGTGACAATCAGGTTCAAGACACTGCAGAGGAAGAACAGGGTTTAAACCCCAAAGAATAAGCAATTGAACGAACTGACTGTACACAACATTATTGCACTATAAAAGTGTATTAAGTAAGGTATCATAAAACCTGGTGACATGCTAATCATAAATATCATTGTGCGATGTATGGATGGATGGGGTGTATAGAGTTCTGTGTGCGCACTGGAAATATATTCCTAGCATACGTTTTTGGGGACAGACTTGATAAACAAGTTTCTCCTAGACAAAGAAGGTTGTTTTGCCTGTGTCTCTAATGTAAATTGAGCAAGGTAATGCCAGAGATGATGGAAGTTATATTTATATATGAGCCAGCAAGGGGATGGGAATCAGCAGGAAGAGACCAACATGAGGGCAGAATAACTTTATCTGGAGATACACATCACAAGAATACATCTCAGAAGTTTACTGGACTATAAATAGAAGGGGAGAGAACCCCTTAGTTATCCATCACTTAGGTGATGAAAGGAATGGCACCCTCTGATTTTGTGAAAGGTGAATCCCCCTGCCTGAGGGGCTAGAGTTGCTGATAGCTTGATGTAAGAGAACAGCTGTTTTAGGCAAAGATATAGCTTGCTAAAATTAAGTTTTAGGCACTAGAGAGTGTTATTTTTGTTTTGTTTATAACCATACCAGTCTCTGTTACTCTTGCTTAGTGTCACTTAAATCTCTGTTCTTTATTAATAAACTTGTTTAGTTTTACTATAAACCATCTCAGTGCTGTGTATTAAAGAGTGGGACCTCAGCAAATCTAACCGACTGTTGTGTGCTCTGTCTCTTTGGAGGCAGTGAACTTAATTTCTGTGAATGCCTAGTGAGAGGGACTGGACACTGCAAAGAGATGTCCCTGGGGAATGTGGGAACTGGGGTTCACTGATTGAAGGGAACAATGCAAGGTTAAGAGTCTTGAGGAATTTACTGGTGAGGCAGACAGCCTGGTGTGGCAGGAAGTTGTCTCATAGTCCAAACGCCAGAAAAACTCTCTCTTGCTAAGGCAGAGGAGTAACACAGTGGCTTACAGTTTTGGGTTCCAAGAGGAGAGTGTCACAGCTTTCTGTCAAGAAATTATTGTAACTTAGTTCTCAGATATAACCAGTGCACCTGGTATACCCAGGAAAAAATTAAAATGAAAATTTTAGTACTTGCACTTCAGTTATTGAGGTGGACTATTCCTAGGGGCCAAAATATGTATTGACCATTATCTTGCTTGATTCTGACCAAGAAGCACAAAAGAATGCTCTTTACTCTTCTTCCCAAGTTAGTAAATCAGAAATCAGTGCTGAACTTGGTTACCATGAGGATTAAACCACACCTAGCTGTATCCTCCTCATATGTTACACCTGCATTTTATCTGGCCAGTAAATAATTCTGTATCAGGAAAGCAAAAGGCCACCACTAGAGATGCAATGCCACCTAATAATAACAACAGGTATAAAAGAGCACTAAGGTTGCAAGTTGTTGCTTTTTTCTTTGAAGCAAAAACATTCATTACTTAACCAATAGCTCCAGCCTTTGCCTATCCCGAAGCTAGAGCACCTGTTTGGTTAAAAATATCACTTTCAACTAACTGTCCCTAAAAACGTTTCATAGTATTTTCAGGGGTACTGGTGAATCTGTTGGTAATACTGTCTATGGCAATGCAGTTCCCCCAATATTATTATAACAGTGCCATTGGTGACAGGAAAAATCTGCTTTTCAAAACAAAAGTTTAAATGCTGCTATTTTTTAATTGTATTATTTTGAAGCTTTCTGAAAAAAATTCCTCAACCATATTTGCACTTCATGCCTCGTAATCCTTATTTTGTTCTACTTATCATAGCAGTCCCTAAGAGCTGGGCATTTGTAGTGCTGTAGAATTGACTCTTTCAGCTTGTCATCTCCTCTAGAAAGCAACAGTTGCTAGCCAAGACACATTTTTTTCCCCTGGAAGAATTTTCACACCACAGTAGGTTTAAAGTTAACACTGAAGTGGAGGCTGGTAAACTCATTTTTCCATAGAATGTGTAAAACAACCTCAGTCTGAGAGTTCTTTCCCCTTTGCTTTCAATAGCGGCAGGATTGGGCTCTAAGTAGCTTTTGGATATTTCTATTGGGAGAACATCCATTGATGCTCAGTGGCCTTATCCAGGAGATCCAGAGCGAACATTTTATCCACATCATCTCCTGAAATGTCTGAACCCTGTGGCAGTGGCTGAGCCTAGCACAGACTGCCTCCACAATGAGTCTTCATGCTCCCTGACTGACAGACTGGTTTTATTTTGTGAGCTCTATTAAAGATGTTTGATTGTTTTCTGGGGCTGCTTATTCAGCGCTGCTGTTTGTGTCTGAGTATTTCATCTGACACATTACCTCGCCTGACAGAAACAGTGAGCACAAGGATTTCCTGAGGTGAAGTGTCAATATGTAGTGTGTAAACTTTCTCATTTCTCCGACCTCACTAATTAAATTATCACCTTTACACCAGCTTCCAAGTAATAACCTTTACCAAAATGCATATAATGCTGCTTGTCTTCTTTACAAAGGAAAAGTCACCTAACAGACTGCATAGCAGCAGCTCTCTTAATGCCTGCCACTGTGTTTAACTGATTTAGGGCCTGGTCCTCCTCCAACTGAAGCAATGGCAAAACTCCCACTTTCTTCAATGGTAGAAGGATCAGAACTATAGAGAGGGTAAAGTTGTCCAAACTTGTAAGGTTCCTACTTCCATTATTGTTAATATAGCTCCACAGATGTGCATGAAACTTGACAGATTTTTTTTAAATGGCATCCCAGTCTCTAGGAAGTTGCAACCCAAATTAGACATAATGCAAGGCATAGCAGTAATTATAGCTTAAGAGAAGGGTTAGATCATGAGATATGCTTATTCTTAGTTACACATTATTTTAGTTCTTATGATGTTTTAGTTAATATATATTATAATTTTGGGGCAAATGTTGAGAGAGAGGGCAGAATCAGTGAGATATGGCAAACACAAAGGAGTGAGTTTTGAGGAGAGAATTGAAGGGGAGTTGAGGTCACATTGCATACAAGGTCAGGGAAGACATTCCAGGCATAGAAGGTGACATGAGAAAAGGTAATGAGCTTCTTGTGGGAAAAAGGAATTAGGTACCAAGTGTGTATACACCGCCACTTAGATATGTAGCTAGTTATATGTATGCAATAATTACTGATTTGTTTTCACACATGTAACAAGATTGGGACTCACCACCACGGTGCCTCCTACTGGTTACTCCGGGAATTAGCTCAGTCCAGTGGAGCGTCCCCTCTCGGTGGTATCCTGCCCATTGTCTTGCCCTCGGTTGGCTTCTGAGCCCACATCACTCACCAACTCGCAGCGTCCTCTTCAGGACCACGGCCCTCCGGCAGTGCCCCTTAGTCCATCCACACCCCCTTCCGGGGGGAGGGGGGAGGGTGTCAATCAGCAGTCTCTGTGTCCAGCCACCGTGGTCAACCACACACCCCAAAGTCTAATCCCTCCTGTAAGGGATCTGACGTGGTCTATAATGGCCGCTCCCTACGGCCAATGGCTGGGTGTACTGCAAGAGAGGAAGGGGGAGACCCAGGCCCACCCTCTACTCTGGGTCCCAGCCCAGGGACCCTCTGGCAGCAGCCTCGCTGTCCTCCTTCTCTCCCCTCGTCTGTCCGCTTCCCCTACAGCCCCTTGTGCCCGCTAGGCCCTTCCCTTGAGGGCCTGCAGCCTGGCAGGCCTCAGGCTAGAGCTCCCTTTTGCTTCCCGAGCCTGGCCAGCACTGTGCTGTCCACGGTGCTAGTCTCCCTGCTCTGGAGACAGACCTTCCCCTGTTGAAGGCCTGGGACAGACAGACTGCACTTTCCCTGAGCAGCCTTCTTATAGGGCTGAGCCTGGCCCTGATTGGCTCCCAGTAAGCCCTTCTCCCATTGGCTGTGCGTCTGCGCAGGCCCACTGGCCTGCCGCAGCTCATCCTCTCAGGGAGTGGGGCAGCCGCCCCACTACAACACACCAGATATTTGCATGCTCAAGCTGGGCATGTGTATATATCTCCACACAGTTGCTCAGAGTATTGCACACCTAACTCCGAATATTTGGCCTGAATGTAGGTAGCAGTATAGTTATGATGGTGTGGAGTTTGAATCTGATAAAAACAAAAATCAGGAATCAGTGCAGAGATGGAAGGAGTGTGATATGTGCATGTATAAGGGGTCACAACTGGATCCAAGGATGTTTGATATACACTGTAGAGATCAGGGAGTCCAGAGAACTGCAGGCTGTAGAAGTCAAGGTGAGATATAACCCAACTGTAAGAGGTCCAGACTCACCCCTGCAGCGCCTCCTGTTGGTCGTCCAGGGAATTAGCTCACCAGCCTCTGGAGCGCCCTCTGCAGGGCGGTGATCTGCCTTGTCCTCTGCACTGGCCCCGTGTCCCTCCCAGGACCCCGGTGCCCCTTGCTCTGGGTGCTGCCCCCTGGCAATACCCACACACGCTGGGTCTCCCCTCTCAGGGGAACCCCCACCCACTAACCCCACCTCGCCTCAGGATAAGGCCACTGCCAGTCACCATCTAGCCCCCACTCTCTGGGGCAGACTGCAGTATAGGCCACTCATCATTGGCAAGGTTGGGTTTGGACCTGCTGCCTTGGCCTAGTGTGGCTACTTCCCCAATCAGCCCAGTAGCTTTTCCCTGTGCCCCAGCCCTCTGCCAGGGCTGTTTTAAACCCCTCAGACAGGAGCGGGGTAACCACCCCGCTACACCAACGTTTTGCCAGTTGGGATGGAGAGGGAGGGACAGATGTTGAAGATATTACAGATGAAGAACCACCAGGATTTAGGTACAGCCTGGATATGGACATGGTAAGAAGAAAGGAGTCTCATGGGTTGACTGGAAGAATAGTGTAATGATCAATAATGATAGAGAAGGCAAGAAGAGGAGGATTTAGTGGAGCTGAATTTTGACCATGCTTAGTTTTAGTTGGTTGCAGGATATCCAGGAAGAGATGTTAGAAAGACAGTTACAGATGTAAGACTGAATGGAAGTGGAGAAATCAGTGGTGAAGAGATTGATTTGGAAGATGTCAGTGAAGAGAGTACTGAAGCCATGACAGCAAATGAAGTTACCCAGGGATAGGATGTAGAGGAAGAGGAGGAATAGGGGGAAAACATGAATGAATCCTAAAGGAGACTGAGAGTGGGATGATCCACCTAGGGGTCACTGAAGGAGTGACTTGTGTCGTGAGAAGAAAACAAAATGGGGCAGAAAACCATAAAAGCCAATGGAGGAGATGGATAATCACTTAGTCAGTTGAAGGCAGCATAAAGATCAGGTAGGAGGGAATGGAGAGGACATCCTTAGACCTGGCCAGCACCCTGTTATTAGTGAACCTAATGAGAGCAATTCTAGTAAATGGGAGTGGGCAGGCACAAGAATTAGGGATGAAGAATTTGAACAAGAGAGCTTAAATTGTATACGAGGCAACTGTCACCCATACTTAAAACAGAAAAGTCTATTGAAAGGACCCTGATTTCAGCAGTCACTCATTTTTAGGAAGCCCTTAAAACTCTAAAATTTTGCAGTAAATTTAGTATAAAAGAATGTAATTTCTCGTGCAATAAATCACATTGCTGCTTGTGATGGGGTGCCTGCCCCACACTGGTCTCTAAGAGGTTAATAGAGCCCTAGGGAGGCTGTGCAGGAGGCAACCAATCAGAGAAGGGCTGAAGGGATCAGCCAATAAGGACCAAGCAGGCCCATAGAAAAAGGGAGCTGCAGAGTGTCCCTGCCAGCAGGTATATGGGATCTTGGGGAGCAATTACCACACAGGTGGGGTGCCAATTAATTTCTTTATTAAAGGAAAAAGGAAGTGGTGGGAATTTAACAATGAAATACGATGGGATGGGGTGTATAGGGTGTTTACAATAGACAATGATGGGGGGGGTTCTTCTACTAAATGTGATAGGGGGTTTCAATAGTGGGGTACAATACAGTGGGGTACAATACAGTGGGGTACAATACAGTTGGTAACCAATTAACACTGAAGTATAAATGTAACAGGTAGCTAACAATTTCTATGTAAAGAGTGTGTCACAGCAGCATATAACCAACTAACAGTATGGGTAAAATGGGTTAAATAACCAACAACTTCAGGTAAAAATGTGTCACAGTGGTGTAAATGTAAAATGTGAGGTGTGTTAGAGAGAAAAGGGGTAACCAATGGGGTTTTATGCTAGAAAGAGAGAGAGCAGACAGGCTGCAAGTTTAAACCGCAGAGAGAAAAAGAGAGAGAGAGAGAAAGAAAGTGGTAGAGAAGTGAGGTTGGGGGATGGGGGAAGAGGAGCACATGGTGGAGCAGAGGCCAAAGGCAGAGGGAGATTTAAACTCAGGGAGACACAGAGAGCAGACAGGCTGCAAGTTTAAACAGCAGAGAGACAATTATACAAAACACAGCAAAATCTTATCTATGATTTAACTTAACCAAAACTACACAAATTAGCAAGTAACAAAACACAATGCAATAGTTCTTTAAGCCTAACTTACAGGGTACAATGCAAGCAATTTTCTAAACCTAACTTAACTACAGCTATGCAAAATGAAATTACAACTTATCTAGACTAAAGGACAAAATCTAACCTAATGGGTGCACCTTATACTAGGGGTAGTTCCAGAGGGCAGAGTGGTGTGTGCCCAGGATACAGCTCCAAGGGGGGAAGGGGATTTAACTAGTGGTGGCTGCAAGCTGGCAGCCCAGGATACAGTCCAGGAAGGCACAGGCTTATTTCTAGCAGCAAAGGCGCTGCAAAGCAAGAAACAGATTACAGATACAGACCAAGGAGTTTAAGAGAGGTTTTAAGACACAGACCAAGGTTTAGCTTTGAGTCTGTGTGCTGGGGAAACAGAGCCAGCAGCTAAAGTAATAAAATAAAAGTATAGAAAGTTTCACAGAGGGATTCTTACCAGTCCCCAAGGCAGCAGCAAAGGCAGAAGCAGCAACAACATCAGAAGAAGCAAGGAGGGCTCGGTACGGTCTTGATAATCAGGAGGTCTCTCAGGCAGCAATTCGTTCTTCGTGGGGGGGGTGTTTAAAAACGGGGGTACGCTCAAAAATAAAACGAGAGCGGAGAAAGGACCCCCCAGAACCCCTGGCTGATCAGACCAGGTAGCAATGCAGGAACCTTTCTGATCTTTGTTTCAAAAATGCCTGTTCTTAAAGGCAATCTCAGGCAGTTTCCCCACCAGTAATCCTGATAGGCTCCTTCTGTCACAGGGGAGGAGATACAGGGAAAAACTGCAGGTGAGCATAGAGACATGCCTGGGCAGAGTCCTGGACCATAGGCGTGAGTTCCCACCTCAGGACTCAAAAGCACATGAGGCCTATGACTCATGCCCAGGATCTTAAAAACACATTAGGTCTTGCAGCTCTGGACATTGCCTACCCTACACCGAGCCCAGGTTTAACAAGGTGATAACAGGACCAACCCTTTGAACAGGGCAGTAATCCCACTTAGCACGTAGCACAAGTGGCCATCCCTTTGAGAAGGGCAATGGCTCTTGGTAAACAACTTAAGGGGCCCTCCCTTTGAGAAGGGCAGTGGCCCTGGTAAACAACTTAACAGCCAGGGAGGGGCGGCCACAGGAGGAGAACAAAAACAAAATGGAGTAAGGGGACAGCTGTAAGAAACAAAATGGAATAGGGGGAAAGCTGTAACAGACACAGAGTAGAGCAGGACAGTTCTTTGCTAGGAGCCAAAGGAGGAAGGACTGTGTCTCTGGAGGTCTGAGAGAACTGTCAGTACCCTAGACAGAAAAGTGCTGCTAACAGAGACCGGGGGAGTGAGTGACAGCTCCTGGTTTGCTGCTGGGGTTTGCAGGTTGAGGCCCTGAGGCAAGGGCAAAGAGTAGGCTGGGGCCATGAGGAAGTGGCTGAACAGTGGACTGCAGGTCCCGTGGAAGTGGGGAGCACAGAGTGGCATGGCCAGAGGGCTGTGTTGCTGAAGAGGATGCCACAGTCCTTGGAGAGAGGTGGATCCTAGAGCAGGAGTGATGGTGGTGAGACACCACCTGAAGAGGGTGCTGAACTAATTCCCAAGACAGCCAACAGGAGGCGCCACAGTGGTGAGTGAACCCCCATTACACTGCTCCTTTAGTTTGGTAAATATCAGTTCCCCGGAGATGGCAATAAACTTCTGAAGGACTCTGAATGACCACTTCTGACATCACAATGCACTTCCTTCTTCAGCCCATAGAAATCTTATTAAATGACAAATTGCCTCCTTGCTATCTTTCTCCTGATGTGTCTAGCAAATATTAGTTATTACACTCTAACTTATTATAGTACTTAGATACCTTCTTTGGGAACATTGCTAGATGCAGTATTCAAACTACAGAACCTTATCATTTGCAATGTGATAAAATGTAAGATGACATATTATAATCTATAGATTTCCTGGCTCCTTCTAAGCAAGCACAAGGGGGGGAGGGGGTGCTGGGGAGGTGGTAACACTATGTAGTAACACTGTGTAAAGAGTATCAATCAGATTAACCTGGGTACTGTATAACTTTACTGTCACTGGCTGGCGCTTAAGAACTGCACGAAGATATGAGTCCATTTCACTTGAGTAGCTCAGTAGCATAAAGTATGTGATAATTGAATCCTTTCTGTCTAATGGGCAGCAAATTAATTCAATGTATAGTTTGTTTTCTAAAAAAAAAAAAAGACATGATAAATAACCTGCTTTTAAAGGTGTCAAACAATTTGGTACCCAAAAAGTATATTTTTTCCTCAACAAAGCTAACATTGTTAATTTAGACTCATTACAAGAGCTATAGTATGTCAGCTGTAATCAGCGTGTTCTATACACATGTGCACACACACATTGAATATAACCTTTTTTTTAACTGACAGTAAGTTGTGCGATATTAAGATCTGCAGTGTGTGTCAGCACTTAAGGAAACCGATTACTTTTATATATAATGTGATTTGGATTAGTCAAATGGATTATGAGGTTTATTATCAGGAAGCAAAGTAAAGGTGTGGAACGTTATGTCTTCTGAGAGAGAACACTAAGAACGCAAATGATTTATGCCACTTGGAAAGAATTTAAGTGATAAAATTAATCTGTGTTGTTGAAAGAAGGTAGCTAAAGAGAAAAACGTATTCTGAAGTGAAGGTAAAACTTTTGAACATTTTATAAACGCAAACTAGAAAAATTATTTTGCAACCAATATAATAACAATATGGAATGTTTTCTCTGGAAAGGAGAGAGTATATCACATGGGTCCAGCAGAGTTCAAATCTGCTTAAAATACCAAAGGGACACATGATGAATTTAGTGTCTATTAACTATTTTATCCGTACTGTAGGACATAATTCTCCAAACCTTTCTCATGCAGAGTACTCCTTATTGTTTCAAGAAGTCCCTTTGCAATTAAGAATTGTAGAACTGGGCCCTAGCTGTGTATGGTACCGATAAGGCCTCCATCATGATAGTAACCAAGCATCTCACAGTTTTTAATGTGGGGTTTTTTTCCTTTTTTTTTTTTTTTGTAACAACACCCCTGTGAGGTAGGGAAGTACCTCCCCAGTTTACAGATCAGAAGAAAGGCCCTAGTCCATGGCTGAGCAAGGAATTAAAGCCTAGCATCCTAACCACTGTATCACCCTGCCTCTTTCTCCTCCTAAGAGCACAATGTTGCCCTCAGTTCCCAAGTACTGTAATGGAAGTCAGAAACTGATCCTGGAAATCAGATCACATCTTCAGTTTTCTTCTCTGTTACTGAAAATGTGTTGGTATAATCAGTGTCTCAAACACCATTATGTAGGAGTATAACCTGCCAGTGTACTAAAAGACAGCATGTGAAACAACTTGTATAGGGGCCTGGATGGATCAGGGATATGTGATACAATATGGAGTCTTTTACCTGTAGGAGTCCATTTATATTCAGCACACATCATTAGTAAACAAAAATTAGGAACATTGGAATTGCCATAGTAGGTTAGACTAGTGGCCCATCTAGTCAGTATCTTGCTTCAGATAGTGTTCAGTACCAACTTCCTCCAAGACTGAACACTCCTGGTAAAACAGTTATGGGATATACCATCTGAGGGCTGTTGGGTTACCTAAGTGAAATGAGTTGGGAGTTTCAGTTCACTTCCTAGTGGATGACTGTTTGGATCACAAAACATTATCAAAATCAGACTGTCTAGACATGGAGAATCAACAACTTTCATCATTACAGATGGTCTCTCCAGAACAGGGTTAAAGTGCATGAGCAGGCAGCAGTGTAGAGGAGCTTACATGCAGCCACTGCTATTACAGTACCTTTTCTGGACTTTGGTTTCTGACTATGTCGATGTGGCACTTTTCACAAGTACTAAAATTCTGTTTACATTGTTCTATGTATCATGATTTATTGCAAGCTATTCATTCTGGTGGTTGGGATACACCATAAAGGTACTTAAATGTAGTGCTCCTAAAGTGACAGTAGTGCCACTGGTTCAACAACTGAAGAATAAAGCAGGGGAAAAAAAACATTAAATGAATCATTCAGTATCAAATCCATCAAAAGCCAGTTAGGGGCAGGATGCCCCTATACTCATATGGACGGTTGCAATTTTCAGTAATCCAGATTTACAGTTCAATCAGTTGAACATCCTATTGGCACTTGAGTTTTCCTTTTTTAATTAATTTGAATTATCGCTGAGTCCTTCTTGAATGTAGCAGTATGTAAATTGATACGGAATGCTGAAATCCTATTAGTTCCTAAACGTTACATTGCAGGATTAAAAACGGATACATTTTCAATATTTGTGTAACTACACATCCTTTTATTTTTACAAAAATATCTTTATCAGTATCGCTTGTTGAAAAGACATCCTGATGAGGACAAGCTATTGTCATCAGAAAATTAATAAGACTGTTAAAATAACTAAGGCTATCACCATATTTCTGGTGACCCAATACAGTAGTGGTAGCATTGATGCAACCTTGTGGCCACTATTAACTTTACATTATGCCTGAACTGGTAACATTGCCATAACAGAAGCAGCTCCAATCCAGTATTATGCAGAAGTTCTACACAAGTTAGAGCAATTAATTTTTAAAACTATTCCTACTCCATAGTCTAATTTACATTAGCATGGAGCTTTTTTCAGTGATAACATGACATTAGAAAAGTGGGGTATTTGTTTTAAACTGTAAATATTATTTTCTGTATAGTAGTTTGAGTTTTGTGATTTGAATGAGTCAAAAAGCTGAACCCACCAAATTTTGCTTGCTTTCTGATGAAACCCAAGAGGCTTACTAAAAGGGTTAATAAAGCAGCTGCTGTTTCAGGCTTGTGTCAAAACACAAGACCTCATTTGGTTTCAGGTGACATTATGAAAGTAGGGCTGGATTAACACATCACTGGGCTCTAGGCAAATGCACACTTCTGGGCCTCTACCTTGCTGGAGAAGGAAGAAGTTTCTTTACCCAGTGCCCTCCTCTCTCTTCTTAGTCTTCTCACACTGCTGAGACTCATTTTGCCATTTCCAAAAGAACTATCTCTATCCACTCATCCACTGGTGTGGATTTGCACAAGAACTGGAAGAACTTCACTCACTTGAGTGAGTGGCATTGCGACCCTGTGTGCCAAGTCACAACAGCACGCACTCACATGAGTGAAGTTCTTTCAGATCACATGCAAAGCCAATGTGGTTTAAAAGAAAAAAAACCGCATATTTTGGGCCCCTTGATACACACACAAATCTGGATCCTTGGCATGTGCTAGTTTTCCTATGCGTTTATCTGACCCTGTACACATGTACATATATGCCAAACACAATTTGCTCTGCTAATATTTTGGTGAGATGCATTGTGGCCTACCCAATAGCTGAGCATTCCTGGTGTTCTTTCACGCCCTATGTTGATGTTTGCAGAATAAATCATTTCAGTGAAATCTATCAAACTTGGACATAGAGAACCAAAGTGTCAAAGGTGTTGATTCTTATTAGCCCTTCAGATACCCCAATACCCACTTTTACCTACACTTCTTTGAAAAAAATTGACACACACACAACATGGCTACACTATTTTTAGTGCACTACAATCACATCTAGCATGGTTATATCTCCTCAAGATGAATTTAACTCTGGATTTAAACTGGTTTAGTGAGAGCAGAATTTATCCTTGAAGTACTGGGTTTGCACTTGATTTATTTCTGAAGAATGCCACTGTCCATACTATGCCAGTTGTGAATACAGAGGATTTGAGTTTCCAGAGCTGTCAATCCAGCACCTTTCATAAGCACTAATCTAACAGAAAAGATTGTAAAAG
Source organism: Emys orbicularis (assembly GCF_028017835.1). Taxonomy (NCBI): domain Eukaryota; kingdom Metazoa; phylum Chordata; order Testudines; family Emydidae; genus Emys; species Emys orbicularis. Next base: position 159,224,310 of record NC_088684.1, read on the forward strand.
CATATTGGAGGTGTGACAGATATGTCAATTTCCTGCAATATTTTTGGGAGATATTACTGAATTAAGTTTATATATCGTTGGAGTCCACTGTATTAAATGCAAAGGTTATGTATTATTGTGGGCCTGGATGATCAGAGCACTATATTGAACAATGGGGCAGACAAAAATGAACTAGATTTTTTTGGGGAAATATCTACGGGCAGATGAATGTAAATTCCCCTCCCCACCCCGGCCTCTAGTGACATACAAACACAGACCTTTGAAGCTATGCCCTGAGGAGAGGGCTATTGCCTGCTGATTATCTGTCCTGAGTGTCCAAAGATGAAAGGACCAAAGTGCATAAAGGAGGGCCTCGCAGATTCATGGGTGTGCTTGTTCTGAGCTAACAGTTGTTATGAACTTGTAACTATAGAGCAAACCCCTTGGTGGGGTTTCAAGGGCTGTTCACCTGCCAAAGCTCTTGTTGGTGTTGGGGGTGATATCTGGTAAGCTTATTAGCAGGCGTGTAGGCTCTTTTATTGTTGTAATGTTTTCTGTGTAATGCTTTCACCTTAAGAATAAATGTGCTTGCTTGGAAAGGGCTGTGTGGTAGCTTCTAACCATGGGCAATTATTCTGTTTGCTTTCTCTACAGGGTCTAGAAGTAGAGACACAGGCCTGCTTTGGCAGTCTGACGTGCTAGGGATCTCACAGTATAGGCAGGGAACTGTGCAGCCTGGAAAAACCCCAATCAGAAGAGAGAGAGAGAGAGAGGTGACAGCTGGGGAGCCAAAAACCTAAAAGAGAGTAGTACCTTTGCTAGACCACAGAGAGGGAAGTCAGGTGCAGTTGCCCACAGTTGCCCTGTGACATGAGATGCTATTGTAGGATTTATAGATTCCAAGACCAGAAGGAACCACTGTGATCATCTAGTCTGCCATACTGTAAAGCACGGGCCATCAAACTTCCTCATAATAATTCCTAGAGCACAGCTTTTAGAGAAAAATTCAGTCTTGATTGAAAAATAGTGAATGATGAAGAATCTATCATGACCCTTGGTAAATTGTTCCAATGGTTAATTACACTCAGCATTAAAAAATGTATGCCTTATTTCTTGTCTGAATGTGTCTAGCTTCAACTTTCAGCCATTGGATGTGGTATACCTTTCTCTGCTGGATTGAAAAATGCATTATTAAATGTTTTGTTCCCCATGTAGATACCTATAGACTGTAATCAAGTCACCCCTTAACCTTCTCTTTGTTGAGCTAAATAAATTGAGGTCCTTGAGTCCATCACTATAAGGCCAGTTTTCTAATCCTCTGATCATTCTCGTGGCTTTTCTCTGAACCCTGTCCAATTTATCAACCTCCTTCTTAAATTTTGGACACCAGAACTGGACACAGTATTCCAGCAGCAGTCAGACCAGTGCCAAATACAGAGGTAAAATAACCTCTCCAGTCCTACTCAAGATTACCCTGTTTATGCATCCCAGAATCACATTAGCTCTTTTGGACACAGTGTCATACGGGCAGCTCATGCTTTTCATGATAGTCTGCCATCCTGTAAGCATGACCTACATTCTTTGTTCCTAAAGGTGTACATTTATGTTTGGCCGTATTAAAACACACATTGTTTGCTTGTGTGCAGTTTACCAAGTGAACCAGATCACTCTAAATCAGTGACTTGTCCTCTTCATTATTTATCACTCCCCAAATTTTTGTGTCACCTGCAAACTATCAGTGATGATTTTATGTTTTCCTCTTGGTCATTGATAAACATTTAAAATGGTATAGGGCCAACAACCGATCTTCATGGGACTCCACTGAAAACACACATAGTGGTGATTCCCAGTTTACAATTACATTTGGAGATTTATCAGTTAGCCAGTTTTTAATCCATTGAATGTGTGCTGTGTTAATTTTATATCATTCTATTTTTTTAATCAACATGTCATGCACAACCAAGTCAAATACCTTACAGAAGTCTAAGTATGTTACATGAACACTATTACCTTTATCAATCAAACATTTAATTTAACCTAAAAACGCATCAAGATAGTTTGACAGGATCAATTTTCCATAAGCCCATGTTCAATTGAATTAATTATATTACTCTCCTTTAATTCTTTTTTAATCGAGTCCTGTATCAGCCACTCTATTATCTTGCCCAGGATCGATGGCAGGTTTGCAGGCCTACAGTTACCCAGGTCATCCCATTTACCCTTTTTAAATATTGGCACAATTTTAATTTTGTTCCAGTCTTCTGGAACTTCTCGATTGTTCTAAGACTTATTGAAAATAAACATTAACAGTCCAGTGAGCTCTGTATTCTTCTTGCAACTTGCTTGTACCATAGCTGTGCACTTTTAACATTACTGATTTATCTTTAAAAATGAACTTCAGGCATTGTGTAGAGGAGAAGAAAAGAGGTTTGATAAAAGTGATTAAATGTAAAATATTGTCTATAATTTAATGCAATATTGTTGCTTTTGCTAACGAGTAAAGCTATATTAATTATCTAAGACCTACAATCAAAGATAATTTCCTTAATCACTATTGTAGCAGAAGCTGCTGCTAGATTAGTAGTTGTGTTTGGGGTAATATACAGAGGAAAAAAGTTTATCTTTCTTTTTCTGAGATTTACCTCTATAGATTAGTTTATTCATTCTCTATCATTCTTTGTGCTCATGTGTTCTTGTAGCTATCTCCAGTACATACCAGACGGCTGTCTCATCAAGCAGCAAGAAATTCTACAGCATGTTGAAAATTCTCATTTCATGTAAATGACTTAAAAGAACCATGTTCCCCAAATTTTCCATAAAATGACAGGGAGAAATAGCCTTTCACAAACTTACATCCTTTTGGAATGGTCTCCATAATTTGTAAAGACCAGGTAATTTTTCTTAGTAAATAATGTATCTTGCTGGCACCGCTTTGTCACCTTGATTTATGTAGGTGCAGAAAACAGGCTCTCTCACTGTTGAGGGCTAATCATAATCCAAGTATTTATTTTCTTGTCAAAATGTATGCCTGCTTTTTAAACATCTGAGGTATTACCTGGTAACATTTCACAAATTATAAATTGGTTCTTCAGCTTTAAGCTGAGATGTTTTCATTTCTCTGGCTTACTGAACCTTCAGTTCACATGTGAGAGAAAATAGGAGTTGATCAGAGATGGAAAGAAGACAAGTCAGACACTAGCGCCATTAAACTAGGGTGGTAGAAAAGGGATTTAGCCTGTAGGGGTAGGGGGAAAGCCAGCTACTACATACATTACAGCTCCTTCCCTATTCACATAATAATAATTAGCAGTAGGGTGGCCTTTTTTTTTTTTACTACTGTGGCCTTGAAGTAAGAATTTAATCTTAAAATGATCTTTCTTATGTTATTGCATTCTGGAAACACAACGTTGGGAACCTAAATAAGCTTGTCAGGCCCCTGATGGCCAGAATGCTAGACTAACAATCCTCATAAGGTTCATGGTAGGGGAGGGAGGAGCAGACAGGGATAAAAGGTAGTCCCTGATAAACCTTGCCCTTCCTTAGTCCTGGGTGATTGTCCTTGTCTGCAGACTTCAAGAACCCCACAGGAAATGTGGGCATGCTGGCCTCATCTCCCAAGCCTCCTGATCTTTAGCCCTTTCCCTGAAGACCACCTGGTGTCTAGAGGATCAAGGTTTGCTTCCTACAGATCTTAGGAGGTGTGCAGGAGCGGCGCCAGGGTTTTTGGCGCCCTAGGCGGGGGTCCTTCCGCGCTCCTGGTCGTCATCGGCAATTCTGTGGTGGGGGGGGGGTCCTGGAGTGAGTGAAGGACCCGCCACAGAATTGCCGCCGAAGACCCGGAGCGCGGAAGGACACCCCCCCCCCCCCGCCGCCGAATTGCCGCCAAGGGCGGCAAAATGCCACCCCCCAAATCCTGGCGCCCTAGGCGACCGCCTAGGTTGCCTAAATGGAAGCGCTGGCCCTGCAGGTGTGTGGCGGATTAGATTGAGATTTTAGAGAACAGGGCTTTTGGCAGGGTGCAGCAGGGCAAGGAGGCACTCCTCCACCTAACAGATGAATGCATTTAAGTTAATTTTAACTTTCTCTCACACTTCCTTCTCCAGCTAAGATATCTGGGAGAAAGTTAGAAGACGTTTGTAACGGCTGACCACCACTACAATTTACAAGCATTTCATCTGATTATCTTCAGTTTTGCTGAAAAAGTCTCCTTTTTTCCATTGACAGGCCAATATTTGACTTGCATTTTTAATTCTGTCTCTGCAAGGAAAAGAGCTAGAGATTTACTCCCTTTTTTAAAAAAATGCACACTTAAATCTCCACCAGTCATTTGGCACTCCGTATTAAGCTTGCCAGAGCTGATCAGCCACGATGTCATTCCTATTTAACAAGGAAATATTTTCTCAGATTTGATTGCAAACCATCAGTCTTTTGGTCCTGTGCATTAGATCTTACCTAGAAGATTCCAATAAAAATAGTTTTCTTTTCTTTTCTTCCTTTTCTTTTCTACATTGTGTCAAAAAAATCTAAAGACTTTTTGAACTTCAGAGAATACATCTAATTTTAGGGTGTCATAATTCATTAATTATCAAATTAAATTTAGATTTAGAAGAGGGGAAAGAACCTATACTGACTTCAGACTGAGGCTACTGATTTCAAGGCCAATTTATGTAGATTTTGCACATGGGACAGAATTAAGTTTATAGTGGAACACAATGGAAACCTTAAATAAGGAGGGGCTACTTCTACTCCGTTATAGCGAAAAAGGAAACAGCTATAAAATTCACATAATCTATTGATGTGGATGCATAATCACAAACTACATTTATGCAAAATATCATTGAAATTAGACTTTGGTTTACTGTATATTTAGGCTTGGCAGAATTAGAGCATTTTTTTTTTGTATAATTTCAACCAATAATATCAATGTTAATTTTTAAGTTTTTAGCAATTTAGATTTTCATAGTTGTGGGAAATTCTGGGGAGTCTGACAATTATTTAATGACAGTAGATGTTGAAATTTAAAAAGTTAAAATTTTATCAACTGTTAAAACACAAATTGTCAACATCCCATTACAAAAATATCCCTAAATCAACTATTCTTACCTGTTTTTATCACTCATTTGTTAGTCCATTTCTAACAAGCCTAATTCAGAAGTCTAAATCACTAGATTTTGATTCTAATAAGTTCTCAAGCAGCATTTTATTTCTTTGTCCATCTGTAAATTTGTATTCGTATCAATGGAAATGTTTTTTCGTCGGTTTCTGTATGTATGGTGAAATCAATGTTTACTGACATTCACCAATAAAATTCTAATTCTTCCATTCTTACATATAATGCGTCTTCAACAAAATGCAGAATTATCCTTGAAGTTGACAAAAATTTTCTCCAAGAATGTTGTATCTATTAAAAAAAATTTCAGGTGTCAGGTTAGACTCTTGCAGCGGTTCTCAAACTGAGTGTTGGGACCCCAAAGTTGGGCTGGCGTAGACTTGCTGTGGCCCAAGGCCAGAGCCAAAGCCCAAGCCCCACCACCTGGGGCTGAAGCTAAAACCCAAGCCCCACCACTCGGGGTCGAAGCCCGGGGGCTTCAGCCCTGGGTGGCAGGGCTCAGGTTACAGGCTCCCTGCTGGGGCTGAAGCCCTTGGGCTTTATCTTTGACCTCCCTGCCCGGGGTAGTGGGGCTCAGACTTTGGCTATGGACCCCCACTTGGGAGGCAGGGATCGGGCTTTGGTTCAGGCTTCGGTCCCCCCTCCTGGGGTTGTGTAGTAATTTTTGTTGTGAGAAGGGGGTCCCCTGGGTTAGAGTGATTAGTTGTGTGCAAAAATAAAAAAGAATAATACCTTAATGATTGGAAATATTGTTATTTCTTTCTCTTTTAAATGCACGGATTGCTTTCAGAGATTTTGCACTTCTAAACAATTGGGCTATCATGTGCATACTTCATTTTGTTACTTTGTTACCAACAGATTTTTGAAAGACAAATGAAGAGATTTCTGGCTATATCTTATTCATGTAAAGTGGCCTGTAAATAAATCGTTCTCATAATATATCCTGGATTTCCTTGGAGATTTGCATGCATTTATTCATCTATTGTTTTGTGTGTGTGGGGGGGGGGAGGTTGTCACACTTCTTTGCTGTGTGTTTGATATATCCTTGAAGAGATTATTTTCATTTCTTAATGTCATTTTTTGTAGTATTTTTCAGTCCTTAGGTAGCTTATTCCATGTCTTTATCAAACAGAATCATGATCATGGACACTTTTGTTCTGCTAATCGTAAAGATTTTTTGGATGCTGTTTCAATGCTCATGTCTCATGGGCACATATTTCAGTGACAAAATCTGCATATTTCCCAGTTATAAAATGGAATTCATGGGGCTCCATGGGAGCTCTGGCATAGTCACAATGGGTATGTCTACACTGCAATGTAAGCCCAGGGTTAGTGGGACAAAAGTCAGCTGACCCTGGGTTAGGGAACCCAGGGCTTGACCTACACTGATTGTTAACCCTACATAAAGAATTTTCTAACCCGGGCTTGAGCCTGGGGCTCTGGTGTCCACACTGCAGCATGAAGATCCAAGTCAAACCAACTCACAGACTCCTGAGCCCCCTCTTGAAATGTGGCCGCTCTATCCCTTTGACCATGGTGCATCGTGGGAGAACTTGATTGTCAACCCTGCACATTACAGGGAGTTTGAATACCCACCAAAACATCCTGCCAAGCTGTCATTTTGGTCTGTGCACTGCAAGCTACTGGAACTAGCAACATGGAGGAGCCACCTTTTGAATTACTTCTCTTGCTTGCACTTTTACTCCTGTTTCAGGAAATAGGCAGAATTTCAATGAGACTCTAGTGGATATTTCTGTGGCATTTTCTGTCCCCTCAAAGGCACCTGACAGAACTTATGATGGAGCAGGAGGCGGAGTGTGACGGGGCGGATTGGCACCGCACTGGTATGGCAGGGGTTAATCCTTCCCTCCTAGCAGAGGAAGCCCTGCCCCTGAGGCTCTGCTGGGCATGCTCCACCAGGAAGTCAGGTATAAAAGCCTGCAGAGCTGCTCAGTCAGGGCAGACCGCCGGAGGGGAAGGAGGCTCGTCACTCTCTCCAGCAGAAGAGAGGCTCGCACCCCAAGACGAAGAGGCCAGACACGCCCAGCCGCACTGCAGAGGGGAAGCCGAGGACACCGCGGACCTGGCTGAATCTGAGAATATGGTAGGAAGTGACCCACAAAGTTCTTAAAGGGGAACAGTGCTGAGACAGTTCAGGCCAGCGTGTTTTGAAAGGATCCCTGCCGGACCACTGGTGAGGAGAACTCGCCGCTAACGGGGCCCTGGGTCGGGACCCGGTGGAGTGGGCGGGCCCAGGTTCCCCTACCTAGGCCACCCTCCTTTGTGAGGCCCCCACTAGGGGAGAGGAATTAGGTGGACTCTGGCCATTGGTCCACACTGCCCTAGGAGCAAATTGTATGGACTCCGGCCGCTAGGCTGCACTACCCCAATCGGCAAGGGGAAGTAGATGAACTCAGGCCATTGGGCCACCCTGTGCAAACTATGGAAGGGTTTAGAACACTGACTTGGGCATAGAGAGGCTATGCTACCTCCCGCCCCCCGACCTAAGGGGCCGACGAGGTACTAGCACCGCCACAAGGAGAAGGAGGAAGAGGAGGAGGACACAGACATGGCAGGCTCAAGCTGACTGATGCTGCCCATGACACTGTACAGCCACTGATGTCCCCTATGTAGACCAGCACTTCTGGAGCAGGGCCACAAGCACTGTCTGGTGGAACCACATTGTCTTGTAGGCCTGGGATGACTGGCAGTGGGACCATAACTTTTTCATGAAGAAAGCTACAATTCTAGAGCTTTGTGAGCAGCTTGCCTGGACCCTCCAAGGTAAAGACACACATGAGGGCAGTCTTGCCTGTCCAGAAGTAGATTGCTATAACTGGCTACCCCAGAGTGCTACAGATCTGCTGCCAACCAGTTTGGTGCTGGAAAATCAACTGTGGGGAAAGTGGTGGTGGCAGTTTGAGACAATCAGGGTTTTCCCCAAAGTGATGGGTATAAAAGATATACCGGAGGTAACTGCTGGCTTTGGGAGAATGGGTTTCCAAACTGTGCCGTGGCCATTGAGGGGACTCATATGACCATAGTTTGCCCTCCTCAAGGAGCACATGAGTATATAAACCCATAGGTGCTGGAACTATGGATGCCGGGGATGTGGCCACACACCCCTGATTAAAGTGGTTTCCATCATATACAGGCTTTACAGTTTGGTTCAATGGTTCTCAGCACGTCCACTATAAAAAAAAAAAAAAAAAAATTCCAGCATCCCTGTATAAACCACAAGAGGTGCTACTCCATGGTTATGCAGGTCCTTGTCAATAACAGAGGTTGATTTATGAATGTCAGCATGGGCTGTGCTGGAAAAATTCATGATTCCAGGGTTTTTTCCAGTCGTAAGTCTACATTCCTGGACAGAGTGAGACACTATTCCCACCAAATAAATGGAGTTACAGTCCCCACTGTTATCCTGGGGGACCTCGCACACCCAGTTTTGCCTTGGCTTATGAAACCATACCCTGATATCAGAGGCCCTGGCAAAAGAAAGTTTAATTACACCCTCAGCAGGTGTAGAATGGTTGCTGAATGTGCTTTTGGCAGATTGAAATCCTGTTGGAGATGTCTGCAGTCTCATTTGGATTCCTGTGTCTTCAATGCTGTCTGCATTACTGTGGCCTGCTGTGCTCTTCACAATCTTTGTGAAGCCAGAGATGAGCCATTTCCCCCTGAATGGACCTATGACAGGGAGAGGCCACTGAGTCGGTACCGTCAGCCAGAACGTGCACCTTCCATAGCTAGAGCTGGATGCACCTGGCCGATAGAAGTCAGGGGTGCTTTGTGCTCCCATATTATTTACTTGCATGGCCCAGTGGAAGAGGGGGAATTTTACCTTTATGAATGTGCTTGTGCAGGGAGGAGGCGCTGATTGCTTGTGGGAGCGGGGGGTTCAGTGCTTGTGGACCAGTGGGGGGGGTTGATTGCCATGCAATACACTTATGAATGACAAGACCCTTTCCATGTGTGTGTGTGTGTGGGGGGGATTAAAGTATGGACTGATGTAGATAACTGTATTGATGAACCGTGTTTTCTTACTAATTCCTATTGTCCCTGATCATGTGTTTACCTTTATTATTTGTAATACACATTATATGATGAGATGCAGTGATAACAATACACTTTTGTGATAAAATGAAAAGCTTTATTTATAAACGTACTAGAAAAGTACAACATTGCCTTTACCACAACAAAACATCAGTAACAGACCCTTAAAAAAAAGTGCATGAACAAATGTAAACAACTAAGACCATGTGCAAGATAGAAACTCCCTATCATTGTATGTCCCCTCTTCCCTGACATTCTCCTTTCCCTGTTTGCTGCATGCTGGGGGATGGGAGTGGCGGCATCCACAGAGGGAGGGAGTCAATATGGAGGACTGCACAGGGCAAAGTTGCCCTGCCCAGCTACTCATGGGGCCCGACTGCATGGCTCACCCAGCCATGGAGTTTTCCAAGCTGTGTCTGGAGTACGTCACAGGGGACTCAGGCCATGGTGTGGGTGATGCAGCAGGAACTGGTACTCTTGTAACCATTAGTATTATCAGCCATACAGACAGTTCTTTCTGCTGAGATCTGTCCTATTCCCTTAGCTACTGTTCCTGTTCCAGGAGCTGTGAAGTAAATGCCTGCTCCCATGCTGAAATCCTGTCCTCAAGCTGGGTGGCCAGCCTGAGCCTTTCCTCTTGCCTTGTGGCATGCCTTTCCTCTAGCTGCAAGTCCCTCTGTTTTTGGTACTGGACCTGCTTGTTGGCCCTGTCCAGAATTTCTACTATAACTTTCATTACAGAAAGGCTTCCTCTTGAAATGGTCCATGAAGGTAGATTGACCCAGGGTTCTGCTGCAGTGGAGGTCCTGCAGCCAGTAGAGGTTGAGGGGCCTCGAATAGGACAAAACATAGAGGATTATTGTTTCAAGTAGTTAAGTGCAGGAGCACAGAAAATCCTTATGGAATTTAGGAACATAAAATGTTACTTTTCCAAATTGGACTTCAATACATTATGAGAGGGATGTTTCAGACCAGAGAAGCTCCAAGGACACAGCTGGGTTAATCACAGCAAAAGATGTGCAGAGACAATGGCAAGTTAAAAATTTAAAGTTGTTTTTTGGTTTTTAACAATTTGCAGAACTACTTGGGTTTGGGAGGGGACGTGTCAGTGGCTGTGCTAAAAAGCTTTTTCTATCATTTCAGGCCTTCCACATTTTGTAGGATATAAGGGAGATGTTATTCCAAGCTGTTGCTGGGAAACCTGTGGTGTATGCCACCAAAGTAGTCAAACATATAATGACAGAACAGCACATGCATGAGTGGAGTCGACTGGCCAGCTACCGATATGGCCCTGGAAAATACACCCTTCTCTGAAATGTGACTACCTACCTTGAGTTTCTGCTTCAGGAAAAGTTTGCAGCTATCAGCACCAAGGATTGGTTTAGAATTTGAGGGAATCCAACAGGATCATGTGTTAACTTCCACATGTCTTAGTCTGTTATGGCTGCATGCAAACACACACACAGCTCCACAGCCATCCTCCTTACTGCCCCATCCCTCTGCCACATTTCTGAACAAAATTTCAAACCTAGCCAAATTTGGCACAAATGATTTTGTCACCTATGGACTACGTGGAACTGAAATGAACCAGATTTTTAAATGGAACACATTTCCATCTTCTCCCCCCCCCCACAACACACACACACATACTCACTCACACACCTCACTGTTTCCAGGTGATTTGTTATACCATTAAGTGATTACAGAGCAGCATACTTACAGGCATGGCAATGTAAGGTTGTTTTTAAGAAACAGGAGTGACCTAGCACAAATCTGTGCCTTTCCAGTAAAAATTCACTCTAAAGTATTTGGATTTCCCAGTTGCCATTTTGAACTCCACATGGTGTGGGGTGGGGATCCAAGCCGCTGGCAGATACACACTGCTAGCCAGGGCTTGCAGGAACTTTTGCTTTGGTTCATAGAATGGAAATCCCTCCCATTTTAATATTAACAAACATTATAGTGGAACTAGAAAATTACCAGGCTCCCAGGACAGCTTCTGCCCCTTCCATGTCTGTTGCAGTTTCCATGGTGGGCTGTTCCTCGGGAGTGGGGCCCTCAAACAGCTCCTTCACATATGGTCTCAGGATGTGCTGCTGCTCCTGCTGCAAAGCCTCCTCTGTGACCAGCTTTAGCAAAATTCACTGCACTGTCCTCACTATGCACCCACTGCTGGCTCCCATCAGTCCCCAGGCTGGATTCTGGGGTGAGCCGGGCACTATCTCGCCCAATTAGGTCATCATGTACCACCATTGGCGCCATGTTTGGCACAGTGCCCTGCACCTTGTCAAACTCCTTGTAAATTGGGCATGATGTTGGCGAGTTGCCCAAAGTGTGGTTCTAGTTCCCGGTTTTCCTATACTCACTCTTGAGCCACTTAATCCACTCCCTGTACTGATCCCCTGTCCAGTGAGATGCCAGCATCTTCGCTATTTACTGATATGTTGTTGTTTCTGGTACTCTAACTAAAGTCCACTGTTTTGCTGGCCTTGCACCAGAAATTTACCACAATCTGGCTGTGTTCCTATGACCACGAAGGAGTGTGCTTTGCAAAAGACTTTTTCTATTCAATCTTCATTGCAAACACAGAAGGCTCTCTGATGCAGCTCGGTGTTCAGAACACAATGGAAGGGTTAATCACTGACTCACCGAGCTGCTGCAATACACCAAGGAGGGTTGTTTCCATTTCCCTGGAGTCAAATGGAGATCATGGGCTACAGAGGACAAAGTTGATCCAATGGGATTGAGATACTTTTGGCGAACTCCCAGGGGATGCTGCATTTACACTGCAAAGCAACAGGGCTTGAACCCTGCATCCTGGGGACTTGTCTACACTTAAAACGCTGCAGCTGCATTGCTGTTGTGCTTCAGTGAAGTTACCACCTACACTGATAGGAGGACATCTCCTGTCAGCATAGGTACAGCAGAGGCATTGGCTAGGTCGACAGGAGAATTCTCTCATTGACCTAGCACTATTTACTTTTGGGGTTAGGTTGGTTTAACTGTGTCACTGAGTACTGGAAAGCCAATTTTTCACACCCCTGAGCAAAGTAGTTATACTGAACTAATTTCCTAGTGTAGCCCAGGCCTTCGGTTTGAATCCTCCCCCCTCCACAGGGTCCTAGGACTGTAGGTCCAAGCCCGAGTCTGAGAGATTTGTGTTCAGACAGAAGGAGATTTGGGCTCAAGTCTGAGTCTGAGCCCAGACTTACATTTCAGTGTAGACATACCCTGTGGCACATCATGATACTTCATTGCTGGCCAGTTGTCTTATGTTAGGTGGTAATGGCTGACTTTTTGTTTTGTTTTCCCTACCTGCTGTAGCTAAGTAAAGCTTCACTACTTGCAACTCTCTCCAAGGTTCTGTTGTACCTTTCCTTTCCTGGATTTCTATTGTATACATGCTCGGCACAGACTTCACTCCTGTTCTGAATGATCCCCTGGTTTGCATTGCTTATACATGTTAACAGTGTACTAGGTAATGACTATCAATACAATGGAGTGTTAAAATCTTTCAAAATTAGTTTTAAAAGCCCTTTAATTTCTGTTTGCTGTATCTTTTCTCTTGTTCAGGAGTGAATAATATTTGGAGTGGGGGATGGGTGTTTTTGGTATATTGGGGCATGATTAACAACTGCTCTTCTGATGAAGGCAATGGAGTTAAACTGACATAACACTGGAGTTTCAAGTGATGAATTTGTTCCTTATTGTGGTTGTATGGATCAAACCATTTCATTGGATTATGAGGCTTGTTGGTCTCAGAATTTGGGAACCAATCATAGTTTTGTCTTGTCAGCTTTCACATTTCGTATGTGGCTAAGATTGAGGTGTCAGATGCACCAACATTTTACATTTCACAACTATTTTACATTTGGGGACAATATATACCTTCATGTCAGCGGCACTGCTATGGGTATCCGCATGGCCCCACAGTATGCCAACTTTTTTATGGCTGACTTAGAACAACGCTTCCTTAGCTCTCGTCCCCTAATGCCCCTACTCTACTTGTGCTACATTGATGACATCTTCATCATCTGGACCCATGGAAAAGAATCCCTCGAGGAATGCTACCATGATTAACAATTTCCATCCCACCATCAACCTCAGCCTAGACCAATCAACACAAGCGGTCCATTTCCTAGACACTACTGTCATAATAAGTGATGGTCGCCACCCTATACCGGAAACCTACTGACTGCTATACTTATCTACATGCCTCCAGCTTCCATCCAGGACATACCACACGATCCATTGTCTACAGCCAAGCTCTAAGATACAACCACATTTGCTCCAATCCCTCAGACAGAGACAAACACCTACAAGATCTCTATCAAGCATTCTTAAAACTACAATACCCACCTGCTGATGTGAAAAAACAGATTGACAGAGCCAGAAGAGTACCCAGAAGTCACCTACTACAGGACAGGTCCAACAAAAAAAATAACAGAACGCCACTAGCCATCACCTTCAGCCCCCAACTAAAACCTCTCCAGCGCAGCATCAAAGATCTACAACCTATCCTGAAAGATGATCCCTCACTCTCACCGATCTTGGGAGACAGACCAGTCCTCGCTTACAGACAGCCCCCAACCTGAAGCAAATACTCACCAGCAACTGCACAACATACAACATAAACACTAACCCAGGAACCTATCCTTGCAACAAAGCCTGATGCCAACTCTGTCCACATATCTATTCAAGTGACACCATCATAGGACCTAATCACATCAGCCATGCCATCAGGGGCTCGTTCACCTGCACATCTACCAACGTGATATATGCCATCATGTGCCAGCAATGTCCCTCTGCCATATACATTGGCCAAACCGGACAGTCTCTACGCAAAAGAATAAATGGACACAAATCTGACATCAGGAATCATCACATTCAAAAACCAGTGGGAGAACACTTCAACCTCTCTAACCACTCAGTAACAGACTTGAAGGTGGCAATTTTGCAACAAAAAAACTTCAAAAACAGACTCCAAAGAGACTGCTGAACTTGAATTAATATGCAAATTAGATACAATTAACTTAGGTTTGAATATGACCTCAGTAAAATGTTGGTTTCAGAGTAGCAGCCATGTTAGTCTGTATCCGCAAAAGAACAGGAGTACTTGTGGCACCTTAGAGACTAACCAATTTATTTGAGCATAAGCTTTCGTGGGCTAAAACCCACTTCATCGGATGCATAGAATGGAACACACAGAAGATATTTATAAATACAGAGAACATGAAAAGGTGGGAGTAGCCATACCAACTGTAAGAAGCCAATCAATTGAGATGAGCTATCATCAGCTGGAGAGAGAAAACAAACCTTTGAAGTGGTAATCAAGATGACCCATAGAAGGTGTGAGGATATTTTAACATGGGGAAATAGATTCTATTAGTGTAATGTCCCAACCATTCCCAGTCTCAAAAAACTTCTGCCTTCATTAACAGCTCAGTTAGTCACAATTCTTTGTGACTGAATGTAAAGATTTCCCTGGAATACCAGCACTGATGTAGTAGTGGGCTTCTGAACATGCCCAAAGCATCTGGAAGGCATATTAGAGCAATGAAAGAGAGAGACTTTATTGTTTTCTATCTGCACTGAATTATTGACTCAACCAAAGGATCATGAGTATAAACTTTCTGAAAATACTGAGAATCAGAGTTATTAATCTTACATAAAGTATTCAGTGTCAAGTCCAGTCTGAGTTGAGTGGCTTGAGTTTATATTTGTACGGCAGAATGTAATTATGGAGCCTATTGATATTATGCTGCTACTGCTGCTGTTGCAGCTCCTCTGTTCCTTGGGAAAGTGCAAGCAACGCTGTAGAGTGTTTCTGCATGCCAGTCAGCATCACTAATCATCTGTCTACACATACACACACTTGAATTGTAGTGAAACCAACTTCCAGCATTAATATTTAAAGGTGGGAATATTTATTTTACATAGAAAAAAGATCTAAATTCCTTTCATAAGCTTGCATCTCATTAAAAAAAAATATAGCTCTCTATGTTGTAGTTTAGTACACACTTTTAAAGGGGAAGACACTGTAGGTACCATTCATTTCTTTCAAACACTCGCTTTCTTCTTTCCTCATTGTCTTTCTCTGTTCAGTACTACTAAAAGGAAAGGAGAGAATGTTTCACTATAGAGTTGGAGGAATTTTGATGACAAACTCATCAACTTTGGCCAACTGTCAATCAAGTAATGCTGTCTTTCGCACACACTCACACATGGAGTCAGCTCCTTTCTTTACTCCATGGTATTTGTTATATAAAAAGATGCATTTTCTTTATGAGAATGGCTCAAGCAGTGTTAAAGTGCTATGCTATCCTGAGTGCTATGCTGTGTAGTATGATTTTTTTTTTTCCCCAAGGGCAGCTTGACTCAAGGCCTTATTACAAGAAAATATCTTACCAGCTAGTTCTAAAACAAATCCACCTTTATACCTAGCTTCAGGTTTGCACAGCATACGGCAGGGTGGCTAAACTGTGGCTTTTGCAGTTAAAGTACAGCTTCCGTAGCTCTCCCAACCCACCATTGTCCACCTACCTGACTGAGGGCAAAGCTCAGGTCTTCTGCCATGTGATGGGGTGGGGTAGGGACTTCTGCCAGAGACAACTGCTGCCTGGAAGAGTTCGGGGGGGGGGGGGACATAATGTAAAGGTTCGGCCCTCCCAACAGCTTGAGTCACATGCCCCCAAGAACATAGGTGCCGACTCTGTGGGTGCTGCGGGGCTGGAGCACCCACGGGGAAAAATTAGTGGGTGCTCTGCACCCACCGGCAGCCACGCTCCCCCCTCCTCACCTCTTTCTCCCCCCCCCGAGGCACTGCATCCCTGCTCCTCACCCTCCCTTCCACCACTTCCCACCTCCAAACAGCTGTATTTCCTGTGTTGAGACTGGGATTTCTCTGGCACTAGTAGTCTCCACTCTATTCTTTGTGAAAATGTGACCTCAACCCAACTACAGGCGGAAATAGGAGTGCTATTATAAACCTCTTGCTGAGAGAATAACAAAAGCTTTGCCACTGCTACCACAGAATAGAGACAATTACTATGACACTGTTTCTGTATGACCATAAACATCTGTAAACCACAAGTCTCAATGTTGACTAATTGGTCAATTAATTGCATTAAATATTAATCTAAACAAAATCAGCCTAATAGATTTTTCTAGCAGTATATACTATATCAGAGAAGCTACTCTTCCTGTTGCCTAGATATAGCATGTTCAATAACCCACATTGGTGTATTCTAAGTACAATGATGAACTATTTCTATTCATCCTTGTTGCCCTTTCAGACTGTTGCTGTACGCAGTACCTTATTTTCCCCATAAGGAAAAAGATACCAGAATGATGAGTGAGATACATACATGGATAGATAGAATATCATTTTTCTCTGATCTAGGAGAAAGAACACAGTATGGGGGCTGATAAAACTATTACTCTCTGTCCTCCGAATTTTCAGTCCAAGATGACCTCCTTTGCCTGCAACCTGAATGATCAGGTTGCCACTACCACTCCTGCTCCTGCGGGAGCCCAGTCCAAAATCCATAGGTGGCATTGCAATTAAAGATTCTTAAAACTAGAGAGATGCTACACTCACGAGGTATTGTCATATTGCTCAGTGTAATCCCAAAGGTTTCCACCCCCAGCAGCCAGAGCATCCAGAAAAGGACAATGCAGCCTTAGAAATGCTGATTCACTAGTTGCCAGAGATTTTGCTTTTGGGGAATAATAACACAGTACAGTTAGTCACCAAGTATTTTGGAGGAAGTCAGGAGGTTGTGTGGGTACTGGCAGGTTATGTCCTCTGAAGCTGCTGTTCCACCTAAACAAGAAAGTTGTTAATCACAATTCACTTCACATTTCATAAAAACTTAGCCTGGGGCACCTAGCCAGACTAGTGGGATGTTTCAGCAACTCCTCATGCAATTCACTGCCAGATCATTGTCACAAGCAAACAAGGGTCTGATGAACCATATGGGAATTTCCCCCTCAGTGCAGTTATGTTCCTAAATCTTGTGTTTGATACTAAATGAATCCATAATCTGTTAACTGCTAAAATTATACATGCACATTTAAGGATGTAGATATGGGTGTCTACAACCTCCAGCTTTTATGTGCACATCAGCGATTTGTGTGCCTACCCCAGGTGCACACAAAAATGCACATCTTTGAAAAGTCGGCCACAATGCATTGTCATAATTTTAATGTCATGGGCTCGATTCATCCTTGGGTTTATGATGGCTAGTGTAACCTAAGGAACAGGGCTCGAGATGGTGGGAAGCCTTCCTGCATCTGGGGATGTCATGGTACAAGGGTCTTGCAATCCAAATACCACTGTGCTGTGGAACGGGGTATGCTGGCTACAGAGAGACCTCCTACCTAGGCACCATAGAGGCAAGATGGTAATACAAACACCACTTGACTTTCCCAGTGGTAAATGTCTCTTACTGCTGGCTCAGTGAAGTTCAATTTGTGCAACCACAAGGGTGAATCAGTGTTGTTGAGAGTGAATTCGATGGTTTAGAAAGATGGTCATGCTGCATCCTAATTTTAAAGAAACCATTTTTTTCTTTTGAAGCTAATAGAAAAGGGTAATTATTTGTGAATGGTAAAAAAAAAAAAACCTTTTCATGCAACATGAGGTACGAACAGGGTAGTATACAGGGTATTATATGGCATTATATTTCAAAGTATCCTTCTTCCATAAAAAAGGACTGCAGCATTCAATACTGTCTTACAAAATGGACTGGGTAATGGTAACATATCTATATATAAAATTCAGTAAACACACTGATGACTCAAGAAAGGAGTTGAAACATTCAGAAGAAATTATAATTACACACGGTACTGAGCACAATAAATCAACAATATGGAAATTGTCCAACACAAAAATAAACTCCCTTTCAAAAGCACGGAATGTAAGTAAACTGTATAATATATAACAAATTGGATCACACTGAAAACCAACATCAAAAAATAAATCTTGTAAATTCACACATATGAGGTCACCCATTCCTCATAATTCATGGAAATTTTTAAGTATCTTCTGAAAGGAACAGCAAGAGTCAAAAACGTGAAATTCAGGGAGGGGTTAGTCCAAGTATGATTTTTGATTAAACCATCTTTCTGCCATAGGGGAGGAAACATCCTGACCAATAGAGAGGAAGGCAATTTTGAGGAGTGGAAAGATGGTGTAAATTAAAGTCAGATGAGCGATACTTCAAGCAATACCTGCTTCCAGTTTCTTGATGTGTTAATTATACCAATTTATGCTCCTTTAATAGCAGTAGAGTGAGTGTTGGTATGTCTAAGACAGCCTTACTTACATATCATCTGCGAATATTCCATGTAATCCTCACTTCACCATTATGAAATAGGTAAGCTGATTATACTGAGGGGCAGATGAAGGCAGAGAGGATAAGTGTTCTGTTTAAGATTACAAAGGGAGTTGGCTACAGAACCAGGATCAGAATTTAGGAGCACATGACTATTAGACCTGTGTTTAAACCACTGGCCTTTATGTAGGAGTTTGTGGGTGCTAGGCATCCTGATGTTTAGAAGTCAACCCATAATGCGTTATCTGCAAGGATTTCTTTGGCTAAATCCTACTCATTGCCTTGGTAAGTACCACAATTGTTTGTGTTTATTTGGATTACAGACCATTAGTGATATACTGCACAATAAAGAAATTAACTCCTTTACCATCTGTAGTGTGAGTTTAACTTCACTATCTTGCCTCCCAGATATAACATTTTGCTTTAAAAGCTGCTAATGAAAAGTGATATATATGAGCCAGGTATTACTATTATTCACTTCTGGCTAAATCCACAATGGGAATCTGGACTCAATATTGCAGTGCCTAACTTTAGGGGCTCTGCTGCCTAATAGAATCCACACCCCTGAGTTAGGCTCACAGGCTCCCTATACAGTGCATGGGGACAGTTAGGTGCATGAGGATGGGAGCCACAAAAGCCTAAAAAGCCAAAAGCCTGTCCTAAAACAGACACTAGTAAATGCCAGGTAGCAGAGTGTGGCCTAAACCTTGTCCCTCAAAGAGATTTCTGCACCTAAATCTGGATCAGAGGGTGGCACCTATTTCTGCTTTGGATTCACAGCCATGTACTCTCTTCTTGAATTATCTAAACAGCTATTGAAACAGGGACTTGAACCTCCCACATCACAGGTAGGTGCCCTAACCATTGGGCTATAAGGTTATTTATACGAAGTGGAACAGTTTCAACAGGAGAGATTGAGTATGACCTACCACAGACTATCCCACAACCCACAAGTTGGGGCACTTCTTTCAGGGATGGGAGACACGGGTTGAAATCCTTGCTCTAAACCAGGGAGAGGGGGAACTTGAACCTGGGTGAGTGCGCTAACCACTGGACTATAGGTTATGGTGGGGAGAGGAGGAAGGAACCAGCCTTTTCTCTTGTTGTGTTTTGTGCATGGCTTGATCTGTTAAGTGGCCTCTGAGAATGCCTATAAGACTGGGCCCTACAGGCAGGATGGGAAGTGAGAATGCCTATTCTAATGATCACACCAGGGTGTAGGCTGACATCAGGACTGAGGTGGCTATGTGCATGCCCAGGAGCAGATTTTTAGGTGTCTAAAGACTGTAGGTACCTGCAGAGTTAAGTGGCAGCTGAGAGGATCTAAGTTTTGGACTTAGGTCCCTAACTCCATTTGTGGATCCTAAAGGATGGTTACAAAATGGTGTCATATTTAAGAAAAAAATGATACCACCAAACACACTCTTGGAGTGGTAATTTCTTGTTAACTGTTCAAGCATACTATACTCTGCATCTAAATATATAAACATTTTTAAAATCTGCAGCAGGACACAAGCATCGGTCTGCAGTCATACATGGCATAAAGACTTAGGAATGATCGTATCTCAAAGTGAATTGTACAGCAGCAGGTCTTCTATCAGAAAACTAGAGCCATCTAGTGCCTACCGATTTATAGAACCTATTGGACTCCCTTCCCACTTCTGATGGCTCACTTCCATTGTGGGCATTTTGTCAGAAGATAAAGGCTAGAGGAGTAATCTGTGCAAGGATGTTCTAATCTGCATGGTTTGAGGTTTTTCTGTAATAAACTCCATTGTGAAATAAAGTTGTAAGGAGATTGGGCCTTATTCTTAATAATACAGTTTAGGCCAAGAGGCATTTTATCCTTTCCATGAATATTGTCTCCTAGCATTCTTTGATCCACAGGTGAAAGCCCAGGTTTTGGAAAATTGCATTGGTAGCAAAACCCTATGCTAATAGAGCACATACACTCACATAGATTAATGTCCTTCTGGATATGGCTAAGGGTGAAAAGTAGAACTGATTGATTTTTTTCCACTAACACTATTTTCAGAAAATTGGGTTATCAATTACTGAAATGATCTGGAAAAAGGATAAACAGTGAGGATGATGCAAAACTACTCAAGATAGTTAAGTTCAAAGCAGACTGCAAAGAGTTACAAAGGGATCTCACAAAACTGGTGACTGGGCAACCAAATAGCAGATGAAATTCAATGTTGATAAATGCAAAGCGATGCACATTGAAAAACATAATCCCAACTATACATGTAAAATGATGGGGTCCAATTTTGCTGTTGCCACTGAAGAAAGAGATCTTGGTGTCCTTGTGGGTAGTTCTCTGAAAACATCCACTCAATGTGCAGTGGAAGTCAAAAAAGCTAACAGATCGTTGGGAATCATTAAGAAAGGGATAGATAATAAGAAAGAAAATATCATATTGCCTCTATATAAATCCACGGTATGCCTACATCTTGAATACTGCATGCAGATCTGGTCACCCCATCTCAAAAAGATATATTGGAATTGGAAAAGGTTCAGAAAAGGGAAACAAAAACTATTATGGGTATGGAACAGCTTCTATATGAGGAGAGATTAATAAGACTGGGACTTTTCAGCTTGGAAAAGAGACAACTAAGGGGGGATATGATATAAAATCCTGACTGGTATGGAGAAAGTAAAGAAGCAAGTGTTATTTACACAAGAACTAGGAATCACCAAATGAAATTAATAGGTAGCGGGTTTAAAACAAACAAAAATATTTCTTCACACAATGCACAGTCAGCCTGTGGAACTCTTTGCCAGAGGATGTTGTAAGGCCAAGACTATAAGAGGGTTCAAAAAAAGAATTAGATAAGTTCCTGGAGGATAGGTACATCAATGGCTATTAGCTAGGATGGGCAGGGATGCAAAAACCATGCTCTGAAGTGTCCCTAGCCTCTGTTTGCCAGAAGCTGGGAACAGGTGACAGGGGATAGATCACTTGATGATTACCTGTTCTGTCCATTTCCTCTGGGGCACCGGGCATTGGCCACTGTTGGAAGACAGGATACTGGGCTAGATGGACCTTTTGTCTGACCCAGTATGGCCATTATTATGTTATGAAAACTGAAATATTTCAATTCAGATATGCTGCTGCAATGTCTCAAGGAAGTTGCACTTCAATTGCCTCAAATTCCCCTTCTCTTCTGTGGGTTGGCCTCCCCGGCTGGACTTCATCACCGCTCAGGAGTTATTGGGCCTAATTCTCATTCACATTACTGACAAGTTACACTGCCAAAGTGCAGTGGCACCAATGTGGGGGGAGGGGGTAATTTCCTCTCCCCTCCCCCCCCCCGATCCAAGGTTTTTCATCTTCATCAAATTTCCATAGGTTTTGGAGCCAGGAGACCATGGCCCAACCACTTTAATGCTGTAATCCTAAATCAGCACAGCTGATATCATAGCAGTCCAGAACCGGCTGCATGGTTGCAATGCCATTGAAATTTGACCCAGCTGCCCCTCCATACAGATGGAGATGTGACCTGCCTAAATTTCAGTGAGTGTTGTGACCTGGAGTACAGGGAGTATGTTCCTTCACAGCAGAGTTTAGGGCAGGCCACCGAGAGCTGGACCCTTGGTGGCACCGGTCATGCACTGTGTGGGTAACAGAGGGGAGAATCCCTCACCAAGGGAGACCCAGGGTCCCTGTGGGAATGGGGGGGGGGATGAATTAGGTTCCTGCCAGAGAGGGTGGGGACCACAGACCAGAACTTTCCCCCACTACCAAAAACATATCTGAATTGGAAGAATGCCATAGTGATGTAATGTTGCCTTAATGTAAGTGGTTATTACATTCATATTATATTGCAAGATGTTAGAGATGAAAAACCACCTTATTTTTTTCTTTCTTTGCATTTGCTCTTAAACACTGTTCAAAGTGAGATCAAAATATGTCTGTGACAGAGTAGCCAACGTGGGTCTGACCCATAACAATTTAACAAGGGCACTGAAACATAATCAAGACAATCTACTTGTATGTGAATTTGGAAGAGGTGTACTAGACCAGCAATCATTAACCCATTCATTTGTA
This sequence comes from Emys orbicularis, assembly GCF_028017835.1. Classification (NCBI taxonomy): domain Eukaryota; kingdom Metazoa; phylum Chordata; order Testudines; family Emydidae; genus Emys; species Emys orbicularis. The sequence goes on from NC_088684.1 coordinate 159,246,844, forward strand.
GTAATAGAAACCAAGGGTAGACGTTAAGTGTATTGGTCTGTGTTCACCTATATCTTGTTAGAAGTTTAACAATGTAACCAGATTATTTTGTAGATGCTAATTCCCTTTCATATCTTAATTACCTTATATTATGCGTCAGATGGTTCAGTTAACCTTAAGATCAAAGATGTAAGCTTAACTATCTATGCTATAATGAAATACCAGCTAATTGCCTTATATGAATGAATACAACTAGTTTACCTGTGTATGCATAGGAAATAGAAGATTAGCTTCAAATCCATGGTCAACAGATAATATGCACTGCCTATTCTTCGTCGGGGGAAGGTCCTGCTGTGACAATTTTTGTGAGGAGGCTTGTCAGCCTGCTAGAAAAACTATAAAGGAATCCCTGAGCCTGATCCTTTTAATCTCAGGTCTGCTTAAACTTTATCAGGGAAAGTCTAACCCATAAAACAGAGGTCTCCAAGTCTACCCTGGATTACCCTGGAATTCTTATGGAAAATCTTGACCAGACACTTGGACTATAACCTTTTAAATTGATTCCTGAAAGATTTTTACAAATCCTCAGCCTCACCATCTCTGCTATGAAACTGACCTGACTGTACACATATTTGTATGTATATTGATTTTTTTTTACCATTTGCAACTCTTTTCTTTCTTTTCCCTTTTATTATTAAAACCTTTAGTTTTAGTTATTAAAGGATTGGTGTCATTATGATTATTGGGTAAAATCTAAGATTCATATTGACCTGGGAATAAGTGTCCAGTCCTTTGGGATTGGTGAACCTCACATATGGTGAATCAGATTTTCAATAACTCCTAATTATATTAGACTTGCTGTCTAGATGGGAATCAGGAGCTGGAATTCTTAAAGGGGACTGTATTTGGCTTCATGTTAACCAGTGTGTTAACCAGAAGCTGTTTTGTCACTGGGTTGGTGAATCTAATTATAGAATAAACCAACAGTTTGGGGGATTGTCTGCCCTATACCTTGCAATCTGCCTGTGGCATTCTCAGTGTGGCCCATCCAGGCACCCAGTCACAACATCTGATATACCTATTAATAAAATCACAAATATATAATGTATGGACTTGAGGGCATAGCATCTTGGTATTGAGATCTGTATATTACTGGAGTTACACCAACTTGATAGCTTGCTTTGTATCCATATGCATGGTTGTGAAAATCCAATCAAATATTAATCGTAGTCATTGTTTTAATCCCAGGGCAAATAAGGCATAATAAAGGGGAAAGGGCTGGTGTACAGTATTTTGTCTTTTCAGTTAATAGAACTTTGGGTGCAAGAGTAACTGAGCCTGAAGGCATTAAACAGGGCACAAAATGACATATTTCTTAACATTAAAGAGTATTAGGTACATAAGTTTCAATACTCAAAATATTTAGCATAATGAGGATGGACAGGGTTAAGGGAGAAGAAAGGAGATAGTGCTTGGGTTTCCCCATCTACTTTCTAAATTACAGCTTGATTGTACCTACTGACTGCTATACTTATCTACATGCCTCCAGCTTCCATCCAGGACATACCACACGATCCATTGTCTACAGCCAAGCTCTAAGATACAACCACATTTGCTCCAAACCCTCAGACAGAGACAAACACCTACAAGATCTCTATCAAGCATTCTTAAAACTACAATACCCACCTGCTGATGTGAAAAAACAGATTGACAGAGCCAGAAGAGTACCCAGAAGTCACCTACTACAGGACAGGTCCAACAAAAAAAATAACAGAACGCCACTAGCCATCACCTTCAGCCCCCAACTAAAACCTCTCCAGCGCAGCATCAAAGATCTACAACCTATCCTGAAAGATGATCCCTCACTCTCACCGATCTTGGGAGACAGACCAGTCCTCGCTTACAGACAGCCCCCAACCTGAAGCAAATACTCACCAGCAACTGCACAACATACAACATAAACACTAACCCAGGAACCTATCCTTGCAACAAAGCCTGATGCCAACTCTGTCCACATATCTATTCAAGTGACACCATCATAGGACCTAATCACATCAGCCATGCCATCAGGGGCTCGTTCACCTGCACATCTACCAACGTGATATATGCCATCATGTGCCAGCAATGCCCCTCTGCCATATACATTGGCCAAACCGGACAGTCTCTACGCAAAAGAATAAATGGACACAAATCTGACATAGTGCTTGGGTTTCCCCATCTACTTTCTAAATTACAGCTTGATTGTATGCAAGTACATAGCAAAATATGGTGTAAAATTTGATTATGATCACTAAATCACTGTACAGGCAGTAGTTTTTCATGCTTTACTTCTTTTGCTTGTGTTGTGTTGTGGTTATTTTCATGCTTGCAGCCAAGTCAGTCACGCTCCATCTCATTTCTCAGAATTCCACATGGCTGGTACTTTCTTTTTTTCAGAAGTGATTTCTCCCAATATGGGTCAACCTGAGTACAATAATTATGTTGTTATTTTGGAACAAATAATAATTATCTGTATTTAATACACCTCCCTATGATAAATTTCACACAAGTAGTTATTCTTATTACTACTAAAGGGTCATTCTCAAAGGGGTTAGTATATCAGAAAAATAACCAATAATAATAATAACGAGCAGTACCAAAGTGTGTTATATTTTCAAAGAGCTCTACAAAAATGGAGGGCTGCATTATGCATTTAAGGCCCAGCCCCTCACTGAGAAGGGATCCATAGCTCCACGGGAAGCACAGCTGCAGTGACATCTTTTACAAGGGAGCAGTACGTGCTCTTCTCTGCACTGAACCTGGTTTTCTGACTTTTTCAGTTGCAGCCTCTATTTAATATTGACGTGATAGTTCTGTGTTAAACTATAATGTCCCTAGGGAGTGAGCTGGCTCCTGTGATGCTACAATTTTCAGATCAATAGGCTGAAAGTTACCCTTTACAATTCTCTTAGGTTAGGAGACTCTTAGGAGCATACAAAGAACAAATACAGTGACCACAGTCACAGTTACAAGTAAAAAACAACAACCCTTGTTTGTTTATTTTACACACATACATATATACACAATCTGAGAAAGCCCAAGCAATAGGCAATGCCATATTCATACTCAGATCCCCTGAGATATTATAGAGTCTGGTGGATCTCTCAACAGGTTGTCATTGATAAAAGGGTGGTTCCTACTGGGGTCTTCCCAATGAGGTATTTCCTTGGGGGTCTCCCCACCCTACCCATATTATGGAACCCTTTTATGTTGTTATTATGACCATGCCTACCTACCACCTTCTGCATATGCATGAAGATCCCAACCTCCTCTTCCTTATCTGTACTTCCACATGCCATAAATCTTGGGGTGCTTCACTTTTCATAGATTAGTCTCTTAGTTCCCCGTATTCTGATTCACATGTCATTAACACTTATGTAAACACATTCCCATGGTAACCTGTGGTCACAGAGCAGAGCTTCCTGTGATGTTACAATCAGGCATCTTGTGATCTAGCTGGTACATTGCAGTCTAGACGGGTACTTTGTAATATATTCCCCCAGAACATCACCTTTTGGCCCATCTTTTACAGTAATCTTCTAACCTTACTGGCATAGGATCATTCCTGCATCACCCACATCAAGTCTTATCAAGCCTGAGACCTACTGAGGCCAAGCTGAAATCTTATAGGCCTTAGCTTATAGGCCTTGCATTGCTGCTTTACTTTATTTATATACTTAATGCACCCTCATTGTAGGAGAAAGAGAGAGCCTGGAGCACTGGGCCTGGTGCAAGATTTGAGGCCTGAACCAAGAGTCTGTGAACCAAAGTTAAGGCATGTATTAAAGTAGATGTTTGCAAGTTAACTAAATAACTGGCAAAAGTATTGCTAGTGTGGCTAAAACACAGGCACTCCTGAGAAGCAACAGATATTGGGTATGTGTGAGAACACACTCCAAAAGATTATCCCAGGGACATCCTGACCTATCACCAGATAAGAGGGTCTGCTAGAAGTAATGAATAGGGATGTTATGCCCGAGACACCTGGAGCATGATACATGGGGAGGTAACAAGCAGATTTCAAGAAACACGTATGATGGTATGAGAGTTGTTTGTCTCACTCTATAAATATTAGGGTGCCTCGCCTTAACCCTTATTGCAGCCTTGGGGACAGTAGACTGTCCCGCTGCTGACTCAGCCATTCCTTGCCACTGGACACTCATGTATTAGTGTACCAATAACCACAGAGCCAGGGCACTAGTACTGTGTCTTGAGGACAATAAACCTGGACAGGTGCCTTTGTCACCGAACTGTGCCTGTGGTCCTTTCTGGGTAGTAATATTGAGGTCTGATGAATCAACTGTCTATGCAGGGCTGGGACAGCATACAGAGAGAGAGCACACACGCACCTGACAACAATCATCACTCCTAAATACTTGTCAATCTTATACTCATAAAATCTTACAACTTAAATCTAGTAATCACACATTGATTACATATGAAGTAACATGAGTTAACTATGATAATAGATAACACAATTAAATGATCAAATAAACTGACTGGCTACATAGTGAGGACATGGACTCTGTGTCTAAGAAGGGCTTGTCTACACATGGGGTAATGTGCATTATGGGGGTGTCATTTCCAAAGCACACTAACATTAATCGGTCTGTATAGGTTCTGCTGATGAACACTAAAAGTTTCCTTGTGACGTTTAATGTAGGGCTGTTTGAAACAGTACTACATTGAAGCACACTTGGGAACGTTTAGTGCATGCCAGGAGGGTCTACACAGACCAACACATTAGCACACTTTAGAAATCACACCCTCTTAGTGCACATTACTCCACCTTGTAGACAAGTCCTGATTCATCATTGCCCTGAACACTATACTGCCATGTACATCATTTTACAATGAATATAAACTGTTACCATTCTGACTTTGCGGTATTTTATACCTACCTTACATTCATGTCAATGACTGGGCAGCAACAGTGAACCAGTGAATCAAACCCTCTTTGGAGAGGTTAGTATTAGCCTTGTACAGTCTTATGGCCCAGAGCACCTAAGTAACTTGCTCAAAAGGTCACAGTCAGCAGCTAACCTACTCTAGACATGCTACTTTAATATAAAGTGCATCTATGCTAAGCATGGAAGTACCAACCCCACAAGTTCAAAAGATTACTCATTTAGCATCACTGGTCCTAAATTCAGCCAACACAGGGTACATAGGCAAGGTTAGTCTATATTTTTACTGCACCTTGCAAACATATTACCACTGAGTACAGTCTCTGTGCTATTCTTACTGTCTTCTTTAGATACCTTTTTCCTCCTGCTGTTGTGTTTTTTAAGTTGTCTTCCACTGACATTTTGTTTTGCTGGTGACTGAAAACAAAATGAATTTTCATTTAGCATATATCAAAAATATATGCATTTTGGTTTGTACGTGATTTATTTAGATGTTCAGATTATTTCAGATTTATTTATATTTAATAATATTTAAATCTTTTAATCCTACCGGCTCAATTAGTTTTAATCTCTTTGTTGTGTCATGAGCACTGGTTATAAACTCAGATCTAAGGATGAACTATTCTTAGGACAAGATCTGACAGAGTGGTTCAAGGGACAATTATTTACTACATTTATCATTTATTTCCGTCTCAGTGGTAGATATCTTCAGGGTGCACTGCTTGATCCATTGGGCTGAAGTTGCCCAAAATCACAGGCCTGCTATCAGTACATTTAATCTTTAACCCATAACTCACTATTTCATTCCTATGCCTTTCCTGACTTACAAGTTTGAAGTATAGTCCTTTCACCCTCCCATCCACTGACTCAACCAGGTTGGTTTCTTTAGCCTTTCCAGAGCTTAAAATTATGATTTTCAACCTACTGAGTCTTTGCATAGCATCCCTTAACCTAATAATTTGAATCTAGCTGTATCCTCTGTGAGAATACATTCCTTGTAATCTAATAATGTTGTCACTTGTACCTTGTTGTGCATTCCTTGACCTGCATCTCCTAATGGCTGTCAACATGCTGACTAATGGAAAAAGGAGGGTTAAAAGGGTAAGTGAGTTATCACTGGTGTGGTAAATGAAGGCGGGGGATAACTCCCTTTTATGGACACCCAGCCAGCTAGTTAGCTATAAAGTCCCTTTTGGTGGCTGTTCTCTGCTTGCTTTACCTATAAATGGTTAACAAAGTCCCCCAGGTAAAGGAAAAGGATTGGGCACCTGACCAAAAGAGCCAATGGGAGGGCTAGAATTTTATAAAATTGGGAAAAAACTTCCCTTTATCTGTGTGGTGTTGTTCTCCGGGAGAGAGTGGAGACACAGAGCAGCAATGCTGTAAGCAGCTTTAAGCCAGGTATGATCATAGATCATCAATTCATACCTCAAACCTACTTATTTGAAGCCTCAGATATGTAAGTAAATTAGGGAATGTCTAGAAAGACTTGCTTAAGGTTATTACTTTTATTTTTGTCAGGGTTCCTTACCCACTCTGAACTCTAGGGTACAGATGTGGGGACCTGCATGAAAGCCCCCTAAGCTTATTTCTACCAGCTTAGGTTAAAACCTGGTACGCTGCCACCACCAAGTGATTTAACAAGAAACAGGGAAAGGACCACTTGGAGTTCCTCTTCCCCCAAAATATCCTCCCAAGCCCTTACACCCCCTTTCCTGGGGAGGCTTGAGAATAATATCCTAACCAATTGGTTACAAAGTGATCAAAGACCCAACCCCCTGGGTCTTTGGACAATGGAAAAATCAGTCAGGTTCTTAAAAGAAGGATTTTATTAAAAGGAAAAGGCAAAAATCATCTCTGTAAAATCAGGATAGAAAATAACTTTACAGGGTAATCAGATTCAAAGAGCCCAGAGGAACCCCCTCAAGCCTTAGTTTCAAAGTTACAACAAAACAGGGATAAACTTCCCTCTAGCAAAGGGAACATACACAAGTTGAGAAAACAAAGATAAACTAATACACCTTGCCTGGCTGTTACTTACAAGTTTGAAATATGAGAGACTTGTTCAGAAAGATTTGGAGAACATGGATTGATGTCTGGTTCCTCCCCACCCCACCCCCCCACCCCCCAAGATTTGAAAGTATCTTGTCCCCTTATTGGTCCTTTGAGTCAGGTGTCAGCCAGGTTACCTGAGCTTCTTAACCCTTTACAGGTAAACAGATTTTGGTGCCCCTGGCCAGGAGGTATTTTACAGTATTGTATACAGGAGGGTTGTTACCCTTCCCTTTATAGTTATGACAATTTTCTTATTGGCTTGTGGACTCCTCTGTGCTACCCCAGATGCTTTTGTTTTGCTTATAACCTTTAAGCTGACCCTCAAGACAGCTATCTTGATGCTTAATTTTTGTAATTGTTTAAGATCTAGCAAAAAGCCTAAGTTCCAAATGTATTTCCTTTCTTTTTGGGTTTAATAAAATTTACCTTTTTTAAGAACAGGATTGGATTTTTGTGTCACTAAGAGGTTTGTGCACATGTTGTTTTATTAGCTGGTGGCAATCGCTGATTTCCTTTGGGGATTTTTTCTCAGCTCTTCCCGGGAAAGGGGGTGAAATGGCTTGAGGGTACCCTACAGGAAGGAATACCAAAGTGTTCCTTCCTTGGTTCTCAAAAGGGTTTTTGTTTTGTTTTGTGTGTGTGTGTGTGTGTTTGCACTTGGGTGGTGGCAGCATCTACCCATTCAAGGTCAGAGAGCAGCTGTGACCTTGTGAGTTTCATACCAGCCTGGAGAGGTCAGTATTAACTTTTTTAGAATCCTTGCTGGCCCCCATCTTCTGCACTCAGAGTGCCAGAGTTGGGAATCAGCCTTGACAACTGGTTTCAGTAGAGTTTTGCTACTTTGATTCTAGGGAAATTGTTTTTTGTTTTTTGGTTGGTTGTTTTTTTTTTAACTGTTTTCCCCCCAAAGAACATTAAGAATTATTTAATTGCTACTTTTGATTTTTTTGTCTTGAGTTTTGGGGGTTTGTGCTTGGGGGAACCTGGTACACCTGGCTACAGGGTGAAGAGGAGAGAAGCCTAAGGCCAGTATTTGGCTCCTCACTTTGCTCTCTGATGCCACCTCAGGGGAAGCAGGGAGAGGAGGTGCCTGGCTGCCTGCTCATCAGATGCCACAGCAGCCTTTATTGGCCAAAATGTGGAACTGCAGACATATGCTTGCTACCTTCCTACGGCTCAGCCAGATGCATGAGATAGCAACTGAGATGAAGGATTATAGGTAGTGTTGCCAAATATGTGTCATTGACATGCATGGCACTTGGCAGACCTGAGGTTTTCTTTGGGCTTCGAGTGTTCAGGGTGTCTCTAGACACCTTTGTTAAAGAGCCAATACCATCTGTGTTGCCAAACAAGGAGAAATGTAGGGTACGGGGAATTTGCTCATTTCCTTGTAGAGGCATTCAAGCAATATAAAACTACCCTACCTCTTTTTCTTAGAGTATTTAATTTGCAATTTTCAATAGTTATGTGATGAAACAGTTACTGAATTTTTAGTGTACAAAAGACAGATGACATGCCAATGTATTCCTGATAAAGCCCAAATTAAAATAATAGAGTATTTAATTTTTTTAAAACGCTACATTGAAGCCACTTTAAGTTTGCACAGTTAAAAATGTCAAAGTAATTAAAGCCAAAGTTAAGGCAACCTTTACTCTGCCCTTTGTGCATATCCATTATAATACAGTCTTTAATTATATGATGACATACTAATTTTTAAACAATGCAATACAATATCATACTATTGCCCCCCCACCCCCCACCCCGCAGACTGCATCTGGCCATAAAGGTGTGAAAGGAATGTGCATTACTGATTCAAACAGTTGAATTTGGTTTAAGTTATACTATAATGTACAATCACTGTACAAATGGGAGGTATATTTTTGACAAAAGGAACTCGTGTGTTCTTTAAGGATTTTAGTTTCTCTTTGTTCTTAGTGTGGTGATGAAGGGACAAATAAAGATTATTTCCAAATGGAAACTTAAGTTTTGACTTGTAGGCTTTCCAAGGTTGGTTTTTGAGTTTTAGTTTTTTAACTCCAGTGTTCTTTAAGATACTTTCAGAACGGTTAATGATATATGAGCTCAGGTTATTCCTGGGTATATACAGTGGATGAATCCCTAGAGCCACAGTACTACAGGTAATAGGTGCTTTCAAGATCCCAATGAATACAGTAGATAGACTAAAAATAAATAAATACAAATAGACAAATAATAAACAAATACCCTCTTATCTGGGCATGAATTTTTAATTGTCATTATCTTCATAGATGGAGAAAAACAAGACCAATTTTTTCACATTTGCCCGCCACCAAGTACTTAGGGAAACCATTCATTAGGCATCTTCATTGTGGGGGAGGGATAGCTCAGTGGTTTGAGCATTGGCCTGCTAAACCCAGGGTTGTGAGTTCAATCCATGAGGAGGCCATTTAGGGATCTGGGACAAAAATCTGTCTGAGGATTGGTCCTGCTTTGAGCAGGGGGTTGGACTAGATGACCTCCTGAGGTCCCTTCCAACCATGATATTCTATGAAATTCTGTGTAAGCAGAGTCAGGATAAGCTCTACCCTGACATCTGGTGGTGAATTATGGCGAGGGTGGAAAAGAACTTCAGGGGCTGATCTTGTTTGCATAGGCACACCCACCCGCCTAGCCTGGGACAACAACAACTGAAAGTGGTTACTTTGGCTGGTGTGGGATCCCCAGTTTCTTTGTTATTGGGGCAGAAAGAATAAAGTGTTGTTACCCTGATTCTGTGAATCAAGGCCAGTGGAACTGTTGTATAACAGAGGAACTCACCAGTAACTAAGGGCTGGTCCACACTAACCCCCCAGTTCGAACTAAGATACGCAACTTCAGCTATGTGAATAACGTAGCTGAAGTCGAAGTACCTTAGTTCGAACTACAAAGTACTTACCGCGGGTCCACACGCGGCAGGCAGGCTCCCCCGTCGACTCCGCATACTCCTGTCGCGGAGCAGGAGTACCGGCGTCGACGGCGAGCACTTCCGGGATCGATTTATCGCGTCTAGACAAGACACGATAAATCGATCCCAGAAGATCGATTGCTTACCGTCGAACCCGGAGGTAAGTATAGACGTACCCTAAGTAGCACTTGCTAGACAAGGGGCATGGGTTACAAAACCCAGTGAATTGAGAGAGGTTGGGGACAGGTATGTGTACCTGATGGTATGGGCCCTTTTTGAGGGCCTAAAACACCCATTGCACTATCTCCTCTCTCCACTGTGGAATAGCAGAGCTAAGTTTGCTTCCATTAGGAGTCTAGCTAGAAGTTGCTGAACTGAATTCACTTTGGGCCAATGGTGCACTAGCACTGGGGCTCCCCTGCTACAAGCTGAAATCACTAAGAGCTGAAATCACTAAAAGAGTTAAAATTGCTAACCTGAGATCACTGAGTGCTGTGTTAACCAGTGGGGGAGCCTAAAGATATATTGCTAAGCAGTTGGCAGAGCCGAGCAGTTTGTGGGACGGTTGGAGCGGCCCATGGAACAGCGAGTGGAGCGGCGCAGAGCGGAGCTGAGCCATTTGCGGGGGGCAGCTGGAGCGGTTCATGGGACGGCTGGTGGAGTGGAGCGGCTGGCAGAGCTGAGCAGTTTGTGGGATGGTTGGAGCAGCCCACGGAACGGGGAGCAGAGCGGAGCAGCATGGCGTGGCTGGTAGAGCGGAGCCATTCGTGGTAAAGACTGCAGCAGAACTCCACGGAGAGGTGGGGCAGTCGGCCTTGGACCACGTAAGGTGCCCCTTAACATCCCGTGTGCCCCCCCCCCCATTTCCGCTCAGGCTAGGGGGGTAAAACTCTGCAGATAAACTTTTGAACTCTGGGGCGGCACTGACCAGGGACAGAGACTTTGGGGTTGTTGGACTTTGGGGTGATTGGACTTAAGACCCTGAGGGGAAAAGGACACTGCCAAACTTACTTGGAGGTGGGTCTTTTGCTCATGGTTTGTGTTATGAATCCTGTTTGTGGTGTTTCCCCAACATAATGCTGCATTGTTTCCCTCCTTTATTAAAAGGCTTTTGCTACACTCAGACTCTGTGCTTGCGAGAGGGGAAGTATTGCCTCCTAGAGGCGCCCGGGGGGGGTGCTATGTAATTGTCCCAGGTCACTGGGTGGGGGCTCGAGCCGGTTTTGCATTGCGTTATTGAAACGGAACCCCTAGATACTGAACCCGGCCCTTGTTGCTGCCAACTCAGAGGGGCAGAAGGGTTACAATTGTAATGCGGAGTGTAAATATCTAGCTATTTTATTTTTTTTGTTATTTTATGGGGAGTTTTTTTAGAAGCTTAATTTATGTAATGTCTGCGAAATGGAAACCAGAAGTCCATATGAAATATCAAATGAGATCTAACTCAAGGGCTGTACATTATATCTCTAATAACAGACTCTCTTTTCCAAAATTATTTGTATTTTATGCTTACAGTGATAGACTGTATCTCAAGATCTTTATTTCTTTTTATTTTACTGCTGATAAACTGTATCTTTCCGCTTTACTATATAATTAGATGTGTGTCTCTCTTGTTCTGTGTTATTTTATGGTACTCTTGTTTAGATTAAACTTTCATATTTTTTTCCATACCTTGGGTCAGTGTCACATTACCACTCTTTATGACTTTATGGCTTCTTCATATTTACATACATTTTATACCATTATATTAAATTATATCACAGTATTTTTCTTAACTTTTGAACACTTTATTCTTTTTAGTTGCTAAAAAATAATTGATACATTTCCCATTTTCCCTCTTGTTCAGTACTTTACCTTTTCTGAAATTTTGCTATTGCTTTTCTTCTTTACCTCAAACCTTAAGGTTAAACTTCTAACTGCAAAGCCCTCATATCACATAAGTACAGTATTTCCCCCCCAGAATGCTATCTACTTAAGAGCTATCTTGTAAATACATGTGATTTCATAGTAATTTTATGTTTCTACATAGTACACAGTAATTACCGATAGTTCCATGATTAAAATAATCATGTATTTAGTTAGCAGTTACATGGTACCGTGCTTATGTAATCACTGTATTGTATCATGTAATGGACTCTAAAAAGGGCTTTCCACTAGCAAAGAACTGAGCCACTAGAACCTCAGAAATGAGGCCCTGATTAAGTAAAGCACTTAAGCACATGTTTAATGTTAAGGCCTTAAATGGTTCTTGAACAAGTGCTTACAGTTAAGTGATTGCTTAAAAACTTTGCTGAATAGGAATACTCATTGGGGATAGTCGAAAATTTTCCAACTGAACTTTTTTCCATCAGAAAATGCTGATTCTTCCAAATTACAGTGTTTTGCAGAGACATCTCAGTTCAGGCAGAGACCTGCCTGGTGTCCTGCCAGCTCACCAGCCTGCCTCCCAAGTACAGGTAGGCGGGAAACTGTTTTTCCAGCACAATACATTTTTTGAGATTTCAAAAAAATTTCTGTTTGGCATCAAGGCAAAACTGAGATCTTTGAAGTTCTTGGCAAAAAATGAGAGAGTCACTGGGAATCTGGATCAACAATCTTTCTTTTTCAACCTCTACCAAGCACATGACTGATGATGTTTGTTGAAGAGCTTCTGGAAGGCCTGAAGCAGCGGGGACTTAATTTATCATTGTGATTATGTTTAATGATAACAATCACTTCTTTGGCTCCCCAAAGAGCTCTGCAATGAAAGCAAACTCCTTGCCATTGCCTTCAAGACCCTACATTGCACATCCCTGTCCTCTATCTCTGACTTGGTCTCTTCTTACAACTTCTACCCACCAGCACTTTTTCCAGTGCCAGTTAGGCCATCCTTGATGCTCCTGTCATCTCTTTCTCTTGCAAGAGTCTCTCAATCTTTCTTCCATGCTGCCCTTTATGCTTGGAATACTCTGTTTGTCAAGCATTATCTTTGCCACATCACCTCATCCCCTTCCGCGGGAGTGTGGCTATGCCTATTGTGACAGATTCTGCTCTGTAAAAATTTATGAATACTGTATGTTGGCCTGGTTATTTGGGTGTTTATGAATATACTAGGTTAACTCAATAAAGGGCTGTCTGGGAAAGCAGCCAGCAAGGAAGAGAATGGCTCATGATAAACTACCTCTCAGCAAACACTTTAGAGTCATGAAGGGACAACACCAGACCTATTTGCTGTGATGATTTTGCCTCCTCTCTCATCTACCTACAAAACTGGTTTGGACCAGGACATAACAAGGCCTGAGAACACAGAAGAATAAAAGAACTCTGGGAGTATCCCAATAGTTCCCTCTTTTGAGATGGAACCTCTCTCAAGAGAGTGGCAGTAGCTGTCTGGGGGAATCACACTGAGATATAGAGACCTGTTAAGAGTATCTAAAGAAGTTAGTCCTGCCCAGGTCATGGTAAGCCTTTAGGTGAGACAGCCATGTTTGTAGATAGTTGTTTTAAAATCTTTTTTCTCTAATGCTTTGTTCCTACTGCTAAAATAAAGAGGACTCTGATTTTAAGAAGGCTGTCTGATCACTGGGTACCACTGGTCACAGACCCTGAAGAGAAGAACTGCAGGTACTCAAACCCAGTCAGACCTGTAGAGTAAAAATGGTTGAGACAAGGGCCTGGTCTAAGAGTGAAATAATTGCAAAACTCCCGCCCACAAGTGATAAAGACATGAGGCCTTCTGAGTGAGAGAGACCAGAAAGGGGACAGAGTTGCAGTTATCCCTGTAACTGTGACAGTTATGGCTTATATTTCTCACTCTCTAGAATGTCCTTTTATATTTGCCAAAATGTAAACATTTCTATAAGAAAATAAAAGAAGGTGCTTCATCATTCCTCAATGCACTGTAGGATGGGTTCATATTTGAAAGGATGATCAGTTTATCAACGTATATCATTAAAATGACTGGCACTGCAACTCTTACTTTCACAAGTATTCTCATTGAATTCATGTGAATAGAGGTTTGCAAGATTAGCCCCCCCCGTAATGAGTCATTAATATATTAATTCCATTTAATGTGAAGGTTTGACACTTCAAACAATAGTAGGTTGTAATAAGCCAAAAAACAAAAGCTTGAGACATCCTGTTGCTCAGCTTATTTCTGTGACACAACATTTTTCATTTTCACTTAGCTGTAGCTAACAGAACAAAATTATACACTATGTATTTGCCTTACAAAAATGGGAAGTGAATGGCAACATTAGTGCTACCATTTGTAATCAGCAGTTTCAAAGAGAGTTAGTCCTGGCTGACAATCGCAACATTTGATCTCACCCTCTGAACCAGATATGCCTGTGTTTATTTGTGTGTTTTAAAATATCCAACTTCTAACAAATTACTATCAAACTCACGAAGGGGGTTTGGAAGGGTCTTGAAAGTCCCAACTGTTAGGTTGGGCCAATTATACAAAATAAAAGGAGGAAAGGTTTTTAATGTTCATAAAGCAGGTGTCCATTTCCCCCTTGCCAGTTCCATTCTTGCTAATCTCCTGTTGGCTCAGAAGAATGGAGCTAGCAGGGAGATCGGAAGGAACTGGGCAGGGTGCAATCATATATTCTCATTGTATAAATGTCCATGTAACAGGAATAACCAACATGCTGGGTTTGTTTTGGATGATTCATACAGATTAAGTGTTGAGCTGTTAAAACTGTTTACAACTCTTTTTGGAAGCGAGCTGATATATTTTTCATTATCAGGGTATCGTTTAGATTCATAGATTACAAGTCCAGAAGGAACTGTTGTGATCATCTAGTCTGACCTCCTACACAACACTGCCCATAGAACGTCCCCAAAATAATTCTTTTAGAATATCTTTGAGGACAACATCCAATGTTGATTAAAAAATTGTCAATGATGGATAATCCACCACATCCCTTGGTAAATGGTTCCAAGGATTAATTACCTTCACTGTTAAACATTTATGCACTATTTCCCGTTTGAATTTATCTAGGTTCAACTTCCAGCCATTGGATCATGTTATAACTTTCTCTGCTAAATTAAAGAGCTCATTATTAAATATTTGTTCCTCATGTAGGTACTTATAAACTCTAATCACCAGTCCCAGATAGACAGGTAAAATAGCCTTGCTACTCCTACTCAAGATTCCCTGTTTCTGCATCCAAGAATTGCATTAGCCCTTTTGACCGCAGCATCAGACTGGGAGCTCAAGTTCAGCTCATTATCAACCTGTGACGGGTTCTCCCTGGGGTGCCACCTGGGACTGGGGTACCAGCGCTCTGATCCACCAGCCTGGGCTCCCTCTCACACTGTGCTGCTCTGACAAGTTGCAAAGCCCTCCAGGCTTGCACTTTCACCAGCATTCACACAGGTAGGGACACACCCAGCTGCAGTCACATGCAGACTCCCTAACCACCAGCCTCCCATCTTAGGACCCCAGAGCAGTACCATCCTGCCCTGGTGAAATCTGGCCAGTGTATGGGTTTAACACCCAGTCCGCCTACCCCTCAATGTGAAGAGGACCATACACACTTGTGGTAACTTAGCTGAAATTTCCCCCAGACACCTTAGTCAAACACACACTGGTTTGGATTAAAACATAAAATAAGTTTATTAACTACAAAAGGATAGATTTTAAGTGATTATAAATGATAGCAAACAGATCAAAGCAGATTACCTAGTAAATAAACAAATCCGCAAACTGAGTTTAACATACCGGATAGGTAGGATATGAATTAGCAAATTCTCACCCTGAGTGATAAACAGGCTGGCAGGTTCTTAAGGCATAAGTTGCCTCGGCTTTGCAGTTTGGGTTTTCCCCAGGTTTTCATACACAGGCTAGCAATCCCTTAGCCTGGGACCATCACTTCCCCGCTGTTCAGTCTTTATTCCTCAGATGTTTCCAGGTGTGTTGTTGTAGGGAGAGTAAGGTCCCATCATGATGTCATTTTCCCCCTTTTATATCTTCTTCCCACTTGCTAGAAAGCTCTTTTTCTGTTACCTGGGTCAAACAGTCCCCATTGTGTAGTGCTATCTCTGAGAGGTTTCTATTGTACACAGTTCCTGGGGTAATCCTTTTGCCTGTGTGCATTTCTTCAATAAGCCATTAACACTGTTTGGCCTTTTTACTGTTGTAGCTGAAAGGCTGCTTGTGGGTGTTTTCAACCTCACAACATGTTTCAGTAACACATACATAGCCAAACTTCATAACTTCACATGCTATGATAGCACATACAACCCAATGAGATATTAATGTCTAGCAGATCAAGACTTTTAGAATGATACCTCACAAGGCACACTTTGTACAAAACATATCCTAATTACATGACAGTGGTGAATATTGGGGTGCCAGGGTGTCATACCACCATGATCCCAAATCTTTTTCACAGCCAGTGCTTCTCAGGATAGAGTCCACCATCCTGTAAGTATGAACTATATTCTTTGTTCTTTGATGTATAGATCTACATCTAGCCATATTAAAATACATATTGTTGGCTTGCACCAGTTTACAAAGCAATCCCAATTGCGCTGAATCAATGACCTGTCCTCTTCATTATTTATCACTTCCCCAATTTTTATGTCATCTGCAAATTTTATCATTGATGATTTTATGTTTTTTTTCCAGGTTACTAATAAAAATGTTAGAAAGCATAGGGCCAAGAACCAATCCCACCAGGTTCCCACTAGATATACACCCATTCAATGGTGATTTCCCCTTTACTATTACATTTGGAGACCTATCACATAGACAGCTTTTAATGTTGTGCCATGTTAATTTTATATCCTTCTAGATTTTTAATCAACATGTCATGCCTTACAGTAGTCTAAGTATATTATATACACACTGTTACCTTTATCAACCAAAT
Source organism: Emys orbicularis (assembly GCF_028017835.1). Taxonomy (NCBI): domain Eukaryota; kingdom Metazoa; phylum Chordata; order Testudines; family Emydidae; genus Emys; species Emys orbicularis. Next base: position 159,263,604 of record NC_088684.1, read on the forward strand.
TTATAATCTCAACCAAAAACAATATCAAGTTAGTTTGACAGGATATATTTCCCTTAAACTCATGTTGATTGGCATTACTTATATTACCCTTCTTTAATTTCTATGGATTGTGTCCTGTAGCAGACTCTCAAATATCTTACTGTGGATCAATGTCACACTGACAGGCCTATAGTAATCCATTTACCCTTTTCAAATATTTGCACAAAATCAGCTTTTGTCCAGTCTTCTGGAACTTTCCCAGTGCTACAAGCCTTATTAAAAAAAACAACATTAACAGTCCAGAGAGATCCTCAGCCAGTTCTTTTAAAACTCTGGGATGCAAATTATTTAGACCTGCTGATTTAAATATGTATAATTTTAGTAGCTGCTCTTTAACATCTTCCTAGGACACTAGTGGAATAAAAAGAGTGTTATCATATGATATGACTACATCAGCTGCTTTTCCCCCAACTACAGACCAGAAATATTTATTGAACACAACTTCCTTTTCTGCATTATTATTGATAATTCTACCATTTCCATCAAGAAATGGACCAATATCATTGTTAGTGTTTATATATACACACACACACACACACACACACACACACACACACACAAATATACTTGTCTTGTCTTGTCTCTGACCATTATTTGTACATTTTTACTATCAATGCATTTGGGTAGTCCAGCATTGTTCCACAGTGGCATTGCCCAAATTACAGCTTATTCTATAATTACCCTGTAAATATTTTAATACTCCATACCATAATTGTATATTGTCAGAGACTTTAAACTCCTGTGCTAAATGGCATTCTGTGGACTATTGTTTAGAGAGGAGTACCTGTTCCAGGTTTCCGTCAGGAATTTTCTGTTCCATGATACTGTAATATACTAAAGTTCTGTAACCCAGTAGTAGCAGTTTATGAGGCAACACAATTGTGATTAATTTAAAATAGGGTATTTTCTCCTCGCCTCTATATAAAGGGATCACTTTGGGATTTACCTGTTTAAATAACTTTCTATTGTTGTTCATCAGTATTTTGGGAGCTCTAATTATGTGCCTATGGTAACCACTATTATCAATAGAGTAATGGAGTAGACACAGCATTTGTGTGATCCAGTTGGGTTATTCCTTTGTTTTTCTTTGTGTGTGTATGTGTAGTGAATACGCTGTATTTAGTAATTAATTATTAAGCTCCAAAATATGTTGATGCTGGGTGATGGTTGTAATTTTATAGTTTCCAATATGGCAATTCCTGTGGTCCTAAGATATTAGCTAATCAGAATGCAGTGGTTTGAAGGATGGCTTTATGGTTATTGAATACTAAGTGTACAGCCATTATGCAAATCATTCCCCTTAGCAAATCGGAGCCCAGGGATTTAGATCATTGAGACATAGCTGTACAGTTATGCATCAGTAACTGTACAGCACCCTTTCACTTTGATTGGATTATATACATCTCAGTATAATTTGTAACAAATTTGGGTCTGTTAACCTTGTCGGCATCTCTTTAAATTCCATAGACAACACTATTGGTGAACTATTTTCTGAGGAGAAAAAGAAATGCAAAGTATAAAATGCAGGGGGGACAATGCTCTTGATCCAGGCATATGCCTACTGTGTGGAATAGCTGCCCTTCATTGGACCCTGGGCAGTTGGTTGACCTTTCTTTCCAAATACCACCTAATACTTAAGTATGTTAGAAATGAGGATTTTTTGATTACTTTTACTATTTTTATTCTTTATGACGTGAATCGAGTGTTTATTCCCCTTCCCACTGTAATGTCAGATTGAAAGACAAATACTGTCTGTGCCACAGCCATCCTATCTCAGTATATCAAAGGCTTAGGAACGACTTCTATGTAAGCGGTAGGCTCCCAAACATATCAAATAAGTTTGGATATTGATGCTGTTTGTCAAGCTAACATTGGTTGGATGGCAGACAATAAGGGCATGTCAGACAAGATCAGTACAGCAGATCTTTCTTTATTGCTTTGGATGGTCTCGGTGAGGTCACTGTGGGAGAGAAGCAAAGCCAGCCAATGGGTATAATAACCCGTGAACTAGGGGAAGTGCTGTGGATCATGAATAAAGCAATTACAGCTTTGCCTGGAAGTGGAAATTCAATTCTCAACACATAGTTAATGAGACCATTATCATGTTCTCCATAGCCCCAAACACTTAGAGGCTGTTATGCTGAATTCTAACTGATTGGTATCATTATGTTGTGTAAATGTCGGAAATTAGCATAAATCGCCTGAAATGTGTCATTTGAAAAGCAGTGCAGAGTGATGCTGAATATATCGTCTTTCCACTTTGCAAAACATTAGTATATAATTACTTTGTATCCCTTGTGCTAATATTCCATATATGTAAATGTTAAATGCTGCCAACAAAAAAGTATAAAGAAGAAAAGTTTTTGTGTGCATTGTGTTAGTCTTACTGCTAATTGAATTAGGGATGAACAGTACTGGGTAATGAAAACTTTACTGGTTAAAATTTCACACAGCATATGGATAGTAAGTTCAATCCACTGTGTAACTCTAGGAGCAGGAGCTGTAACAGTAGAGCATTTCTCTATAAATGATATTTGTAATTAAATGGAATCTCAGTTCTTCAAAGACTTTCCCTTGTGTTCACAAATAAGGCAGAGAGCCATGTGATGACACACAACCTTTTATGTGCACCTGCTTGTTATTAAAAGATTTCCTTGGAGATACACCGAAACAATTCTCAACAAACAATTTGTCATCCATATACAGTAAGTCGAGCGGTTCACCTTCCTGCCTACCTTAATTAGCCCAGTGCAGAAGCAAGTATTGATCATTTTATTTTCTCATCGACTAGAAAGCTTGTCTTAATGACTGTTCTTTTAAAAATGTTAACACAGATATGACAAACTGGCTTGTGTGTCTCAAGAGGAGTGATTATATTGCTGCCTCCCTCAGACAGAGTTGATTAGTGTTGACTGCCCATTGACTAGTGCTGAGTGAATGCAAAAGTGTCAACAAATCTTCTCCTGTAAGAACTGAAAATCCAGATACTCATCTGCCATTTTAGAGTGCTAGAAAGATAAGATGAGTGTATCATTTATTGGACCAACTTCTGCTGGTGAAAGAGACAAGCTTTTGAGTTACACCTGCAGAAGTGCGCTGTGTAGCTCAAAGCTAGTATCTCTCACCAACATAAGTTGGTCCAACAAAAGATATTACCTCACCCACCTTGTGTGTCTAATTTCCTGGAACCAGCACAGCTACCATAACACTGCAAACAACATTTTAGAGAGCTATTTTTTTTCTTCTTCTTACATCTTCCTACCCGGATACTGATTCCTGTTGTTCTCCCTCCTCATGGCCACTTGTGACAAACTACAGAATCCTCATGGCATGCCCTTCCTCTAACATCTTCCACCACCTCATCCCTTCTCCCCACCCCACAACAAAGGCTAACAACATTCTTCCTTTCCCTCCACTCAACTCCACAGTACACACATGAACAGTGCATAGCCACACTGTACACACACACACACACACACACACACACACACACACACACACACACACGTCTTTCTATTCTACTAGCCACTTTCTTATCTATCTCAACAGGAGCCCAATGACTCCTCCCACCACAAGCATCCAGAATTCTTTGGTTTGATCACCCTGCTTTGCTTCTGATGCACAATCAGCAACACCTCTCTCTCTCTCTCTCTCTCTCTCTCTCTCTCTCTCAAACACACAGGCTGCTAACACTCCATGTTTTTACATTCTCCTCCTTGACTGGATAGTGCAGCCACCCTACCTTGTATGGATAAAGCTGTGAGACCCAACAGCGGACAACCTCTCTGCTGTACCCCAGACCCTGTGCCTTTACATCTATTTATGAATGCATTGGAGTTTTCTCCCTCATAGACACTTGGAGAGCATTTGGCATCAGAGCTGAACACTCTATGACAGTCCTACGACTGTGCACAGAGAACAGCTTACATAGGCCACTATGGCTACACATTACAATCAGTGAGAAGATATCCTGTTAGGGAGCAAGCCAGAAGGTCTGCCTTACTCTGCCCCTTCTGCAGCACAGCTGCACACAACTTACTGGCATCCGCTCTGGTGGCTTTCCTCTTATTCGGATTGGGCAGTGGGTATGGAGCTCATAACACCTCCTTGTGGATACTCTTCTGCTGTTTTAAAAATATACATTGTCCTTGGGACCAAAGCCAAACACACCCCCAAGTTCTGTGCATTTAGCATCACTTCACAGGCTCTATTCCCCATCAACAGGAAAAGATTTCCAACCCTGCCCCATGTCATCCAGCCTCCTTGCCATTCTGCCCTTCCCTCTCCTCTCTTTTCCCCACTCAACCTTCTGATCACTTGTCATCTTGCTTAACACAGAAGATTCTGTGTCACTGGACTGACATGTAAATAACCATTTTTCTCATTCTGTCTCTCCTATCTCTCACCCCTTCATAAGACACATTTCAAAGAGGTCTACTATCCCACTTCTATTTTTAAATGAAATTTTCCAAGCATGAAATTTTATACGTAAGTGGAATTTTGTGCTTTTCTTGATTGAAAAAAAAATGTCTGCTGACCTGAAATTTCATGAAAAAGCAAAATTGTCTATACAGTAAATAGTTTGAAAAGGAAGGGGAATGCTTTTTGGAAGAAAATATGCACTAAAATGTCTTTACTCTCATCTAGCTCTACTACTAGCACAAGACCACTACACCAAACATGATGAATCAGTTATTGAAAATTGAGTGTATCAGCTTCATGGTGGATGGATTCTCCTGTCACTTTGATGAATGAGTGTCTGGCGAGTATTGACTTAATTTTGGGGTTTTTTGTTTTTATTCCTTTTCACATGGGAAGCAAGTCCAATCACAGATTTGGAAATGCAGTTGCAGTTGAGAGGAGGGTTTGCATTGGCCTTACAATGTGCTCTCTTCTCCTGCAATGACTTCACATGCCACTACTCAAAAGTAGACACCGCCTCATGGCACAGACCTCTCCCTCTGGGTCTGTCCAGTGCAACTTTCCCCCCAGGTTTAAATGTCTATTTTGCATGCTTTGAGGTTGGCCATCAAGATGCCTTTGCATCTGAGTATGGGTCAACCCTTAAAGTGGATACCATGCTCAGCTGTCTGTAGAACACTGCTTTTGGTATACAGGAAACCTCCATGAGGACCATAAGTCCGACCCAGTGAAGTTGAGCCCTGTTAAGCATACTCTCAATGCCATGAATTTTTCACCTCTCAAGGACTTCAATGTTGGGGATCCTATCCTCCACTTGATGTTGCAGATGGATCTTGGGCAACAAAGGTGGAAGCTATGCAGCTGTTTGATGTGGCATTAATAAAGTGTTCCTATCTAACAGCCCATAGAGGAGTGAGGTGAGTACAACAGCTCAACAGATTTTTATCTTGGTTCTGAGGCAGACTCCACACTTCTTCCAGAGCCTGTGCGTGAGCCTGCCAAATGCCAAGCTGGCCTTCACCAGACACAGAATGATCTAATCATCCAACAGGGCATTGTTGGAAAATATGCTACCCAGGTAGCAGAATTTCCTGATCAAGTTGAGGGACATGTTGTCAATTGTGACAATGGGATCATAGTTCTTGTGTTGCTGGTGGTCTGGTGCTGGCTGGTACGTGACCTCTGTCTATTTCTGGCTGATTGTGAAACCGAAGCATTTTGAGGCACAGGCAAAGCAGTGCACAATAAGCTGAATGTCCTTGAGCATGTGTGCAATGAGGGCATAGTAATCAGCAAACAGGAGTTCTCTTAATAACTGTTCAGTTACCTTAGTGTGGACCCTGAGTTGCTGTAGATCGGATAGACCTCTATTCAATTTAAACCAAATGCGTACGCCTCTGTCAAAGTCCTGGAATATGAACAAGAGCATGGCTGAAAAGACAATGGCACAGAGAAATGGAGCCATTACACATTCTTTTTTGGTGCTATTGGTGACAGGGAAGCCTTCTGATGAGTCACCACATTCCATCGTCCTGGCCATCATGCCATCATGAAATGAACAGATGACAGCAATCATCGTCTCTGGCCAACTGAAGTTATGAAGGAATTTCCATATGCCCTTGTGATTCACTGTGTCAAAGGCCTTGGTCAGGTCAACAAACACCATGTACAGGTCCTTATTCTGTTCACAAGCCTTCTCTTATATTTGCTGGGCTGCAAAAATCACATCCAGGGTGCCACAGACAGCATGAAAGCCACACTGTGTCTCTGGATACACCGAGTCCACCACGTGAGAGATGAGCCTGTTGAAGACATCTCATGCCAGGATCATCCCTGCTATAGACAACAGTGATATTCTACTAGGTATGTTTCCTTTTGTATAGTTGGACTATGAAAGCATCCTCATACTCCTGTTTCCATATAGTCTTGAAGAGGCCGGTGAGTTTCCTGACTATGTGGACACCTCCAGACTTCTACACTTCAGGTGGAATGCCATCAGGGCCTGGAGACTTGCCCATGCTTGATGGCCTTAGTAATCTCATCTAAGGAAATGTCCACAGACAGCTCTTCCAGGATAGGATGGTGCAGGAGCGAACTGATGGCTTCATTGGAAATAGTGGCTTGATAGTTCAGGAGACTATCAAAGTGCTCTGCCCAGTAAGAAAAAATATCACTTTTATCAGTTACCATCTGCTGTGAGTATAGGGGCTGTACCACTGGATTTTATGTCATACACAGCACGGAGAGCTTTGATTTGTGTGTGTACAGTCAACTCGATGTTTACTGACATTTACAGATAAAAATCTAATCCTTACAGGCCTACTAATAATACAGTTTTACTGCTAAAAAGTAACTTATCAGCAGTAACTCTTGATCTCTGAATGTATTGCCTCCCCAGAACCAGAGTGAGCCTAGCAACACAGCCTTTGAAACTTTTGTTAACTAGTAGTGGTAGTTGGGGGATGTATACATGTCCCTTGAGCCCACCATTCCATAAAGCAAGGTCATAATTTTCAAAGTAGTTGCTTAAATGCAAGCTCCTAAGTCCTTATTTGGTACCTAAATATGCGTCTTCTTACATAAGAACATAAGAATGGCCATACTGGGTCAGATCAAAGGTCCATCCAGCCCAGTATCCTGTCTACTGACAGTGGCCAATGCCAGGTGCCCCAGAGGGAGTGAACCTAACAGTGATCTCTCTCCTGCCATCCATCTCCACTCTCTGACAAACAGAGGCTAGGGACACCATTCCTTACCCATCCTGGATAATAGCCATTAATGTACTTAACCTCCATGAATTTATCTAGTTCTCTTTTAAACCCTGTTATAGTCCTAGCCTTCACAACCTCCTCAGGCAAGGAGTTCCGCAAGTTGACTGTGCGCTGTGTGAAGAAGAACTTCCTTTGATTTGTTTTAAACCTGCTGCCCATTAATTTCATTTGGTGGCCCCTAGTTCTTATATTATGGGAACAAGTAAATAACTTTTCCTTATTCACTTTCGCCACACCACTCATGATTTTATATACCTCTATCATATCCCCTCTTAGTCTCCTCTTTTCCAAGCTGAAAAGTCCTAGCCTCTTTAATCTTTCCTCATATGGGACCCGTTCCAAACCCCTAATCATTTTAGTTGCTCTTCTCTGAACCTTTTCTATTGCCAGTATATCTTTTTAGAGATGAGGAGACCACATCTGTATGCAGTATTCAAGATGTGGGCATACCATGGATTTATATAAGGGCAATAAGATATTCTAAATCCATGATGATGCCAAGATCTCTTTCCTGATTAGTTGTAGCTAAATTAGCCCCCATCATATTGTATGTATAGTTGGAGTTATTTTTTCCAATGTGCATTACTTTACATTTATCCACACTAAATTTCATTTGTCATTTTGTTGCCCAATCACGTAGGCTTTTTCAAAAGTATTGAGCACCCAGCAGTTGGAAGCTGCTGAAGTTTCTTAACATATATTCCTTTCTTATTTATCTTCTTCTACGAACACCACCCTCCTCCACTTTACATTTAATTTACTATTTAAGTATGAGTTAATATTGGCATTCTTTTCTACAGGCTTTATTACAAAGCTTTCTTTTACCCATTTCAATTTCCCAATTTTTTCATAATGTCTTATTCCATTATCTTGACTACGTAGTCATCATTGATCTTGTTTTTATTTACTCAGGACAGTTTTTTATTCTCAGTGAAGTTTTGATTCTTCAAAAGAAACCTTGAATTACAGTAAAATTAAGTTGAATCTCAATTCTGTAATTGTTCTGGCCAGATTAAATTTATAATATAGCATCAGCAGTTAGAAGACGATGATGATATGCTGTTGAAAATATTTAATTAATGGACGTACTGAGAAGTGATGATTTTTGAACAGTCACAAAAGTTGTGTGGTGTATCCTCTTATCTCAATTCCATGTTTTGCCCCATGTCATTATGCCAGCTGTCAATAATCATCATTCTTTTTATTGATTATTTATACTACCGTAGCATCGAGGAGCCATAGTCATGGAACAATAGCCCGTTGTGCTTAACAATGTACAAATACAGAACAAAAAGACAGTCCCTGCCCTAAGGGAGTTATACTCTTCTCCCCAGAGACTGAACTTTCCATGGCTCCAGAGTAACACAGGTGGCTAGGTAAGAGTTAGGATGTTTGAACATTTAAAAACAACACTTTCACCATTTCTTGTTTAAAAAATGCAAAATGTACCATCAGAAGTTACCTTTAATGCCTAAACTGATTTAAACTATTTGTTGTAACACTTTAAAATACAAATGTAATTTAAAATTGCATAAAAAATAACAAATGTGATTACTATCTGTTGAAACCATTGTGATGTTTAGACAGTTGTTTCTAACTAGGATATTAAATTTATAGGACTTTTTCAGTGCTTGGATATATATGTATTTCGTATATTGCATATTTAGAACTGAGAGACCAGCTGTCTTCTGATGAGGCACTGCCGCAGTTGCTGTCTATGGAGGTACTGATGCTAGATACTCTTGAAATAATAAAGAGGTGGGAGGCTAGTAGGGCAGTCTCCACAAGGTCCTTGGATCTCAGGAATCTCTCCTGCCCTGGTCCAAAATATCCCAAATTTGACAACTTTCAGGGAATGCTACAGGGCCCATTTCTTCACCTGGTCTTGGAAGAGATGTAAGTAGATGAAGATATAGGCTGATGTATGAAGCTAGTAATATGTGACTGTAGTAGAAGGTCTGAGCTAATTGCATTGCATTATGTTTTTGTAATTTTCAGTGGTTGTCATGGTGCTCAGAACCTATCCATGTTATTCTAAATCAAATTAAAATTAAAATAATATAAATAATATTGATATTGTCCTAACATGATACCGCATGGGACTTAGCTGGGACTGGGGAGCCAGCTCACATGCACACGCAGGGGGGTAAGAGGGTAAAAGGCACCTCCCTACTCCCTTTAATGAACTCCCCCATCACAGGTCACAATGTGTTACTCAAAATGGCTGCTACTTCCGTTCCTTTAAGGTTGGGAGTAGCTGGAGCCTTGACTGTAGTGTCATTGCACTAGAAATTGTGAAGGGTTTTGGATAAATAATAGTAAGTCAGAGTCTTTGCCTAAAATCCAACCTATGCAAAATCAAACTGCTTCTGAACTTCGAAAAAGTTTGGCAAATATTTAGTTTCTTTATGTTTTCATACACCTCTGACATTTATTAGTTTTGTGTTCTTTCCCTTAGTACCGCACGAACTGAACAACAGCTAAAATTAGAAGAGTTTAGTGATGCTCTGTAACTAAGGCTCCAATACTCAAGTACAATTTTAGATGCCAACAGAGAACAATAAGTGATGAGTGAGAGTTGTCTAGCAATTAGAGCTGGGGTCAACAGCATAAAACTCTTCAGTTCTGTTCCACACATTGCCATTAATTGTCACCTTGGCCATTTAATTTCTGTGCCTCCAATTATCCATTTGCATAATGATTAAATACTTACCTGTCTCTTGGGGTATTGTGAGTCTCAATTAATTAAAGTTCATAAAGAATATTGAAGCTTTTGGATAAAAGTAATCCTATTTTATTATAATTGCCAAGTATGACTATTTTAAGAAGAATCGATTGTAAATAGGTCTGATATCCTTATTTGACTGTAGCTGCTTTTTTCCACCTGTTTGTTGGTTTATTTATTTACTTTAATTGTCATTTTACAATTATTTCAAACACCATTCATAAAATAAGAAACTTGTAGCATTTCACTGCTGGAGTTCTGCTATCCTAGGACTTGAAAGCTGTGAGGACGGCAATTGAGCGCCAGTGGGAGCTGTAACAGGTCAGAACTACAACTTCCGATAAGGCATCATCTTTAGCATTCTCAAAATGTGGTTTTACACAACATGCTCTTAATATTCCACAAGATCAGGATATATAACTTCTCAACACATCTCCCATGTAGCTGATCTGCAAATCATAAGCCTGGTCCTAGGACGGGGTGGGCAAACTTTTTGGTCTGAGGGCCACATCTGGGTATGGAAATTGTATAGCGGTCCATTAATGCTCGTGAAATTGGGGGTTGGAGTGTGGGAGTGTGGGAGGGCTCCAGCTGGAGGTGCGAGCTCTGGGGTGGAGCCATAGGTGCCAACTTTTCCCGGCATCGGTGGGTTCTCGACCCCCCCGACTCCACCCCTGCCCCGCCCCTTCCTGCCCCTCCCTGATCCCATTGCAACCCCTTCCCCAAAGTCCCCGCCCCAACTCCATCCCCTCACTGCCCCTATTGGACACCTTCTCCAAATCCCAGCCCCGGCCCCGCCTCTTCCCCAAATGTGATGCATTCCCCCTTCTCCTCCCTCCCTCCCAGCGCTTGCTGCTGTGAAACAGCTGTTTTGCCATGGCAAGCACTGGGAGGAAAAGCAGGGAAGCGGCGCACTCAGGGGAGGAGGCAGAGCGGAGGTGGAGGTGAGCTGGGGCGGGGGGACGGGGCGGGGAGCTGCCGGTGGGTGCAGAGCACCCACTAATTTTTCCCCCTGGGTGCTCCAGCCCCGGAGCACCCATGAAGTCAGCACCTATGGGTGTGGCAAGCTGTCATAACTATAAAGGGAAGGGTAACAGCTCTCCTGTGTACAGTACTATAAAATCCCTCCTGGCCAGAGACACCAAAATCCTTTTACCTGTAAAGGGTTAAGAAGCTTGGGTAACCTGGCTGACACCTGACCCAAAGGACCAATAAGGGGACAAGATACTTTCAAATCTTGGCGGGGGGAAAGGCTTTTGTTTTGTGCTCTTTGTTTAAGGGGTTGTTCGCTCTTGGGACTGAGAGGGACCAGACATCAATCCAGGTTCTCCCCATCTTTCTAAACAAGTCTCTCATATTTCAAACTTGTAAGTAAAAAGCCAGGCAAGGCGTCTTAGTTTTACTTTGTTTTCTCAACTTGTAAATGTACCTTTTACTAGAGTGTTTATCTTTGTTTGCTGTACTTTGAACCTAAGACAGAGGGGGGTCCTCTGAGCTCTTTAAGTTTGATTACCCTGTAAAGTTATTTTCCATACTGATTTTACAGAGATGATTTTTACCTTTTTCTTTAATTAAAAGCCTTCTTTTTAAGAACCTGATTGATTTTTCCTTGTTTTTAGATCCAAGGAAGTTGGATCTGTATTCACCAGGAGTTGGTAAAAGGAAGGAGGGGGGAAGGGTCAATTTCTCCTTGTTTAAGATCCAAGGAGTTTGGATCTGTATTCACCAGGGAATTGGTGAAAAGTTTCTCAAAGCTTCCCAGGGAAGGGAATGGTGGCAGCGGACCAGAACTAAGCTGGTAGTTAAGCTTAGAAGTCCTCATGCAGGCCCCCACACTTGTACCCTAAAGTTCAAGGTGGGGATACAGCCTTGACACAAGCCCCAGACCCCGGTCCATGGCAGGAGCTCGAGGGCCGGATTAAAATGGCTGGTGTGCCAGACGCGGCCCCTGGGCTGTAGTTTGCCCACCCCTGTCCTAGGAGGTGCTTATCACCTTTACCTCCCATTTATTTTCATGGGAGGAGAGGGCACTCTGTATCTCTCAGGAGGTACTAAGCATCTCACAAAGTAGAGCCCTAAAAGGTAAGCATCTTAGAAAAACAGAGAAATGAGCTGTTTACCTCTTCCAGACCATAGGCCCGATTTTGAGAATCGGACACCTTCCCAAAGGGTCTCTCCTCAAAATCAGCCCCTATATGTCACTTTATTTTCTGTATCTCTAAGATTATTAATAAATCATCATCTTTTTGGAATGTACTGTAAGTGAACCACTAGGCTACAATGTATTTTCCTTAAAAAAAAAAAATCTTAAAAATATGTCTCACCACTGCATGTTTTTTGATGTTTGTAGTCACTGATTATCTGAAGAACTCTCCTCTTGGTTGGTTGAGCTCAACTCCCAATATCCTGTCATGACTTCAGAACGGTCAACTTATTCAAGAAGCCCAAAAGCATTTCAGCCAAATAAGCCTCATTCTCTTTCCTTGCCATGTAAAAATAAGTCCTGAAATGTATGCATTAGACTTGCTCAAAGTTAGGGAATGGAGGCTACAGTGTGCTAATGGAATGAAAATAAATTGATAAAAATCTTTGAACATAAAATACATTACTTTAATTATTCATATTTTTTCCGGCTGGTATAGGCCATTGCCCATTGACATCAGTAAGAGTTTTCTATTGACTGCAATGGGTTGTGGATCAGGTCCACCATTCCAGTTTGGTGTACTATCCACCGTTACCAAAGGGTAGCAATGGGGGCACCCTTAATTGTTTGTAATACTTTTCTTTTCTTCAGGAAGCAATATGTTATGTTAAATAAAGACCTGGAACATTTCTTATAAAACAAACTATTTTTAGAGTGTCTCAGAAGAAAAAGGTCTTTGCTGTGATTATACCAAAATTTATCTTGTTTTGAGCAGACATACCTGGCAAGCGTGGGCCCAGAAGCCTAGCTTGGTTTTTTTAGAATGCCTTTGAAAATATCCTGTGCCAATTCAGGGACAAAAATATCTGGGGAATTTGTATTTGTGAGATTGTGGGCGATGAAACAAAGTACAGTACTTCCATTTTCTATTTTAATAATGAAAACAAAATTAAAAGCTATAGTATTTGTGGGATTTTGGAAAATAAAATGTCAGGGCATAACAATCAACCTTTAAAATAAGAGCCAAGCTATAAATGCTTGATAGACTTAAATATGTGTCTCAGCTAACTGTGCTTAAAATGAGAGGAACTAAGCTGTCAAGCCTGAACAGATCAAGTGCTTTTGGACAGTGCCCTGAGAATATACAAGCATGGAAACCATACTCATAGTTTTGTGCCATGAAATCACAGACAATAGTGGTAATTTTATTCACATATTTATATAGTAAAGTGTCACTGGGCTGGATCCTTGGCTGGTGTAAATCAGTACAACTGCACTGAAGTCAATGGATTCACACCAATGTATGTCAACTTAGGCTCTGGCCCACTGTTGTCAAATATTTTTTATGATGTCAAAATCACCTTGATATCTGCCACATGTGATATGTAAGCAAGACAAGGGAGGTGAGGTAATATCTTTTATTGGACCCACTTCTGTTGGTGGAAGGGATAAGCTTTTCTGCCTGACCCGAGGAAGAGCCCTGTGATATTTGGAAGCTTGTCCTTTCCACCAACAGAAGTGGGTCCAATAAAAGATATTACCTCACCTACATTCTCTCTCTCATATTCTGGGACCAACAAAGCTACAACAATTCTGCAAACATGTTAATTGGACTAATTAATTGAATTCCCCTTAAAATACCTTCTACATGATTTTTCTTTACATTTTAGTCCCGTTATATTGAGGCAGACCAGCCATCAACATTTTGGGCCATATCCTGATTCAGGTGGTGAACTACTGTATCTGTGAGATTCAGACCTTTGCTACCTAGGGAATGTGCATATTTCTCAGATATAACTTGAAGCCCCCATCCTGCCCCATTTGAAGTGAGCGACAAAACTCCCATTGACTGAATGAAACATAGCTCTGCAAGGACCACTATTACCTTGGCCAGTGTCTCTCACACGTTTTGTCTAATAAACTGGTGACCTTTCCCATCTTATTTATCAACATGTTAAAAATGGTGTCTTCAATTACTCACACTAAAAAAGAAATGAAAGCTGTTAAAAAAAGCAGAAAACAAAACAAAATGCTCCCCTAGGAAATTAAAGAAAGGCTTATGCTGTTGTCAAGAGACAGCAGACTAGTTACCTACCACGTGATTTACAAGACACACGCACTTAAAAGCAAAGCAATGCATAGTTAAGAATATTATAACTCTTCCACTGACTTCATAATGAACACTCCAGGCCAGATTCTGCATTATGCTCTTATATTGCTCTCAGGGACCCAACAAGCCCTGATTCTGGCTGTAATTCACCAGCCAGAAATCACTCTGATGGAGATGAATTCCCCACTGGTGTTAAGTGAGCCAAACTGCCTCCTATGCCAGCTGCCTTCCCCCTCCCCTACCAGAGTAAGAAGAATGTCAGGGAAAAGAGGAGGCATGCCAGAGGGCAGGAGAGTGGTGGCGCATTGTCATGTTACACCACTGCTCTACAGCCAAAATGCTTCTGAAATAAATGTAGTCAAACTTTACTAATTCTGGGTCACTGAGAACGAAAATGATGCTTAAAATTGTTGATTGGCTCTAGTTTTCAAGATATGCTATTGGGTCAGTATATACGACCCTTGACTTGGGAATGGCGGAGGATAAGTGAGTTATAAAGGGAAGGGATCTCAATTTAAACCAGAAATGACTAAAATACATCTTTGACTGGATCTATGAATAAATCTATGACTGGGTTTGTACAGTACTTGCTTTTTAGGCAAAACAATGAATGATGCAATCTGAAGCTGGTATTGCGTCCTACATGATATGAATTGCATCATGTTATTCCTAGAAGTCATGGATGATGCAATCATAACGAAGCTTACATCACTCTGCTGAACAAATTGCCCTATATCAGCTCTAGAAATCATACAGTGTCGTGCTCTCTTATTTGTCAGTGTTTGATTTTGCAAAGGGACACATTTCTGTTTAGCCAAAGTGAGCAGAGATGCCTCGTACTTGTGTGAACAGTGCAGATAACTTCTGCTATGTTTGTGGTGAAGTGACTTTTGCATCACAAAAGCGCAGTATAACCACTATGGTTAAGAAAGCCTATCACCTTTATTTTGGCTGCAAAATTGGAGATCAGGACAAGAGGTGGGCCTATGCCCACATATGCTGCAACACTTGTGCTGCAACACTTGTGCAACAAATCTTCGCCAGTGGTTGAACAGGAAAAGGAAATCTATGCCTTTTGCAGTGCCAATGATTTGGAGAGAGCCAACAGATCATACCAGCAATTGTTACTTCTGCATGGTGCCTCCAGTTGGGAAAGGTGTGTCAAAGAAGAAAAAGTGGACTGTGCATTATCCAAACATTCCATCAGCTATACGCCCAGTACCCCACGGAGAAGGACTGCCGGTTCCTGATGCACCAGGATCATTCTCACTTGAGTCAGACAAGGAAGAGGATGAAACTTCTGGTCCTTAACCATCAATGTCACAGGACCCACATTTTCTCCCATCCTCCTCCTCTGAACCACACCTCATAACACAAGGTGAACTGAATGACCGTGTCAGGGATTTGGAACTAGCCAAGAGTAAGGCAGAGCTGTTGCGCTCCAGACTACAGCAGTGGAATCTCCTGGCAGGTGATGTTAGGGTTTCCATGTTCCATGACCGTCAAAAGGATCTTGTCCCATTCTTCTTCATGGAAGGTGATCTTGTAGCCTGCAACAACATCGATGGTGTGATGGCAGCCCTCAACATCGTTCACCATCCAGATGAGTGGAGACTATTCATTGATTCATCGAAGACGAGTCTTAAAGCTGTTTTACTGCATAATGGCAATGTTTTGCCATCAATTCCAGTTGGTCATGCAGTCCATATGAAGGAAACCTATGACAACATGAAACAACTTTTGAGGTGCATAAACTATGAGCAACATCAGTGGCAGCTTTGTGGCGATTTGAAGGTTGTTGCTCTCTTGCTTGGTCTGCAGACTGGATACACAAAGTACTGCTGTTTTCTCTGCGAATGGGATAGTCGTGCAAGAGATTCCCACTACATCAAGAAAGATTGGCCACTCCGACAGTCATTGGAGCCTGGGAGGAAAAGTGTTCAGCTTCCACCACTTGTTGAATCAAGGAAGATTTTGTTACCACCCTTACACATCAAGCTGGGTCTGATGAAGAACTTTGTCAAGGCCATTGACAAAACACAAGCAGCTTTCAAGTACCTCCGTGGAAAATTTCCAAGGTTAAGTGAAGCTAAGAGAAAGAAAGGTGTCTTTGTTGGTCCTCAGATTCGTGAACTTCTTCGAGATGATGCATTTGACCATGCACTGCATGGCAGGGAAAAGACGGCATGGAAAGCCTTCCAGTTAGTGGCAATAAATTTTCTCGGAAGCAACAAGGCAGACAACTACAGGTTGTTGGTGGAAAACCTCCTCAAGGCATACAAAAGCCTTGGTTGCAACATGTCACTAAAGATACATTTTTTGCACTCTCCTCTAGATTTTTTTCCACCGAACTGCGGAGCAGTGAACGACGAGCACGGCGAGCGATTTCACCAGGACATTGCAACAGTGGAGAAACGCTATCAGGGCAAATGGAGCCCATCAATGCTTGCAGACTATTGCTGGACAGTGACAAGAGATGCTCCATTTAATGAATACAAGAGACAAGCCAAGAAGCGCTGAGTAGACACTGAATAGGACTAAACTATGTACATAAGTTTTTTGTCTTTTGTTTCATAATAAATTTTATTTATATAACCCTTTTGCTGATTTTTAAAGTGTTACATAAACAGTACAGGTGAAATATTATCATGTAAAGCAACCATAAACACATGAAAAGACCTAGGTTTACAATTTATGATTAAAACTCTACTATCTACACAATATACATAGACATAAAATGTAAAAACTTAAATATCTTAGAAACAGTAGCCAATCAGTTGTTTTAATTGTCATATTTGAATTCAGCACATCAAAATACATAATAAATAGCACATTTTATCTCTGAAGCAGACGACTTCTCAAAAATTGTAGACCAGTGTAATCCATTGGTGTAAGATCCCTTAGGGAAGATCCTAGACTGCTGTAACTTACACCAGGAAGATAGGTCTGGGGCATTTCACCACTATCGCTGACACTGTTTCAGTGAGCTCCTTTATGAATCCTTTATTTTATGGGGGTCTGTAAATCAGCATAAAATCTGTTAGCTGTGACCCTGGAGTCTACTGTCAAAAGAATGAATTTGAATGAAGTTGTCTTACCTGAGGCGCCTGTCTTGCATTGATGATTGCCAAGAAGATGAATGCAGTGCCACCTGCTTTCTTTCCCTGTCAAGGTCTGTGATGTACTGAGTATGCTATGGGGATGAGGTGAGCTAGCACAGGGCTCACAGTGTCATCCATCCAGGTCTCAGTGATGCAAGCTATATTGGATGCATCATTGCAATGAGGTTGTGGATTGTTCGTTGTTTGTTACTGTTGTGTTTCACAGGATACAAACAGAGAAGTTAGATAAAAACATAAAATATGTTTGCTGGAAGGTTGCAATGTAACACTACTTTATTTTTTAGGATTCAGAATTATTACACGCAAGAACCCAAAAACAGAGGGACAAAGCTGGCTGTTCCCTAAAATAGAGAGGCACTACTCACCCCACCTTACTGTAGGCTGGCTGGCTGCAAAATGACTGTTGCTCACATGCTTCCCTATAGAGCCATCTAGGCTGAAGCAGGACCAGGGAACTTCCACATGCACTCTTAAAGTGATAGTTTGAAATTCCAACAGAGTTCTTAATACACCACAGTTAGCAGCAGATCTTGCATTGATCAGCATCACCTTTAATTTGCCTTGTTTTGTGCTGTCTGCTTTCAACCTGTGCCTTGCTAGTTGTCCTGTACAGGTGTTAGATGTCTGGGATCTGTTTTTGTCTGTCTGCTTTTCTGTTTCCTTGAACCATTCCTCCCAATTTGAACTGCATGTGGTAATGAAGTTGATGGTTCCATAGGATGGACAGAGTGAAGGAATGGTTGTCTGGTTTGCCAGATGCCATGGGTAAGGCAAGTCTACTGGATACCTTTTGGATCTGTAATCTGGCTGATTCCTGGGAATGGGTAGCGCTGGAGCAGTGTGTTTCTGGAGTTGTTGTGGATGTGCTGGAAGTATGGTGGCATAGCACCAATGGAAATAGTAAAAAGAGTGATGCTGATGATAATAGGTAAGGTTGAGCTCAGCAAGAGAAAGCTTCAATGGCATCAAACATTCATTTCCTTGAAAAAGCTGTCTGTGTTGTCATGACATTCCTGTTGCTCAGACCTGCTTTTGGAGAGAGATGGAGAGGAAAGAGGAAGAGAGGTAGCATTTCCCTTTAGCCCAGTGGTGGGCAACCTGTGGCCCGCGGGCCACATGCGGCCCATCAGGGAAAGCTGATTGCGGGCCGCGAGACATTTTGCTGACATTGACCATCTGCAGGCATGGCCCGCAGAGCTCCCAGTGTCCGCGGTTCGCCGTTCCCAGCCAATGGGAGCTGCGGGAAGCGGCAGGCCACAGCTCCCATTGGCTGACAACGGTGAACGGTGGCCAGTGGGAGCTGCAGGGGGCCGTGCCAGCTGACAGTCAATGTAACAAACTGTCTCACGGCCCACCAGCAGATTACCCTGATGGGACACATGCGGCCCGCACCGCAGGTTGCTCACCACTGCTTAAGCCATATCTTTGTTAGAACTATAAAGTGGTCTCCTGATGAGTAGGTGGTGGTGAGGCTGAAGGGAGCAGAGCAGGGCTTCAGGGGTGGGGGCTTCTTTAATTACAAGCAAATATTTAAATAATGAAATCAAAATAACCAAACTAATACATAAAGAAAACTCCAAAAATCCATGGGTCAGAATTAAGTTTATTGTGTCATGATAAAATATTTATATTTAGCAAGAAAGTGTGTTGGTTTATTATATGGACAGCATGAATTTTTTTTATGTCCTTATCTAGTCATTTTCTTGATTTTCAGAGCTTAAGTTTTGTAAGTGGTGCTACATCATTGCTTAGCAACCTAAACTATGTTTTTTTAAACAAGGTTTTTTAATTTTGGAATAGAATATAGATTTGATGTATACTGCATGATACAAGCTGCTAGAAAATATTATATCATATTAAAGTGATTCCATCTTTACTTAGTATTACTTGTCATATAAATAATGCAATAATATTTTCTTTATGAGTGACTTTATCTAGTTCTCATGCAGGCAAAAGGATATTGCCTAGTGCTCATGCATGCAGAAGGATTTTGTTGTATGGGCAATTTAGCATCTTATTATGAAATGGCCAATTAATTTTTTTCAACAATTAAAATATAATTAAGTTTTCTTTCTTTATTGTGAATACCAACTTATATGAATAGTAACCTATTCCCCAGTCAAAATATGCAACATGTACAGGGCTACTTGCTTATCTCTTTTATTTTAACAAGGATACAAACATCAAAGTATAATTCCATAGGCATACTTTTTGACTCTTGACACCTAAACTAATGGTTCAGATGCTCAGATGGTATATATCAGTATAGTTGCATTAAAGTCAGTGGAGCTACACCAATTTCCACTAGTTAAAGATCTGGTCCAGTGTCTTTGCCTGCAAAAAAGGGTAGGACCAGCTTGCAAAATCCTCACATTAGAAGTGGATTTGTTTTGTTCCAAGACATCATGAATGTCCTTCCTACTACCAATTCACTAGAAATTCCCATGTATACATTGAAGCTGTTGAAAGACTTCCCTGGGGATCTTACAGTCTAAAACACATGAACAACATACAGACAAGAATGTACTGGGAGTAGAGAGTCAGAGAGTTTGAGACTATTACCACGTTTTTGTATGTTTTTATTTGTTACCTTAAATAAAAATATTTCTAGTCCACCCTTTTTTAAAAATCCCTCTTGGGACTTCACTTCCATGGCAAGGCTTTCAAATGCAAAGCTGTATGAACAGACAATTTCTCTTCCCCTCCAAATCAAATGTCAAGTTTCTTCTCTTTTTGAAATTCAGGTCCTTCAAATTTAAGTTCCCCTGTATCTGCATGTGTTTACAGTGGAAGACTTCACAGTAAAAGTGAGTTTTCAGGTGAGATTTAAAAGAAGAGACCATGGGAGACCTACTGTGCTGGAATAGGAAGATTTTTCAATACATTAAAGGTGAGAGTGAGAGAAGGAAGTAAATGGAGCAGGGAGACTGGTATCTTTGGAGGTGTGAAAGGGACAAGATGGGTTAAAATAAGAAATGAGAGCAAAGATATAAAGAGGGACAGAGTTGTGCTGAGTCCAAAATAAAGGGCAAGAATCCTAAATTTCATTCCGTAGGTCAAGAGGTGCCTGTGGAAGCATTTGAATAAAG
Organism: Emys orbicularis; assembly: GCF_028017835.1. NCBI lineage: Eukaryota > Metazoa > Chordata > Testudines > Emydidae > Emys > Emys orbicularis. Next base: position 159,284,025 of record NC_088684.1, read on the forward strand.
TAATAAGGTGGACTGAACAGTATATGAGGAAGGTATATTCTGGATTTCGCTGGAAGGGTGTAAAATGACAAACAGGGAAGCAAGAGATAAAGAGGTTGCAGAAGTCAAGTCAAGTGATAACTAAGCCATGCACAAGCATTTCAGCTGAAGGGGTGAAGTATTGATATGCTGTAGGGAAAGAAGTCACAGTAGTTGGCAATAACTTCTTTGTTGTGGGGAAAAATAAAAAGGGGACTTGAAAATTACTCCCAAGGTCATAATTCTGCATGAAAGAGAGGAAGTTGGTATTATTAATGCAAATGGGATGAGGGAGGAAGAGGAGAGGGCTTTGGAGGAAAGAAGAATTTCTCATCTTTAGTCATGTTTAATTTGAGGAAACAGCAGGACATCCAGGAAGAGATGTTGGAAAATTGAGTCAAGAAGTGAGTTTACACAGGGTGGGGAGGGTCAGAGAAAAAAGTAGGGCTGGAAAGGTAGATAAGCGAGGGATCAGTGTAGAGGTGGTGATAATGTCATGGAGATCATAGGAGCAGATAAGGTCACCAGAGATTAATGTAAAATGAAAAAAAGAAGAGGGACCAAGTACAGAGCTCAGTGGAACACTAAGAAGGAGAGAAGAAAGAGCAAGAGGATTCACTGAAGATAACATTGCGGGAGTAGTCAGATAGGTAAGAGGAGAATCAGGAAAGGGCAGAATCATGGAAACACAAACATTAATGTCAACAGCAGCAGAGAAATAGAGGAGTCCCTGTAGAGCAGTGGTTCTCAAACTTTTGTACTGGTGACCCCTTTCAGATAGCAAGCCTTGGGGTAAAACCTCCCTTATAAATTAAAAAACACTTTTTTGTATATTTAACACCATTATAAATGCTGGAGGTAAAGCGGGGTTTGGGATGGAGGCTGGCAGCTAGCAACCCCCATGTAATAACCTTGCGACCCCCTGAAGAGTCCCGACCTCCAATTTGAGAACCCCTGGTGTAAAGAGACCTGGAGTCAAGAGGTGCCCATGAAATGCCCATTAATGACTTTGAGACCAGAAGCCAGAATGAAAGGAATCAAAATGGCTAAGAAGCTGGTGTGTTGAGACCACTGCCTACTATGCCAATCAATATTGTCTCATTGTTTCCTTGTACTCCCTTGTCAGTCAGTATCTATCTGTTTTCTCTTATCTTAGATTGTAAACTTTGGGGGGCAAGGACTATCTTTTTGTTCTGTGTTTGTAAGGAGCCTAGCACATTGGGGTCCAGGTCTATGATTGGGGTCCATGTGTGCTACCACAGCACAAATAAAGAATAATAATCAAGAAGAGAGTTGGATAAACTGTAGTGATATAACAAATTTCCACCAAATGACTTCTATCAGGAGAACCAAAGAGTAATTTGGGAATAATGGGTAAAATCAGTACATTATATGGAAAACAGGTACAGTGTACTGTATTGGAGATGGACTTCTTTTATAAATAATAAACATAAATTGTGATGTTTTATTAGGGAGGATTTTTAGTTTATATTAGTTTCCTTCTTCTTGACTTTAGCCAGCTCAGAATCTTGGGAGCTGGGATGGGATCTTAGTTCTGGGAGGAGAGAGACTAAATTATACAGGAATCACATATTAAAAGAACTTGTTAACAAGATGGGATGGTCTGGAGTTTTTAGGGGAGTAGTAGGTTGCCTAAAGCATAGCAGACTGGGAATTAAATATCACAACACCAACCTAAAAGAACAGTCTTTTGTGGCACCACTTTAGTTGGTCAAAAGGCAATTGGAGGCTAAAAGGCAATAGGAGGCAAAAGGCAATAGGAGGCTAAAAGAAACGTACAAATTCCAATCTGTAATCCCATAGAGATTAGAATAACAATATGATTCCCTGACTCTTTAACAATTTTCATTCAGGAAGCATCATAGAATTATAGGACTGGAAGGGACCTCAAGAGGTCATCTAGTCCAGTCCCCTGTATCACTTTATCCTGTAGAGAGATTGAAATGGACCGTGCTTGTTTCACAATTTTTATAGAAACATATTTTTCCATTAACTTGTTCTGTGCTAGTGAGTCCGGCTACCAACAAAGTAAGTGAAACACTAGAAAGTATGTCGAGAGAGTCATGTAGAGACTTCTACTTCTGATCTCTTAGAGTAAGAAAATATGCACAGTCATAGAGGTAAACAAACTCTACATGAAAAAAATTCCTGACACAGATTATGATAGTTATTGAATATTTTATTTCATTTCCTGCATGTAGAACCTTGGGCTCCTCCATTGTATGAGTTTATCAGAAGCCTCATCTTCATCAGCACTGTATTTATAGAGAATCTAGGAATAAAATCCACCTTAATTAAATACCTCTTACAAGTATTTGAATGGTTTAACTATCAAGGACAGGAGGATTAATTGTCCAAGGTGACTCAAGAAAGTACGACTAGAAATTGGGCCTCTAGCAAACCGAGCAAACATAGTAAGGATGTGGAGAGCTGCAAGGAGACCAAACAGAAAAGGGAGCAGGGATCCTCCACAGTAAAATTATGAAATGTCTGATGTTATTTTCTGTAATTTAGAATATTTTTAAAGTTTTATAACCAAACATTTATAACCAAAAAAGAAAAGTGCTGAATTCTGTACCTCAGATAATTTATGAATGTGGCATATTATAGTCTACTAAAAATCTCAGTGAGAGACAAATAAGAACATAAGATTCAGCCATACTGTGTCATCAGACCAAAGGTCCATCTAGCCCAGTATCCTGTCTTCTGACAGTGGCCAATGCCAGATGCCCCAGAGGGAATGAACAGAACAGGTAATCATCAAGTGATCCATTCCCTGTAGCTCATTCCCAGCTTCTGGCAAACAGAGGCTAGGGACACCATCCTTGCCCATCCTGACTAATAGCCATTGATGGACCTATTCTCCATGAATTTATCTAGTTCTTTTTTGAACCCTGTTATAGTCTTGGCCTTCACAACATCCTCTGGCAAAGAGTTCCACAGTTTGACTGTGTGTTGTGTGAAAAAAAATACTTCCTTTTGTTTGTTTTAAACCTGCAGCCTATTAATTTTATTTGCTATTTTTGTGTTATGATAAGGAGTAAATAACACTTCCTTGTTTACTTTCTCCACACCAGTCAGGATTTTATAGAGCTCTATCATATGCCCCCTTAGTCCTCTCTTTTCCAAGCTGAAAAGTCTCAGTATTATAATCTCTCCTCATACGGAAGCCATTCCATACCCCTAATCATTTTTGTTGCCCTTTTCTGAACCTTTCCCAAGTCCCATATATCTTTTTTGAGATGGGGCGACCATATCTGCACACAATATTCAAAATGTGGGCATACCAAGGATTTATATAGAGGCAATATGATATTTTCTGCATTATTATCTATCCCCTTTCTTAATGATTCCCAGCATTCTGTTTGCTTTTTTGACTGCCGCTGCACATTGAGTGAATATTTTCAGAGAACTATCCACAATGACTCCAAGATCTCTTTCTTGAGTGGTAACAGCTAATTTAGACTCCATCATTTTATATGTATAGCTGGGATTATGTTTCCAATGTGCATTACTTTGCATTTATCAACACTGAATTTCATCTGCCATTTTGTTGCCCAGTCACCCAGTCTTGAGAGATCCTTTTGTAGCTCTTCACAGTCTGCCTGGGACTTAACTATCTTGAGTAGTTTTGTATCATCTGAGAATTTTTCCACCACACTGTTTACCCCTTTTTCCAGATCATTTATGAATATATTGAATAGGACTGGTCCCAGTACAGATCCCTGGGGTACACCACTATTTTACCTCTCTCCATTCTGAAAACTGACCTTTTATTCCTATCCTTTGTTTCCTATCTTTTAACCAGTTACCAATCCATGAGAGGACATTCCCTCTTATCTCATGGCAGCTTACTTTGCTTAAGAGCCTTTGTTGAGGGACCTTGTCAAAGGCTTTCTGAAAATCACTATATCCACTGGATCACCCTTGTCCACATGCTTGTTGACTCCCTCAAAGAATTCTAGTAGATTGGTGAAGCATGATTTCCCCAACAAATTATGTTCATTTATGTGTCTGACAATTTAATTCTTTACTATAGTTTCAACCAGTTTTCCTGGTACTGAGTCAGGCGTACCGGCCTATAACTGCCAGGATCACCTCTGGAGCCCTTTTTAAAAATTGGCGTCACATTAGCTATCCTCCATTCATTTCGTACAGAAGCTGATTTAAATTATTGGTTACAGACTACAGTTAGCAATTTCACATTTGAGTTCCTTCAGAACTCTTTGGTGAATACGATCTGGTCCCGGTGACTTATTACTGTTTAGTTTATCAATTAGTTTATCAAACCTCCTCTAATGACACCTCAATCTGGGACAGTTCCTCAGATTTGTCACCTAAAAAGAATGGCTCAGGTTTGGGAATCTCCCTCACATCCCCAGCCATGAAGACTGATGCAAAGAATTCATTTAGTTTCTCTGCAATGGCCTTATCATCCTTGAGTGCTCCGTTAGCATCTCAATTGTCTAGTGGCCCCACTGGTTGTTTAGCAGGCTTCCTGCTTAAAATTTTTTTTACTTTTACTTTTTGAGTCTTTGGCTAGCTGTTCTTCAAATTCTTTATTGGCCTTCCTAATATTTTTGCACTTCATTTGCCAGAGTTTATGCTCCTTTCTATTTTCTTCACTAGGATTTAACTTCCACTCTTTCCACTTTTTGCTTCTGACTACTTCTTTTACTTTGTTGTTTAGCCACAGTGGCACTTTTTTGGTTCTCTTACTGTGTTTTTTTACTTGGGGTATATATTTAAGTTGAGCCTCTATTATGGTGTCTTTAAAAAGTTTCCATGTAGCTTGCAGGGATTTTACTTTTGGCTCTGTACCTTTTAATTTCTGTTTCACTAACCTCCTCATTTTTGTGTAGTTCCCCTTTCTGAAATTAAATGCTATAGTTTTGGGCTGCTGTGGTGTTTTCCCCGCCACAGAGATGTTAAATTTAATTATATTATGGCCACTATTACCAAGGGGTCCAGCTATATTCACCTCTTGGACCAGATCCTGTGCTCCACTTAGGACTAAATCAAGAATTGTCTCTCTTCTGGTGGGTTCCAGGACCAGCTGCTCCAAGAAGCAGTCATTTAAGGTGTCAAGAAACTTTATCTCTGCATCCTGTCCTGAGGTGACATGTACCCAGTCAGTATGGGGATAGTTGAAATCCCCCATTATTATCATTGAGTTTTTTTTATTTTAGAAGCCTCTCTAATCTCCCTGAGCATTTTACAGTTACTATTATCATCCTGGTTGGGTTGTCAGTAATATATCCCTACTACTATATTCTTATTATTAGAGCAGAGGTTCTCAAACTGTGATCTGTGGACCATCAGTGGTCCACGAGCTCCAGTCAGGTGGTCCACGTATAGTTCCCTCTAAGGTGCGCACCTGGGCAGCTGCACATGAGAGAGTGAAGGGCCACCCACTTAATTAGAGGTGCCTGGACCCTGGAGAAGACATGCAAAGTGAGGTAGTGGCCTTGGTGGGGTATAGAGGGTAGGTGGGAAGGGGCAGTGGGGTGAGAAGAGGGGACTGGGGGGAATTTGGGATGTGCAGGGAAGGAGAAGCCTAATAAGGAAGGAAGGGCTCCACCTAAATCAAAACAGAGCCAGACTGCTGGCATGTAATATTAAAATAGGTTGTAGAGGATTTTTTAAACTAAGGATTGTGGGGAAAGCTGACAGGTGCAGAGCAACACATGGTTCAGGTGGAGACATCCCCTGGGAAGAGTTTACTAAAAGGGAAATTCTACATCGTATAAAGAGGATAGGAAAGAAGTTGGTAAAGTACAGGAAGGAGCTAGTGAGGAACAGTCAAACATAAAAGATTTCCATTTAAATCTGATACATAAAAGCAAGCAACTGAATATTGACAAAATGTACAAGTGCTTATATACAAACAGCTGAAGTCTAAATACTAAGATGGGTGAACTAAAGTGCCTGGTATTAAATGAGGACATTGATATAATAGGCATCACAAGAACTTGGTGGAATGAGGAATATCAGTGGTACATGGTTAATACCAGGATAAAAAATACGTAAGAATGACAGAGTAAGTCATGTTGGTATGGGAGTGGCACTAAATGTGAAAGAAAGCATAGAATGAAAGTCAAACTCTGAAATAAATCAAACTGTACCCTCAAATCTGTGTTTGAACAATAAAATTATAGCAGTAGAAATATACTACTGACCACCTGGCCAGGCTAGTGACAGTATTTGTAAAACACTCGGGGAGGTTAGAAAGACTACAAAAGGAAGAAAATGCAATCATAATGGGCGATTTTAACTATCCTCAGATTGACTGGGTATATGTCACCTCAGGAAGGGACACAGAGATAAAATGTCACCATTAATGACTGCTTCTTGGAGCAGCTAGTCCTGGAACCCACAAGGGAACAAGCAATTTTTGATTTAGTCCTACGTGGAGCACAGGATCTGGTCTAACAGGTTAATATAGATGATCTACTCAGTAACAGTGACAACAGTGTAATTACATTTCACATCCTTGTAGAGGGAAGATGCCAAAGAATCCCACACAATAGCATTTAACTTCAAAAAGGGAACTACACTAAAATGAGGAGGCTAGTTAAAAGGAAATTAAAAGAAACAGTCATAATGGTGAAATACTTGAAATCTGCCTGAAGACTATTTTAAAATGCTATAATGGAGGCACAAACTAAATGTATACACCAAATTAAAACAAAATAAATCAAGAAGACCAGAAAAAATCCGCCATTGTTAAGAAGCAGAGTAAAGTCGGTTACAGTCATCCTTTAGAAATTGGAAGTCAAACCCTAGTGAGGAAAATAGAAAGGAGAATAATCTCTGACAAATAAAGTATGGACATATAATAAGGCAAGCTAAGAAAGAATTTGAAGCAACTAGCTAAGGACACAAAAAATAACAGCAAAAAATTTAAGTACATCTAAAGCAGGAAGCCTGCCAAATAGTCTGTAGGGCCATTGTATGATCGACGTGCTAAGGGACCATTCAAGGAAGACAAGGCCTTTGTGGAAAAGCTAAATGAATTCTTTGCATCAGTCTTCACTGTAAAGGATGTGGGGGAGATCCCCACACCTGAGACATTCCTTTTAGGTAATCAATCTGAGCAACTGTCACAGATGAAGGTCTCAGTAGACGAGCTTTGGGAACAAATGGATGAATTAAACAGTAATAAGTCACTACGGCCAGATGGTATTCACCCAAGAGTCCTGAAGGAACTCAAATTACAGAACTACTGAGTGTGATATGTAACCTATCACTTAAATCAGCCTCTGTACCAGATGACTGGAGGATAGCGAATGTAATGCCTTTTTTAAAAAAAGGCTCCAGAGGCAATCCTAGCAATTACAGGCCAGTAAGCCTAATTTCAATACCAGCAGATTGGATGAAACTATAGTAAAGAACATAATTACCAGACATATAGATGAACACAATATGGTGGGGAAGACTCAACATGGCTTTTGTAAAAGGAAATCTTGCCTCACCAAGCTATTAGAATTCTTTGAGCAAGTCAACAACCATGGGGACAAGGATGACCCAGTTGATTTGGTGTACTTGGACTTTCAGAAAACCTTTGAAAAGGTCCCTCACCAAAAGCTCTTAAGCAAACTAAGCATTGATGGGAAAAGAGAAATCTTCTCATCGATCAGGAACTGGTTAAAGACAAAAAGTGTAGGAGGAATAAAAGGTCAGTTTTCACCAAAGAGAAATAAGTGTCAGGATCCCACAGTGATCTGTACTAGGACCTGTGCTATTCAGCATATTCATAAATGATCTGGAAAAGGGAGCAAGGAGTGAGGCGGAAAAAATTGCAGATGATACAAAATTATTCAAGATAGTTAAGTCGAAAGCTGACTATGAAGAGTTACAAAGGGATCTCACTAAACTTGGTGACTGGGTGTCAAAATGTTAGATGTAATTCAATGTTCAAAGTAATGTACATTGGAAAAAAATAGTCCTAGCCATGCATACAAAATCATGGGGTCCAAATTAGCTGTTAGCACTCAAGAAACAGATCCTGGAGTTATTATGAATAGTTCCCTGAAAACATCTTCCCAGCATGCAGCAGCAGTCAAAACAGCTAACAGAATGTTAGGAACCATTAGGAAAGGGATAGATAAAACAGAAAATATCATAATGACACTCTATAAATCCACGGTATACCCGCATCTTGAACATGGAGTTCATTTCTGATCACCCCATCTCAAAAAAGATGCATTACAACTGAAAAAAGTACAGATAATTGCAACAAAAATGATTAGGGGTATGGAACAACTTCCATATAAGGAGAAATTAAAACAACTGTGATTGTTCATCTTAGAAAAGAGATGACTAAGGAGGTATCTGATAGGGGTCTATAAAATCATGAATGGTGTGTAGAAAGTGAATAAGGAAGTGTTATTTATCCCTTCATATAACACAAGAAACAAGAGTCAAACAGTACAATTAATAGGCAGCAGGTTTTAAACAAACACAAGGAAGTACATCTTCACACAACACACAGTACATCTGTGGAACTCGTTGCCAGGGGATGCTGTGAAGGCCAAAAGCATAACTGAGTTCAACAAAGAATTAGATATGTTTATGGAGGATAGATCCATCAGTGTCTATTAGCCAAGATGGTCAGGGATGCAACCCCATGCTCCCAGTGTCCCTAAATCTCTGATTGCCAGAAGCTAGGACTGGATGACAGGGAATGGATCACTCTATGAATTGCCCATTACTGTTCATTACCTCTGAAGTATCTGGTACTGGCCACTGACAGGATAGTGGGCTAGAGGGACCTAGCTAGGGTCTGACCCAGTATAGCTGTTCTTATGTCTACACAGCCCAATCCAGTAGGCACGCTTTGAGACTTCCTAACTCCACACAAAAAAAGCTGAGGAGGAGGCCCTCCCTTATAACCTTTAGCCCACCATTTAGAATATCTGCTCTGGACATGGGAAACCACCAGTTCCAGTCTCCACTCTGCCTGCTGAGAAGAAGGGATTTGAACATGGATCTGCCACCTCTCAGTTGAGTGCTTGAACCCCTGGATTATGGGATATTTAAAAGGGATGCTCCCTAAATCTATCCTATTAAATTTGTTCCACTTTAATTATATAATTGAATAATTAAATATTAATTGGGCCAGAGAAAAATGAGAATCACTTTCTAGCCCAGTGGTTAGGACACTCGCCTGAGACATGGTGAATTTCTGTTCAAATCCCTTTTCCTCATCAGACAGAGGGGAAATTTGAACAAGAGGTCTCCCAGATAAGGACGCTATCTGCTCAGTCTTCCCCCCACCCTGGCTGTTTTGTGTGGCGTTAGGTGGCCTCTGAACGTGCCTACTGGATTAGGCAAGATAGGTGGACAAAAGTCTATCTTCCCTTGGGTGTGGATCACAAGCAGAGATAAGCGCAGCCTGGATGTAAGTATCAAAGTCCATGAGAGGGGTAGGGATTAGGATGCCCCCTTCTCATCAGCATCTCCCATTGGCCATCTTAGGCGGCTCCCTGCCTAGCATGCTGGCTTTTGTGGATTGCATTCTAAGGGGCCTATCTCTCCCAATTCATTGTCTAGGGAACCTAGGTTCCTAACTAAGGCTTTTTGTATAACAGTGTTGTTCCTGTGATTTTTGAGGTGTCTAGAACTTAGGCGTTGCAAAGCTGACTGTTGCAGTGCCTAAATCCCTTTGTGGAACCGGGCCTTAGTGAGATTGCTATTGAGTGATATGACTAACCCCAAGGATTAAGGGTGATTCCCTTATACTTCTCCCACACTCCCAGTCCCAGCCATCCAGGAAACTGAACCATAGACCTGGAGCCTGCTTTTGGGAGCTTTGGATATTTTTGATTAAGTGTACAAAGACAAAGATTCAGAGTTTGTGTCCAAGATAACATCCAAAAGTTTCAATATTTGTGCAAGGCTTACCTGAATTATCTTGAAAGGGAAAACCCAGATATTAAGGAGTGAGCTCCTGGGCCACCCCACAAGAAAGACTCTGAATTAGCCAAATTTACAGGAGATCTGGCAACAAATGGGAGAAACTACCAGGTTATCTTCAGCACAATGAGATTGACAGGTAAAGGTGTGTGTGCTGTCACAGGGGCAGTGTTAGCACCTTCATCTTCCTCCATTTGAGTCATCAGATAAACATTCCCAAACTTCAGATATGGCTTTATTTTTGTTTGGTTTTATATATGTGCAAAGGATTGACCATTCTTACTCTGAAATTGGGGATTTATCCCTTCATCTGTTTATTTAGGTTATTAGAAGGTCACCCATCACTGTAGCATCTGGGTGCCTGCTAAGAGAATTTTGTAGTCAGCACATCACAAACAGTTCACTGACACCCACTGAAATAAATCTGACCATGAAAATGTTTTTGAGAGAGAAACAGAGAAAACCTTGCTCAGCTTTTATAAGATTTGAAAATTTGCCCCCAACTTCTTGTTCCTTACATTTCCTTGTGTGTTGTATTGTCGATTAATTTCCAAGTGAGTCAAAGTGGCAAAACCAGGAGCAAAAATATTTCACCAGCCCGTCTTGTCACTACACATTTCAGACATACAGAAACACATGGAAAAAGACTCCATCTTTCAGCCTTAAAAAGACCTCTATAAAAATTACACTGAAATAGCTGCCAGTCAGTTCTGCAGTTCATTGTGTATCCATTCACATTTCAGTGATGCAAAAAGCTATTGAAAATAATAACATTGGAAACCAGTATGTTTGATTTAGAAAATGAATTATAATATCGCAGAAAGCTGCGCTGCAATATTCACCGTGTTTAGAGTTGCAACTAGCATCATAATGCTGAGCATAAGCTTGGAGGAGGATTTTTTCCCCTCACAGCTTGGGTAGAAAAAGATGTAATGGACTTTTATTAGATTAGAGGAATGCAATTTCAATCACAAGTAAACAAAACATGAAAAAATTGCAAGATACAGAATATATTTTACTGAGTTGATTAAACTCTCCAGTGGGACTGGTCTCGTTCAAATATTAGTAATAAAATTTAATGGAAGAGCACTTGTCAGTGTCAGTGGCAGCAGCTGGGTTCATTATTTCAAGTGTTCATGGCAAAATGTACAAGTGTTCTCCAGCTTGGTATGTTTTCCTAATGTTATCAAAAGATGCCATTTTCTCACAATCTGCAAAGACATTATAAAACTAATATAGAAATTATTCTGAATTGTGTCTGTTTCTGGGTGCCAAAGGCCCAGATTTTTAAGGGTATTTAGGCATTGCTCCCTCAGCATTGCAACATCTAACTAATTTAGGAGCCTATGTCTCATTTCCACATAGAAAGACTTAGGCTCCTGAGAGTGGGATTCACAAAAGTACTTGGGCACCTAAGTCCCATTAATTTCAAGGGAGTTAGACACCTAAGTACCTTTGTGAACCCATCCTTTGTGTTTACCTTAAATCCTAAGTACCTAAGTCACATTTGAAACCACAACTTGGCAAAATGAGCAAAGCAATGCATTAGCATCCTTAAAAATCTGGGCCAAAGTCCCTATATTCTGATCCTTATCCTCCCATTTGCCATAACATGTTAAAACTAGCTTAGGTGATGTCTTCTCCATAGGTTAAGAAGAGCCACCATTGCTCCCAAAATGAATGCCAGTCATGATTCAGGGTGAGATATTCAAAAGTGCCTAGGTGAGTTAAGAGCAGAAGTCATATTGACCCTCAATGGGGCTGGGCTTATGCTCCTAAGTCACATAGGCTTTTTTGAAAATTCCATTCATAATCTACCTGTGGCGCACTGAAATTTGTCAGCCTCCAAAAACTGCTTCTAATGGTGTTCAAAAGTAGGGAACAATGTCTTGTGCCTGGTCCTTGGCTCACGTTCCTGTACCTCTCAGGGCTAGAAGCTACTTGCCCTGAATGCACACATGCACCTCTTGACCAAAAATGCAAGTAGTTGTACATTCTGCACTCTGGGCCAGATCCTATTCCCATTAAAATCAAAAGGATTTTACCACCAACTTTAATAGGCTTTGGATCAGACCCTCTTTGCTGTAAGCTGGGAAACCCCTGCAAGGATTCATTTGCTGATGGACTTCGGTCTTCATAGCTAAACCACACACATACCCAGTCTAATTGTTTTTATGTTTTTCTGTGGAACTTTTCTATTATTTCTGTGTCTATCATTTATTTATTATCTATTATTTATAGTGGGGTAGCATCTAGTGACACTGCCCCCCACGCGTGCAGTAGGCACATCCCTGATTGAGCTAAAGGCATATGAAAGCAATTTTCTTCTTGCAGGACATATTCAGTAATGGAACCTCACCTCTTGTCAAGCGATTCTGGAGAAATTTCCTATTCTAAATCAACACTATTATCTTTCTATTCCTTTAATAGTTATGGAGCCATTGCAGAACACTAGACCAAAATTGGAATTTGAGGATAGAACATGCAATAACAACAGGTATCGAGAAAAAAATATCTCATATGGATAAACATTTTTAACAAAGCATAAAATAGGGTATGACCAAAAAGGTACCAGTAAATTGTGAGAAGAATCTGATCATCTTGTGGAACCTGAAGGCCTAGGATGGAATCTGACCTGAATGTCTGAAAGCCTATAACCCTATGCTTTTACATGAGAAAAGACCATTTTATCTAGCATTCAAATAAAATAAAATAAAATAAAATGTTTTTCGGAGAAGGAAGACAAATGCCAGTGAAAGGAAAGAGGCCCCATCTCATCTGAGACTGTCTGCTGCCTTTCTGACAGCAGCAACTCCAGTTATGAGATACCTCTAACATCATAGGGCCATGCCTCATAAATTCCCTTTGTGGGCTGGGACAGATTAAAGCCCCGAGAGAGGGGAAAGAGAAGAAATTTAGTTTGAGATCCAGATCCAGTAACATACATGACAGCAAAGATCTGGAAGTGTCCAGATTCCCTGTCTAGACACATGTTCACATATTAATAAATAAGGTAGATGGGGGAAGTTAATGATTTCTGACAAATAGCGGGGAATAAGGGGATACTAAACCTAAACAAAGGGAATTTCTGAGATGCTGGTTGAAAAGTTGTATAGGCTCAGATATAACTGGAAGCCAAACCTGAATTTGTAATTTCTACCATTTCTCTGAATAAAAACATGTTGTTTTAAAACACACATGTAAATCACATTTATCCAGATGTTTGGAAAGCCAGCCCATGTTTAAAGAAATACATTATTTCGCCATCAAATTCAACTTATTTCAATTGCTTTTACAGCCTTTGTGGGTTTTTTCTGGCCAAATTATGCTCAAACTTCTTTAAAAACTAAATCCTAAGAGTATGATGTACAAGGGCTTTTTCTCTACTCTTCTTCCCATCACCCATCTCCACTTTATGATCCCAAAATGATCAATCCTACAATAACTCACTTCCTCCAACACTGCCTGTTACCCCCCACCTGTCCCAAACAATGCTTCTAAAGAGAACTGAATGAGTAGGCAGTGCCCCAAAGGAAGCACTGTCACTGAGCTCTATTTGGTGTGGACTCTCTGATGTGACACTAGTTGGGACTTCGTCCTGAAGCTTTTGCCACAGTCACTGCATCCATAAGGCTTCTCGCCTGTGTGGATCCTCTGATGGATTGTAAATCCTGATTTACAAAGGAAATCTTTACCACAGTCAGGACACTGATAAGGTTTCTCTCCTCTGTGCATTCTCTGGTGCTGATTGAGCGTTGAGCTCTGACAGAAGCTTTTTGCACAGTCCCGACACGTATAGGGTTTTTCACCCGTGTGGATTCTCTGATGCTGGAAGAGTGTAGAGCTCCGACTGAAGCTTTTGCCACATTCAGCACATATGTTTGGTTTCCCTCTGGTGTTGATTTTGTGGTGGACGATAACATTTTGGGGTTTGCTGAAATCTCTTTCAGATTGAGTTGATTTATACCATTTCTTCGCTAGAAATCTTTCCTGCTTGCTCTCTGGTCTATGCTGACTCTCACAGGCTGTCCCTTGATCAGAAAAATGGAAAATATTGGCTTTGGCGATCCCTGGTAACTTCCCATGTGGTTTCAGTTCCTCAGGATACTCCTGATGAGTATCCTTCTCCTTTCTTTCTCTCGGAATCCTATCACCAGCTGGAACAGAAAGAGAATCCAGCCATGATTAATACTCTGCACTTTTGAGAAAAAAATAGAGTTGTGAATATTGTGTCATAAATCAGCCACTGTCTGTAACCTTGAAACTACAAATTGGTTATAGGAGAAAACTTAAACAGGGTGCATGACTGGTGAGAAGATGGGGATTTAGGGATGCTGGTGTGGACATTTCACTATTTTCCTTCTATCTTTTGAAAGCTTTGACAGGTTTATCAGTAGTGGAGTCAGATTTTGCTTGGGGACAGTGATTTGTTGGACTTTATCAAGAGTCACTGACAGAAATTTCCACACCACTTGAGACATACCCCACGTGCCACAGGTGTGATGTTCACAGAAGGGTGTGTACGTGTGAGCGTGCCTGTGTGCGAGGAGAGAGAGAGTGGGAGAGAGAGAGATAGGGGAGTCTATTTATTTGTTTTTTCCATTTAAACAAAAATGCTTTCTCATAACAATAACCAAGGGAGGGGGCATTTTGATAGAAATGTTTATATATTTTTTAATATACTGAGTATATTGATAGTACAGTCTTCCTAGACTCAGAGGAGGAGAGTTGAGATGAAGGCCTTGCAAGGAGGAAAAATGTATCCTGACCTAAGAAACTGTTTTTGAGAATACTTTTCATCTGGTAAAAACTGGTCCATACTTAAGGAGGGAAAATTGTACTGAAGACATTTTTGTAAATGATGTCTGGTATGCATGTTTGGTAGTATCAATAGAATGGTGAGTTCCAACAGGTAGGGAACTCTTTCCAAGCTTTCCTTCAGCTGGGCAGCAGAAACTTAACAAGTGGCTGAAGCAATCATTAAGAGGTCCTTTTTACACATCAGTACATGTGTGTATGTGCTGGGAGAATATGAAATGTACTGACCTGGAGTTTCCCTTCCCTCAAAATCCCAAACAGAACCATCCCCTAACAACTCTTAATTTCTTCCCTTCATTTGAGAGATACACCCTTTCTCCATCTTCCACTCATCTGACAGAGGTCCTGTGGGTTTTTCTTCTCTGTTTCTCAAAGTGGGAGGCTGAACCACTTCTGAATTATAATGTGTTTATGAAAAATTGGTAGTATGTGCACAATAATAAGAGTTTTTCTCCATTTCGAATTCTCAAAGGATAAATTTACAATTGCCAGGCGAGTTTTTTTATATAGGTGGAAGAAAATCAACATAACGCTCAGTATCACAATGTATAAATTACTCCGAATGAAACCCAAGAAAAGGTTCTGTCTCTGCCAGTGTCCAATAGAGCCATGTAGATGAGAGAAGGCAAAACTATAAGCAATTACAACTTTTTTGGAATTCTAGCTATTTACTTCAGTCACTGAAGGTTTCTGATTTGTTTTAATGTATTCCTTACCTGTGTGGTCACCCCTTAGCAATTCCCTTTCCACTGGGTCCTGTAAATACAGGACAGACAGCTCCTCCCCTTCCTCCATTGATGATATCTCTTCAATTTGGAGAATTAGACAGCCTGCTTGTGGGAAGGAAAAAGTGCAATATCACAATCTGACATAGTTTTGTCAAATGCTTTTTGAAAAAGAAAGTTCCCTGATTTTCTTTGCTGGGGATTGAGGAGAGAGATGTTTACTCCAAACACATGTGGAAAATAATCACAGAGACTATGAGAAATTAAATATTCTAATGCAAAGTATGTTGTGCTGTCTTCTGTGAAGTTCTTGCTTCTCTTTCCCCAAGATACTAAAATCAAGTTATTTTGCATCCAACAGGTATCATACAGTATCTCTTCTACCCTTAGAAGTAACTTCAAATTTACCTGGGAATACACAATGTTAAGTAGCTGATATTTTAGATTATAGAAACCATAACAATCCCACTAAAGTTTCAACTAAATATACAGAGATTTATCACTGCTTCTTTGTTTACAGGCAGATGTGCAGCAAGACACTCACTGAAAATAAAACACAGGCCCAGATTCTTAGGTGGTGCAAATCAGCATAGTTTTAATTTACATCAGCTGAGGATCTGACCTAATAATATAACATACGTCAGTAAACTATAAACTAAAAGGTTAGGAAATTTATGGATTAAAGGATGGAAATTAAAGAGATAAACCAACTTCCTTAGCTGTACAAGGCTCTTCGTCTGGTGACACAATGAAAGAAACAACAACTGAACAATTAAAATTCCCACAAACCCTTGCTGTCTGCTACAAAGTAGCTTTGTGCTACTCCTGCTTTCCCTGAGGTTTAAACAGAATTCGCCAGACTGTTTGCTTTAAAACTTAAAGCTAAACATTCCGTGTTGTGATTCTACAGCCTCTGCCCCTGATTGGTTCCTTTGATGATATTATAACCTGTATGCTTCCTGTTTTAATACCCTGGTCACATGACACAGGACATCATTCTATGTGTTATGTCATCTGCAGGAGAGTCAGGGATCTACACACGCAGACACTCCAAAGTCAAGGACAGTATTAAACAGTTTAGATAGAAGAACCACAGCACCTGAGGCACAAGACAAGACGTAAGACCTTACTAAACTTGTGGAGAGTCCAGATACTTTCACTTGTTTTCAAAGAAAAGTGGAATCCACTCTCACTCATTATTAAAAGCCACAAAGCACCCCACCTAAAAGTGCCATCCCAGAAGGCCCTCCAAAGGAGTCATTTCCAGAAGGGGAGACACCATAATACAATAATTCCTAATGTGTGTATGGAAAAGTATGTATATCTATTCTTCTCCTATGCTCAGAAAGTCCTGGGCATAGAGGAATTAGTGCTGTGTTTGGGTTTCTACCTCCCTTGTACATAGCTGGTAAGTTTTGTGTAGGTCCTTGAATGACATATTTCACAAGCAATTGAGCTGTAATGCCAGTATCCAGAAGCATGCCCACTGGATAAAATGATTCTGTATTTCAGCTCCTCTCCTCACTGTGTTTTTAGTTCTACTCTCCTCTGATCCCTATTGTCCACACTTGAACAGACATTCATGACTCAAAATCCCCTGTAACATTTAGAAAATACTCAAAGTTTGTTTGCCAGAAGAGAAGACACAGCACTCACTGTACAAGTAGTCCGCTTTCAATGAGTCTGCTCAAGCTTCTGGAAACAGTTCACAGTGGGTATGCTCATGAGATTGCCTGTTGGCTTTATTTAGTGAAAACAAACCAGTTAAATTAGCTGCTTATGCCTGACAAAGATGACTGGGAGCAATTTAATTACATGACAGTGCTGATTGCTTTTTCAGCTAGTGTAATGACTCAAAGTGAGAAAAAAATTAAAACTGTGGCTTAACAGAAAAAGAGAGATTTGCTGTAGTATGTGGCATTGTCCACAGTAGGAAATTTCCTTATTCATTTTTCAGCAGCCATGCAGCAGCCAACAGCATTACTGGCAGAGTAAACTGTATCCTTAAGCTCTGAGCAGGATTAATTGACCTGATAGTAAAAACGTAAAATGCTTCAGCTTGTCCTCCTGGTGTCCGTCTCCTTGAAATATGTCCTTCTTTTCTGTTGCAATGCTGGAAAAGGCCTGCAGTGACTGTTCTCCCTCTTTTTCTCACGTTGAGGATATTGCAGTGTTGTACTGCAACCAAATCGCTGATTTCCACTGCCCTGCTGCTCAGCAGTGGGTGGTACAGTTGTGCGTCAACCACTCTAAACTCCAAAAGATAATGTTTCTTGTTTCATTGGTATCTTTCCACAGCCTGCATTTGCCCACTGGCCTCAGGATGGTTGTACTGTATGTATCTAGCACTAGGTTACATGTCGCCGGTCTAATATTGCTGCTTACCAATGTTGCTGGGATTACATTGCAGCACTCCACAATCCAGCTGGAATCAAATTGGTCATCGATAAAATAGCATAAGTGCAAAAATGGCAGTTGAATGGCTGGCAGCGTTCTGCTGCAGCATATGCACACTTAGTCTTTGGATTTGCTAAAGTCACACTGCGGACACCTTCCTCTTCATTGGAAGTCTCTACGTCCTCAGTCACTGCATGTACTGCTGCTTTTTGATTCCTGGGGTAGCTGTGGCATTGGGACATACAGTGGTTCTGTTTTCCACACCCCTTGCACTGGGTATTTTTCTTTCTTATGTTTTATGTTTCTTTCCACGGTATATACACTGACCATGATGCCGGCATTCTTGATCAGCCTGTCTCTGTCCTGCTTCCTGAGATCCATTAGCTTGAGCCAGTGTACTTTATTCTGAACCAGTGGCTGCCATTGTTTTGATCCTTTTGGGGTTCAGTTGCCCTTGCTGTTAGGGTGCATTTTTCCAGGGTTAGATCTATTTTTCTCAACAATTTCTCCAGTAAACTGGAACCATGTGTCCCACAAATAATGCTGTCTCTAATTAGGGAATCTTTAATGCCTCCAAAGTCCCATGTGGATACCAGAGTTCCCATCTATTCCCTCTTCTGCTTCTTGGTTTCAGGGTTTAAAAAAAACAGTACCCCTATACAGTTTCATTCTGTCTGGGGTCACAGAACTCATCAAATATTTTTATCAGATGTTCCAATTTTTCAGGTATTTTTAGTGGTAACAATGTCTCACTCACTTCTCTTCTGTTTTCCACCAATGAGACAGTAGAAAAGCTTTAGCTTCAATTTCTCATCTTTGTCCCACATGGTAAACGCTGTATACAGATTCAGTTCTTGCTTCCATGGTTATGCAAGGTTTTTTGTCCAGAAATCCAGTATTCCCAGCAATGCTGGGTTTACCATGGCACCAGTGGGGCCATGGCACCGGGCCCAGAGTCAGAAGGAGCCCAGGCCAGCCCGATCCCCCGGCTGGCTTTGAGCCAGCAAGGAAAGCTGCCCCCGCCCCTGCTCCACCCCAGCCCCACCTCTTCCCACCCCTGCTCTGCCCCAGCCCCGCCCCCACTCTGCCCCTTCCCCCTCAAGTCCCCGACCCTTAGCTACGCATCCCGGGGGACTGTGGGAAGTGGAGCAACCCGGTCCCAGCCCGCTCCGCCGGTTCCCAGCCATGCCGCCGGTGAGTGCTAGGGGGCGGTTCCCTCCTCCCCCAAAGTCTGGGAGCCAGGGGAGCAGAGCAGAGCAGGCTAGGGCTGGGTCGCTCCACTTCCCACTGCCCTGTGAGTGCGGGGGCAGGCCCACCCTGTTATCACCGGGCAGCAGGAAGTGGAGTGACCCGGCCCCAACCCACTCCTCTCTGCTGGCTCGTGCTAGGGGTGATTTCCCCTCTGCCCCCAAGCCTGGGGAGGAGATGGAGTGGTGGGGAAGGGGCATGGTATGGAGAAGAGAAGGGGATGGGGAAGTGGGGGCAGGAGGAAAGAGGCAGTGGGGAAGGAAGGGAGTGGAATGAGGAGAGATGGAGCGGTGGGGAAGGGGCATGGTATGGGGAAGAGAAGGGGATGGGGGAAGTGGGGGCAGGGAGAAGAGGCAGGGAGGAAGGAAGGGGGTGGGATGGGGAAGAGAAGGGGATAGGGTACGCCGGGGCAGGGGGGAAGCTGGAGCCCAGCATGTGGCATCCCCTTGGCAGAAGCTGGGGCTCCCCTGTTAAGCAGGCCCATAGAACCCTCACCCTGACAAGCCCCACCTCCCCTGCATCCGTACCATCCCGATGAGCCCCCCGCCCCAGACACCCTCCCCACTGAGCTCCAATCACCTGCACCTGGACCCCACCCAAATTAACCCCACTTCCTCTGCACCTAGACCCCCCCCCCCGCTGAGCCTCAAACACCTTCACCTGGATCCCCTGAAGAGTCCCATTGCCCCTGCACCTCGAACCCCCCAATGAGCTTCTGTGCATCCAGATCTCCCACTGAGCCGCCAGCACCAATATTGCCCCACAGAGAACTCTCTTACCCCCACCTGGCTGGATCCCCCCACAGTAAGCCCCTCTGCAATTGGATCCTGCTGCCAGGCTGAGCCTGCTCACCCACACCTGGTGTGCCTGGCACAGGGGGGCAGGGCCCCAGGGTGTTTCTGGGCCAGGCCTCACCCTTGCACTGTGTCAGGGTTGGGTGCAGCCTCACTGCCGAGTCCCTGTCCCAGGGTGGGGTGGGGGGGAGGTTGCAGGGTGATCTCCCACCTCCATGCAACCAGTGGCCTGTGCTACCCACTGCCATTTTGGAGCCTCCATATTTATTTATTGACAAATAAAATTTGCAGAATTTTAAAATATTATGCACAGAATTTTTAATTTTTTTGGTGCAGAATCCCCTCAGGAACATGAGGTGCTGTGCAGCTGTGATGGTGGGACTGTGAGGAAGGTGGTGGGCAGTGGGGAGGTCTATGGGCGGGGTGCATTGGGCGACCAGTGTGTTGTGCAGGGTGCTGTGCAGTCGTGGTGGGAGGCCAGCGGGGGAGATCTCTAGGAGGGGTGGGGGCTGGGCATAGAGATCTGCGGTGGAGGTCTCTGGGCGAGGGAACGCTGGGCATAAGGGTGGGGCACTGGGCAGGGGGGCGGTATGGTGCGGGCCTGCCCTCATGGGGAAGGGGCATGCTGGCAGTACAGGGCTGGGCAGGCCAGTGTGCGTCCGGCAGCTACAGGTTTGTAAACAGTGCCCTCCTGCTGAGCTGTGCACAACGGGGCTGCTCCTGCCATGCTGTGCCTCATTGCCCCCAGCCCGCCCTTCACTCTGGAGACTGACCATCCCGCCCCCACCCCCCCGCACCTTGCCCCATGGGGGCCCACAAATACGTTTGGCCGGGCCCACAAAAAGTTAATCCGGCCCTGATTCCCAGGCATCCATGGTGCAGGTTTGCATTGTTTCTAAGTTTGCCTTTCACTCACACAGTTTCTTCTGTGCTATAGGTCTCACTGGCTGACCACTGCCCCCTTGTTTCACGTACAGCGTGCTGAGTAATAACACCAGGATTCCATGTTTCTAAAACTAAATTAGTTCTTTATTAGGAGAACTATTTAGAGAAATGCTGCAACTGCAGCTAACATTCTAGCCATGTGCACACAGAGTTGCTTCCTAGTGCCTCCTTCAAATTCTTCCCTCCTGCAACCTGTGTCTCTCTCTCTCCAAGTTCCATGAAGGTTACTACAACCAGTGGTTTTCAATATTTTCCGTATCAAGGTATTCCTTGCTAGAACTTCCCCTCCCTAGGGAATCATGACCCCCAGGTTGAAAACCCATGATTTGGAAAATCAGTTTAACCCCTTTTTTGGATCAGGAAAGACTGAAATTAGTTTTGTTTTCTCATATTTGACACAATGTTTGCAAAATATTGTGTGTGATCAATGTTTGGGTCTGTAGAACATTCAGAAGCAATTCATTGTGAGTTTTAAATATTCAAACTGTGTTGGTTAGTTGTTATTGGACATATAGATCACATGGTATTGGTTCTGTTCCCTGAGTGGATGAGTGTAACTCTTAGAATAAGGTTTTCTCTCAGAATACTGTAGTGTAGGTGTTCAGTAATTGATTTCTATTAATTAAAATCTGGATGACCTTGAAAGATCTGAATGACCTTGAAGACTGGCATGACAGAAATGGGATGAAATTCAATACAACAAAATACAAGGCCATGCTCTTAGGTTCTAATAATAACTTCTGCTATAATCTGGGGACTCATCAGTTGGAAGCGACAGAGGAAGAGAGTGAGACATGGGTGACTGGGTCAATCAAAGGATGGCTGTAAAAAGGCAAATGTGGTTTTAGGATGTATGAGGCATTTTCGGCAGAGATAGAGAAGTATTAATGCCATTGTACAAGGCACTGATAAGACCTCCTTTGGAATACTGATCAACTACATTGAAGAAAGACGAATTTAAACTGGAACAAGTGCAGAGAAGAGCTACTAGGATGATCAGGGGAATGAAGGGCCTATCTTATGAGAGCAGCCTGGAAGACCTTGGCTTGTTTAGTCTGGAAAAAAGAAGGCAGAAAGGGGATTTAAGTGTGCTCGATACATTGGGAGTGGGGAGGTAAATACCAGCGATGGTGAAGAGCTATTTAAGTCAGAGGACAATGTTGGCACAAGGACAAATGGATATAAACTGGCCATGATCAAACTCAGGCTGGAATTTAAAAGACAGTTTTTAACCATCAGCGGGGTGAAGTTCTGGAACAGCCTCTCAAAAGGAGTTGCGGGGGCAAACAATTGAATTTGTTTAGAGAGCTGGACAAATTTATGAGTGCAATTGTATGATGGGGTTGATTGTGATGGTAGGGGATAGGGCTCAACAGCCCTTGGGATCACTTCCTGTTTATGTCTTATGTCCCTAAAAGCTCATGCTTCCGGGTTTCAGCTGGCCACATGAAAGGGTCTAGGAAGAGATTTTTTCCCACACAAACACTGTATTTGGGGAGGGGGGTTTTATCTCCTTCCTCGGAAGCATCAGGGATGGCCATGGCTAAGATGGCATACTGGACAGGGCTCTGAGGTGGCACTGACCATTCTCTCTCTCAGAGTCCAGGAAAGCTGGCTGTATTTTAAAGAATCCTTATTGAGGTTGCAGGAACAAACCATCCCAATGTGTAGAAAGAATAATAAATATGGCAGGCGACCAGCTTGGCTTAACAGTGAAATCCTTGCTGATCTTAAACACAAAAAAGAAGCTTACAAGAAGTGGAAGATAGGACAAATGACCAGGGAGGAGTATAAAAATATTGCTCAGGCATGCAGGAGTGAAATAAGGAAGGCCAAATCACACTTGGAGTTGCAGCTAGCAAGAGATGTTAAGAGTAACAAAAAGGGTTTCTTCAGGTATGTTAGCAACAACAAGAAAGTCAAGGAAAGTGTGAGCCCCTTACTGAATGAGGGAGTGACAGAGGCTGTGAAAAAAGCTAATGTACTCAATGCTTTTTTGCCTCTGTCTTCATGAACAAGGTCAGCTCCCAGACTACTGCACTGGGCAGCACAGCATGGGGGGGAGGAGGTGACCAGCCCTCTGTGGAGAAAGAAGTGATTCAGGACTATTTAGAAAAGCTGGATGAGCACAAGTCCATGGGGATGGATTCGCTGCATCCGAGGGTGCTAAAGGAGTTGGCGGATATGATTGCAGAGCCATTAGCCATTATCTTTGAAAACTCCTGGCGATCGGGAGAGGTCCCGGATGACTGGAAAAAGGCTAATGTAGTGCCCATCTTTAAAAAAAGGGAAGAAGGAGGATCGGGGAACTACAGGCCAGTCAGCCTCACCTCAGTCCCTGGAAAAATCATGGAGCAGGTTCTCAAGGAATCAATTCTGAAGCACTTAGAGGAAAGCAAAGTGATCAGGAACAGTCAACATGGATTCACCAAGGGCAAGTCATGCCTGACTAACCTAATTGCCTTCTATGAGGAGATAACTGGCTCTGTGGATGAGGGGAAAGCAGTGGACGTGTTATTCCTTGAGTTTAGCAAAGCTTTTGATATGGTCTCCCACAGTATTCTTGCTGGCAAGTTAAAGAAGTATGGGCTGGATGAATGGACTATAAGGTGGATAGAAAGCTGGCTAGAATGTCGGGCTCAACGGGTAGTGATCAATGGCTCCATATCTATTGGCAGCCGGTATCAAGCGGAGTGCCCCAAGGGTCGGTCCTGGTGCCGGTTTTGTTCAATATCTTCATTAATGATATCTAGGATGGTGTGGACTGCACCCTCTGCAAGTTTGCAGATGACACTAAACTGGGAGGAGTGGTAGATATGCTGGAGGGTAGGGATAGGATACAGAGGGACCTAGACAAATTAGAGGATTGGGCCAAAAGAAATCTGATGAGGTTCAATAAGGACAAGTGCAGAGTCCTGCACTTAGGAAGGAAGAATCCCATGCACTGCTACAGACTAGGGACCGAATGGCTAGGCAGCAGTTCTGCAGAAAAGGACCTAGGGGTTACAGTGGACGAGAAGCTGGATATGAGTCAACAGTGTGCCCTTGTTGCGAAGAAGGCTAACGGCATTTTGGACTGTATAAGTAGGGGCATTGCCAGCAGATCGAGGGACATGATCATTCCCCTCTATTCGACATTGGTGAGGCCTCATCTGGAGTACTGTGTCCAGTTTTGGGCCCCACACTACAAGAAGGATGTGGAAAAATTGGAAAGAGTCCAGCGGAGGGCAACAAAAATGATCAGGGGACTGGAGCACATGACTTATGAGGAGAGGCTGAGGGAACTGGGATTGTTTAGTCTGCAGAAGAGAAGAATGGGGGGGGGGATTTGAGAGCTGCTTTCAACTACCTGAAAGGGGGTTCCAAAGAGGATGGATCTAGACTGTTCTCAGTGGTACCAGATGACAGATCAAGGAGTAATGGTCTCAAGTTACAGTGGCGGAGGTTTAGGTTGGATATTAGGAAAAACTTTTTCACTAGGACGGTGGTGAAGCACTGGAATGGGTTACCTAGGGAGGTGGTGGAATCTCCTTCCTTAGAGGTTTTTAAGGTCAGGTTTGATGAATCCTTGGTTGGGATGATTTAGTTGGGGATTGGTCCTGCTTTGAGCAGGGGGTTGGACTAGATGACCTCCTGAGGTCCCTTCCAACCCTGATATTCTATGATTCTATTCTTGGCTGACTGGTTCTTTCTCACAAGCTCAGCATCTAACTGATTGCCATCTGTGGGGTTGGGAAGGAATTTCCCCCCAGGTCAGATTGGCAGTGACCTTGGTGATTTTTTTGCCTTCCTGTGCAGCACATGGGTGAATGTCACTTGCCAGAGTTATCTGGATATATCCAAGTTAATAATTTCCCTTCTATTGCGGGGGCATGCAGCCCTGGTGAACCTCGGTCCCTCCCAGTCTCTGCCTGTGGCCCATTATAGTCTAGTCTCCTGAGGGCTGTAATGTTTTAGTCTAATTTCAGTTTTTGGGTTTAGTGTGTGGGTGTTGGGTGGCGTTGGTTGCCTGTGATATACATGAGGTCAGACTAGATGACTTGGTGGTCCCTTCTGCTCTTAAACTCTATGACTATTACTCTAATTGTGTCTAAATCTCACTTCAAATTTGCTATTTATATGATTATTCCTTCCGGTGAACTCATTTGCTAGACTGTTTTTAGAAAGGAAACACAAAAGGGGCACAAATGCAACAACACTAATTGAACTGTGTATTTGCGCAAATGTTCATGGAAAATACTGTGAAGTATTTGATAGCTCTCTGAGAAACTTACCAATGTTACTGGTAAAATACAATAGCCAATACAAGAAACTTGGAAGGATACAGAAATACAAGCCTCAAAAGGATAATATTTGAGGGATGGCCGGAGGCAAAGAGAAAAATCTTGTCAATTCCGCATCATTACTGCTCTGTTTGTGATGCATTAGCAGCTGATGTAATTCTTAAAAGAAAGAACATGTGTTTTCAAGCAAAATGAGAAAAGAACTGCTATGTCACATTTATGAAGGATGAGTGAAATGTGGTATTACACAAAAGGAGAGCCAGAGAACTCTTTTATTGGCTTAGAACTACACACAGACTGCTGATCCATTTTTGAAATGTTCAGTGTGTCAAATGTATTGATCACAACAACCTAAATAACCAATACATCCTCAGCAAGTGTCTGAAAGACCATGGCTAAGTATTGACTGACTTATTTTACTCTTAAGGCCAAGACTGTTTAGTGATAATTGACTAGCATTCACACAAGTTGAAGATGAGTCTTCTACAAGATACCCAGAGTGAAAAAGAGACTTGTCATCTGAAATCCATCTTCACAAAGATGGTTCTTGAGCAAGGCTGAGCCTGTGGCTTTTAGACACAGCTTGCTTCATAGGTGAGGAAGGAAGGAGCTGCAACAAGAGGCATTGTATTCAGCAGTCCCAAAAGTGGCAGCTAGTTGCTAGAGTACGTACCTGTGAGGGGTATCACTACTCACTCCCTGCTGCCTTTTTCTTAAATGATTTTTCCAGCCTGGCTGCTGATCACACGGCAGAGGAAGAAACAAGTGTTTGAACACCACTACATTCATGATACTGAAGAGATATACTTTTACAAGTATATCCTTTTACAAGGCTGGCCTCAGCAGTTTTGGAGTTATCTATTTGGTGTTACTTTGATTATGATGTTCTTGGGGCAGGGGCCTGTATTTATCTTTTAATCACATACAATGCCAAACACACTTTCAATACTAGCAGATAGTAGTTGTAATAGTAGTAGTTAATGGTACCATACAAGAAAAAAATATTTTTATGTCCATACCTCAAAAACAATTAAGGTTAACAGTTAACAACACTTTAAACTGAGGAATCCATTTATGTGTTTAATTGTGTTTACATATTTTGGGCATGGTTCTCATTTACTCTAGGGCCAGAGCTGTGTATAGGGACTTTAGTGTAAATAAGAAACAAGTCCTTTCATTTTATTATCCAAGTAGCTCCTGGCTCAGGTTCAAAAGACAAGTAAAGTATACAAAAGTAACACAGCAGTACAGAGATCAGTGGTGTAGTGAATAACTCAAATATCCTTTGCAGGAAAGACTAGAACAATGCCTGAGAGGCAATCAGAATTGCACTTATCTGGCTTTTCTCCTGGCAGTGTCCTTAATCCTCCTGCTCTAATCGAGATCACGAGTGATTACATTTTCAATGGAAATCAAAACAAATTGCTCTCGGTCTCTACTCACCTACAGTACAGACGGGAAAGGATGATTCTCCCAGTTTTTTCCCCTAAGTGTATTTCCCCTGTTGAAAGTGTTTCCCCTCAATTTATTGCTACAGGATTTTCCACGCAGGCTCACTTCCTCAAATTTTTCTCTCAATGGCTGTTTTCCAGTGACTGTTTCCATGGTTCAAAGATATTTCTCTCAGGATTTTTCTCACAGGCTGTTTCCCTAGGATGCTTACCCTTCTCATTATTACTTCCCTAAGGGTTTTCCTCACAAACTTTCTTTGAGGATTATACACCCATTCAGTGATGATTCCCCTAAGGGCTTTCCACCCAGGCTTTCCCCCTTCCCCCTAAGGATTTTTCAACTGTTCCAGGGTTTTACCTCTTCTGTTCAAAGAAATTAGTGATGTTGTTTCATTTAAAAATTTTATTTTTAATTTATTGTAGTATAGCTGCCCAACTTCCCCTCTCTGGTTGTAGCTGCAACATATCCAAAGGTCATGGCTAGGAGGTGGGGGCAGGGATTTACATAGATTTTTTTCTGTAATGTCAAAAAAGGGGTAGAGATGAGATTTTTTTCACACAACATTCCCACTTGTCAACTAGGAGGGCTACATTAATTCTTTGGCTTTGATAGGAAGGGGAAAGTTGGTCCAGTGACTGAGAGGCAATTAGGATATGGTATATTCCATTTGCCAGAGTGCCACTCCCAAAGCCATACAAAAACAAACTGGTTAGGTGCAGAATTTCAGCACCCGCTGTTGCTCACTTCTGGGAGAGTCAGGCCAAAGTGGACTTTTTCCAAAGAGTAATTGGGAGTACTGAGTGCTGAAGTTCTGTTACCGCCCAAATACACACGCCTTGTTGTGACATAGGGCACAGGAGACCTTCATTTCTGATGCATCAGTGCAAATCATGGTTTTGTTTGCTCTGGTGCTGTTACATCAATCTAGTTACGCCAGTGCCTGACACCCCAATGTAAAGAAGACCTCAGTGAAATGCAGCCATATCACTTCACATTCACAAAGTTAACTTAACTGTTTTTAATTAAAACTTATATTCTGCAGAAATTGATGAGACCACCACAGAAGTGCTGGTACAGTATAGTTATCGAACCTTGCTCAGCCTGACCCCCTGCAAACAATCATAAATTGTGACTGTTAAGAGCAGTATTTAAAGAGCTGCATACAAGAAGCTATTTACAATGCACAACAATAAGTTTCATACAGGACTAGTGCTTCATATTCTTGAGCATCATCTACTGGCATCTTATCAATGAACTATTTATATTTATACAGACTTCTCTCGTTAATAGAGCACTTCGGTAACAATTACCGAGATTTACATTTTTACTAAACCAAACTGTTCAACCCTACTTTCTAGTGACACTGAAAACTGCACATTAAATCAGAGCTTTCATAATAACCATTAAAAATCTTACTGTGCATTACTTATCAGCAATAAGCAAATTCAGATCAACTGTCAAATTTCCATGGCTGTGCCAGGAGATGTATGTAGTGGAATTATGCCCTCAGATGAAAGCATGACTCATATTTACTTCAGTAGGAGCCAAGTGTGTATCTGGGGACACAGTTTGTCCACTGAGTGTAAATATTGTGCATTGTCAGACATGCCTACGAAGAGATTGTAGCAGAGTTAATTTGTGCGCCTAAGAGCTAAGGGACAAAGACAAAGAGAATGTGTATACACCATTCATCTTAGACATCTCATAAAGCAGGGAAATATATTTACAAGTGTAATGCCTGAATGTCTAGAGAAGAGTAACTGAATCATAGTACTGAGCTCAAGCAAAGGCACAGATTGGAAATAAAGGGCAAGAGAGTGGCTGTGATGGTCACTATTTTGCAGTTTCATGTCCAATGCCATACTAATTCCTGGAAGCCAAGAACATATATACCCCATTACAGATTGCCATATGGTGGAATATAGGATCCTTTTATACTGACATGTATGTTTTACAAGGTGTTAAATGCAAGCCCCTAGTACTGAAGAGCAGAGGTTGTTGACCTTTTAAAGTTTGCAATCAGCAAAATGGCTGAAAAACCGTCCTGTGACCCACTATATTCCACAATCCTTGCAGATAAAAATTAGTATTCGATTTGGTTCACAGGACAATTTTTCATCATTTTGTGGGTTGCAGATCAGAAAAGGTGGGGCTGAGGAGGCTCAGGTGGAGGAGACTTCTCTCTCACCCCTTTCCTTGCTCACTTCCCAATAACCTCAGAGTGCTGTGATTGGCACAGCAAATCCACTATGAGTCAGTGAGTTCACAAGGTCCTGTGTCTTAGCATTGTCCCCCATACCTACAGCTACTGAGCCAGAGACCTCATAAAAGGTTTGGACTTTCACATAAGCTCAGGAAGGTAGAGATTACGCTCCATTGACCTCCGAGCCTCTGCCTTGACATGAGGCCCAGCTGATGAAGAACTGAGCCAATAATGTCACAGAGAACTTTCCTTTGACATCAGACCAATTCATGATTTCCCAGAGGCCTGCCCCTGATTTGAGACTAGCAGGAGTTGGAGATGAAGCTGGTAGCTGTGCCAAGGGTCAAAGCCAGAGCTGGGAGCCAGAAGTCACGCCAAGGGTCAAAACCAGAAGCCATGTCAAAGGTCGCAGGTGGAAGCCTGGAACCGGAAGCCATGCAAAGGTTCGGAGCCAAAGCTGGGAGCCAGGAGCTGCACTAAGGGCAGAGCTGGGAACTGGTAGCCACACCAAAGGTGAGAGTGGGGCTGGAAGCCACGCTTAGGGTTGGAGTCGGAGCCAGAGCCAGAAGCCATGCCAAGGGTCGGAGCTGGAAGCCTGGAGCTGGAAGCTGCACCAAGGGTCAGAGCCAGAGCTGGAAGCCAGGAGGTGCACCAAGGGCCAGGAGCCACAGCCATGGTCAGGGCCAGGAGCTAGGATCCACACCAAGGGTTGGAGTCAGAGCCACACCAAGGGTCAGAGCCAGAGCCGGGAGCCATGCCAAGGGTCAGAGATGGGAACCAGAAGCTACACCAAGGCTCAGAACAGGAGTCAGAGCCAGAACCGGAAGCCACGCCTAAGGGGCAGAGCAGGGCCGGAAGCCACGCCAAGCCGCAGAGCAGGGCCGGAAGCCACGCCAAGGGTTGGAGCCAGAGCCAGAAGCCATGCCAAGACTACTGTTTGCAGTTTCCTCATCTGCCCTAGTGATGTAGAGGGTAAGGTTCTTGCTTGCAACCCTACGGGTCTGGTGGATTTGAAAACCTGTGGTGCCCGACACATAAGAAAAAATCTGTGCAACTAATACAACTGCCCTGACACCAAATCAATGGAAAAAAATTAAAATAGCATGTATAGACATGAGTCAGAAAAGTTTGATAACAGAAATAAATTCCTGGAAGCCTGCTCATATCAGAAGAGGCACAATTATAAACAAACTAGGGAAATACAACGTAGATGGAGCTATAAGGTGGGTGCATAATTGACTGAAAAACTGTTCTCAGAGAGTAGTTATCAGTGGTTCAAAGTCATGCTGGAAGGGCATAATGAGCGGGGTCCTGCAGGGATCAGTTTTGGGTCTGGTTCTGTTCAATATCTTCATCAATGATTTAGATAATGGCATAGACAATACACTTATAAAGTTTGCAGGTGATACTAAGCTGGGAGGGGTTGCAAGTGCTTTCCTAGAATATCAAGGTTGGAAGGGACCTCAGGAGGTCATCTAGTCCAACTCCTTGCTCAAAGCAGGACCAATCCCCAGACAGATTTTTACCCAGTTCCCTAAATGGCCCCCTTCAAGAATTGAACTCACAACCCTGGGTTTAGCAGGCCAATGCTCAAAACACTGAGCTATCCCTCCCACCCCTTTGGAAGACAGGATTAAAATTCAAAATGATCTGGACAAACTGGAGAAATGGTCTGAAGTAAATAGGATGAAATTCAATAAGGACAATGCAAATCCACTTAGGAAGGAACAAACAGTTGCACACATACAAAATGGGAAATGACTGCCTCGGAAGGAGTACTGTGGAAAGGGATCTGGGGGTCATAGTGGATCACAAGCTAAATATGAGTCAATAGTGTAACACTGTTGCAAAAAAAGCAAACATCATTCTGGGATGTATTAGCAGGAGTATTGTAAGCAAGACACGAGAAGTAATTCTTCCGCTCTACTCCGTGTTGATTAGGCCTCAACTGGAATATTGTTTCCAGTTCTGGGCGCCACATTTCAGGAAAGATGTGGACAAATTGGAGAAAGTCCAAAGAAGAGCAACAAAAATGATTAAAGGTCTAGAAAACATGACCTATGAGGGAAGACTGAAAAAATTAGGTTTGTTTAGTCTGGAAAAGAGAAGACTAAGAGGGAACATGATAACAGTTTTCAAGTACATAAAAGGTTGTTACAAGGAGGGAGAAAAATTGTTCTTAATCTCTGAGGACAAGAAGCAATGGGTTTAAATTGCAGCAAAGGCAGTTTAGGTTGGACATTAAGAAAAACTTCCTAACTGTCAGGGTGGTTAAGTACTGGAATAAATTGCCTAGGGAGGTTGTGGAATCTCCATCACTGGGGAATTTTAAGAGCAGGTTGGACAAACACCTGTCAGGGATGGTCTAGATAATCCTTAGTCCTGCCATGAGTGCAGGGGACTAGACTAGATGACCTCTCGAGGTCCCTTCCAGTTCTATGATTCTATGAATTACTCTAGAATTTTCAGGTTTTAAGGAAATTACACTTTCTGTGCTTAATACTAGATAAAAGAAAATAAAGTGGAACCTTGTTAATTTTACATCTGCTAAGATAATGTGATGCTGTTTTTATAGACTATAGACTATACTGTTTTTAAAGACCAATATATCCTTAGGGAAAAAAACATTCTACTTGTTCACCTAAATAAATTCACTAATAAACGAGATAGTTTATCTTATGCTAGAAACAAGTATCCAAATAACAGGAACAAATTAACTACTGTTAGACCAATCACATTGAAATCTTTTGTTTATTAATACTGAACATATAAATCTCCTACTAAATTAAATGTAGTATATTAGTGCATGCAGAACATCAATAACAGGCAAGAGGCCATACAAATAACAGCAAGAGCTTCTCTACAGGTTTATTTAATAAAGAAGCTAAATTCCAGAGCAGAAAAGATGAATGATGGCCTATATGCCCCAGTTTTGATATACCTTTACTTCCTGCAGCACAGGGTCTGCTCAGCACTTAATGCTGCCCCGGCAGATAAACTGAGTTCCCTACGGTTTACTGCATGTGGGTCTTTCGGATGAGACCTTAAAATCAGAGATACTGCCTGTGGACATTACAGATCCCATTGTTCTTTTAATAAGAGCAGGGAATTGCCACAATATCCTTGCCCATAATTGCCTCTCCTCCCGTTGCTGAGCAGTATGTTGTGCTTCAGGTGCCTGTATCACATTAGTGTTGCAAGCCCAGTGCTTTAGGATAAAAGGCACAGCATAAAGCTAAAGTTAAGTATAAACAGGCAAAGGTGGAAATCAGTGGCATTCCATCAGCATAAAATTGGAATAGGCAGTGGTAAATCAGGCCCAAAATGTTACTAAGATGACCTCTGTGTCCCTTAATAAAGCAGTGTTTTAGCTAGATAGCGATGTCATTCAGTAAAGAGATTGGTGCTTTTTATCATTATAGGAGTTAAAGCAAATATCTAATCTTGTGAACAACAAGCAGCTGTTTCATAATTAACAAAAAATCAAAACTCAGTAGGAAATTGTTGTTTTTGGACTATGAGGACTGATGTCTGACAAGATAAATCTGAATTTACGTAATAATCATCATAACAGCTCAATGGAAGACTAATTTTACTGGACTTTAGTAAGGCTTTTGACATAGTCCCATGAGACATTTCCCTAAGCACACTAGGGAAATAGAACCTAGATTAAATTACTATAAAACTGGTTGGAAGACCATTCTCAAAGAGTAGTTATCAATGGTTCACTGTCAAACTGGGAGGATGTAACTAGTGGAGTCCCACAGGGGTCTGTCCTGGGTCTGGTACTATTCAATATTTTCGTTAAAAACTTGGATAATGGAGTGATGAGTATGTTAAAAATGTGCAGATTGGGTCAAAATGGGAGAGGTTACAAGAATTTTGGAAGACAAGATTAGAATTAAAAATGAACTTGATGAATTGGAGAATCGGTCTGATATCAGTAAGATGAATTTCAATAAAGACAAATGCAAAATACTATGAGATAGGAAGGAAAACTCAAAGGAACAACTTCAAAATGGGGAATAATTGGCTAGGTAGCAGTACTACAAAACAGATCTGGGTGATATTGTGGATTTCAAGTTGAATATGAGTCAATACTATGATGCTGTTTCAAAAAAATCAAATGTCATTCTGGAAAGTAACAGGAGTGTTATAAGTAAGACATTAGATGTAATTATTCTTCTCTACATGGCACTGGTGAGGCCTCAGATGGAGTAGCTTTGAGGTTCAGGGGTGCTGGAACAATTTGTATAGTGGGGGTGCAGAGAGCCATTTAACCAAACTGTAAATCCTGTATCTGATGGAAACCACTTCAAGGCAGGGAGTGCTGCAAGTAGGAAAAGCTTTCTAACTATAAGGATAGTTAAGCGCTGCAACAGGTTACCTAAGGAGGTTGTGGAATCCCCATCCTTGGAGATTTTTAGGAACAGGTTAGACAAACAGCTGTCAGGGATGGTGTAGTCCTGAGTCAGTGTTGGGGCTGGACTAGATGACCTCTCGAGGTCCCCTCCAGCCCTTTATTTTTATGATTATATGAAACCGTATTGTCAGTATGTGAGAACCAAAGAGACAAATGCTGAGAAACCACCTGAGTTTGTGAGGACCTTATTTTTCTGAGACCTTCTACCTTGGAAGGCAAATGATGGTCCCAAAATCCTCTTTTCCCACATTTTCCCCTAAGCCCATCACATCAAGTCCTCCTCATTCAGGTTAGAAGCAGAACACGCAAGATAATCAGATAACAGAACACTAAGACCTGTGGACCAAATTCTACTCTGTTAAACCAGTGTAAATGGACACTTCTGTAGAGTTAATCCAGATTTGCAGAGGTTTAACTGAAAGCAGAATTTGGCACTGTCACTAAATGTTAGTTGGAAGTGAGGAACTATTCATTTTAAAGGCTAAACAATACTTGATATGTGATAGCATGGGGAGGGATGAAAGGACATTGCTCTAGAAGTTCAGACACACTGGGGACAGAGCTGCACATGAATTATGTTTATTTTGCTTTGCTGTTGCTACCGTATTATGCTCAGACAGACCTTGTCAACTGCCTTGTTTTCAGAAGTATTTCTGCCACCTTGAGGCTACATTTCCCTTATTTTGAAATGCCTGATCTTATAATTAAATCTGAAATGCTGGACTAACTTAAGGGTCAGTTTGCTCTGAAGCCATGGTCTTCAAGAGCAACATCCTCTTTGTCTAATGTGACTGGTATTCTCAGCAGACCTGGTTCTCTGACTGACACCACTTTTTGTTCAGGAATTAGCTTAAATCTTGATGGACCCAATCTGAGCCTCCCTCCAGTGCACAGCTATTGGAGATGGCCCTGAGAGAAGGTGGAGGGTCCCTGCCTGTGGCCTTTAAAAATCCTATTCATCTCCCACAGCCCAGATTAGTCAACTGGGTCCTGCTCCTACAGGAGAGGAGAGGGATGAGATGTAAGTGTGAAACTAGATTTGCCAATATGCCAGTGAAATTCCATCCCAATATTGGCTATAACACTTATCGAAATATTATAGCCAATATTGTGATAGAATTTAATTAGGACAACTTTGACCTAGGACAGTATTCCTCATATGGGGATGCTTGGCTATTATTAACCAGTCAAAAAGTTTATTAATTCATCCAGAAGCACTCAAGTATACAATCAACAGTTTATATCAATCAAGGCAAGTACTAACACAAAATGCATATGCAGCCTTGTACATGATTAACATAGACCATTGTTGTGGTCCAGCAACTATACCAAGGAAAAATACAAATCAGCAAGATTTCTTTTTACATTTACTTATAATCATTAGTTATCAATTCTTTTGTACTTCTAGCACATTTATCTCACTTCTAGTAATTATCCAAGGAGTAAGGATGCATTTCTTTTCAGGCGCTTTAAGGAAAGTGGTCCCTGCTATTAGAGGTTTTTGGTCTGAAAGGGACAAATGGAAAATATCAAGAGCAATTGCTTAAAGCTATTGCCTAGGTCTTTCAAGCCAATTTGCTTGGGTTTACAAAGGAGAACATGAATATAGGATTTTTAGTTAAAATCCAAAATATGGTTACTTGAGTGTTACTAAAAATAGTGTGGACTCAACAAGATAACATTGCTATTTGTATTTAAAAAACAGAAGAAGAAACACAGTCTTTGAAATTAAATCTCACCACCTCTTCTTAGTTCTATAACCCTGGAGGAGGGGACAGCTGTTCACAAAGCTGGTCTGAGTGTCCCATAGTACTTTGGAATGCTACAGCTTATTTGTGGGTTAAGACAATCTTCTTCTTAGCCTATGTCTACATTTTAAGCGAGGGGTGTGATTCCCAGCTTGCATTAGACATTCTTGGCTAAATTGAATTAATGCACTAAAAATAGTGTAGATGTGGCAGCAGGGACTGTGGAGAGCAGCAGCAGCACAGCCTAGCTGTGGGTATGTCTACACTACGAAATTAGGTCGAATTTATAGAAGCCGGTTTTATAGAAATCGGTTATATACAGCCGATTGTGTGTGTCCCCACATAAAATGCTCTAAGTGCTCTAGTCGGCGGACCGCATCCACAGTACCGAGGCTAGCGTCGACTTCCGGAGCATTGCACTATGGGTAGCTATCCCACAGTTCCCGCAGTCTCCGCCGCCCATTGGAATTCTGGGTTGAGATCCCAATGCCTGAATGATGCAAAACAGTGTCGCGGGAGGTTCTGGGTAAATGTCGTCAGGCCCCTCCCCCTCCGTCAGAGCAACGGCAGACAATAGATTCGCGCCTTTTTACCTGGGTTACCTGTGCAGACAACATACCACGGCAAGCATGGAGCCCGCTCCACCATATGTCATCTGGGTGCCGGCAGACGTGGTACTGCATTGCTACACAGCAGCAGCAGCTAACTGCCTTTTGGCGGTAGACGGTGCAGCATGACTGGTAGCCTTCATCGGCGATCTGGGGGCTGGCAGCCGTGGGGCTGGCAGCCATAGGGCTGCATTGCACCAGCCCCTTGCCTTTTGCCTTTTGGCAGTAGATGGTGTATTATGACTGGTAACCGTCATCGTCGTCGTACAGCAGTGGCTGGAACTCCGTATGTCCCCCAGTCCCCCATCCCCCCAGTCATATTCTGCTGCCTTCACAATGACGATGATGGCTATCAGTCGTAGTATGCCATTTTCTGCCAAGCGCCCAGTATTTTCTGCTAAGCACCCAGAAGATGCCATGGGCGATCTGGGTGCTGGCAGACGTGGGGCTGCATTGCTACACAGCAGCAGCCCCTTGCCTTTTGGCAGTAGATGGTGTATTAAGATTGAGATCCGTCATCGTCATATTACGGTTCGATCAGAGGCACCTGGGCAGACATGCTCAGTCCTATTGAACCGTCTTGACGATGATGGCTATCAGTCTTAGTACACTAACTGCCAAGCACCAAGAATTTGCTGCCAAGCACCCAGAAGATGCTGAGGGCTATCAGTCATGCTGCACCGTCGTCCACCAGCTTAAGATGTAAAAAATAGATTTGTTCTGTATTCATTTGCTTCCCCCTCCCTCCGTGAAATCAACAGCCTGCTAAACCCAGGGTTTTGAGTTCAATCTTTGGGGGGGCCATTCTGTGTGACAGTTGTTTGTGTTTCTCCCTGATGCACAGCCACCTTTGTTGATTTTAATTCCCTGTACCTGTACGCCATGTCGTCACTCGCCCCTCCCTCCCTCCGTCCATCAGATACTAGTTTCGCGCCTTTTTTCAGACCAGACGCCATAGCTAGCACTGGGATCATGGAGCCCACTCAGATCACCCCAGCAATTATGAGCACTATGAACACCACGCGCATTGTCCTGGAGTATATGAAGAGCCAGGACATGCCAAAGCAAAACCAGGACCAGCCGAGGAGGCGATTGCAGCACGGCGACGAGAGTGGTGAGGAAATTGACATGGACATAGACCTCTCACAAGGCACAGGCCCCAGCAATGTGGAAATCATAGTGTTACTGGGGCAGGTTCATGCCGTGGAACGCTGATTCTGGGCCCGGGAAACAAGCACAGACTGGTGGGACCGCATCGTGCTGCAGGTGTGGGACGATTCCCAGTGGCTGCGAAACTTTCGCATGCGTAAGGGCACTTTCATGGAACTTTGTGACTTGCTTTCCCCTGCCCTGAAGCGCCAGAATACCAGGATGAGAGCAGCCCTCACAGTTGAGAAGCGAGTGGCGATAGCCCTGTGGAAGCTTGCAACGCCAGACAGCTACCAGTCAGTCGGGAATCAATTTGGAGTGGGCAAATCTACTGTGGGGGCTGCTGTGATCCAAGTTGCCAGGGCAATGAAAGACCTGGTGATATCAAGGGTAGTGACTCTGGGAAACGTGCAGGCCATAGTGGATGGCTTTGCTGCAATGGGATTCCCAAACTGTGGTGGGGCCATAGACGGAACCCATATCCCTATCTTGTCACCGGAGCACCAAGCCACCGAGTACATAAACCGCAAGGGGTACTTTTCAATGCTGCTGCAAGCCCTGGTGGATCACAAGGGACATTTCACCAACATCAAAGTGGGATGGCCGGGAAAGGTACATGATGCTTGCGTCTTCAGGCACTCTGGTCTGATACGAAAGCTGGAGGAAGGGACTTTCTTCCCGGACCAGAAAATAACCGTTGGGGATGTTGAAATGCCTATCGTGATCCTTGGGGACCCAGCCTACCCCTTAATGCCATGGCTCATGAAGCCGTACACAGGCAGCCTGGACAGTAGTCAGGACCTGTTCAACTACAGGCTGAGCAAGTGCCGAATGGTGGTGGAATGTGCATTTGGACGTTTAAAAGCGCGCTGGCACAGCTTACTGACTCGCTCAGACCTCAGCGAAAAGAATATCCCCATTGTTATTGCTGCTTGCTGTGAGCTCCACAATATCTGTGAGAGTAAGGGGGAGACATTTATGGCGGGGTGGGAGGTTGAGGCAAATCGCCTGGCCGCTGATTACGAGCAGCCAGACACCAGGGCGGTTAGAAGAGCACAGCAGGGCGCGGTGCGCATCAGAGAAGCTTTGAAAACGAGTTTTGTGACTGGCCAGGCCACGGTGTGAAACTTCTGTTTGTTTCTCCTTGATGAACCCTCCGCCCCCCCCCACCCGGTTCACTCTACTTCCCTGTAAACCAACCACCCAACCCTCCCCTCCCCCCTTCGAGCACCGCTTGCAGAGGCAATAAAGTCATTGTTACTTCACATTCATGCATTCTTTATTAATTCATCACACAACTAGGGGGATAACTGCCAAGGTAGCCCAGGATGAGTGGGGGAGGAGGGAAGGAAAAGGACACACTGCAGTTTAAAAGTTTAACTCTTATTGAAGGCCAGCCTTCTGATGCTCGGACAATCATCTGGGGTGGAGTGACTGGGTGGCTGGAGGCCCCCCCACCGTGTTCTTGGGCGTCTGGGTGAGGAGGCTATGGAACTTGGAGAGGAGGGCTGTTGGTTACACAGGGGCTGTAGCGGCAGTCTCTGCTCTTGCTGCCTTTCCTGCAGCTCAACCATACGCTGGAGCATATCAGTTTGATGCTCCAGCAGCCGGAGCATCGACTCTTGCCTTCTGTCTGCAAGCTGATGCCACCTATCCTCTTCAGCCCGCCACTTGCTCTGTTCATCCCGCGATTCAGCCCGCCACCTCTCCTCTCGTTCATACTGTGCTTTTCTGTAGTCTGACATTGACTGCCTCCACGCATTCTGCTGTGCTCTGTCAGCGTGGGAGGACATCTGGAGCTCCGTGAACATATCATCCCGCGTCCGCCATTTTCTCCTTCTAATCTTCACTAGCCTCTGTGAAGGAGAAACATTTGCAGCTGGTGGAGGAGAAGGGAGAGGTGGTTAAAAAAGACACATTTTAGAGAACAATGTGTACACTCTTTCACGTTAAATTTTGCTGTTCACATTACACAGCACATGTGCTTTCGTTACAAGATCGCATTTTTCCTCTTATATTGAGGGCCTGCCGGTTTGGTGTGAGAGATCACTCACGCAGTGCCAGGCAACAGATTTCAGCTTGCAGGCAGCCATGGTAAGCCACAGTCTTTTGGCTTTTTTAACCTTCATAACATGTGGGAATGGTTTCAAACAGGAGCACTCTCATTTCCCATATCAAGCACCCATTGGGTTGGCCATTTAAAATGGGTTTGCAATGTAAAAGGAGGGGCTGCGGTTTCCGGGTTAACATGCAGCACAAACCCAACTAACCCCCCTTCCCCCCACACACCCAATTCTCTGGGATGATCACTTCACCCCTCCTCCCACCGCGTGGCTAACAGCGGGGAACATTTCTGTTCAGCAGAGCAGGAACGGGCACCTCTGAATGTCCCCTTAATAAAATCGCCCCATTTCAACCAGGTGACCGTGAATGAAATCACTCTCCTGAGGATAACAAAGAGCGATAAGGAATGGATGTTGTCTGCATGCCAGCAAACACTGGGACCATACGCTGCCATGCTTTGTTATGCAATGATTCCAGACTACGTGCTACTGGCCTGGCGTGGTAAAGTGTCCTACCATGGCGGACAGGATAAGGCAGCCCTCCCCAGAAACCTTTTGCAAAGGCTTTGGGAGTACATGAAGGAGAGCTTTCTGGAGATGTCCCTGGAGGATTTCCGCTCCATCCCCATACACGTTAACAGACTTTTCCAGTAGCTGTACTGGCCGCGATTGCCAGGGCAAATTAATCATTAATCATTAAACACACTTGCTTTTAAACCATGTGTAATATTTACAAAGGTACACTCACCAGGGGTCCCCTGTGTACCCTCAGGGTCTGGGAGCACGCCTTGGGTGAGTTCGGGGGTTACTGGTTCCAGGTCCAGGGTGATAAACATATCCTGGCTGTTGGGGAAACCGGTTTCTCCGCTTCCTTGCTGCTGTGAGCTATCTACATTATCTCCATACTCATCTTCCTCGTACCCCGAACCCGCTTCCCTGTTGCGTGATTCTCCAGTGACGGAGTCATAGCACATGGTTGGGGTAGTGGTGGCTGCACCCCTAGAATGGCATGCAGCTCCGCGTAGAAGCCGCATGTTTGCGGCTCTGCCCCGAACCTTCCGTTTGCTTCTCTGGCTTTGTGGTAGGCTTGCCTTAGCTCCTTACTTTTCACGTGGCACTGCTGTGCATCCCTGTTATGGCCTCTGTCCTTCATGGCCTTGGAGACCTTTTCTAATGTTTTGCCATTTCGTTTACTGCTACGGAGTTCAGCTAGCACTGATTCAACTCCCCATATGGCGAGCAGATCCCGTACCTCCCGTTCGGTCCATGATGGAGCTCTTTTGCGATCCTGGGACTCCATCACGGTTACCTGTGCTGATGAGCTCTGCGTGGTCACCTGTGCTCTCCACGCTGAGCAAACAGGAAATGAAATTCAAACGTTCGCGGGGCTTTTCCTGTCTACCTGGTCAGTGCATCTGAGTTGAAAGTGCTATCCAGAGCGGTCACAATGAAGCACTGTGGGATAGCTCCCGGAGGCCAATAACGTCGAATTCCGTCCACACTACCCCAATTCCGACCCGCTAAGGCCAATTTTATCGCTAATCCCCTCATCGGAGGTGGAGTAAAGAAACCGGTTTAAAGGGTCCTTTAAGTCGAAAGAAAGGGCTTCGTCGTGTGAACGTGTCCAGGCTTAATTCGATTTAACGCTGCTAAAGTCGACCTAAACTCGTAGTGTAGACCAGGCCTGTGCCATGGATGTACCCACAGTGTTCAGGTGGGTTTGTACTCAGCTCAGCTAGTTCATATCACTGTTTGCCACTACTTTGGCTATACCACTATTTTCCCATGGTAGCTCAAGAAGAGCTAGCACAAGTGTGTCTAAGTCAAGCTGGAAATCCCATCCCTGGCTACTTGTGTAG
This sequence comes from Emys orbicularis, assembly GCF_028017835.1. Taxonomy (NCBI): domain Eukaryota; kingdom Metazoa; phylum Chordata; order Testudines; family Emydidae; genus Emys; species Emys orbicularis. The sequence goes on from NC_088684.1 coordinate 159,324,697, forward strand.
ATAGTCCCTTAATCCTGTAACCCTGAAGGAGGGCAGGGGCCCTCCACAGGGGTTCAGCAAACTCTGGAGTCCAAACAGTGGCCTCAGGTTTATATATCTTGTTTGTGGGTCCCTTGGAGGAGGACAATCTTCTCATTTTCTATTGGTTTCAGTTCTCTTAGTTTCTCAGCTGCTTCCATTGGCACCAGCGAAGGAAGCAGGTGCTTAGGGCAGCCAATGGAAAGGGGTGGCACGTCCAAGTTTTCAGCGGCAGTTCGGTGGTGTGTCCCTCAGTCCCTCTCTTCCTCTTTGAGATGCCGACAAAGTTCAGCCGAAGAGGAAGAGAGGGAGTGAACAACCTGCCACGAATTGCCGCCGATCGGCTTTATCTTTTTTTTTTTCCCCGCTTCGCCGCTTGGAGCGGCAAAAAAGCTGGAGCCGGCCCTGGCGACCGTATATAACAAATGTCTTCAATCCTTTTCTCTTCGGAGGTTTTTATATTTGATTCATTTCCCAGACCGTATTTCAGTATTAGCCCAGACTTTTAACTGAAATCCCCCCACCTTTTAAGGCAGTTTAATTTAATATTCCAAAGTAATACTCTGGTTAGGTGATTATATCTTTCATCATTCCCTTTTGTTCCTTGGGCTATACAATTCCTATCACTTTAAGATTGCAACAATAATTTACAAATAAAAAAAACCAAAATACCTTATAGTTCTTCTAAATTTAGTGGACATAGTCTACACATTTTTTATTATAACAGTTACTTTTCATTTCATATTTTTCAGGTCTTATCATTGGATAGGAGAGAGATTACATTGGAGGAACAAGACCAATTATTCACATATAGAAAGATGTATATCTGATTCATAAGGCAGACAAATGTACAGTTTCTACTTTGGGGTGAAAGATATCTATTTGACTTTTTGGACTATCAGTAAGTTTGATGTCTGGAACTTTAAGCTTTTTTGGGTCACCAGCAACTATTCCTAGCTGGTTTAAAATTACATTTGCGGTGTTCATCACTGATCATTGGTTAGCATATAGCCGATATTAGAGCACTTAGCCCAGGAAAAAGAGCAGTCATTTTTGTATGATCCCAGTAGGGGTTCTCTTAAGCAACAGCAAGAGAGATGGAACTTTTATCCACACATAAATTATGGCAGTCTTTAGTTTGAGGGACTAACAATAGTTGGAAGACTCTTTATCAAATATCAAAAATTTCATTTCCTGGAATTGATGTACTTCAACTTTAGTTTAATTGATGCTCCCCAGACAAGATGTCCAAGCTGCTAGGGTGTGTATATTGATTCTCGTTGTATTTAAATCTCAGCCAGCGCTAAAGGTTTGGAATATACATAGGGATGATTGGTGGAAATCTTAGTTGCTGCAAACAGATAGAAGGGAAGAGTGAGAACTATAGCTGTTAATATATTTTCAAGGCATATTTGACTCCTATATGCCTTGTAGATGGCTAGTCATCAAGAGCCCTGTGTTATACTGAATATAGTGTCCTTGTCTGGTGAACATGTAAAGAAAGAAAATGGGAGGAAGACTATATGGTGACTTCTAGAAAGTGTTTGAAAGGGAGATCAAAGACCACAGTCTACCATTTCCCCTCCACTCCACTCCCACAAAAAATACAGGGAAATACAGCAGAACCTCAGAGTTATGAACTGACCAGTCAACGACACACATCATCTGGAACTGGAAGTACACAATCAGGCCGCAGCAGAGACAAAAAAAAAACCAAAAAAAAAAAAAAAAGCAAATACTGTGCAGTACTGTGTTAAACATAAACTACTAAAAAGGGGGGGGGGAAAGCAGCATTTTTTCTGCATAATAAATTATCAATGCTGTATTAAGTCAACGCTCAGCTGTAAACTTTTGAAAGAACAACCATAACATTTTGTTCAGAGTTACGAAACATTTCTGAGTTACAAACAACTTCCACTCCCGAGGTGTTCGTCACTCTGAGGTTCTACTGTACAAGGCAATATTTATGAGAGTATTTAGAGTGATTACCATGGGATTTAAAGACTGAAGGAAAAGATCTCTCCCTCTCCTCCAAGAAGATGGGGTCCTCAATTCCCTCTTATCTGAAAGGGGTCCTGAGAATTTCCCCCCTAGCCCCTCTGTAGATTTTTACCTCACTATCCTTCAGGAGCTGAGGTAAGGGTTGAGCCAGAGTTGGTAGTTTTCTTATTCTTCTAAAAGTGGTTTTGGATGAATAATCACTAACACGTTGCTAAATCACTATGTATTTCTAAATAATCCATGAACCCTCACAAGCCTCAAATGTAATGAGATCTGCTTCTACCTAGCAGACACTGGTATTGAATTCTCTTAATTTTAACACAAAAATTAACTCGGATATGTTGCTTGTTGGTGAAAGATTTATGTATCAAGACATATTCCAACTGGAGACTTAGAAATGCAACAGCCTGGCCCCAGGAAAATGCATGGGAACCCTTTGTACTCTGGTAGCAGATCAACTTTTAAAGCAAGATGGCTTGGATTAGACTGTTTTCCATGAGACGCCCTCAACTTTGGAACATACTCCTCACTCTTGCTCTAAAACAGCCTTGTCTTTTGACCTTCAGGGAAACATTCAAGGCTTATGTATTTAAGCTTTGTCAGTAACACTTTAATTTGTGTTATTGAGGAAGAAGTGATCATTACTTTGCAATACTTTTGCAAAGAATTAAATGAGAGTATTTTCAGAAGTGACAGTCTCACCACTGAAAGCTCAGAACTCCTGCCCCTTAAGCAATTTACTACTACGTTTACATAGTATGTAATTGGGTTGCTTTGGTTTCTAAGAGCTGTATGCAAAACACAAGGTACTTTAGGCACCTTATACACCTTTGAACATAAGATGAGGAAACAAGTAATCAGACTAAATCTAACCAGCAGTTTGCCTCATCAATAGTCCCCAGTAAAACTCAATCTCTAGCAACTCAGCTCCCAACTAAACAAAGCTCCCTGCCAGGGCCGGCGCTTCCACTAGGTGACTCTAGGCGGTCGCCTAGCGTGGCAGGATTTGGGGGACGGCATTTTGCCGTCCTCGGCGGCAATTCGGCGGCGGGGGGTCCTTCCGCTCCGCGTCTTCGGGGCGCTTCGGCGGCAGGTCCTTCACTCGCACCGGGTCCCGCCTCCGAAGCGCCCCGAAGACGCGGAGCGGAAGGACCCCCGCCGCTGAATGCTCTGAGGAGGAGCACTGCCGCCTAGGGCGGCAAAAACCCTGGCGCCGCTCCTGCTCCCTGCCTACCACACAGACCTCAGTCCCATCGAGTCCTTCCCTCCCCCAAAGTCTGAGCCTATTGATAATTTCCATTTTTCAATGCTGCAGCTTAACCAAAAGCAATCAAAGCCTTTTGGTGAGGACATGAAAATATTGTACTTTTACTTTGTTACATGATTATCCTGAAAAAAAATGAAACAACTCTCACTACTGCAAATTAAATACAAGCAATAGACAATTTGGGGGAAATTTGCAACTCAAAATCCAGAAATTAGAGGCTCTAAGAAATAAAATAATTTTCATAAATTCTCACTGCCTTGAAAACAAACATTGTGTGAGCCTCTCTGTGACATTAACAGAAGGAGACCCATTTTTAGTTATTTGGCTTTTGGCAGAGAATTTCAGTTCTGTATGCCCAAGTGATATTTACTTGTTCTAAGAAGATGGGGGAAATTTCTAAAATAATAGACATGTCTTGCAAAAGACAAATGCTTTTCATTGCAAGTGTTATTTGTAAATCTCAGCACCTACAGAATAAATCTCAAAACAAATAAATGAAGCACATTGTTTCCATTTGTATTAGAAACTTTTTAGAGTAGTTAAAACCCACTGAACTGAATAAGTGCATAAGTCTGAATATTTTGTGGGTTTCACTTCTAAAGTTCCTGTGTCTCCTGAAAGTGTCTGTATTCATCATATTGCTAGTTTAATGCACATGGAAGATTATTGATGTAACATTTGCTTCAGTTGTTCGCTTGCAAGATTCAAATACTATGATGACTCTTAAGACTACGTATTGCATGAATGCAAATATCTGGAAATAAAGGATTTCCACAAAAAGAATCACGTTTCAGTACTTTTTAAAAAACGTATGATTTTTAACAGTAACCACTTTATAACTTTGGGTTATTTCATTAAAACTTTGTCATTCATGCATAACTATTTTTTTATATTAAATGGATGGTTTCAATAATAATACAATGAGTTATATGCTAAAAAAAAAATCCTAAACAGTTGCTGGGAGTCATCTTTGACTCATCTTCTTGCTAGACCCATTCAACCAGGCCATCTTTAAGTCTTGCTGATTTTTCCTGCACAACATTTCAAACATCAAACTGTCAAAGCTCTCATTTGGGCTCCGTGCACTCTACCAAAGATACCAGCTCTTATAACCTGGAGGTTATGTCTGATGTAGTGAACAGAGGGATCCAAAGAGGAGAATGCCCAGCTCAGATCAATGCAGGAGGAAATGAGGGTGTTACAGAATTGGGTGGCTTCTTTAAAAGAAAGTGTCACTAGTCTAGGAATTGGGAAGGTCATGTGCTTACGGGGTCAGGAGACTGGGCAAGTTAGTATAAGAAGAAGCTTGGGATCCAGTAAGAAGAGAGTCCTGAGGGGAGGCATGAGTATGCTAGAGTGCTCCAGAGCCAGGAAGAAAAGAAAGTCCTGCTGGAAGCTGGAAGCAGATCCACTGAAAAAGCCCTGCAAAGATTAGGTCTTGCGAGAGAACCTGAGAAGGATTACACCATGTCTAGCCAGCCTGGGAAAGAAACCTAGAAAGACAGAAAGCACAGGAAGAGGCTCTGGGAAAGACCTAGTAACAGGGCTCAGTAGGAAGTGATCCAGGGACTACAGCAAAAGATCTGAGTATATGAACCTTGGTAATTTGTACAACTTCCCTGAACTAGAACCCAGAAGAGAAGAAGGGCCTGGGCTCCTCTACAGGGCAACTCAGGAAGGTGCTGTAAAACTTCAGCTGAAAGAGAAGGAAAGACTATTGAGCCTGGAGTCAGGCTGAAGACTCAGCAAAAGCTTGCTACATTTGTTTTGTTGGACTGTGTTTACCCCTCAGAATGGGGTTGGACTCTACCTTTTGGCTGAAGGGCTGCATCATTCAGAAAGACTGGAATTTGCCTATCCAGGAGTGGGAGACTGCAATGCCTGGAGCCAGAAGATGGGAAATGGAGGCATGGAGCACCAAGTAGCAAGAGAGGATAAGGTGATATTGTCACAGATAGAGGTGTGGGTCTTGGGGGAAGGATGGAAGTTTGAGGGGACTGTGTGTGAGAAAATGTGGGTTGTCTGTAGAGAGGGTCTGGAGAAGGTGGGGAAGGACTTGGAGGGGGACAAGTGGAATTCATGGGGAAGGAAATGGTATCCCAGAGAGCCTCATGAAGGCAAGGATCTCATGATACTGTGAGGGACAGCATTTGTCCCTTTACTTCCCAACTCTGTAGGCAAAATTATTCCACTGTAATTTATATAATCATTTTGAGAGTAGCTAACATCATTTTACACTTCCAATAAAAGTCTTAAAACAACTTTTCAGTAAAAGATTTTTTTTTCTTAGGACCAGATATTTAAATGGGCTTTAACCCAAGCTGTAAATCTGCTTATCAAAGTGTCTGGTATTGCAAGGGGATAGGAGCTGGTGGGAAGAGGGGTGTATTTGGGGCAGGAGAATCTCTACTGATGTTAAACTGCCAAGTTACTCAGTCTGAGCTCCAGGGAACAATGGGCATTTGCCAGTTCTGTGGACTCCCTTTTGTGATAGGGCTCCTAGGCAGTCGCAGTTGAAAACTAGGGTTCCAGTCCTGTAAGGGAAAGGCTTATACGCATGTGGAAAGGCCCTTATACTCATGCATAGTCCCAATGAAATCAGGTAAAGGTCCTTAGCCAGATCATGGCCTAACCCTGCCGCCCCCTAAGGGAAGAATATTCTGAGGGAGAGCTCTACTAGGCTAGATCCCACTTGGGCTGCACAGAGGTTTTCAAGCCTCCATGCACTAACTTAGTGGAATATGGCTGATAGTATAGGCAAATGCAGCATTACAAAATGCTCTGGGCTTCTTCAATTTCTGCATAAGTCCTTAATTCCTGATTTGTAATAACCCCATTAGTAATAGGGAGAAAATAAAAATTATATATAACATCCTGGGGAAGCCTCAGAGTCTGAACATCTATCAAAAGATAATTAACCAACATTGTATTTTTTTCTTGTTAGTTTAATAAGTAATAAAGTGAAATAACATTTTATTTTGTCATAATAAAAACATTACTTCAGAGAAATAGATAAAATGAATTAAAAATTGGTTAAACAGAATTATCGAGATTACAACAGAATGATCAAGATGACAATTTCTTCGTTTCGGAGATATGGAAACGTCAATTTAAGGAGCATATGGAAATCTTAAAAGATCCAATTTACATGTACTGAGACAGTAACAATTTTGAAAGTGGTTAATTAAACATCTGGGCGCTCGCAGCGTAAGCCTTTGGTCGAGAATGGTTGTGTTGTCATCCTTTTTCAGGGATAATTTGAGTAGGACTTACAAACCTACACTTGGAATATAACAAATTTTACGGAATACCTTAGATTTATATAATTAGTGTCTTTTATCCAAAAGATTGCAAAGTGCCTTATAAGAGTATTCACAGCACATGCAATCTCTTCATCCACCACTGAAATGAATCTGCCTCAGTGAGGCTACTTAACTGGCCACTGCAATATTACACCATAGTTTAAGATGGGATGTGATGCACACTATAGATTATTAGAATTGAGATAGGCAGAATGTAAAATTACCTAAATTTAGAATTTGGCCATGACACTGGCATTAATAACTACACTTTGATTAGAGATATTGTGTGATCTTATGGATACATATGGTCAGGACCTAGGCTGTGTATTTCATCCAAAGTCTTGTGTACATTAAGAAAATGAGCAGTTGTTGACAAGCATCAGCAACAGCTGCAATTTTACTGGGTAACCTTCTTACTGTAGACAACACTGTAATGACTATACCTCTGGCAGTACCTAACACTTTGCTTGTTCTATATGATAGCCTCCATAGTGGACTTGATGATCAGAGATCAATGCCATGTATTTGGGATTCAGTCTTTGTAGCCCACTTCCCAGAAATCTGGTAGCCAGCCAAGCAAGAAACTGACCTAACATTATGTTCCCTCTCTAATCATTTTTAAGGGTTTGTTATTCCTAAACCTCTGGCTGAAATATATGGCAATTGGCCTGGATGGTTTGGAAAGGTATATATTTTATCCCAAACAGCTCACCTCTATGGCAATTTCTGTCCCCTGAGTTGTTGTTTTATAAAGAATTTTGCAATATATGTAAATATATATTGTCCAGTACCTATGTCAATGGCAAATCATTGCCCTAAAATGAAGAGGGCAAAAAGATAACAAACTGGATCAAATGTAACTGTAATAAATATTTTATAGAAATGAGCTACAGTTAAAAAAATAAAACTAATATTTCTTGTCATTTTTGCTATTCCACCTATTTGAAATCTCTGAAGCACAACCAGAAAAAGAAAAGGAAATCTCCTTTTTGTTAAGTACTTTGAAGACAACCTTGAGAATGGGAGACTGTAAAAATACATAATATATATAATTAGATATTCATTGTTAATAACAACTCTGTGGAAGCTAGAAATGACATCTGTTTCCCTAACAGAAAATTTCCTTGCCCATTAGGCACACACATTGGCAGAGACCTGCCGATAGTGGGGAGGCACAAGTAAGGGCAGAGTGTGGGCAGCGGCTTCAGCAGATGTTACTGAGCATGCTCGGTCCATCTGAGCATGCTCAGTAGAAGCCAAATAGTTAAATCTCTGGGGGTGGCATGTGACCCCCACGTGATCAGCCCCCATGCGTCACCTCTGCACATTGGTATGTTATTGTAGTGTCATTCTTGAGAGTTCAGCTGCTGGTATTTTTTTAAAAGAGCTTTAAAACAATCCCTTTGAGGAAAGAAACCAGTCCACAAATAATTATTTATACTTTTTCAACTTTTAGAAATGCAAATGGTATGCTCAGATTATGGGTTACCACTGAACACCAATGATGGACCCAGTCCTGCTTGCTTCTCATTGAAATTGCAGTCTAGGAGAGTTCTGTATGGTTATGTCTTCACTGGAAAAACAGCTGTGTTTTTAAATCAGGTTAAAATAGCAGTAAAGGTCTACTGCTATTCTGTTTCTTGGGGAATGATTCATTTCCCCCTTGCCCCTGTGAAGCTCTGCAATGCTCAGCCCATCTCTAAAATGAAGGATAATAAAACTTACTTATCTCATAGCGTGGGGAAAGTGGAGGTGTGTGAGAAAGAGAAACCATCATGTTTGTAAAATGCATTGCTATCCTTGGGCAGAAAACCCTATAAAATACAAAATAATATTCTTCCCATCACAAGCCCTCATCCATTCAAATAAATCCCTGCATCCATGCAGCATGCTGTTAACTGGAATGGGACGGTGAGGGTGTAAGGACCTGGTTGCATGGATCAGTCTGCATAATTGGGTACCACTGTGCTTACTCTGACCATAGACTTCAGAAAAGGAATGTTAATAAAGGAGTGGAATTGGCGCATTTGTTGTTAGGTACCTTGATATATATTCAAAATCCAGAGAAAATAATCCCAGGGACTATTGTCATGTTTCAAATCTAAGCAAATTGAAGACCAAGCAAAACTACTTTTCACACAATTGAAATATGGGTCCCAGTGCACTAATATAACAAGAAGAAAATGATTGCTATTTTGTCGGCTTAAGCAAAAGAGGATTAAATCCATATATACTATGGACTTGGCATATGAGCTGACCTGATCCCAAGCTTTCATTACTTATTAATGCCCACTTTGTTACCAGAGCTCTGACACTGCAACCCAATGTCAGAGCTTAGACTGAGTAAAAGAAGACATTTCATTGGATAACGTCTCTCTTTTTTGCTTTTATTTGAAGCATTCTTTAATTAATACGTTTTTTTGTTGATTTGGAGGAAACGAGAAAAACATCTTCAATAATTTTCTCTTGTATTTTAACTAAATACCATCACTGTAACTTACAGTAACTGAATGTAGTTACCATTAACATATTATCAGTGTTTTGTGGCTTTGGTTTGTTTTTAAGTAACTGATGACAATAACATATCACCTTTTTGTAACCCTGAAGAGTATTCTGATTACTCTTCCGGCTGAAAGGTGATGGGAATTTCAGTTACTTGGCAATCCTTTCATTCCTGTCTCAATCATAAATAATGCAGGCACTGTATCCAAACAGCCACAGTCATGTACAGCTCACAAGCATGATGTAAACATCATCTGAAAAGGAGCACTGGTGTATTACTTCTATGTGAGTCATCAGTAATATACAGATAATATACTTTTTGGATCAAAAACTGTCAGGGACCAGACCAACTGGGAACAGCAGCTGCTGCCTGCTCCCTGACTAATGGCACTGTTAGGCAACCAATGAGCCCAGCTGTACTGCTTTAGAAGGCTGAGTGGCCACAGCCCCTGAATGGCTGCTGGTTTAGCAGTCCTGCTCATAAGCCTGGCCACACAGCAGTTCAGTAGCTGCTCAATGCATACCATGCCCACAGCTGTGCTTGACTTTCTTTCAGTCCCTGCTTCCAGTCCTTGTTCCAGAGCCTGCTCCTGCTTGTTCCAGCTTCTGCTCCCCTCTGGCTTCGACTCCTGGCTTATGACTCCAGTTGGCCCTTCAGTTCTGGCATTCAGTTTCTTTGTCTCTGGTATTGATCCCTGGCCCTGCCTCTGGCTTATGATTCCAGTTTACCCTGTCCAGCTCTGGCATTTGGCTTCTGCACCTCCACTATTGACTTTTGGCTCATTTCATTTCACTCTGCTCATCCCAGACCCAGCTTTAACCAGTAGGCTGACCTCTTGCCTTAACCAGTAAGCCTGACTGTTCACTGCCCAGTCAGCAACAGATTAAGCATCCCAAATACAAAGACTAGGGGCCCACCCCTTTGGCATGAACCCCTCTCAGGCCAATGCTCCCCTGGCGGAGCTGGTAGGGGCCATACAGAACTTGCAGGCACAGTTGTCTGCCCTGCAGGTGCAGAATGTGGCCTTACAAACCCAGGTGGCTTTGATGGCAACCCAAGCTCTTGTCCCACAGGAGCCAAAGGTGCCACTCCCAGACAACTTTAGTGGCAATTGTGGTCAGTTTCCCACAGACCAGGACCAAGTAGGGCTCATCATTAGTCTGCTCACTGGGGAGGCCTTGGCCTGGGCCTCACCACTACTGGAACAGTTCAGCCCCTTCCTGGGCCAGTTGGAACAGTTCACTCGGGCCATGTCAGTTATCTTCAGTGACCCACACCGAACCACTGAACCCATGCTGCAAATGCTGCAGCGAGGGCATCGATCAGCTGCCCAATACACAGCCAAATTCCTTCTTCTCCGCGGACACTGAGTAGAATGAGGCTGTGCAGTGTCATCAGTTTCAGACTGGGCTTAATGATGATGTAAAGGACAAACTTGCCCCATCTCAACAGCCTGATCAACCTATGCATCACAACTGACAACTGCCTTGCCGAGCAGTGCCATGAATGTGGCACAGCCCCTTAAGCCTTGACAATGCCCTGGCTTCCCACCCCTCTACCACACACCCAAGTCCAAGACCCAGAACCTATGCATGTCTATCAGGCCCATCCACACCTGTCTGAGACTGAGAAGAACTGACACCAAACTTCAGGTTATGTCTGTATTGTGGGGGCAGCAGACTCTTTGCGTTGAGATGCCCTGCAAAGATCAGACCAGCTTTAGGGTTGGGAAATGCCAAGCCCCAGCCCTGATAAGAGGGTCTGGGCTGGGCCAATCCTTTTCCCTCTCCAGAGACTCTCAACCTTGTGGTCTCTGTCAGGATGGTAGCAACTGCTAATCCATCCTTGATGCAACTTCGACTGCCTTTTTAGTTCCTACTTCTGATGAGCCCAACAGTTATCCTGGAGGCTGTTGTCAATTTGGGGCCTCAGTTAATTTTATGGATGAGGATGTGGCTTAAATCCACTGGATCCCTGGAGTGTGTAAGAATTCCACAGATCTGGTGGAAATCATTAATGGATCATTCCTGGCCTCTGGGCCAGTCACCCACCAGACCACACCCTTGGGAATCATTACCCTTCAGGGGCACTGGAAAACTCTTCAGTTTGGGTTGATTCAAGCCTCTCACTCTCTGGTCATCCTTGGAATGCCCTGGCTCACTGCACTTGACTCCCGGATCTGATGGTGAAAAGGGACAGTACACTTTTGCGTCCTGTACTGCCAACAATTCGGCCTTCCTGGGGCCAAAATGATAACTGGTAGTGTCTGCAACAACTATCATCATTCAGGGAATGCCTGCTGTGAGGAAATGGGCCCTTGGTAGTTGAACACGCCCCCAACCATCCTTCCTGCTGCAACCAAAATACCTCACAAGTATCATAACCTTGCAGATGTATTTGACAACGGAAATGCAGACACACTGCCCCTGCACTGAAAATACAACTGCCCAATCAACCTTCAGCCAGGCACCAAAATTCCCTACGGCTGCATTTATGCCCTTTCTGAACAAGAGCTCCACACCCTTCACATCTATCTGCATGAGAATCTGCAGAAAGGGTTTATCTGGCTGTCCACTTCTCAATAGGGGGTCCAATCTTCTTAGTTAAAAAGAGGGATGGCTCCCTGAGGCCCTGCATTGATTAGGCCCTCAATAAGGTGATGATTTGGAACTGTTACCCATTTCCCCTCATTTGGGAACTCCTACTGATCACACTCTGCCTGAATTTTTACAGAGTTAGACCTCCATGGGCCTATAATCTGGTGCAGCTTTGAGAAGGAGATGAATGGAAAACTACCCTTTACACCCAGCATGGACACTTTGAATACCTAGTCATGCTATTCGATCTATGTAAAGCTCCCATGATCTTCCAGCACTTTATCAATGACATTTTCCAGGACATTCTGGATCAGCTCATTAATGATTTATCTCAATGACATCCTTATTTTTTCCTACAACCAAGCACAGCACGACCAGCATATACAGAGGGTCTTAGAAAGGCTTTGCCAATGCCGCCTTTATGCCAAACCAGAGAAATGCCAGTTTCAGCAGGATGCAGTAGAGTTTCTTGGCTACATCATCTCCCCAGAAGGGCTGGCCTTGGACCCACACAAGCTGACAGCCATCATCGACTGGGCAGCATGCAGGGACACATGGGGGGTCCAATGCTTTTGTGGCTCTGCCAATTTCTATAGAAGGTTCATCGAGGGCTTCTGAGGGATGGTCACCCCAATCACAGCCCTTCTGAGGAAGGGAGGCCATTTTTCTTGGTCACCAGAGACACAAACAGCTTTTGAGTGCCTAAAGCAGAAATTCATCAGAGCCCTCATTTTGGTGCACCCTAACCTGGGCTTGCCATTTATGGTAAAAGCGGATGCCTCAAACTTCGCGCTGGAATCAGTCCTTTCCAAAACAATGAACAGCTTGCACTTTTCACTTGTGCAAGCTCACACCAGCACAGCAAAACAATGACATCCTTGATACAGAGCTACTGGCCATCAAAGCAGCCTTCAAGGAATAGCGACATTTCCTGGAGAGTGCCAGATTCTCAATCCAAGTCCTCTCCGACCATAAGAACCTGGAATTCCTAAAGACAGCTCAGCACCTGAATCAGCAATAGCCCACTGATCCCTCTTCTTCACACAATTGGACTTTGTGGTGATTGACTGCCCTGGAACCAGGAACGGGAAGGCAGATGCATTATTCTGAAAGGGTTGTTACTCTGGATTTGAGGGGTGTGTGTACTCCAGAATGTGATCTAGCCAATTGCAACCATATTGTGTGCATTCAGCCACTATGAATTAATTAAATAGAACACCACATCGTTAAGGGTTAATTTGAAAAACAGGCTTTCAAAAGCAAGGTCAAAACTAGTTGGCAGTTTCTGCTAATCAGAATGGGAGGAGGGGAAGAAAAGTAAACAAGTGAGACTGAAAACGTTGGTGGATGGAAGACTTTGACTCTGGGATCCTCTGATATAAGAAGTTTATTGAAAGTTAGGAAAAGTGATGATCCAGTAGAGGTCATTATGACCTATGTGTTTTGTAGAAGTTAGTTATAAAAGATTAGCTAATAGAGTGTACTTTGGAGTAGTCCTCTGAAGCCATCTTGAGAGACCTTTTTCCTGACACCTTTTCTCCCCAGGGGTTGAGAAACTGGCCACTGTGAACCTGCTGTTAATTACTCAGTACCATTCAAAATGTTAGATAAATATCTGGGATGTTCTAAAGCTATTGCTTATGTCTGTGTGTGCTTACATCTAATAAACTGCAGTTTTTGATAGAGCACGCTTACTTGCATGCATCTTTTATCAGACGGAATTGCTGAGTTCCTATTGATTTCTTAAATAGTTAAGTTACCACTGTTGGGGGTTCTGAAAACCCCAGGTAACAGGGTGAATATTGCAAAGCTAACCAAGAGACATCATTCTCCACATGTTCCTCAAACCATCAAATTTTATTTCGGGTGCCACTGTCCATGACCTGCTATCCTCCATATGTGCCTTGCTGCCCAAAAATCCATTTGCAGATCAGATCCGCCTAGGTCTAGACATTGCCAACACCCAGAATTCTGTGAAGAAATTCTGCATAAGAAGGGGTGCATCTACATACCTGATGACCAACCCAGTCTTCAAACCCTCTGAATCTGCCATGATGCTCCTCTTGTGAGTCACTTTGATCGATTCAAGACCCAGGCCCTGATGTCAAGGAATTTCTAGTGGCTGGTCCTCTGCACTCCAGTAGCTACTTATGTCCAGTCCTGTGACCGCTGCACCCAGACCAAAACTCCCTCAGTCTCCTTCTTGATTCTCTTTGCCTGATTATTGGTACTAGGGTGGTAAACGGTCAACATGCAAGGTTCAATATCCAGGAGGCGCAGAAATTCCTGCCAAATATGGGAAACCTGGGTTTTGGTCTGGGTGCAGAGGTCACAGGACTGGAGATAACTGTGTTGTGGCATGTGTGGAGCTGTTGTAGGCAAATTTGTCCCCACATCTCTCTACTGCTCCCTCTCCACCAATAACAATACAGGGCCAAGAGCAATACATAGTCCAGCATCGTATCTGACTGAGGGTCCCAGTTTGTTTCCCATATTTGACAGGAATTTCTGCGTCTCCTGGATATTGAACCTTGCATGTTGACCATTTACCACCCCAGTACCAACAATCAGGCAAAGAGAATCAATCAGGTCCTGGAGCAGTACCTACATTGCTTCCTAAATTGCCACAGGGACAAATTTGCCTACAACAGCTCCACACATGCCACAACACAGAAGACCCCTTTCTTCCTGAATTATGGGTTCCACCCTCAGTATCACCCAAAAATCCCCCTTGACTCACCAATGCCCACCATTGTTGATCTCGCCACACACATCCACTCAGGAACTCAGACACTGGTTTGAAGAGGCTAAAACAGCATATAAGCACCACATCGACCAACACAGTCAGCCGACCCCAAACCTCAAGGTTGGGGATAAGGTTTGGCTGTCCATCCAAAACCTGTGCTCCACCCGTCCATCCATGAAACTGGACCAGAAATACTTGGGGTCATCTGCAATCATGGAACAACTTAACTCGGTAGCCTTTCAACAGCCACTGCCAAAATCCCTCAAGGTCCACCCTGTGTTCCATATCTCCCTCCTGAAACCTTACACTGATAATCCCTTCCCACATCTCTGTACTGCTTCCTCTCCACCAATAACAATGCAGGGCCAAGAGCAATACATAGTCCAGCAGATTCTGGACTCTGCTGAGTCTGAGAAGAACTCCAATATCTGATCTGAAAGGGAGGGATGTGTCCCAGAAGAGCATTCATGGGAACCTGTGGAATATATCCCTGCCCTGAATATCCTGCACACATTCCACCAGACCCACCCCAAGAAACCTGGTCCAAGGTATCCTGAGAGATGACCCCAAAGGGAGGGTTGTGCTGTCAGGGATCAGAGCATCAAGGAACAGCAGCTGCTGGCCTGTTGCCTGACTACCATGCTGTTAGGCAACCAATGATCCCAGCTCCACTGCCTTAGAATTCTGAGTGGCCACAGCCCCTGACTGGCTCCCAGTTTAGCAGTCCTGCTCACAAGCCTGGCCCCCAAAGCAGTTCAGCAGCTGCTCTATGCATACTACCCCCACAGTTGTACTTGCCCTTGCTCGAGTCTTTGCTCCAGCCTGTTCCAATCCCTGCTTCTTCTTGTTCCAGCTCTTCTTCCAGTCCTGCTTCAGCCTGCTTCCAGTTCCTGCTCCTCTCTGGCTTCAGACTTCTGGCTTCAAACCCCAGCTCTTCCTCTGGCTTATGTCTCTAGCTGACCTTCCAGTTCTGGCATTCGGCTTCTGTCTCTTTGGTACTGATCTGTGGGTCCACCTCTGGCTTACCACTCTGGTTTACCCCCTCCTATTGTGGCATTTGGCTCCTGCCCCTCCGGTACTGCCCCTCGGCTCATTTCCTGGACTCTGCTTATCCTGGACCCAGCTGTAACTGGTAGGCCAACCTCTGACCTTCATCAGTAGTCCTGACCACCCACGGCCCAGTCAGCAACAAAAACTTGCGTTTTTTAGACTTGCCCTGATCATTCTCCTTAAGGAATACTAGTTTTGAGGCCGTGTTCTATATTTTCATCAGTAACTGTCAGTGTCCATGATTAATCTTGTGACGCCTTTGATCAAGATTTTTAAATTATTAAATAGAAAATATCAGAATGAAAAATGCTGGCCAGCACATTTGTTTACAACAATTCAATATTTACTTTTAAAATATATGAATGCAGACTTTTTAAATTTGTGTATAAGTTTAATTCCTGTGTATGTATGTATATAAGGTGATTTATGGTGGGGGGCATATAGAATATAAAATATATTTTTTCAGCTTATATGACAGTAAATGGATTGATATGATCAAAAGTGTCATTGTGCTTTAGTTCTTTTCTTGTGTGATGGGCTCTTTCTTCAGTGATCAAAGAGGGGAAACTTGTCAAGGTAATGGTTAACCTTTTTCTTCTTGTTTTATATGACATTTATGGAGAACATTAACCAATGAAAACCAGAGCTAAGACTGATTTGAACAGATGTGCTTTAGTCTGTGGCTTTAGACCACTAGACTGTAGATGTTGAGGGTGAACTGAATGGAGAAAAAGAGAATAAAAAGTTCAGTGACTATGAGACCTGTTAATTTCAATGAGGAATTTAGAAAGCTCCATGGATGACTGCTTTAATCAACCACCTCCTACTTGGCCAAGAACTTGCTGAAACATGATATCATCTTTGACTCTGGTAGTGTGGGAGATCAATGTCAAAGAATATAAACAATCTTCCATCCCACTTTACTACTGATTTAAGAAACAGAAGAGAAAATAAATCTTGCTGTTCAAATAATTTTTACTAGATCAAATGGCCATGTATGACTGAATTGCTAAACCATTTTAAATAGAAGGATATGAACCTACTTGCAGTTTTTAACATTGGGCTTCTGTACTGTCAGAGTCCTATGGGGGGCGGGGGAACCAAGCTTTCATCGACAGGTGGCTAAACTGTGCTTGCAAAATAAATAAGTGCACAACTGCTCATTTTATGCAGCAGAAGGCTTTAAAACTGTGCATGCAAAGGGGACTTATAAGTCACCACATTTCTTTCATTCTTTCTTTCTGAATATATGTTTGAAAATGCTGCCCACTTTGTCACAAGTTTCATGCCCAAAGAGGTTCAAAATGGCAAGTATTATTAAACATTATTTAAAAATAAAGAAGTAATGACTGATCAATTATAAATATTTGTCTCCATGCATACTTTCAGAACTCTGCACTCTTCACTCAACTCTGCACTTCTCTTTAAGATATGGAAACTCATCAACTGGAAAATTAATCAAGGCCACATTTTTTCTCCAGTTGTCTATTCAGAACATCATCATTGGACTGATTATAATTGTCTTCATAGGTATAAACACTGTGTGGTGGGGGGGATTTAAAAAGCACTCTTCATCTCATTGACATGTAGTATGTTCTTCCATCAGGCAGTAACATACATCAGAATTATCGGCTGTCAAAGTAGCCCAATTTGAACCCAATACAGGGAATCTGGAGTAAATTAAAGAAAGCAATAGCTAAGCAAACCTACAACACAGAACAATTGAAACAACATATTATATACACCTAGAATGAACCATCCCCCCATTTGCAAGAAATATATGGACAGTGCTCCAGAGAGACTTCAGTGTGTAATAGAATGTGGTGGTGTGCACACTTTGAATAGAATGTGCACAATATTGAATAGAATGAAAGGGAAATTACAGTATCTTTGGTTTTTTACCTCAGAATAAATGTTTGTAAATCTTAAAACCAGGTGCCCAATGAAATTATTTCTCTGTAAATTCAATTAAAGCATTAATTAGATGATAATGATGTCTTTGAATACCGGACACTTAATCCAAGTAAATAATATGGGGGGCAGAGTCTTCAACCCTTACTTACACTGATTAGCACTGACATGAATAGTTAGCAGGGCTATTTAACTGGGCAAATGCTACTTAACAAGAGTAAACGTTATAGAATCTGACCATTTCAGATTTTAAACTCTTTGAGGCAGGGACTAACATTTTTCTATATGTTCGTACAATGCTTACTTAGATTGGCTCTTGTTACTATTGAAATATATATATTTCATAAGAGTAGAGAATAAATATATTGCCATTATCTTTCTTGAACCTTGTTAAGTTTAGTTTAGTAGATTCAAGGTGTCTTTAACAGTGCAAATTGCTCTCACAATATACTACACACAATGCTGCTCTTATCTGCCAATTTACTCTCTCCTTATCTCATATAAATGGAGCTCTCCTTTTAAAAAAGCAAAACACAACACAGACTTCCATGATTGTTGTATCTGCAGCAAGACACACTTCACTGTGGAACATAAAATGCAAATTAATGAGTAAATGGATAAAGTAAACTACTATAATTATTTCATACAAAAAATACGGTCAAAGAATATCACAGTAGAGCGTTCAAATACACAAATGACAAAACACTCAATTATAGCTCTCACCGGTACTGTAAGTGGGTTCCTTGTACATATGCATTGAGATCTGTTGTACTGCTCTTCAGGCTGTTACATGCATACCTTAATATATATGTTCAAAGTGGCTGAGCTGCAATTGCAGTGGGAAATGTAAATTGGAATTTCCTGACGTGATAGCATTTTTAACAGAAAGATTCATGCATGAATACAGGGTTTTATATTCAATTTATCTTTAAGAGTATAAAGTTGCTTTGTGTTTATTTAAATGTTCCAATGCTCTGACAAACGTGCATTCACAGGATCAGGGTGTGATCCATGAACCAATATAGGCACCTAAACTCCAGAGTTAGGCACCTAAGTCCCCTTGCATGGCACCATTTTGATCCACAAAACTCCTGCTTAGCTACCCCCTAACCCTATAGGTGCCTAAACTTACTTGGCACCTAACTTTCCACTGTAAAAGTCCCCTAGGCAGCTAAGTTTTAGACCCTGGCACGTGCACTGATGCCCACTCTTGACAGTCATATTCCTATCTTCTATCTAAGCCCCAGAGCAATTCACAAACCAGCATTTGCTGCCTAAGTCAGGTGAAGAGCCCAATCTGGTAGGCAGGTTCTGAGCATACCTGCTGGATTGGGTCCTACTCAAAGTCCAGCCAAGGAGGGAGGTAGTGGTGCCCACTTAGAACTTTTAGCCCCGTGATTAGGGCATTTGCCTGGGATGGAGGAGGGAGGGGCAAAGGATTTGAATTGGAGACCTTCTATCTTTCAGGAGAGTGCTCTAATCACTGTGCTATGGGATATTCTAATGAGAGACACCCTCACTCTCTCCTATTGAAGCTGTTCCACTGTGGATAAAAAAATGAAACAGTAACTGGAGCAGGGGGACCAGACCTGGGATCTCCCACCTCCCGTTGGGTGCCCTGACACCAGGCTACTAAATCATTTTCACTCTCACTCTCTTTCTCTCTGGCCCAAGGTTTAGTTCAGTATTTAGTTTAGTGGAACAGTCATTGTGCCAGAGAGAGAGAGAGAGAGAGAGATTCTGTGGTCCACCACTTCCTCCTCTGACCATTTTGTGTGGAGTGAGGCTGACACCTAACTCATTCCCTCAAGAAGCAGCTTAGGCATCTAAGCAGCCTGATTCCAGCAGGTGGGTTCCAATGTTCCCTCTAAATTTTTGCATCCATGTGCAGAATGAATTTTGTTATGTGCACCAATATTGAGGTAATGTGTGGATGTGTGCCACCAGTAGAAACAAAAAACCTAGATGTGACCAGAATCCCAGGGGATCCACACTGGAGTTATTCAATTAGGATGAACTGCAAAGAATGGGGCAGACAATCCCCAAAGCTGGTGGATATTCCACTACTTAGATTTACCAAACCAGCACAAAAAAGATTCTATAATATCTTACTGGTTACCCAGAAGCCAACAACACAGTTCCCTTAAAGCAACCCAGCCTTAGGCCTCTACCCAGACACCCAAGTCAAATATGATGAGGATTACTGAAAATCTTATTCATTATATAAGAAAGTTCTACCAATCCCAAAGAATCGGACACATTACCTCCCAGGTTAATGAATATTCCAGACCTTACTCAAATACACATTTACAGCCAATTCTTATTAACTAAACTAAAAATTATTAAAGAAAAGAGAGAATATTGGTTAAAAGATCAGTATACATACAGCCATGAGTACAGTTTCCGAGATCAGAATTATAGTAGAGATGGTGAGCTTTGTAGTTGCAAAGAGTTCTTTTAGAATCAGTTCATAGGTTATAGTCCAATGTCCATATTCAGGGCGATCCAGATTAGGACTGGAGATCTCAGCCTTATGGCTTAAATTTCCCCTGCATGAAGCCTCAAGCAGATCTGAGATAAAAAGGATCAGGACCCAAGGGGTTTTTATACAATTCCAGGCCTTCTCTTGACAGGTCGGAGTCCATAGGTGAACAATAGGCAATCATGGAGACTTTGAAGTAGACCTATTTCCTAAGCATCACGGGTAATTAGCTGCACAGATTAACATAAAATAATTTATCCATTAAGCAGTTTATCACAAACTTTAAAGAGACATATAGACAATGACATCATTTCACCCAAGATTAATCTAAATGTTAATATTCCCTTTTAATCTCTGAATCAATAGCTATAGTGATAGACAGGAACTGTCTGCTTACATGGCTAACATCTAACAAGATATAATTAAACACATACAATTAGTGTCACCTCCAATTCTCTAACAATACAGGTTTCCATTTCAAAGGTCTAGCATATCTAACATGGAATGGCCCTAATTACCATTCACATACTTTTCTAACATGTCTCTACAGTTTGACTCTGGGTCATTTAGCCTTCAGGATGCTTAACACTTTCTGGCCATGCGTCACCTTTGTTTAAGATTCATTGCAATTACATAACAGTGGTAGCAAGAATGATTTGCATGATTATATTTTAATCAAATAACATCACACTAGATATAATTAGGGCTGTCAATTAATTGCAATTAACTCACACGATTAACTCAAAAAACATTAATCACGATTAAAAAAATTAATCACGATTAATCTCACTTTTAACAATAGAATACCAATTGAAATTTATCCAAACATATTTAAAATAAATGGTATTCTATTGCTGTTTAATTTTTTTAATTGCACAATTAATCAAGGTTAATTGTTTTAATTGCTTGACAGCCCTAGATATAATACATATATATTTTTAAAAGTTACTATAGGGATAATTACTCCAGCCAGGACAGGTTAGGCATTTTAGAACTCACTACTCAAAGAATTAAATTTAAGTGTAAGAGAGAAATAAAATTATGAAATACATAGACCAGTCAAAAAATGAAATAACACACTTGGAAAGAATAAAATTACAGAGAATATGTGTATTCCAGGAAGTATCAAGAAGTAACAACAACGATAACACAAGTACGTGTTGGGAGGTGAGTGTGAAAGAGACAGTATGTGTGCATGTGTGTGTGTGTGTGAGAGAGAGAGAGAGAGAGACAGAGACAATGTGTGTGTGTGTGAGAGAGAGAGAGTGTATGTGTGTGAGAGACAGAGACAGAGTGTGTGTGTGAGAGAGAGAGATACACACACAGATAGTGTGTGTGTGTGCATGTGTGTGTGAGACAGAGATAGAGTGTGTGTGTGTTCTGGCTGCTGGGGAAGTCTATGAGAGACCATGAGCTGTCTCTTTAAGCACAGCGGCATTCACCAGAAGACTTGTTCAGCCAGCAGCTCTGTCCTGCTCCTGAGCCCTGTCCACCCTCCCCCATTCTTCGAAGATGGGGTACATGGACAAGGAGTAGGTGGGGGGAGGGAGACACCCTGACATCAGCACCCCCCCCTGCTCTGCACCACCAGCAGGAGGGTCCTGGGAGCAGCTGGCCAGGGACTCCAAGGCAGAAAGCAGGAGCAACATGGCTGCAGAGCAGTGGGGGGAGGGACAACTGAACACACACCATGGGGCACTTGATTGACTCTTGGCCACGCAGCTTAGAGGGAACACATGTGGGTTCCCATTCATGTATTGCAAGCAGAGATAGACACTTCCCTGCATCCTGGACTTAGACACCTATCTCTGTGAGAGAGGCAGGGATTAGCACATACCCCTCTCATTGGCATCTCCTATTGGCTAGATTAGACAGCTCCATGCCTAGAATGCTGGCTTTGTGGATCTCATTCTAAGGCACCTATGTCTCCCCATTCATTGTATATAGAGACTAGACTCCTAATTTGGCCTTGTGGGTTTGAGTGTTGTTCCTGTGATCTTTCTATGCATCTAAAAGCTAGGTGCTGTGATGCGCAGCATTGCAATGCCAAAGTCTATTTGTGGATCCCAACCTATATGCCTCAAAGCATAGACAGGATATTAAATCTCAATGGAATGTTAGTTAATAATCAAATATCCACGCCAGAAGAGATAACATGGGACAGAGCAAAACTGGTAGGGTCCAAAACGGTCAGAGTTTAGACTGAGTTTCAATGTGTGGAAAAGCATGATACTTTCCACCTCAGGGCGAGAGTCTTCTGTGTTGCTGCTAGGGTCTATTGTCACACTATTGGAGAACCAAGAGAACAGGCATATTGAGGCTAGTGAGAACTGCTGAATTCCCAACCTGTGCAAAGACAATGGGAACAAAAGAGTGGCATTTCCCATCCTGGAGGACCTTTTTTAGGAAGTTCATGGGTGATGGAGACATAATGTGGTTCAGACCCTGTCCCTAATATAATGTTGGAATAAAACGGTGACCAATAACATGCATTCATATATGGGATTAAAATATGTTGTGTCACCAATGTCAGGAGCAAAAAATGCCCACTTTAGTGAAAATCAAATGCAGGCCCAATTATCAAGTTGTGGTGTTAGCTGACCCCAGTTATGTGGTATAAACTGTGCTGCCTCTCCTAGACATTGTCAGGGGACACAAATAGGGGGAAGGAAATATCATATATAGATATATGAATTGGGTAGTGGGGCAAAAAGCAAAGAGTTGTGGACACAAAGAAAAGGGAGTCATCAAAACATCATTTTCTATGTAACTGTAAGGGGATATAAACCCTTATCCACTAACCAGTGGTATTCAATCTTTAGTATATATAGCTATTTAGTTTCATGAATTTTATTTTCATGAATATAATTTCCAGTAATAAAAGTGAGGAGATATCAAACTTGTAACTAGGTGTAAATTAGTAATATCCCTTAGATGTTTGAGAGATAAAAATAACCCACATAATTCAAACACACCAGAGCGTTATTGTAACGCTCATGGTAACATTTATCATTATGTAGCTAAGACACTACTAGTCTTAACTGCTAACTCTTTGACATTATGTTGCTTCAGTTATTTGTGAATTACAATTATGCATGAATCATGTATGACAGGACATGAATAATGATTTGGGGTGGAGGGTTGTAAATTTATTTTGCAGACAATGCTGTTGTGGAAACTATAATCTTCATTGCTATAAGTCTAATGTAGAGTTAATAGTTATGTAAGAGTAAAATGCCACTGCTGTTCACTGTTATAATATTGTGTTTTTATTTGACCAATTATAAAAAAATTTCTTGTCCTTTCAGATGTAACAAAACTGTTTGCATCTGGAAACATTCTATCTACTTTCAAGTATAGAAGTAATGGAACCCGTGTTTCATTATAATATCTTGTGAGTGCAAGTAGGACCTATGCAGAAATATGTTTTAATGTTAGCATGCCATATGCATATTACATTCACTGTTTGGCATGTGAGGGGCCTTGAATTCCTCTTTTCATCCCAGACCATCTTTGCAGACATGGGGAGCAGTACAGCATCACCATTCGTTCTTGTCTATGGCTTGTTCCTCCATTAAGCCCAGCTTGGCCATATCCCTGTGTATGATGTCCTGCTATGTAGTCAGTGTTTGGCCTCCAGGTCAGACTGACCTTGGCTGTGCTAACATTATTTCCTTTGTCATTTGTTTGTCTTCTGCAGAGTCCCCACTATTATTATCTTTTTGACTGTAGCCAATCCCATATCCTGATTTCACATCATATTCTCCTTCTAACTATTTAATTTGTCCGAAAATTATTCTGCATTATACACATGCTATCTTTCAAAGAACTCTCTCTACTGCCTTTAGCCTTCTGATGTCTATTTCATTTGATGCAGCTACTTCCAGACCATAAAGTTATACCATTACTATACCTTGAATAGTAATACATAATTTATTATAATATGGTTATATATGAATGTGGAGTGAGATAGTACGAAACTGGGGACTTGAGATTATACAGCTATTTTCTCCAGTACTGTGCTGTTCTGTGCACAGCCAATAAGGAATTAAAAACAAAACACCAAGCAAAATGAAACAGCTGGGTGAAAATGAAAATCAGCAATCAGTGGTGTGTTGGAATAAAATTTTAAAAGATATCTAAGTCTCCCTGAAAGTCAATAGGACTTAGGTACCTAAAAGCACCTTAATGATGTGAACATTTTGTCCTTGTTGAGTAGAAACCCTGTGTGATAGAACTCTAGCTTTATGAAAATTCATTATCAATTGCAGATAAAAAAAGTATACACACATGTATACATCATCATTGCCAATTCCTACTGCCAGCTGGAAGTTCTGCCTCATAGATGTGAGGTTATAAAAATTCCACCACTCTAGAACTGTGCTGATTTTAGAGCTATGGATATTGCACAATAATTAAATTAAAATGAGTAATGAGAAGCTGTATTGGGACTAGATAGGCAGTATAAACTAGGTTTTGTTCCCTAAGTATCTCAGCAGCATTGTAATAAATAACGGTCAGCAATTTTCCTCAGCAGCCAGAAAGAAATGTTGATTCTATTTATTAATAATGACAAGGTCAAATCACCTACAAAATAAATCATACCACCTACATAGCTTGTTTCAGAAATTTAGCATAATTTCCTACTGACTATACCACATTGCTGGCCCTAATAATGTGAAAATAAGTAGGCTTTACTCTGAAAAGGTTACAGTGGCACAACTTTTCCCCAATTACACAACAAAACTGGGAATTACCTCTCTAAATATTTTGATACAAACATAATTTGCAACATTGTTACACGCTTTAATATGCTGAACAGTTGTAACAGAATGCAGTCTCTACCACCACACTTTAATTTCCATTGAAAGTATGCTACATACATTCCTAGCATGACTATTATTAAGTATTTTGAATTTGATAAGGTAGATCAGAGTTTCTCATTATAATATTAAACAAGGATGAACCCCTGTAAGAGAAAGAATATCCCCCAAATCACAACTTTTATTATGTTACTTGTAGGATAGAATAATTTAGGGATATAAAACTAGGACTGTCAATCACAGCTAAATCAAGTGATTAACTCAAAACTAATTAACTTAAAAAAATTATTCACAATCTCTGCTTTAATCACATTGTTAAACAATAATAGAATTTAAAGTTATAAATATTTTAGGTGTTTTTCTACTTTTCAAATATATTGATTTCAATTAAAACACAGAATACAGAGTGTACAATGCTCACTTTATATTATTATTTTTGATTACAAAAATTTGCACAGTAAAAAAGATAAACAAAAGAAATAGCATTTTTCAATTCACCTCATAGAAGTACTGTAGTGCAATCTCTTTATTGTGAAAGTTCAATTTATAAATGTAGAATTATTTTTTACATAACTGCACCCAAAAACAAAACAGTGTAAAACTTTAGCACTACAATCCATTCAGTCCTATTTCTTGTTTAGCCAATCGCTAAGACAGACAAGTTTGTTTATATTTACGGGACATAATGCTGCCTGCTACATATTTACAATGCTACCTGAAAGTGAGAATGGGTGTTCGCATGGCACTTTTGAAGCCAGCCTTGCAAAGTATTTACCTGCCAGATATGCTAAATATTTGTATGCCCCTTGATGCTCTGACTTCTGGATTGCACTTTTATCTTTTTTACAGTGTGAATATTTGTAATAAAAATAATAAAAATATAAAGTGAGCACTTTACACTTTGTATTCTGCATTGTAATTGAAATCAATACATTTGAAAATGTAGAAAAACATCCAAAAACATTAACAATACATTTAAATTGGTATTCTATTATTAACAGTATGATTAAAACTGCAATTAATTGCAATTTTTTTTTATCATTTGACAGCCCTAAGTAAAACCCGAATTGCCATGAGTTTGCTCCCTCACAATGACTCACTAATCATATGGTGTAATTTTCCATAATATTCCAGTAGGGTTGCATCAGTGCCAAATAAAGATGTAATATAATTTCTCTACTCCTTCCCAACATTCCCCAGTTTTATACAATCAAGGATCACACTAGCCCTTTCGGCAATAGAATTGTACTGGGAGTCCATGTTCAGCTAATTATCCACCATGAAACCCAAATCTTTTTCAGAGTCACTGCTTCTCAGGACATCCTCTCCCATCTTGAATGTATGGCCTATATTCTTTGTTCCTAGATGTATAACTATACATTAGGCTGTGTTGAAACATGCATTGCCTGTTTGTTCCCACCATACAAAATGATCCAGATCATTCTGTATCAGTGGCCTGTCCCATCTTCATGATTTATTATTCCCCAAATCTTTTGTGTTATCTGCAAACTTTATCAGTAATTATTTTGTTTTCTTCCATGTTATTGGTTAAAATGTTAAATAGTGTAGGTATCAGTCAACTGGGATGATGGTGGTCTAGCCTGGTGACCAGAGTGGGCAGCAGGCCTAGTGGCTGGGGTCAGAGCTGTACTCAGTCATCAGAAGTCAAAGTCAAGGGGAAAACTGGAGGGCTGAAACTGGTACCAGAGCCAAGGAGCTAGAGCCAAGGGTTAAAGGAACTGGAGGGCAGGAATTGGAGAGAACAGGGTATCAGACTGGGAGGGATTCAAGGCATGAGCAGAACAAAGGCAAGGCTGGGTGCAAGGCAGGAGCAGCAGGAAAAAGGTAACACAGAAGCAGACATAGTGATGAGAATAAACACTAAAAAGCCTGCTGCTGCTGCTGGCTTAAGAGCCAACCTGCTGGCCTCTGCAGCCAATCAGGTGGCGTAGCTAAACAGGCAGCCTGCTGCAGGCCATTTGCACTGATGAGACTGCCTGGAGACTAGCTCTGTTGCAAGCCCCAATTCCTGACAGTAGGGCCAAGAATAGATCCCTTCAGGACTCCACTGGAAACACACCAGTTCAGTGATGATTCCTCATTTACAATTACTTTTTGAGACCTGTTGGTTAGTCAGATTTTGTACCATTACAGATTTTTTTCTAGTTTCTTAATCAAAACATTACAGTACCATACTTATACTTTACAGAAGTCTAAGTATTTTACATCAATGCTATTTTCTTTATCATAGAAATTTGTAATCTCATACAGTGATGCTGGAACTAGGGTTGCTGGAGGTGCTGCCACACCCCCTGGATTGAAGTAGTAGTAACAAACACCAAATCCATGGTTACCATCATCAACACCCCCACTATAAAATTATTCCAGCACCCCGATCTCATGAAAAAATCAAGTTAGTTTGACAAGATCCATATACCTATGTTGATTGGCATGAATTATATTTCCCTCCTTTATTTTTTTATTAATCCAATTGTAGATCAGTTGTTCCATTATTTTGCATGGGACTGATGTCAGGCTCACCCTACTCGCCCTTTTTAAGTATTTGTACATTAGTTTTCTTCCAGTCCTCTGGAACTTTCCCACAGTTCCAAGATTTATTGAAAATCCACATTAATAGTTCAGAGAGCTCCTTGGCCAGCATTTGAAAACTCTTGGATGCCAGTTATCCAGACCTCCTGATTTTAAAATGTCTAACTTTAGCAGTCGCTGTTCAATAGCCTCCTTTGTTATATTGCTACTGGCACAAGGAAATCATCTGGCTGCTGGTTATGTTCCTAGAGAACTGTTTGAGTATAAAACATACAAGTGATACCTGCAACCCCCTGAGCTATTCATGGTGCCAGAATTAGGATAACCCATATCAATCTTCCAGATGCATCATAAGGGTAAGTTATAGAAGAGTGCAACTCCTTAGATTTCATTGTGACTCTTAATAGGGATGTTTTGCAGCTGTATTCAGTAAAAATGATGTCTCTGTAATCACAGTTTTGACACTATGTCTAATAATCCCTGCCCCAGAGAGCTCACAAGCTAATACTATGACAAGTTGCAGCAAGTTAAGGAAACAGACAAAAGGAGGAATGAGGGAGGAAGAGGAGATAACAGCAAATCAAACATATGATGCATAATAAGTAATTGTCTCAGCTTGCCACATGTCTTGCAGTTGTACTAATAGGAGTTTTATATGTACATATAAGAAGAGCAGAGAGTGGGCAAAATACCACTGCACCCATCTTTTAAGAGATATATGCGCTAAATCCAGAACAAGTTCAAAAGTTTTTTAAATAAGGGTTTTGAGGGGGCAGGGACAGACGTATTCAAGTATTAAAGAGCATTTGAACAAATATAACTAGTGGGGAGGGTAACTTTTTCATGCTCAATAAATGCCAAAGTGATTTTTTTTTAAATCTGGAATAATTCACCTTTGGTCTGATCATTTGTTGAAAAATCTTATCTTAAAGGGTAATTTTATTTTCCAGCATGAATAAATGTTTCTGAAAACAGAGGCTTATAAAGTGTATAATGCCTTTTCAGCATTAAGTGTAACATCTTGCCTCTGATACTACAATACATCGCCTGATACATTTATTAGTTTGTATAAAACTGATATATCACCTGCTTAAATTCACCCTACATTACTGATTTGGAATAATAGCCTCTTAAGCCAAGCATTTCTTGCTCAAATAAACTGTTTTGTGAATTGGAGCCATCCTACCCAATATGATTCTTCATATATTGGATGGAAGCCACCACAAACTTTGTTTCCTAATAAATCTTATGAATATTCAATCAAATATGTAGCATATATTACCAGGTGAAAGGTGTCTAACAGAACTTTCAGACGGCAAATACATGGTGAACTAAGCCCATTATGGCAGCTGTTGAATCTGAGCTATCCATTTTTGAACCTGGCACATCAACTTTGAGAGAAATCTGTCAATGACTAGAGAGGCATTAATGTCAGTGTCAAGAAGCCTCAAGATGAAGAAAGGTAAACACATTAAAACATCACTCTTGTTGTTGCTTTAAAGCTGAGATGATTTGTAGTAAAATAACAGCACTTGTAGACTCAGTGCTCCCTAAGAATGATTTAATAAATCCTTATGATAAAAGGTAGTAAAAAGACAGATTAATCTGTTGTGAACTTTTCAGTGAAAGGGAAAATATATTTGTTCCATTCATGTGAAAGGAAGCCAAGGAAATAGCCAACAAATATTGTCTTTTGAAGTTAGGTTATTTTTAATAGGATACAGTTCAACAATGTATATCAATGCAAGAGGGATACTGGATAACTTTTTTCCCCCGTTTCTTTTCTTAGAACAAGTAAGGTGACAAAATAACTAGCTTGATGAGAACTGCATATGCACAGTCCCTCTGAAAATCAGGTCAGTTATCAATGACTAACTTTAGGCTCCCAAGTTGGAACATTTTGCCTCAGACTTGGTGTTTTTTTCCAAACAGAACCTGCAAGCCATCGGAGATTTTTCCCATCACTACAGCACTAGGTAATACACGAGGTTCTATGTTGTGATGGAGTGAATTTTCAGTAGAAAATATTTGCCAATAATGAAAATAAAAATGATTCACTTGGTTCCTTTTTTTAAAATGACTTTAATGCCACATATACAAGTGCACAGCTGGCTTTTAGATAAAATCAAAGCCCACTTTACATAAAAGGACAAGACTGATCGATAGATTAGCTTTTATACCCTTTCAGAGGGGGAAAACTGTTAAACAAAATTAAAATAGTTGGCAATCTGGCTTTGGAAATTATCATTTTTTCTTCAACTACATTAAACTGGCAGTTGCTTATTCTTAGAGTTATGTGAGGTGGGGGGAAGAATCTGACACAAAGTTACGCTCACACATAAGGGAAAATAAGCTGCTTCTTGACCAAAGCTGCTAAGATAAATGTTTTGCATTTTGCAAATGAAATAAAACGTTCATTTTCGTAGTCTGAATGTCTTGATATTAGATTAGTCAAAAGTTCTCTCATTGCTTTTCCAATGCCCCATGCTCTTTTTTCAGACCATTATTTTTTTCAGATCTGATCCTGCAAAGAGATGAGCATCTATTCAAATTTACAGCAGTCAGGACCTCATAGACTCTGGCCCTCTGTCTTTATAAGATCCATGTCTCAATACTATGTATTTTCAACATGAATTTTTTGATCATTAGCACAGAGAAATTAGGGTCTTACTGGAGAGCTACAGTTTTTGCTTGGTAGCAGTAGCACAGTCTATTCTTTACTTGAGAACAGCTTACACTGTAAATACAATGTACCTGTCATGAGGAGTTCACCCCTACACTAGCCCAGGAGGAGTTAATACAGTAACTCCTCACTTGATGTTGTAGTTATGTTCCTGAAAAATGCTACTTTAAGCGAAATGATGTTAAGCGAATCCAATTTCCCCATAAGAATTAATGTAAATTGGGGAGGTTAGGTTCCAGGGAAATATATATATGTACACACAGTATAAGTTTTAAACAAACAAGTTAATACTGTACACAGCAATGATGATTGTGAAGCTTGGTTGAGGAGCGGGAGTCAGAGGGTGCAATATTTCCCAGGGAATGCCTTACTGCTAAATGATGAACTAGCACTTGGCTGAGCCCTCAAGGGTTAACACATTGTTGTTAATGTAGCCTCACACTCTACAACGCAGCACGAATGGAGGGAGGAGACACAACAGACAAATGGCAGTGGCTGCAAACATTTCTTGCGTAAACTGAACGTGATGATGAACCCACGCTATCCCACTGGAGCGTACCACTCCCTCCACTTTCCAAAGTGCCGGGGTGTGCATGTGTGTGTGAGACAGAGACACACACCTTGTGTGTGTGTGTGTGAGTGTGTAGAAAGAGAGAGACGCTGACCCCACTCTAAGTATACTGAATTTTAAGTAGATCAGCAAGTTGAGACAGCAGCTACTGCCAGCAAGCTCCTGCCATCCTAAGCCCTGTAGTGTCCCCCCAACCTGCTCTGTGGAGATGGGGTACAGGAGCGGGGGGCAGAAGCAGGGGGGAGCGGCACACCCTGACATCAGCACCCCTCTTCCCCATGCCCCGCACAGCTGGCAGGAGGCTCCTGGGAGCAGCTCCAAGGCAGAGGGTGGGAGCAGCACATGGCAATGAGGGGAGGGACAGCTTAACTGCCCGGCAATTGATAGCCTGGTGGGCGGCTGCCGCACACGGAACTTAGGGGAGCTGATAGAGTGGCTGCCGGCCCACCCTGGTTCCAAGCCCCCACCAGCTAGCTCCAATGGGCTGCTATTTCTGCAAGCAGTGGACAAAGCAGGCGGCTGCCAAACAACGTTATAAGGGAGATTGCACAACTTTAAATGAGCATGTTCTCTAATAGATCAGCAACGTAGCAACGAAACAACGTTAACTGTGACGACATTAAGTGAGGAGTTACAGTATAGGCAAGTGAGACCAATTAGCCATAGGTGGCACCTGGAGGATGCAATAAGACTTAATTGGGGATGAAGCTCACCTGGGCAGAAACAGGTGGGACTTCTATAAAGCCAGGGAGTTGGCAGTGCAGAATGAAGGCCCGCAGGGAGGAAGCCTGGTGCAGAGGGTAAGCCCAGGTTCCCCTACAAGTGACTGTGGGAGTAGCATTGTAGGGCAAGCCTATTTGGGGACTTCCAGGGATCATTTGCAAGGAGACTTTTAACCCAGAGAAAAGCATTGCAACTCTGGAAAGATGAGAGAGGCCATAGAGCGAGTGAGTGGGATGCTGGGCTGAGCAACTGCAGAAAAGGATGCCAGACCATGTGTTGAGCTAATCCCCAGATGGGCCCCTTGGAGGTACCAGAGCAGCAAGAGAGTATGCCCTATACAGTACCAAATACATAGTTAGGCATCTAATTTCTGGACATAGAGTTCCAATGAACAGTTTTGTGCCCAGCAACATATGCTAATGAAGTTGCACATACAACTGCAAATGTCACACCAGGATCATTTTCCAGGAACACTTATATAAATGCTTCATTATTTTTTTTCAATATCAGTCTCTAATTAGATGTGAACAATTGCATGTCCATCAGTATATTTGTATACATTTGAGGCGTTCCTTCCTCCTTCCACATTTGAAACTTCACCTCTGCATAGTAAATTAAAGTGGCCTAATATAAAAGAATTGATATTAGATTCTAGAATATTTCTGAACTGCCAAGTCACGCACAACAAGGTTTTAGAGAGTCTAAAGCAAATTGTCCCAATTAAAACTAATGAAAGGCCAATTAGTCTTTTGGCTGATGAAATAGTAATCAAAGTTCTTTTTAAAACTGTTGAAGCTTCTAATGACTGTATTGTTACAGCTGAAGACTTCCAACTGAAAGCAAGAAAAACAGCATTATTTTATGACAACAATCCCAGAGTAAATATTAGAGCAGCACTCAGTAGTGCCACTATAATTAATGTTATGTCAGCATAACATTATAAATCCTGATTTTTCAAGGGTGTATAATTTGGCTTCAAAAATTCATTTTGGCCAGAAACTACTCTTTTAAGGCCTCAGCTTTGCAGGGAAATATTTACCATGTCTTTCTTCTATAAAATAAGTTCTGATTTGTTTAAGTTATGGAGGTATATAAGAGAAAGACAGCCTTCTTTCCTATGCATAAATGTCCTTATCTAACTCAAAAGGGAATTTAGTCTCAAAAAATGAGGTTTACTAAGTGATTTGTCCACAATACTTTTTATACTACTTAACATTTTAAATATAACATTGGTACTTGTTTAATCTAGTTACTGAGCATGCTATCAAAGCACAACTAACTACAACAGCAAAAAAGATACAACTACATAAATGTAACCCAATTTATATAAAAACTGCATAATATACATAATCCTAACAAAACATTAATAAAGAATCAAACACTGCATTTCTTCCTCAGGCAAAACCTCTCACTAAATTCAATTGTCTGGCCTGAAAAAGGACTACAGGATTTGACTTATTATTAGCAAAATCCAAACATATTTAAATAATCCTAATAGAAACTAGCACTGATTATTATGTTGTTATGCTGTGTTATTCCAGTGACCAATTAACTGTCATTTCTATACAGGATACTACCTCCTTTTTCATTCATTTCAGATAATAATCTCAGAGACAAAGTTTCAGAAAGACCATAACCTGGACACTAATTTTGCATCCATATATCTGTGTGAACAATTGTTTCTAAAAACAAATGATATAATTTCAACATCCAATAGTAACTATCTAATTTGTGGGTGTAAATGGTTGCGTGTGCAAAATTTCAGATTTAAAATGCAAAGGTTGCTTTTTGCAATTTAACACAGAGTTATTTTGATGGAGATTTGGTATTTAGAATCTCTTTTTTCAGAAATGTAAGATTTTTGTTGTAGTTTTAAGAAAGTATACATGGAAGTGTAGTAGAGTTAATATAAGATAAATATAATCTATCTAGTGTTCAAAATATATATTCGGACAAATTTTTATAATGTGTATGTATGTGTGTGAGAGCGAGAGAGAAAAATACATAATGCTGTGGCAGAACATCAAATTTTATCAGCATGAGTATGGGATGGCTGCATTACTAACAAGTGAATTATAGGTCGCTCCAACCTGGGCCTGCTGAAAGCCTAGTATATTGTAACTATGATAGAAGAGAGGGATTTTGTTTGGACATTAAGAACCCTCTTACTGCTGTATGCCATTCCAGTAATGGAAAGAAGCCATAAGCCAAGTATAGGTCTGCTTTGCCTCACTGGAATATTGGAAAGGAGCATTATTATACCAGTGACTTCATAAAGTATTTCATAAACATTCTAGGGGCTTCAATGAGCTATTAGAACAACATTTTTTCTACTGTAGACAAGTCTAAATAAGCTAGTTCAAATAATTTAATTACTCTAAAAGTGAGACTAGTTTAGAAGTTCCGTTTTATTCACTGCACTGACAGCAGTTACACACCTACCAATTAGTTAATACTTTTTTAAAATGTCTATTTTAAAGATTGTGGATTAAATACTAAA
Organism: Emys orbicularis; assembly: GCF_028017835.1. Taxonomy (NCBI): domain Eukaryota; kingdom Metazoa; phylum Chordata; order Testudines; family Emydidae; genus Emys; species Emys orbicularis. Next base: position 159,358,424 of record NC_088684.1, read on the forward strand.
GTTAACTCAACAAAATAGGTCTAAAAGATACAATTTAACCTTAAAACGTTCAAATTAAAGAAAAGATACTCACTCACTGCAACATCCACCCAGCCCAAACTCCCCTGCTTTCCCTCTGTCAACATTTCACTTACTCTGCGTGGGACCTTTCTCCTCTCAGTGAATAATTTTTTGTTTGACCAGCATTAAATATAATAGCCTGAACTGATAAATGAAGCACCATGAAGTCAATGGTCATATATTATATATCTAGAATGGATTGGATGGGGTGTGCATGTGTGTATATATAGTTATAGTCTGTAACTTGTGGGCGGGGCTTTCTCACTTGGAGGGTGGCTAGAGAGGGTAGTACTGGATTTCCGGCTAATATGGAGAGAGTGGATGGAGTAGAATGCCTTTTCTGTTTCATTACAGAATAGTGGATGAGTATGGGAGGAGGAGAACATGGTTATATATGGAGAATAAGATGTGAATATATTGCAGTCTCTGGGTACTTGGGATGGGGGGGGTGTCATGTCTCTGAACTGTAGAGCAGAAGGCAATAATTTGGTTTCTCATGATACTAATGAGTGGGTATAGTAGAAGGCAGTCTGTGGTTGGTCTATGCACTATTTTTGGCAGACAGGTGGTGTTCTGAGAGAATTTTCAGTCAATACTGGAAATGTATATGGAGTAGAATGTGTGAGGATAAAAGGTTTCTTGTTCTATAGGTTGAAACAGTGAGAAGATATAGGGGAAAGGTAAGACAGGTTCTGGAATATGCAGTGTGATAGATGTGATATTTTACATGAGCTCATATCATTCAGTGTATGAACTGAGAGTGTATCTACATTCTCTTAATTCATTTCCATAATTTTAAAGAAGAAGGTGTTTAACATAAATGTTTCTTTTTATGTGTACACTGTAGCAATCTCAATTTAATGTTTAAAAAATTTATTGGCTGCTCTAATTAATATGTTAGAATTCTATAAAGTTCTTGGAGTCATTGTGGATACTTCTCTGAAAATCCTGTGCTCAATGTTTAGCCGCAGTCAAGAAAGCTAACAGAATGTTAGGAACCATCAGAAAAAGGGATAATAAAACAGAATAATAAAAAAACAGATAATAAAACAGAAAATATCATATTGCCTCTATATAAATCCATGGTACGCCCACCTCTTGAATATTGCCTGAAGATCTGGTCACCCCATCTCAAAAAAGATATATTGGAATTGGAAAAGGCACGGAGAAGGGAAACAAAAATGTGTGGAGTATGTAACAGCTTCTCTATGAGGAGAGACTAAAAAGACTGGGATTTTTCATCTTGGGAAAGAGATGACTAAGGGGGGATATGATAGAGGTGTATAAAATCTTGACTGGTATTGAGAAAGTGAGTAAGGAAATGGTATTTTCTCCTTTACATAACACAAGAAATAGGAGTCACCCAATGAAATTAATAGGCAGCAGGTTTAAAACAAACAACACACAGTCAACCTGTGGAACTCTTTACCAGAGGATGTTGTGAAACTATAACAGGGTTCAAAAAAGAACTAGATAAGTACATGGAAGAGAGGTCCAGCAATGGCTACTAGCCAGGATGGTCAGGGATGTAACCCCATGCTCTGAGTGTCCCTAGCCTCTGTTTGCCAGAAGCTGGGAATGGGGAACAGGGAATGGATTACTTGATGATTGCCTGTTCTGTTCATTCCCTCTGAAGCACCTGGTATTGGCCACTGTTGGAAGACAGGATACTGGGCCAGGGCCTGACGGAGTATGGCCGTTCTTATGAGCATCATGGTACTAAGCATCTCTGAATGCCAGGCCATTTGTTTAAGTGCCTAAAAAAGAATTTAGGAGCCTACCTTTGGTGTTCCTCTTTTAGAAAATCTAGACTCTATCGGTCTAATGCTGCCCTCGGTTGCTTGAGATCCTGGCTCCTTACATGAAAAAGAGGCTGGGTCATCTGACTCCACATCCTAAGAATTAATAGGTAAGTCCCATTGCCTCCCACTTCAGGTTACTTTCTAGTTATTGTCATCTGTATCATATAAGATTTTTACCGGAGCCTTCTTAATTGGGGTACATAATTTAAAAGTGATGTGTACTTATCTTCACCCAACTGTTTGGCTGTAACTGATGTGAATTGAAGCTGGGTTTTTAAAAAAAAATAAAACAAGAGGAAAAGTATTTGAATGCTTCTTTTTATTTAATGTCTGCTACTGCATGAAAGGAATACAAGAACCGTATTGTATGGTAATGTATAGGGCTCCGTGTCTGTCACAGGGGTCACTGAAGTCATGGATTCCGTGACTTTCTGCGACCTCTGTGACTTCTGCAGCAGCCATTGTGGCTGACTCCAGGGCCACCCAAGCAGCTGGCTCTGGGACCAGCTACTCAGGTCAGCCACACCAGCCACTGCTCCGGCGACCCCCGGTAGAGGTCCCAGGGCACCCGGATCAGCCGCAGTCCACTGGCCCCGGCAGCTGGTGCCACTGGCCCTGAGTGCCCCCCAAGCAGCAGTCCCCCTGTTCCCCCCAAAGCAGTGGCCCCCTGGATTCCACCCCCAAAAGCACACCCTCCACCCCACCCCCCCGATGTTCCCAGTGCTCACCCAAGATTTAATCACAGGTATTTTTAGTATAAGTCATGGACAGGTCAGGGGCAGTGAATTTTTGTTTATTGTTCATGACCTGTCCATGACTTTTACTAAAAATACCCATGACTAAATCATAGCCTTAGTAATGTACCAGGCTAAACATCTGTATCTCCTTTCATTTAGATAATACATATTTTTAAAGCATGTTTCAGTGCAGATTTAACAGTGTGGATGTTTTTTTACAGAAATAACAAGGTCCTGCTGTATTCATTTTTTCTTTAGAAAACAAATGACTATATAAAGCTCCAAGTTAACAAATTGCTAATGATGTGCACTAAGCTACTCTTCTCTGTAACATGAATATAGCACATATAATGCTAGAGAGAAATTAAAATGGAAACTTTTGACACTATACTTTAGAATAAAAATGTGGTGTTTCGTTCAACTGGACCTTTAAGAATTGTCACAGGAGGTTCGGACAATCCCTTATTCCAAAATTCTAAATTACCCTCCAACTATAATCGCAAAGTTTTGAGAACAAATCATCACCGTGCTCTTTACAACAGTCCTTAACATATTTGAAGGGTGTTATCAAGCCTCCCACCCCATCCCCAAGTCTTCTTTTCTCAAGACTAAAGATGATCAAATTTTTAACCTCTCCTAATAGGTCAGGTTTTCTAAACCTTTTTTTCATTTTTGTAGCTCTCCTCTGGACTCCCTCTTGTTTGTCCACATCTTTTCTAAAGAGTGGCACCCAGAAGTGAACACAGTACTACAGCTGAGGCCTCACCAGAGCAGAATAGAGTGGGACAATTACCTCCTGTGACTTACATATGACATTCCTGTTAATAAATCCCAGAATAATATTAGCTTTTTTTTTGCAGCTGCATCACATTGTCAGCTCATATTCAATTTATGTTCCACTGTAAACACCAGATCCTTTTCAGCAGTACTACTGCTGAACCAGTTATTCCCCATTTTGTAGTTGTGCCTTTGATTTTTTCTTCTTAAGTGTAGTACTTTGCATTTATCTTTATTGATTTTCAGACCAATTTTCCGATTTGTCAAGGTTCTCTTGAATTCTAATCCTGTCCTATAAAGAGCTTGTAACCCCTCTTGGAGTCATCTGCAAACTTCCAGCTCCCACAAAGTCCAGTCCTGCTGTTACCCCTCTGGGCACTGCTACAAATCCATCCCCTGATAGTGCATTACCCCCATATTCCACCCAGTATCCTCACAAATGCAACTTTTCTTAGGCTCTGTCCAGCTTCCTACATCTACCACCACTCTCCTATCCACTCCAGCAGCCCCCAACCACCCCTGTCGTCTGCTAAACTTAGCAGCTAAGGAACCCCAGAAACAGATTATGATGTGGGGAGTCACAATGTCTCTCCTAGTCTCCCTGCCACTCTGGAGCGGGAATAAACTGTGCCAGGTCTATTCTCCACATGGTGCATACTCCCTGATGCACTGGTGCAGCAACACTGAAGGCCCAGAGTCAAAATTCTGCCCATTTCCTGCCCCCTTCTCATCTGCCTATGTGAGGAGGGAATATAGCCATTCTGAGAAGTCTGTTTTCCCCCATCTTCCCTACTGCAGTGCAAGGGGCATTATGGCATACTGGCATAAGTAGTAAGAGTGTCCTGTGCTCCTTTATTCCTTTTGGACACAAATGTGGCACTAGGGAAGCAAGAAATAAGTGGGTGAGCTGATTAATATCTTTTCATTCATAAAATGTTTTCATTCAGTTGCTCACAAATTACCTGTCAGTGATCTCAGATCCATGTGACAGCACTTCTATAAAACATTGCTTTAACTATTATATTAAGGCTCCAGGGTGCTTTGTATAAACACTGAAATGTCCTTATTTTTTAGGTCCTCTTCTAGCTCAGTTCCTTCAGAAAATTACACAGATATATTTTATCTCATACTCTGTGGCTGTTATTAAATAGATTTTCCCTAGTTTCTGAGAAAATCTTTTTTCAGGTTAAGAAGACTCTAAATTATTACTCTGCTGAAGAAGTTCTCTTCAGCTAAAAAGGAATCTATTAATTATTGTCCCATCCCAATTTAACCATCTGCATATAGTATTTTGAAAGGATCAGGTTGGGGCAGTTGTAATTATTTAATTTATATGAAAACATCCTGTAATCTTGTTTTGGAGCTGATCCTGGTCAGGCTGGTTGATTCTGGCATAGTATTTATTTTCATCTTTTGGACATATTGTACACAGGAATGTAAGGAATCAAATGTCTTTTTATGGGATCATTTAAACTGACTGGAACTTCTGGTAGGTTTATTGAACACTGCATGAAATTTATTTTTCATTTATGTATCTCAGTGATACTGAGTCACTTTTTAAATAAAATATTCATCTGGCCTTGTGCTGGTTTAATATAGAGTTCCTGAAATGTCTTTCCTAGCCTCCTCTTCAGTCAATATGTTTCCCTTTGCTCCCATTTTCACAAGTTTTGTTCAAAATCTTTATTAATGATCTGGATGATGGGATGAATTGCACCCTCAGCAAGTTCACAGATGACACTAAGATGGGGGGAGAGGTAGATACACTGGAGGGTAGGGATAGGGTGCAGAGTGACCTAGACAAATTGAAGGATTGGGCCAAAAGAAATCTGATGAGGTTCAACAAGGACAAGTGCAGAATCCTACAGGCTGGGAACCAACTGGCTAAGCAGCAGTTCTGCAGAAAAAGGCTGGGGATTACAGTGGACAAGAAACTGAATATGAGTCAGCAGTGTGCCCTTGTTGCCAAGAAGGCCAACGGCATATTGGGCTGTATTAGTAGGAGCATTGCCAGGAGATCGAGGGAAGTGATTATTCCCCTCTATTCAGCACTGGTGAGGCCACACCTGGAGTATTGCATCCAGTTTTGGTCCCCCCACTACAGAAGGGATGTAGAGAAATTAGAGAGAGTACAGCGGAGGGCAATGAAAATGATTAGGGGGCAGGGGCACATGACTTACAAGGAGAGGCTGAGGGAACTGGGGTTATTTAGTCTGCAGAAGAGAAAAGTGAGCGGGGATTTGATAGCAGCCTTCAACTACCTGAAGGGGGGGTTCCAAAGAGGATGTAGCTAGGCTGTTCTCAGAGGTGGCAGATGACAGAACAAGAAGCAATGGTCTCAAGTTGCAGTGGGGGAGGTCTAGGTTGGATATTAGAAAACACTATTTCATTGGAGGGTGGTGAAGCACTGGAATGGGTTACCTAGGGAGGTGGTGGAATCTCCGTCCTTAGAGGTTTTTAAGGCCTGGCTTGAGAAAGCCTTGGCTGGGATGATTTCGTTAGTGTTGGTCCTGCTTTGAGCGGGGGGTTGGATTAGATGACCTCCTGAGGTCCCTTCCAACCCTGATATTCTATGATTCTAAGGGTGAACGATCACATTTCAAGATGGGCTACCAAGTTATAGTTTGGTATTTGCACATGGATTCCACCTTAAAGCTGTCTCAGTTTTCTCATCATGATTGTCAAAAATCTAAATGTGGATATCACAGACTTACTTCAAAATTATCAATATACCAAACCAGTGGCCACCTTACACTTGATTGAAGTCAGTGTACTCTTCACCAGGGCCTCTTGGAACTTCATAGAGGAGCAGAGAGAGGCTAGATCTTCCTGCTCCAAAAGTACAGGTGTCCACCACTTAAGGAAAAGAAGAATCTGCTTTAGCTGTTAGCAGTATGGAACCTAAAAATCACAGTTGGGCAGTTCTGTTTACATCCAGTAGAGGGCTATGGAACTGTGCACTAACTAGTGTGTTAAATAGAGCTATATGAAAATCAGAATTTCTATTCTGCAGGAAAATTCTATATTTTAACATTTGTTTTTATCCTGAATTAGAACTAAAAGTTGAAATATCAAAATTATTAATGGAACAAAAAGTTTTAAATTATTTCAATTTGGAAATATCAAAATGTTTTGATTCATGTCAGTTTCATATTAAACTGTCAGTAATTTCGCAGCAACTGCATTTTCCACTGAAAAACTATTTCAATAGAAAATTCCCAACCAGCTCTAGTGTTAACATATATTTTTAAAAGAGGGGGCAAAAAGACAATTTTCAACCTTACTTTTAAACAGAATAATCTGGCAGCCATCAGAGCTTTTATGAGGTCAAGAATACAAGAGTCATTTGAACTTTATGGTAATGAAGCTCTTATCTCTTTTTTATTTATTTATTTAATGTTTACCATAGAAATATAGTTCAACTTCCCAGTTTTTTAATACAGACTTTCAATGTAATGGTACTGTTTGCTTTTGTAACATCAAGAATCAAAACAACAACAGGCCACTGCTAAGTGTGGTCATCCTCGCATCTGTGGTTGCAAAAGAGAACAGGCACAGGCTGTGAGGAGGCACATTCAGCTGCAGCTGATGAGAACTGAGAAAAGCTAATGACAGAGGCTTTTACAAGGCAATGGAAAGGAAGGGAGGAAAAGAAGCTTGAGGGAAAGGACTGGCAGAAATGGGGATTTTGTTTGTTCAAATTTATAAACCATAGTAAATACACAAATATGTCCCATCAGACACAAGAATATAAAACCCCACCATAGAAGGCATGATGATAATCAAATCTCTCTAAGTCTTAGACCAATCCCTCCCCAAGTGATTAGGAGAAAAGATCAGCCTTGCACCATATCTTGAAGGTTAACAAATCCCAACTTTGATTGGCCTAGAAGGGGAGCAAATTTCAGTGACTCCGGATGGACTTCTTTTAAATTGAGGTCCCAAGACATTCAGGGCTTTGTCGGTTTTAACTAGAACTAGTCAACAACAATTGATAGACATTTCCCATCAGAAAATTCAGCTTCATCAAAATCAAAACATTTTGTGGGAATGTATCAATTTTGACAATTTTTTTAATGGGAAAAAGTCAAAATGAATCATTTCATCATTCTCATTTTGTTTTTCGATGTTGAAAGGTTTCATTTCAATAAAGTTAACATGTTTTGTTTCAATGTTATTGTTTTCATTTAGTTTTAATGTTTATATTTATATATACTTAATAATTTATATATCACATTATGTTATGTTTAAGATTTTATATTTTATTTTAGTGTTTCCATGTTATTGAGAGGAGATATTTGTACCTTATCAAAATGTTTGGATGGGGAATTTTCATTTTGTGGGAAATTTTGAAACTTTAGTCTTTTGTTCTGATTTTGAATTTTCAGAATGTCCTGAGGAATGGAAATTTCCTTTTCTGACCAGCTCTTTATTTATATACCATAGCACCTTGGTGCCCCAGTCAGGGACCAGGACTACATTGTGTTGGGCTCTGTACAAACACAGAACAAAAAGACTGTCCCTGTCCCAAAGAGCTCTCGCTCTAAGTAGTTTAGAAAAAATAAAATGAGACCACGAACTAAGGCCACATCTACATTGTGGCGCACTTGTGGCAGTATGTAGGTTAAGTGTCGCTACAGGCTGTGGTGAAAGGCAGGCTGCGTCCTCACTGTGATGTGTAGTTACACGTCAATGAAAAGCTCTGTCAGGGGGGAGGCAGCAGGGAAAGGCTCAGCATAAGGGAGCTGCTGGAGCCTTTTCCTTCCACATCCCCCATGTCAGAGTCTTTCTCCACTGCCAGAGTCTTTCACTGTTGCAAGGAAAGGCTCCGGCTGCAGAGAGGCAACTGTGGGACAGCACACTGCTAAAAATAACATTGGAGGAGGGGTGCCTCGCCATCTACATGGCTATTGATACCCGTGCTGGGGGGCATGTTGTATATATACTCAACATGTTTCCAAAAGGAGCGTGCAGTATAGACATATCCTAAGGTGAACTGGTTTGTCCTAGCCTTCAGTTTCATTTTAATAATATGTGCCTTATTCTTCTGTCTTTGAATAATGGTGTAACTCCACTGACTTCACTGGATTGCTTACACTATATGAAAGGAGAATCAAGTCCAGCATGCTTGCTTGTTTATGTAATATAACCAAAATGATATGTAAGTACTTATTTTTAAATAACCTTTAAGGAATAAAATCTTTTATTCTGTCTCTTTCAATGGTCATTTTACTTTCACATTAATTTCACTGTGCCTGAGATATTCAATAATACAGGCACTATAAAACACTATAGAAAGGGAAAATTGTATTTTATTGTGTTATATAAAATGCTAGAATTTTCAGATTTTTTTTTAAACTGACTATAATTTATAGTGGAAGTAAATCCCAGCCATGAACCTGTACGCTAATCATACATGCCACTGATCAACTGTTTGGCGGCTGGAGGAGGTGCTTGGGGGAGAGCAGACAGCAGCAAGTGGCAGGCAGGTGGGGGCCTTAGGGGAGGGGTTGGAGTGGGAGTGAGAAGAGGCCGAGTGAGGGCAAGGCCTTGGGGGAAGGGGAAGAGTGGGGGTGGGGCCTCGGGGTGGTGTGGGGGTGGACGACCCCAGGGAAAACTAAAAGTCAATGCCTATGCCTACAGAGTTCAATGGGAGTTTTGTGCATTTCAGTAATCCCCAAACTGGGAGTTGGCTGCCTAAACCCAGAATAAGGCACCTCAATCTGAGGTTGAGGTGCCTAAGTACTTTTGATTCTAGGCCTGAAAGTTTTTACCAACTGAAAGCTATTTGATGGCCCATGCAAAATGACTTGTTAATATCAGTCAGGCTCACAAAGGATGGATGTCAACATCACTAAAGTATCAGAGGGGCAGCCATATTAGTCTGTATCCACAAAAACAACGAGGAGTCTGGTGGCACCTTAAAGACTAACAGATTTATTTGGGCATAAGCTTTCAAGGGTAAAAAACCCACTTCTTCAGATGCAAGCCAGATGCAAGTTTTTACTCATGAAAGCTTATGCCCAAATAAATCTGTTAGTCTTTAAGGTGCCACCGAACATCACCAAAACAACAAAGTAATTCTTTGCAATGCTTTCCTAAAATTTGTCATTTATGTGACCATTTCTGTCAGCAAATTAATTTGCTGGAATATTCTTAGGAAATAAATACAAAAGGAATGTGAATGCACTGAAAACAGATTTGTTTAAAAAAGCAAATGAATATTTATGGAGTTTTGTTTGTTTGTTTGTTTGTTTGTTTAGTATTCACCCAATTATAGAAACATAAAAGCATGGGGATTGCCAAATTGGATTGAACAAGCGATCAATCTTGTCACTGACCCTGGCCAATATTAGCGGATTCAGAGGAAAGTACAAGAAACCCAACAGTAGGTAAAAATGGAATAACCCTTCCTCAGGGAAAATTTCCTCTTAACCTTCCATAGTTAGAAGTTGCCTTAAAACCTGAGGTCTAATCCTTGTTTGATTTTTTTGTTTGTTTGTTTTGGTTTAGTTTAAGTCTGGTTTTTGTATTTACAGTTATTACTCTGGATAGTCTTGTTGTCCATATACATATCTAATCCTTTTTTTAATCATACTGAGCTTGTGGCCTCAATAATATCCCCTGGCAACAGTTTCCACAGGCTAATTGTGCATTGTGTGGAAAAACTACTTCTTTGTTATCTATTTTGAAATTGTCACTCTTCAATTTCATTTAATGCCCCCTTGTTCTTGTATTATGAGACATGGTGAATAATAAATTCAGATATACCTTCTCTATAACACTCCTTGCTTAGTCATTATCGTTATAATTTTTTTAGCTGGAGCAGTATAGCCCTGATCCTGTACCACTGAAAGCAGTGGGAACTTGACCATGGATTAGGATTCAGGATCAGGCCCAAAGTGCACAAAACAGAACTGTCTGCTCTCTCACTTGATGCTTCATTGCCCTATGGACTTCTCATGGGTACTCTGGGACAATTTTGCTGCATTGGTAATTTGTCCCATGTGTCGTCTCTGTCTACAGAAGCCCTTCTCTTTCACCTTTGTAGTTTAAAATGTCTAATGGGTCATTGTGGCATTCTGGTGAGAGTAAATAATAGTGTATTCGGAGGGATCTGTTTTTGCACTCTCATTGTCTTCCTGAGCCAATAGGAAGTAAAGACATAGTGGAGTTGATGTTCTGAGCTGCAAGGAAAAAGGTGTTCTTTGTTGGCTCCCAGCTGGATAATTTGAGTAGACTGCAATGCTCTGAAGTTGTGGTATTCATGTCTCTGAAGTTAAATCTGCTTTATGACAGTTTCATGCCACTACTCAGATTTTGGCATGACACAAGCTGGGTAGAATAGAAATATTGAAAAAAGAGTGGGTGGCATTCCATAAAATGCTGCAACTAGCGCTGGCATTTTTAAAAAATGTCTTTATTACTGACATTTATAATAAAAGAAAGAAGCAAGTTACAAAATGGTAACATGCAGCAATAAGAATGGGCCTATTATTAATCAGTTATAAAGATCAGTACAGCAACTATTATTAGAAGATAAACATCCTCCTCTCCCACCATTATACTGTTGACATTGACATAATAGCTTTACTTCTTGAGTGGAGATAGAGTTTAGATGACATGTGGGAGGTATGCTGTCTAGTAGTGAAATTAAAAACATCCACTCCAGTCCAAGTGTCTTATTATCCAAGGGCTCCCATATACTAATCACAAATATTCCATCCATTCAGAACAAAAATAATTATGAATATTCACAGTTTTGAAGGCCAGAAGGGACCATTGTGATCATCCAGCCTCAACTCTTGTATAACACAGGCCATAGAACTTCCCCAAAATAATTCTTAGAGCAGAGCTTTTAGAAAAAACTATCCAGTCTTCATTTAAAAAGTTGTCAGTGATGGAGAATCCACCATGACCCTTGGTAAATTATTCCAATGGTTAATGACTTTTACAGTGAAAGATTTATGCCTTGTTTCCAGTCTGAATTTGTCTAGCTTCAACTTCCAGCCATTTGGTCATGTTATACCTTTCTCTGCTAGACTGAAGAGCCCATTATTAAATATTTGGTCCCCATGTAGATATTTATAGGTTGTAATCAAATCATCCTTTAACCTTCTGTTTGTTAAGCTAAACTGATTTAGCTCTTTGGAACTATAAGGTATGTATTCTAATACTTAAATCATTCTTGTTTCTCTTCTCTGAACTCTCTCCAATATATCAACATCCTTCTGAATTGTGGATACCAGAACTAGACACAGTATTCCAGCAGCAGTCACACCAGTGCTAAATATAGAGGTAAAATAACCTCTCTTCTCATAGAACATTGATCCATAAGCATTAAAGATCATTTTCTTCTGGGTTGTCAGTGACTCGGAAAAAGGTAATGCCATTTTTGACATAGAGTGTTATTCCCAGTCTCCTTTTTCCTTCTCATTCCTTCCTAAATAGGTTATAACCATTGATTTTAACATTCCAATAATGTGACTCTTCCCACCAGGTTTCAGTAATATCATCTTGGTCAAATTTTTGTCCATAACTGAGCAATTCCAACTCATCTTATGTATTACACAGGTGTATGTGTATGGGCAATTTAAGAATTTCTTCACTCCACATCCTTATTTTTTTTATTAATTTTGTTCTCAGTAACTTTATTTTGTGCTCAACGAATGCTCATTTGTTCATTCTTTTCACCCTCCCCTTTTGTCAATAGTTTAACACCCTCCTAACTACTTTAGCCAGCCTGTCCCCTGAAAGATTGGTTCCCCTTCTACTGAGATGAAGGCAATCCAAATTATGTAGCCCCTTCTTCCCACAGAAGGTGGATCAATGTTATGCAAAACCAATACCCAGGGGTGAAAGTAACTTAACGGACTTACCTGTATGCAGGATGGCAGGCGTCCTGGGCAAGGTATGGGCAGGTGGCTCTGGGACCCCAGAAGGGGCAGGGCCTCAGGCAGAAGGGGAGGGGCTGGGTCCAGACTCCCCCAGCCAGCCCTTCAGCGCATAGGCACCGACTCCATGGGTGGTCTGGGGCTGGAGCACCCACGGGGAAAAATTAGTGGGTGCTCTGCATTCACCAGCAGCCAAGCTCCCCTTCCCCCCATCCCACCTCCTCCTCCCCGCCCCCGAGCATGCCGCGTCCTTGCTCCTCCGCCTACCTCCCAGCGCTTCCTGCCCGGCCGAATAGCTGTTTACATGCTCCGGGGCGGAGGGGAGGAGTGGGAACATGGCGCGCTCAGGGGAGGACGTGGGCCTGGGTGGAGATTTGGAGAAAGAGTTGGAATGGGGGCAGGGAGGGGGTGGAGTTGGGACAGGGACTTTGGGGAAGGGGTTGGAATGGGGGCAGGAAAGGGGTGGGAAGAGAAGGGGCGGGGTGGGGCCTCATGGAAGGGGTGGAGTGGGGGCAGGGCTGGGGATCGGGGGGGGTCAAGCACCCACAGAAAAGAGGGGAAGTCGGCGCTTATGCTTAAGCGCTGCCTGGCTCATGTCGCCCGGGTTCTGGTGGCGATTTTAAGGGCCCAGAGCTCCGACTGCTGGTGCAGTAGTAGTAGCGGCAGCGGCGGCTGGGAGCCCCGAGCCCTTTAAATTGCCACCGGAACCCTGGGGTAGTGGCGGCCAGAGCCCCGTAGCTCCAGCAGCGATTTAAAGGGCTAGGGGCTCCGGCCTATGCTGGGAGCCCCAGGCCCTTTTAAGTTGCCGGGCCCCAGGGCTGCTGCCCCTTTTGCCCCTCCCCCCCTTCAGCGGCCCTGCCAGTACGGTCAGCTGTGTACCAGCTTACTTACTGGTATGCTGTACTGTACCATACCATTTTACTTTCACCTCTGCCAATACCCTACATCCTACAACAATACCCTCCATTCACAGGACAGGAAGTTTCTTTGAGAAGATCACTTGTCCATTCTTCTTCGGCACCCTTCCAAGTTCCCTGAAGTCATCTATAATCTGTGAAATATTCTGTGATGCAATGTCATTAGTGCTGATATCCACCAATGGATCCTTGCCCTTTCACTTCAGAAACCTATCGAATCTTAGAGTGATGTCTCATGTTAAACAAACAAAATTTAGCAGCACAAATAACACACAGTTTTATTCCATTTACATTTTTTTTAAATGTCAATATCTACAAAATCATAATGGTAAAAATTAACATTTGTTAAAAAAGCCAAATTTCTACAAAAATGTTTTGTGTGAAAAATTCCACTCAGCCCTATCCAGGGCAAGTTTGAAGATTAACAAAAGATCCATTTTGTTAGCTAAGCACAAAAAAGTATAGTGGTGATATAAAATTACTGTTTGGAGTATGAGATAATCTTATGGGTTACAGAGTAGCAGCCGTGTTAGTCTGTATCCACAAAAAGAACAGGAGTACTTGTGGCGCCTTAGAGACTAACAAATTTATTTGAGCATAAGCTTTCGATGCATCCGAAGAAGTGGGCTGTAGCCCACGAAAGCTTATGCTCAAATAAATTTGTTAGTCTCTAAGATGCCACAAGTACTCCTGTTGTTCTTATGGGTTACACATTTCTCCCCCAGAATAATTCCATTAAACTGTTGAACCAAGATTAAAGACAGAGGTGACTGCATAGTATATAGTGACCCTTAGAGTTGGTCCTGCAATCGTTTCGTAATATCAATTTTTCTATTGTAGTCAATGAGAGTATGAGTACGAAGCAATCATAGGATCAGATAGTCTTCAAATTTAAAAAGTCATAGAGTTACTTTATAGGTCTGTGCTGACACATACAGTTACAATGGAGTTAAATTTACTCAAACTGTTACATGTCCATATGAATCAATGTACAAAAGCACTATTTAACAGAACTGTGCAAATTGTGTACAGAACTTTCACCTAGGTGAGGCAGCTTTGGTGCTGCTTTGGTGGCACTAAAAATCCTTACAGCTGGTCTTAGTAGCCATCTGGGGATTTCCCCATGGTAGCGAAATCCCAGGGTGATGCAGAGAAAGCATAACAAGTAGTACATCTCCCCCTTTCAGCCCCCATCTTAGGGGAATGGCATATAGGGGATGGGATGGGAGGGGCCATAGCTGGAGTGCACTTTGATCCCATGATCCTCAACTGCTGCAACAGCCCTTTGGAACCATTATAACCATGCAGCTATGATTTAAAGGGGTCCTGAGTCTGCCCTAATTTATAGCCCTATAGTCTGCCCTAATTTATAGCAGGGACTAAATTCTTGCCTATGGGATCATAAGACCACACATATAGCGTAACGCCACATTTGTTCTCCCATGCTCTTGGATCCTGCACCAAGCACAGTTCATCTGGACATAAGAATTGGAGCCAATGTGTCCTCTTCTAATGACCCTTATACAGCAAATAAGGGTACAACTTGCTATAATTGCCGCCAGTAGTTAGAGGCACAAAAGCACCTCACATTGACATCTGTATCCTAAAGCAGGTCTCAGGTCAGAATTAAAGGGGCTGTCATTGTGCCAAGAGCATGGTCTACGTACAGCTCCACATATAAACAAACATGCATTGAGAGGACACAGCAGACCACATCTGATATACTCCTCTATTTCATTCAAGCTGTGTAAGTGTCCTGAACATTATTTCTGGTTTTGGCACAAGGATTCAGTTCTCCCAACTCTCTTTTAGTTTCTGTAAACTAAGTTCTTTACTCTGGCATTTGACTGAGCTAAGTAAAAATACTTGTTTTTATCCAAGAGCAAAATACGATGCTTTTTAGATCATAAGTCATTGCACTTTTCTAGTTTTTCTGTTTCTTTGCTATTTTTAAACAAAGTAAGCTACTACATTTGTGAAAAAAATATTCTGTAAATATTAACAATATTTTCTACAAGCTCTTAGGCATTTTATTGTATTTTAGTAACTTGTGAAATAAAAAGTCTATTGCCTAGGGTTTGTTGTCTAAGGGTTTGAGGATTTTCCCCGTTATGTTCCAGATGTTTTTTTCTATGGGTATCATAATGGTTCAGCATTCTATGATACTAACTGATCATCTGGGTTCACTATACTTTTGTTCCTACAATAAGATTAGAAGCCCTTATTTTGATTTTTAAAGTATGAAGAGGAAAAGATCAGTGTAGAGAATTGCAAACGTGTATTTCAAGTTCCTGTCTCAATTTTATGGTCTTCTGTTTACATATTTGTTCCCACTTGAAAATGATTAAGGTACATCAATTTACTCATGTGGCCAGTTGGAATGCTAGTAATGAGAGTTCACAGAAATATCGGTGAATAGTGTCCTTCTAATCAAAAATGTGATTTATATGAATTCTTTAGAGCATTTTGCAAAGGGAATTAAAGTTTCCAAGCTGGATCACATTGATGTGCTAGAAGATTCCAGTGGGTAACCACTGAGGATAGCCCTTAAGACTTTTGTAATTTAAAGAAATGTGAATAGCACACATTTGTTGGAATTCTGACTCAGAGAGTGTACCTATATTTGCCTGTGTTTAACCTTTTTTTCAAGTTACTGCACACCATCTTGCAAAATCAGGTAATACATTAAATAACTAATTAACATTAATAAGCTGTACTTGATTGCACTGCAGATTCAGAGAGGCTCTACAAGCCTGACATTACATGATATGACTGGAACAATCCCCTGTTACCATCTTCAGATGGATACAAGGAGTCAGTAATATAACATAGATTTAATATCCTATTAATGTTAATTAGGTTTGCTTCACTTGATTCACTTTCTGTTGCATCCTTGTCCTATAGCTTCTCTGTCCTTGATAGATGTAGGTATCTAGAGATGAAGTATAGCCATTGCCAGTTAAAACTTGCTTTCATCAAGAAAGTTTTTGAAGTGTTGTATAGCTTATTCTTTTTGTCTGCTTTGTCATATAGTCTGCCTGTATTAAAACGAGTCATGGTAATATCAGTTTAGCTACAGTCTATAATGTATCACCTTAGTAACTCCTCTACAATCAAATAATGCTCATATAGCACCATAGAGTTATGAGTTTTGTCTTCCTTCACAACTCGATGACCTCTCTACCAATTATCCGAGGCTCAAGGTCAACCAGAAACAGTGAGAAACAGCATGAGGCAGTAGCTGAGTGTGAAAGAGAAGCCTAAACATTTCCAGAATAAACAACTGTGTTCATCTGTATCAGGCAGGGGGTCAGTCTCATCAGCAGAGGATGAATAATTGCTTACTGTGGGTATAACCAGAGTTTCAGAAGCAACCAAGGTTTCGCTGCTTCTCCAAAAGCCCACCACTGTTTAACAGCTATCTCAAGAAGGGTAATGGCTGCAGGGAATACATCACATCTCTTCTCTATGTGAGACAGATGCATGCATATCTATCATTCTCTATAGAGATAGAAAGAAAGATAGTCGTGTACCTTTATTTGCTATTTTTCTCACTGTCTCTGATACTCACTATGGGATAGTATTAAAATGGAAAAAAATCAATGGTTTTAATGATGGTTATGAAGGAGATTAGAGAGACACAATGTCAGATAGTAAACAGTCAGTATGACAGTTTTAGACTTCACTTAAATAGCTGAAAGCTAAGAAATAAAAATGATGACACAAGATGACAAAGCGCCAGCTTTCATTTTTAAAGCAAATTTTACTTAACATTTTCTATTGATGCCCAGGCAAATTTCCGTGTAGAGCCCTTCCCTCCTATGGTGACAATGAATTCACGACGTCCAGTAACACACAGACTGAAACAACGTTAATTTCAGCTTTTGCCTTTTGGCCCAACCACTACACACCATAGCAGAGCCAGGATTAGAATTTCAGTTTCTTGATGCCTAGTTGCATACTGTCACTACATGAAAAGGAAGGGAAGTTTAGTGCTACTCAGAGCCAGGTTAACTGCTGCTTGTATTCCTGCCAGGGCCGGCTTTAGGCCCATTCCCCCAAATCGGACACGGCGCCTAAGAGTGCCCCGCGCCCAGCTAGAGTCCGGCAAGCCCCGCAGTCCCGCTCCTTCCTCCAGAGCGCGGCAAGCCCCGCCGCCCCGCTACCCCGGCCGGAGTCCCGCTACCCTGGCCGGAGCGCGGCAAGTCCCGCGGCCCCGCTACCCCGCCGGAGCCCCGCAACCCCGCGGCCCCGCTACCACTGGAGTTCTCCCTGAGTAGATGCAGAATACCAGGTACCTGGGTGGGCTGACTTGGGATCTCTGCTGGTGTTTTGAAACACCTGCACTGTCTGAAATGACAGGTTCAAGTTCCTTAACAATATCACCTCAAACCTTTGTTCTTCTGGGGTCGACTGAATGACATTTATTTATGTTGGTCTTTTGGCTGAGAACTTTAAAAACCAAAGACCTGTCCAATCTGTGTGGAAATGAAGGGACAGATTTCAAATAATATGATTTGGTCTGGGACAAAGGGGCCAGTGTCAGCCCCAGATTTTGTTTTGCTACCCCACCCCAAGATTTTTCATAGATCTATATGCTCCAATTTTTGTGCACATGCACACACACACATACACACACACTTTGCAGGATCTATCACATGTAATGATCCATACAACTCTGCATTTCCCAACCAGAATATTTCTGAAATGATGCTCCTGCCGATTTCTAAAGCTCAGCCTCCCATATTTTACATGCATTATGCATTTCATGTAAACTAAAGTCTATAACTGTTCCTAGAAATCTGAAGATAGGAGAAGGGAATCAGATGCCAGGACTCCCTCTGTTGGAGTAGGGGTTTAACCTGATGTTTTTGAACATAATTCCCACTCTTCCCTACTCTTGTGCGGCACAAAGGGCCACCCTCTATCCCAGATGGTTACACTTCCATGACATTATATGTACGAAGTCTCCGAACCTCTTTGAAATCCTGCAGTGTGGAAGGCTCGATGCTTGTTTACTTGTAGGTTGCTGATATTCATGTCCTGGGTCCAGGTCGTAGTGCCCCCTCACCCCTGCCCCCCACCCCCCATACTTTGGTACTAAATTATGTTTGAAATCTCTTTGAAAATGTCACTGTCTCTTCCTTACACTACCTACATTTCTGAAAACAAACACCCTGCAGCAGACTGTGATATGCCCTTATGTGAGTGGTGGGGGGGAATTGACTCAAGGAGCCTCCCCCTCTCTTGCACAGCCTATCACATAATGGAGGTGTACCTTACATCCCCCCACTAGCTTGGCAGCCCTGGTCTTTATTCAACCCCTGTATGCTCACAATTTGGCAACTAGTTGCTCACAATTTGAAAGTCACAATTTGGCCCTGTCAAGGCTGCCTCCCCACTTTGAACTTTAGGGTACAAATGTGGGGGCCTGCATGAAGACTTCTAAGCTTAACTACCAGCTTAGATCTGGTCCACTGCCAACATTCCCAAAGCTAATTCCCTTCCCTGGGAAGCCTTGAGAAACCTTTCACCAATTCCCTGGTGAATACAGATCCAAACCCCTTGGATCTTAAAACAAGGAGAAATTGACCATCCCCCTCCTTTCTCCCACCAACTCATGGTGAATACAGATCCAAACCCCTTGGATCTAAAACAAGGAAAAATCAATCAGGTTCTTAAAAAGAAGGCTTTTAATTAAAAGAAAAAGGTAAAAAATCATCTCTGTAAAATCAGTATGAAAAATAGCTTTACAGGGTAATCAAACTTAAAGAGCTCAGAGGACCTCCCTCTAGCCTCAGGTTCAAAGTACAGCAAACAGAGATAAACACTCTAATAAAAGGTACATTTTCAAGTTGAGAAAACAAAGTAAAACTAAGACGCCTTGCCTGGCTTTTTACTTACAAGTTTGAAATATGAGAGACTTGTTTAGAAAGATGGGGAGAACCTGGATTGATGTCTGGTCCCTCTCAGTCCCAAGAGCGAACAACAACCAAAACAAAGAGCACAAACAAAAGCCTTTCCCCCCCCCCAAGATTTGAAAGTATCTTGTCCCCTTATTGGTCCTTTGGGTCAGGTGTCAGCCAGGTTACCCGAGCTTCTTAACCCTTTACAGGTAAAAGGATTGTGGAGTCTCTGGCCAGGAGGGATTTTATAGTACTGTACACAGGAGAGCTGTTACCCTTCCATTTATAGTTATGACAGGCCCTCTGTAAGCAACAGTGCAGGTCAACTCCTAGTGAGCCTAATTCCTTCATTCCCCGTTTTTTGGAGTTCTCTTTCTGGGACAAAGGATGCGTTGTACTGCTGAATGCTTACAACTCCCATTGAAGACAATAAGCCCAATACTGCAGTCTGTGGACTGGGGAGTTCTGTGTTCAATTCTTAGTTATGCTGCATACTGTCTCTCACTTAGACCCTCTGTGGCTCAAGTCCCTATTGGTATAATAGGAATACTACTACTTACCTACCTCACAGATGTTGTGAAGATGAACTCAATGTCTGATGGGAACCCACACTATGAAAATGGGACATATCTAGGTGGGGAATGATTGTGAGATCTTTTGAGACTGAACTTCCATTGAAGTCAATGATAATTTTGCCTGAGTAAGGAATAAATAAAAACTTCCGGTTTTAGCCAAGTAACTGTTGCTGATGCTCAGCACCTCTCAGGATTTGGTCCTCTGGATGTGATAACTCTTTTTATCTTAGCCCCCCTAGATACAAAGCATGGCTGTTTTGCAGCACACCATTATTTTTTCACCATACAAATGTTATATGGTCCTAATTTCTGTGATAATGGCATTTTTTCTTTTATGAGGCTGGCAGAGTCCATTCTGATTCATGGCTGGCTAGAACGCAGTAGCTGCCCATCTTTAAAATAACTCCATGCAGACTTTGTTAATTCATATAATATATGTTGTAGCTTTTAAAATACATTAGGGAGTAGTGTTCCTTTTTGTGCACTGGCATCATTTTGCTGTCCTGAGTCTTTGTATAAATTTTTCATTATTGTTGCAACACATCTCAAGGTGAAAATAGAAATACTCTGCCTGAATTCAAACTAAATATTTTGAAACAGTTTTCTTTTGTTTTATTGACTTTTCCAGCGAAATTGAAAGGCTGAGATAACACAAGTAGAACACAGCACTGATGTGACAGGTAGGTTAACATTGTTAGAATTTTTCTTACAAATGCCAGCAAGCATTAGAAACAAAAAAGGACCTGTTCCTGCCTGTTAAAATCAATGGGAATGTTGAGCACAGAGGGCTGTTTGGGAGTTATGTGGCCCATGCATAGGTGGGTAGGAAAGGCTTTTTACACCTTCCTTGTCCACTGCACACTGGCCAAGCAGAATCAGGTACTAAATGATCCTTTACAGAAATGATCTGATGACCGCAGTCTGTCCACAATGGACCAGATTGTAGCCTTTGCTGCATTCCAGTGCAGAGAAGTAAAGTAATGTGGTATGTGGAGCCTCCTTACTCTCCTGCACCTGTAGGGAAGGAAAAAGAGTAGCAGGATAGGAGGGAGAAGAGTAGCCTCGGCAGGACCACCATTCCCCCTACTATTCAGGTGAGCAGTTCCTTGCTCTGTCTCCCACCCCCTTCCTTTGCAGCTGGAGCAGCAGAGCCAAGTGCACTAGGGAAAGTAATCTGTGCCAAGTGCACAGTATACAGACAGTGTAGATTATTTTACTTTTCTCCCCCTGCTCCCCACCCCAGAGCAAATAATATGCTAAAGAGCAGATTACAATTGAAGTCACAATTTGATTAACGGTCAGCTCCTCCTCAATCACCATGGTACTTAGGCGCTGAAGGAACCTGGCTCTACCAGAACTTATCCTGTCCCTCTTAAAATGGAAGAGGGACTGCAGGACATGGGCAATTGGTCTGCTTCCAGGAACAAGCGAATATGTGTAACCCACACACCTCCTGGGTGTGGTGTTCTGTCCCATCTAGTGGCACTGAGACCACTTAGAAAGAGAGATAAAATGAGTCTGCTCTACAGCCTTTGCTAACAGCCAGTTGGCTTTTAGCTCATGTTGTAGAGGCTCATGCACTAAGCTTCAGAGGTCCCAGATTCGATCCCATCTGCTGACGACCAGAGTCTGTCAGCATTACATATGCACTACCCCTTGCCCATGGTTTGTGGCATAACCACAACTGAGTCCTTCAATGAAAAAATCAGATTTAGCGCTCTCCAAAGCCTGCCAAAATCAGTTGGAGTCTTTCCATTGACCTAAATGGGCTTTGGATCAGGCCCTATGCACCTAGGCTGGGATTTTCAAATGAGCCAAAAAGTCACCCACATTTCCTTGTTATTACTAAGGGAGTTGGGAGCCTAACTCCTCTATAATCCTTTACAAAGCCCAACCTCTAGGTGTGGGCCTTATAGCTAATCCATAACTGATGTTTCAGCAAATGACACCTCTGATCAGAAGAACCTACTGCTTAGGCCTACTTTGACCTATTGATGTTAGTGCAACTATGGAACATTTAGGCCTGGTCTACACTTGGGGGGGGGGGGGGAATCGATCTAAATTATGCAACTTCAGCTACGTGAATAATGTAGCTGAATTTGACGTACTTAGATTGACTTACCATGGTGTCTTCACTATGGTGAGTCGACTGCTGCCGCTCCCCCGTTGACTCTGCCTGCACCTCTCGCCTAGGGTGACCAGATGTCCCGATTTTATAGGGACAGTCCCAATATTTGGGGCTTTTTCTTACATGGGTGCCTATTACCCCCCACCCTCTGTCCCGATTTTTCACACTTGCTATCTGGTCACCCTACCTCGCCGAGCTGGAGTACAGGAGTCGACGGGAGAGCACTCGGGGATCGATTTATCGTGTCTAGACTAGACGTGATAAATCGATCCCCGCTGGATTGATCGCTGCCCGCTGATCCAGCCAGTAGTGAAGACATACACTTAGTGTGTGGTAGCAGGATCTACACAGCCACTTAGTGCATAGCAGGCTAGAGAACTGTAGATTTACCCTTGAGCTTGCCATAGACTGCCGCCATGTAGACAATTCCCTAAGAAGTTGTCCATACTATAAAAAAACGTAGCAAGACCTGCTCTTTGGGTTTGGGTGTAGAGTGAACGATTGAGTTGTATTTAAAAAAGAAAATCTAGTAACTTACATTCAAACGAGCCATTATGGGTGGCTTAATTCACCATTAGGGTTAAAATTAAAACATCCAAATGAGATAAAATAATGCTTAAAATATTCAGGCCAACAGTGTGTGCCTCAAGAGATAAGACTGTCTCTTAATTAAACTAACAATGAAAAAAGAAGCAAACTGCAAGAGTTATTTTCAAGTTCTTGACATCTCCACTAATGAATCATATAAAGCCACAAAGGTTATTTTAGACATCACAAAAGGAGTGCACAATGCTTTTTTTGTAACAAACTTCATTTGTAAAGCTTGTTTCTATTCTTCTTTTTATATAAGATAGAGTACAGTAGTACATTAACTTGCATTCTCTGCCTTGCATGAGAAGCTAAGAGACATTTCAGCACAGTTCCCACTGCTTTCTATTCTTCACAGGTCTGAACCCAGTTTGAGGAACATCAGGAATGTTTGGATATTGCCTCCAGTATACCAACCAATCAAGAAAATCCAAAATCCAATGAATTCTCTGCTTTGTGACAATCAATCTTTATTCTCTCTACATGCACATTTATCAACAAAAGTGGCAGTTTTTGTTTCTTTCTTCTTTTTTTGTCTTTAAGGTTCAAAGTTCCTCGTGAGTCAGATGAAAATATTAATTATTTGGTCAGACATTCATGTATAGCATTAGACAGTCTCCCAGCAAAAAATAAGATTCTAAATTTCTCTGTGGAGGGGAATTGGGGGGAGGGGGAGAATTGTTGATAGAAGTGAAATTGCATCCTGCCTTTGATGGAAGGAGTGTGAGTAATGTAATACTTATTCTCAACAAAAACTGCCGTACCACACAGCCAGATTTTAAAAGAAACTTGTTCTAAATTCAGCATGTCTTAGATCTGGACAGTTTCATGTTTATCTGCCTGCCTTTGCTCTCACTTATTCCAGTATCATAGACATTTCTAGGGGTCCCACTGTTATGGTTGTTTAAATTAGAAGTAGTGCCTAGAGCTTCCAACTGGGATTGGGCCCCATTGTGTGTGGCACTGTGCAAACACATAGTAGGAAACAGTCCTTGCCCCCAAAGGCTAACAATCTAAATACTGATGCCAGAAAAGAGACAGCACCCACTATGATTTTGACTTCTCTTGGACTAGAGAACCACTCTTGGTTGTGAAGCATACAGCAGCTGGGATGGATGTAGGATGGTCCCTGAGGTGGATGGAAAGAAGATCCATCAAAGACTGGAACTAATGCCCATGACAATAGAACTGGTTAAAGCTGCAGTTAACATTTTCTGCTATGGGTTAGAGCAGTGGTGGATTAGCCATAACCAACTGTGGAGGGCCCAGAAAAAATCCGCCGCTGGGTGGGCAGGCGGGAAGCCCTCGTGACCCGACCCCACTCCCTGGTAGCAGCACCTGGGGGAGCAGAATGGGGGAATACCCATGCCCCGATCCCACTCCCCCTGCAGCAACGCCAGATGGGCAGGGTAGTACGGGGGAAGCCCTACCACCCCCCGACCTTATCCCAGGCAGAAGCCGGGGACAGGGGAAGCCCCCAGCGCCCCGACCCCACTCTCCGGCAGAAGAGCTTCTCCAGTTTTGGGGACACCGTGGGGAGGGGGCAAAAGGGAGCAAATCGGTTGTGGGGCCGCAGTGGGGGGCAGAATGAGGGGGACCCTGGGTGGAACAGGGGCATGGCCCAGGGAAGGGGCAGAAAGGGGTGGGGCCATGGGCAGGGCTGCAGGCAGAAGGGGAGGAATGGGGGTGGGACCCCAAGTGGAAGGGGTGGGGGTGGAGCCCTACACTTACTCTGGCCCAGGGCCCCAGGAAACCTTGATCTGCCTCTGGGTCACTGTGTACCTTTAGGCCCAGCACTGAACAAAGCAATGGTGCATAGAAGCTGTACCACCTCAAGAGTAAACCTGGAAGATATTGTGCACAATTTCCTCTCTGCTTCCTTCTTGCCCCAGTTGGCAAGATGTGCATGTGGGAAATGAGCCTTAGCTCCCCACAGTCTTTCCTATCCACCTGCTCGAGGTGGGGAAAAAGATGCAGTGTGCCTGCTTTTTCCTGTACAACCATACATAATGCCTGGGTAGCTTGTGGGTGCGGGGGTATTCTTCTTATTCCCCAGCACTGGTCTGTAGTTAGGGTGACCAGACAGCAAATGTGAAAAATTGGGACAGGGGGCAAGGGGTAATAGGAGCCTATATAAGAAAAAGACCCAAAAATTGGGACTGTTCCTATAAAATTGGGACATCTCATCACCCTATCTGTAATTAAGTCACAATCTAAATGTTAGTTTTTTGTAAAGATAGACCTGACCCACAACATTTCAGAGTTTAAGGATGTTCGCAGCTGAGGTTTTGGTAGATGATCAGCATATAGCAATGGGTTAAGGCAGTCGTTTCCCCCTTTTTTTCATTTGTGGACCCCTAAACATTTTTTAATGGAGGTACGGACCCCTTTGTGAATTTCAGACATAGTCTGTGGATCCCCAGGGATCCACGGATCACAGTTTGAAAACCACTGGGTTAGGAAGATGGTACTTAATTAACTTTATAGCACACAATTGCTGCATTAAAACATATATCATACAAAGCCAATGTGAATAAATCAACTCTAACATTACTTTTATTTAGTGCCATAGGAGTTGCTGTTAACTCTGAAGTCAACATTAATAATATTTAGCATTCCCATTAATGGGCTAAAGCAGCACCTTAATTATAGAATCATAGAAATGTAGGGCTGGAAGGGACCTCAAAAAGTCATCAAGTCCAGCCACCAGCACAGAGGAAGGATCATGTAAACGTAGACCATCCTTCACAGGTGTTTGTCTAACCTTTTCTTAAAAACCTCCAGTGATGGGGATTCCAGAGATTCCCTCGAAAGCCTATTCCAGAGTTTAACTACCCTTACAGTTGGAACATTTTCCCTACTATCAAACAGAATTCTCCCTTGCTACACATTAAACCCATTACTTCTTGTCTACCTCCAGTAGACATGAAGAACTATTAATCACCATCCCCTTTATAACAGCCCTTAATATATTTGAAGACTGTTATCAGGTCCCCCTTGGACTTCTTTTCTCAAAAATAAACAGGCCCAGTATTTTTAACCTCGCCTTATAGGTCAGGTTTCCTAAACCTTTTATCATTTTTCTTGCTCCTAGTAGATGCTACTAACCTGGCAATAATTGATAATGTCAGTGAGAAAAGAGAAATTTTACAAAGAGAATTGAAGAAACTAGATATATCAGCAGGAATTAAAGGATGAGATTCAACGTGGAAAATGCCAGCTAATACTGTGCATTGGAGGAAATATAATCCATGCCACACTCACTCAGTGGAAGGGAAAAACCTGGGGAAAAAGCTAATGTTAATGGTATACTGTAGCTGTGATGGTTAACAGTAAATTTGATATAGCTTGCAGTGTGGCATAGCTGAAAAATGTTTCTTCTTCTTCATGCTAAGGTCCCCAGATCCATCACCAGACTAGTCAGTTGCTGGCAGCAGTAATTACTGCAGTTTATCATGTCCACAATACCCTCCTTCTGCCAGTGGTGCATGTCCTCACCAGGGCCACTTGCACTCACTTAAGTGGGGCAGTGTGGGGGGCTGTCAGCCCTGTGTGGGGTCATAGTTGGAGACTTGCTGCCAGGCCCTGACAGCCCAGGCTGTCGGCTCTGCATGGAGCTCATATTGCCTGTCAGCATTGCACAGGGCTTACAGCTGAGAGCTCCGTGCTGAGCCGACAGCCCAGGCTGTCAACACCCAGCAACGGGGCTCACAGCTGTGAGTTCTGTGAGGTGCTGACAGGCGATGTAGATAATGCGACACAGTGTCTGTGTTACATCGACCTACGTGCTATGCCTCTCCTTGAGGTGGAGTTATTAGGTCGGTCTAGTGGGGGACTTACATCTGTGGGCACAACCCTGTAGTGTGGACACTTACAGAGTTAAGTTGACGTAAGCTGCCGTATGTCAACCTAACTCTGTAGTGTAGACCTGGCCTGAGAATCACACTATTTTCAGATCTCTTTGAGTCTCTATCCTTTCCCTAGTTCCCTTGATGCTCCTGGGGGAAAATAATATTCAAGACCCACTTAAAAAGCGCAGCACACTCCCCATCACCATCCCTTGTGCTGGCTCAATTGAGCTAAGGATGTGACCACTCCTCATCAGACATGGCAAACCTGTGGAAAAAATGCAGAAATTGGGCTTATTTTTGCCTTAATTGGCTCGTTAGTTGCTTGTTGGCTAGGTTTTGGCTTGTAGCTTGTTGCTTCTTTTTTTTGATTGGCTTCCGACAAGCAGAGGCAAGGGGGGGTCAAGCAGGGTCAATGTGGGGAGAGTCAGGGGTGCATACCGGGCCTACTACAGTCCCAGACTGTACAGCGGGAGGATCTAGTCATATAGAGTGTTGGGGTTCTTAGAGATTGGCTTGTTTTGGACTTTATTTGAAATGGGATAGCTTGATTTTTGGCGTATTATCAAAGTTGGGGTGCTTATTTAGCGCATTAAAGTTGGCAACTGTGCTCCTCATCCCTCTCTACTAATTTCTCACTCATGTGTGTTGGAGGGAATGTAGTGGCCCCACAAAGGCTACTATTCCTCCTGTGTGTAGAGCACTGATCTGGTTAGGCAGTCGGGGGGAGGGGGTAGAAGGCTGTTTACGCCTCCTCATCTCCATGAACAGCATCATAAGGTCCAGTTACAATCTGGCCTAAAGAAAGGAAATGATGTCATAAGCAAGAACAGAATACAGTTCCAGGGTAATACATTCCAACACTTTTATTACAGGCGAACTCAATCCCAGTGGAACTGAGGAAACGAATAATACTGGCTAGAGCCAGGCATAGTGTGAGCAAGAATTGTGAAAGCTGCCCATATGCCTCTGCCAATATGTCTGTCGGAGAATAACAGAGTTCTCACTTTTTGTTTGGGTACAGCAAATCAGATACTTTATTTTCTCTCTATCAATTGCATAGAGGGAGAGAGTTTAACAGGTCTCTCAACAGGTAAACAATTACAGCAAGCATTTATACCTTTTCTTACAGACAATAATGAGCAACAGCTGCATTTTGTTTATACATAGGTCATTCTGATATCTTGTTTTGCTCACTAATGTAGACTCTTAGGGTATGTCTACACTACAAGAGTAGTTCGATTTTACTTAAATCGAATATGTGGAATCGATATTACAAAGTCGAACATGTGTATCCACACTAAGGACAGTAATTCGACTTTGTGAGTCCACACTAACGGGGCAAGTGTCGACATTGGAAGCGGTGCACTGTGGGCAGCTATCCCACAGTTCCCGCAGTCCCCACTGCCCATTGGAATTCTGGGTCGAGCCCCCAATGCCTTCTGGGGAAAAAAATGTGTCGAGGGTGGTTTTGGGTAACTGTCGTCATCCAACCGTCACTCCCGCCCTCCCTCCCTGAAAGCGCCGGCGGGAAATCAGTTCGCGCACTTTTCTGGTCAGTGACAGCGCGGACGCCACAGCACTGCGAGCATGGAGCCCGCTGAGACCATCGCTGCAGTTATGGCCGTTGTCAACACCTTATCATCCACCTTTCCCAGAGGCAGATGCTGAGAAATCGGGCGAGGAGGCTACGGCAGCGCGGTGAGGACCTGAAGTCTGAGAGTGGCACAGACCTGTCACAAAGCACGGGACCCCGCGCCGAGGACATCATGGTGGCAATGGGTCATGTTGATGCTGTGGAACGGCGATTCTGGGCCCGT
The DNA here is from genome assembly GCF_028017835.1 of Emys orbicularis. Lineage (NCBI taxonomy): Eukaryota > Metazoa > Chordata > Testudines > Emydidae > Emys > Emys orbicularis. Next base: position 159,386,476 of record NC_088684.1, read on the forward strand.
GAAACAAGCACGGACTGGTGGGACCGCATAGTGCTGCAGGTCTGGGATGAATCACAGTGGCTGCGAAACTTTCGCATGCGGAAGGGGACTTTCCTGGAACTTTGTGAGTTGCTGTCCCCTGCCCTGAAGCGCAAGGACACCCGGATGCGAGAAGCCCTGAGTGTCCAGAAGTGAGTGGCCATAGCCCTCTGGAAGCTTGCAACGCCAGACAGCTACCGGTCAGTCGCAAACCACTTTGGCGTGGGCAAATCTACCGTGGGGGTTGTTGTGATGCAAGTAGCCAATGCAATCATTGAGGTACTGCTGTCAAAGGTAGTGACCCTGGGAAACGTGCAGGTCATCATAGATGGCTTCACTGCGATGGGATTCCCAAACTGCGGTGGGGCTATAGATGGAACTCACATCCCTATCCTGGGACTGAACCACCAGGCCAGCCAGTAAATTAACCGAAAGGGCTACTTTTCAATGGTGCTGCAAGCACTGGTGGACCATAGGGGATGTTTTACAAACATCAACGTCGGATGGCCGGGCAAGGTTCATGACGCTCGTGTTTTCAGGAACTCTGGTCTGTTTAGACGGCTGCAGGAAGGTATTTACTTCCCAGACCACAAAATAACTGTTGGGGATGTGGAGATGCCTATAGTGATCCTCGGGGACCCAGCCTACCCACTACTGCCCTGGCTCATGAAGCCCTATACAGGCGCCCTGGACAGTGAAAAAGAACTCTTCAACTACCGGCTGAGCAAGTGCAGAATGGTGGTGGAGTGTGCTTTTGGACGTCTCAAGGGGAGATGGAGAAGCTTACTGACTCGCTCTAATCTCAGCGAAACCAATATCCCCATTGTTATTGCAGCTTGCTGTGTGCTCCACAATCTGTGTGAGAGCAAGGGAGAGACCTTTATGGCGGGGTGGGAGGTTGAGGCAAATAGCCTGGCTGCTGATTACGCCTAGCCAGACAGCCGTGTGATTAGAAGAGCACAGCGGGACGTGCTGTGCATCCGGGAGGCTTTGAAAGCTAGGTTCCTGAGTGAGCAGGGTAACCTGTGACCATGAAATTTGTTTACAGAGAAGCTGAACCTGCCCCCATTTCTTTACCCAGTGAATGTTCACTATCCTCTCCAGTCACATACCCCGTTCACCCCGTTCACCCCCTTCCAACACACGTTTAAAAATAAAATCACTGGAAATTTGTTAATGAACACCGTTTTCTTTATTACTGTTTTCGTGGTAAAGTGTTGAACCTGGGACGCAGACTGTGGTGGGGAGCGGGTGTAGTGTAGTGATGCAAAGGACACTTCTAAACTCCAGGAATGATAGGCTCCTGCTCCTAGAGCGGTCCGCACTGGTGGACTGGTTTTTTCAACGGAGCCTGCCACCCCTCCTGTTCGGGACTCTGTGTGTGGGGGCTATGTGACTTTGTGGCAGGGGGAGGACGGTTACAGATCCCCTGCTTCGTGGCTCTGTGATCCAGGATAAGGACCGCTGCATAAGATCTCTAACCGCCCTCCCCCGCCACAAAGTCACATAGCCCCCCCCCCACAGAGAACATGAAAACCACCTCCAAGACTGAGCAGGGTAACTAGTGACTGCAATGTGTGTGTGCCCTGCTGCTGAACCTGCCCCCGCGTCTGTACCCTGGTAAAGGTGACTGTCCTGTCCAATTACCAACCCCCTTTCCCCCCTTCAAACAGACTCTCCTCTAAAAGAACATGATGGAAACAGTAATTAACAGAAACATATTTTTTATTAGCAACTACACATGAAACTGGGGGATGAAACTGGGACGGGGGCTTGGGTGAGGCGGGAAGGAAAGGACTTATCAAATTTTGGGGAATGACAGCCTTCTGCTCCTTGAGCAGTCTGCAGGGGTGGAGTGAGAGTTTTCACGGACTCTGCCACCCCTCCTTCTTGGGACTTTGGGTGAGGGGGGTATGGGACTTTGTGGCGGGGGAGGGCGGTTACAGATAGACTGCAGCGGGGCTCTGTCCTCCTGCCTCCGGTCCTGCAGAACATCCACAAGGCGCTGGAGCGTGTCCGTTTGCTCCCTCATTAGTCCAAGCAGCGTTTGAGTCGCCTGCTGGTCTTCCTGCTGCCACCTCTCCTCCCGTTCAATGTGTGATCGATGGATTTGGGACAAGTTCTCCCTCCACTGGGTCTGCTGGGCTGCCTGGGCTCGGGAGCAGCCCATAAGTTCCGAGAACATGTCGTCCCATGTACTCTTCTTTCTATGCCTAATCTGCGCTAGCCTCTGGGAGTGTGATGCCAGGGTAGGTCAGGAGACAGTCGCAGCTGTGGGATGGGAAAAAGGGAGTGAATTCCTCAGAAAGATAAATTTTGTTGGGAACAAAGAACATAGTCTTTCTCTGTGAACAAGACCATGCACAGCACCTATCACATGCGCACTCAGGACAAGGTCGAATTTTCGGCCTTCGCTTTCAGTGCCTGGGGTCTTGCAGTGCAGATCACACAAGCGGGGCAGGACAGCGGAATTTTGGTAGCAGGCTGACATGGTAAGCCGTAGACTTGTGGCTGCTTAAAACTTTAATAATAGCACTGGCCTCCTTTCACGTTCAAAGCAATGTTCCTAGCGTTGGCCAGTTCCTGCTGCCAGCAATCCGGCAAGCATGAACTCTGCCCCTGTCCCACCCCCTCGCGGCTGTCCCAGGGAAAGATCCCTGTATGCTGCCCCTCTCCCGCCTCCACCGCGTGGCTGTAAACCGCCGGTTACTGTTCTGTAAAGGAACAGGCAAGCAGTCCCAATACTAACATTCCCCTACCTAATTCAAAGCAGGTCACCATGAGCGACATCACTCTGATGAGGATTTCAGAGACCGAGAAAGAAAGGATGCTTTGGGAAAGCCTGCAAAGACCAGGGCCGTATGTCGCCATGCTCTGCAAGGCAATGATCCCCGAGTACTTGCTTATCTCCTGGTGCGGAAACGTTTCGTACTACGGAGGACACAATAAGGCCGCTCTCCCAAGGAACCTCATGCAAAGGCTTTCCAATTACCTCCAGGAGAGCTTCATGGAGATGTCCCATGAGGATTTCAGCTCTATCCACGGACATATAGACCGGATTTTACTGTAGCTGCACTGGCAAGGACTAAACAGTAGATTGCCTAGGGCAAACCAATCATGATAAACCAGACATTGTTAGATTTTTTTGCAGTAGTTGCACTGCCAAGGACTGAAACGTTAAGCGCCTAAGGCAAACTAATCATGAAAAACCCATTGTTAATATTGTTAATATTCCTGTTCTGTTCAAAATAAATGTTTACATGTTTAAAACACTTACCGACTGATCCTTCCCCTGATTCTGGGTCCGGGTTAACGCCTGGGGACGGATGGTAGGGGATCTCTGTAAGGGTGATGAAGAGATCCTGGCTGTCAGGGAAATCAGCGTTGTAAGCGCTGTCGACTGCCTCGTCCTCCTCATCTCCTTCCTCATCTTCCCCGTCCGCTAACATCTCAGAGGAACCGGCCGTCGACAATATCCCATCCTCAGAGTCCACGGTCAGTGGTGGGGTAGTGGTGGCGGCCGCATCTAGGATGGAATGCAGTGCCTCGTAGAAACGGGATGTCTGGGGCTGGGATCCGGAGCGTCCGTTTGCCTCTTTGGTCTTCTGGTAGCCTTGTCTCAGCTCCTTGATTTTCACGCGGCACTGCGTTGCATCCCGGCTGTATCCTCTCTCTGCCATGGCTTTTGAGATCTTCTCGTAGATCTTTGCATTCCGTCTTTTCGATCGCAGCTCGGAAAGCACGGACTCATCACCCCACACAGTGATCAGATCCAAGACTTCCCAATCAGTCCATGCTGGGGCCCTCTTTCTATTCTGAGATTGCATGGCCATCTCTGCTGGAGAGCTCTGCATCATTGCCAGTGCTGCTGAGCTCGCCACGCTGTCCAAACAGGAAATGAGATTCAAACTGCCCAGACAGGAAAAGGAATTCAAATTTTCCCGGGGCTTTTCCTGTGTGGCTGGTCAGAGCATCCGAGCTCGGACTGCTGTCCAGAGCGTCAACAGAGTGGTGCACTGTGGGATAGCTCCCGGAGCTATTACCGTCGATTTCCATCCACACCTAGCCTAATTCGACATGGCCATGTCGAATTTAGAGCTACTCCCCTCGTTGGGGAGGAGTACAGAAGTCGAATTTAAGAGACCTCTATCTCGAACTAAATAGCTTCGTTGTGTGGATGGGTGCAGAGTTAATTCGATGTAACGCTGCTAAATTCGACATAAACTCCTAGTGTAGACCAGGCCTTAGTCTACATTCCATATTATCTACACATTATCTACACAAGGTCGCAACAACTTCTCACACAGTTCTTTCCCACTCGCCTCACACATTCCTCGCTTCTCCAAATCTCGCGTTATTAGGGTTACAGTTAGCCTAACTCTTGCTAACGAACTGTCATGCATTGCATCCCCTTCCTGTCAGTTCTTTCTCTGCTTCCACATGTCTCAATCTTGACTTGTGAGATTTTTGTAACTGAAATGCTTGGACTATTCCTTATATTGTCTTGTGTTATGTGTATCCTTCTACAGTGAAATGAACTATCTTATTTTCCTGCATGACCCTGGCAAGATTTGAAGTTTGGTTTCCAAAGAGGAAACATTAGGGTACTAATGTGGGGCCTCATCCTACTGCAGCCAGTGGGTCTTTTGCCATTCAGCACCCTGGGAGAAGGATGAGGCACACCATCTACTCTTTCATTTTCCAATATACCTAGTAAGTGGAATAACTAAGTGGTTGTTTTGGGGAAATACATCATCACCTGATAAAAATCCTGTTGCTGATTAGGATGGATGGGGACATTTATCTCCTGTTGACAGCTTTGGAGGAAAGGGAGATAAGTGAAGCTATTGAAATTGTAAAGAGACCTTTCAGCTTTAACAACTCTGACAGCTATCCTCTTACCTCCATACAGTATGTTTGCCATCATGATAATTAGATTTTTGTTAGCCTATTGTTGGTTCCTGTATTTATAATGTAGTCTTCCTGCAATGTTTGTAGATTTCATCTGGCTTTTCAAGATAACGTTAACTATAAACCTGACAAAACGTCAGTAAATCGTAGTACACATTTTCTTACAAGGAGCCTCTCTTTCTTTCATGTTTACAACAAACAACCATGATTTGGCAGACTAGAACAAAACCGAGTTTGTTCTTTTTAGCTGAAAGAAACATTCTTCTTTTTGTATATCCCTTTGGGATTACAGTTAAAACACTTGAGAATAGACTGCTATGTCAACTACATATATTCAGATATATGGGGGGAAGCTACAAAATTCCATTTTGAATTTGAAAAATGAAGGTGTATTTGTAGTCCAAGTGGCATGAACCACTCACATACAGCAGACAAGCAGAGACGAGGAATTTGTAATTTGAGTGACAACTTCAAATAAAATTTAGCTGACTGCAAAATCATGTTTGGGACTATTCTACATGGGTCACCTGGAAATGCCAAAAAGGGCTAGTGGTTTAGGACTAGACTGTGACATGGGTTGGACACTCATTCAAGTGAATAAGAAGGAAACCCTCTTTATAACCTTATGAGCATTACACAGACCTTGTGGTCTAGGTGCACGTGAGAAAACCTAATTCCATGGAGCATGTAGGTGGGGAGGTAGTGGGAATGGGAAAAGTCATGTCTTCACTCTCACCTGGACATAAATACTAGTTGCCAATGCAGTTGCGTCAACATGAGGAATATCATAATCTGCTGCTGTAGGCCAACCAGAAACTACCACACCGTCAGAGCAAGGAGGACGTAGGAGAGAAATTGTGGTTCAAAGGTATGTGGTCCCACCAGCAGTACAGTTGGCCTTTGCCTCTGGGAAGACACTGAAGCAGTAAAAAAATCATACATGGAGTTCCAAAATATACATAAAATTTGATGGTAAACTGATCCTACACAATTTGCTTGGAAGAAGCTATGCGCTGTACATCAGAGTGGACATTGGGGAAAGAAAGAACCAGATAGGGAAACATTTGGAACTCCCCCTGAAGTTGGAGGGAGTTTTTAATGCAAATTAATTGCAAACTCAAGCCTGCAAAGTGGCAAGTGGTCAGTTGTATATCAGTTTCTGTGACAACGATCAAGCATATAACCCACAGTTTCCATAGTTAAATCTATACAGCATGCATGTACATTCCTCAGATACTGTTTGCTTGTAATCAGATATAAATTAATCCCAGCATGGGGAAAAATGTGTATACAACACAACACATAAAATAAGCTATGCACTTACCTGGACATATTGATTTTATGTCCAGTCAAAATGATTTTATTTTTGTTCTTTCAAGTGTAGCCAAAACAAAAAACAAAAAAAACCCAACAACAACCAAGATGTGCTCATTTGTTCTGACAGAAACAGAAACAGTCCTTACTGTGACAGGTATAGTGGGCGCTAAAGAGATAGATAGATAGATAGATAGATAGATAGATAGATAGATAGATAGATAGATAGATAGATAGATAGATAGATAGATCATCTTCTTGGCAAAGGCTGTAAAGTAATGTAAATTAGCCCCTTCAGGTACAATCCTGATCATCCCGGACTTTATTTTTCCTATTAGCACTGTACAAGCAAAGAAACATTTTCATTTATTCTATAATATATTATAATCTGGAGAAATATTTCAGAGATATGGGGCACAGCCACAAAATTTAGATCTTGACTTAGATCTTCTTCAAAGATTGGGAAGTAGATAGCTCTGGCAATTGGGTGCAGCCCCCATCTTTAATTTCAAACTAATCTTAGGCTATGTCTACACTATGGATCTCCTGCCAGCATAATTAAACCACCCCAATGAGTGGTGGTCACTACATTGGAGGAAGAGCGTCACCCAGCAACATAGCTCTGTCCACACTAACACTTTTGTCAGTGAAACTTATGTCCATCAAGGGTATGGGTTTTTTTCACACCCCTGACCGACAAAAGTTTTACCAACAAAAGTGCTACTGTAGACGCAGCCTTAGAATAACTTCACTATTGTCTTTTACCAAGACTAGCCACTGCTAAATTCATGCAGGATCAATTTGAGTTATCACTGCTAATACCCAAAGATCTTATAAATAACATCTTATACATAACATATTTTAAGACAAAGTTTCATGCACCTTCACCTTTACTGTCATAAATAGTTTGTATTAGCTTTGTCTGTGCTACAGTGTCTCTCTAATGCTCTTAGTTGTCTACTTATTTTCTAGGACAAAATCCTGTAGTCCATACTCAGTCCTTACTCCAGCAAAACTGTCATTGAATTTAGTGAGTAAGGAATATATAAGCACAGAATTTGGCTCATACCACATCTGATCCAACACTGAGGTCCATATTTCTGCACCTGCCAAGAACCAAATGTGGGATACAGTGAATGGTGAGGACATAAAAATTAACCATGCTGGAAACATAAAATGTTGTGATGAAAATGCATTGCTTTAGCACAAATAACTCCCCCCATCCCCCGATGTGTAAGGGGGCTCTTGGCTCCTTACTGAAAATTAGTGTGTGTGTGGGGGGGGTTGATTAGCCCTCTCCCAATACTAAAAGAAAGGGTAAGGGCCAAAGAGAAATAAGGATCCTGAGACTGACAGTCCCCAGGGACAATGGAGAGAGGCCAACCCTCCATCTTAGCCCAATTGACAGAGCAGGCAAGCCGATAAGGGAGTCAAGAGCCTGGAGGCCTGTCCTCCAGGTGAACTGCAGCTGCCTGAGCCAGAGTAGAGCAGAGCTAAGGAGAGAGCAGCAGCAGCCAGACCAGAGGGGCCACAGAAGCAGCCCAGAGGAGCCAGAGCTGGGTTGGAGCCAGGGCTGAGGCTGGAGGCAGGGCAGCAGCACTGAGCCAGAGGAGCCAGAGATGGAGAGCTAAAGCTGGAGCAGCCCAGAGCCAGGAGCGGAAGCAGCACAGACCAGCTGCACTGACCGGGAGTAGGGGACCAGATAGCAACTGTGAAAAAACGGGACAGGGGGTAGGGGGTAATAGGTGCCTATATAAGAAAAAGTCCCCAAAAAACAGGTCACCCTAACTGTGAGTCAGGGCCGAGCTACAGTGGGGAGCCGTGGGACCAAAGCCAGGATAGCAGACACCGGCTGTGCCACAAGTAACTCTACAGCCGAATGTGGTGAGCAGCAGGGGAGAGCAAGATGGGGACATTGGACAGAGAGTCCGATGCAGGGAGATGTCGCCAGATAAAAGGGCCATGAAGGCTGGACTTGGGGGTGGGGGACACAACTCTGATGGGAGGGCCAGTGCTGGGGAGAAGGGTCCCTGCCACCTAGACCCTCAGGATGTTTGGCCATCATCAGAGCAGGTGTCTTACCCACGGTATCACCGGAGCGCAACCAAGGCCTGGGAGGGAGACCTGGGGCATGTGAGGAACAGACTGTGATCTTTTCTTATGTTCCAGAGACAGCTGTTTAAGGTGTTTCCTGTGCCCATAGGGTGGGCCCCTTGTTCCTTTAACACATGGGTAGCAGGTATCAAAGGCTGGGGGGGGCTAAGCCTTTCCTAACCCAGGCTGTGGCCCCACCCACACTCCACCTCAAGGCTTGGGCCAGTGGCCAGGGGCGGGCCAGGGCACCTCAGCTGGCCCAAGGGTTGGCCAGCCAGCACAGCTTGTGTGGCTGGGGCCGGCAGGTGCGGCTGGGGTGGGCTGGCTGGGACTCCTCTGGCCGCGCGGGGGCCATTGGAGCTCTTCCAGCTGGGGTGGAGAGGTGTGGGGCTCCTCCAGCCACTGGGTAAAAGGAGTTGGAGTGAGAACTCAGATCCTTTCCCTATCCAATTCCACCGGGGTATTGCAGAAGCCAGGAAAGTTCCCCACAATTGCAGGACCATTCCCCTGCTTACAGATGTCAATAACTTTAAGCAATAAAAAGGAGCGGGGCAATAAATTGGTTTGGAAGGTAGGTTACACAGAGACCAAAATGTGTGTGAGATTGTTTCATTACAACACAAAAAGAGCTTTGATATAGAAAAGAAGATAACATGTTTCAAACAGTACTGAGAAGCAGCTGTCCTTAATGATTTCAAAAATAAAATAAAATGAAAATAATAGAATATTGCAACAATTATATTATGACATGTCAGTAGTAGCACATATTATTACAGTTATTGACATAATGTAAGATAATATAAAAAATGAAAACATTTTCTAAAACTGACATTTTTTGGAAATTCCATTTCATGGAAAATTTTGAAAATACTTGTTTTCATTCCAATTCGGAATTAAAACAAATTTTGAAATGTTGAAATGTCACACAAAATAGAAATTCCATGTTTTGAGCAGCTCTACTTTCCATAGATCTTATTGGGAGCTGGATCACTCCCATTGGGCCAGATATTGAAACCTTTACTCATGCTAAGTAGCACCTTATACCATGAGCAGCCCTTTTGTTTCAGTGTGACTGCTTGTGTAGCGAAGTATTACTCAGTGTGAGGACTCACTACTCTGTCTCATAGTGATTTCTTTATACAGCAATGCTAAAACGGGCCATCTCTCACGAAAGAGTAGTCCCTCAAAAATATAAAAAAGTAAATATCATAATATTATTATATAAATAACATATTAATCATAAAGATGCTTTATTTTCAACTGTAAACAGTTACATGCAGATACATTTTATTAAAGCTAATGTAAAAATTATATAATACATAGGTTAAGTTTACTTGTTTGTACATCTGAGTATAATGCTTAAATTATCGAAAAGTACAAAGGTTGGTTTAAAAGTCATACAATACATATAGTACATAATCAGCAATAACCCACATTTAGATTAATAAATCTAACAATACAGTTTAGATATTAGTATCCAAGTATTTGGGTACATCACTCATGAAAAGTTATACAGAGAGTTGGTTGTGGAAAGCAAATATAGAAATGAGTGAAGATTGTCCACACTAGAGTTTGACCTAAACCAAATTACAAATCCAAACAACCCTGAATTTTGAGGATGTTCCACTCTAGAGACCCACTCTGCTATTCAGATCCAAATATCACAGAAGAGCAAATGTTTTGATTTGGGCCCCAGTCCTGCAAATTACAATGCATGGACAGCCCTTGTGCTTGCACACTTACTGCAGTGGGATTCCACAGGAGTGCAGGGGTCTGTACATGCATTGTAACTTGGTTAGGATCCTTAATGTCTAATTAAGCATTCCTCCCTAACAGCACTCCTACACATTGCCCAAAGGGTGGGCGTGGAGTTTTTTCCACCCTGTGCCATTTCTGTGGGGCCAGGGAAGTGGGATGCAATGCCATACAGCAACTATTCCATCATTCCACACCCATCCTGACCTCACACCGGCATCTCCTCTGGACACTGGAGTGAAAAGGGCAATCTTTGTCTTCCTTCAACGCAACAAGCTTTCCTTATTTTTGTTCTTGAGTGCTGTGTCTAGCCAGGTTATCTCCTCTGCTATTACATTAGCTAACATAATGTACAAGTGATATTAAAATGATCTTCAGACCTCTGCCTCAGCAATCTGTTAATATATTGGTCAGTTAATCTAGGAGACCTATTGTCACTTTTTCCCCCTCATCTTCTCCCTGCCCCCTCAGGAGAAGCTTTAACACTGGAGGCTCACTCCTCTGATGCTGTAAGATGGTACAGAAGGTCAAGAAGAAAATAGGGGAAGAATTTACAGGGATGGAAACCAATAAAGCTGGCCATAAATGTGCAGCCACTCTGTACGGAATGAAGATGAGTTCCTCCTGTAATGTAGAGGGTAATTTCTTTTCTAAATGCATCTTCCATTTTACTTCTGTACCTTTGCCCTGCCTCAAACTTTCAGCTTTTCCCCTGGCTCCATTATTTAATCTTGTCATTGCTTCATTGATCACTTGGCTCCCACAATGCAAAGAGTTTAAAACCTTCTCTGCTATCTCTGATTCTTTGCCCTAGTGCCAGCTCTAAAATATAACACTTTACACTTGATATAAAGATGAGAAAGCTAATGGTGTTTGAAGAGTAGTATAATTTGAAGTTCGGGTTATTTAATTCAGATTTCAACTAAAATTTCCCATCCCCACATCTTCTGCACCACTGAATCTTTAGCCATTCCTTCTCATATCTAGCCTGTATTTGTGAATACACAAACAACAAAAGTGATAGGAAGGACACAGTTACAATGTGGTGCGATCACACTGTCAATTTGACTTTAGATTAGGAGTGTATTTTAAGGCCTGGATTGTGTCTTGAAGGCATAATGGGGTAGAACAGCAACAGTGATGCTTGGAGGAATTCTGGCTGGCTCAGCCAAGTTGGACCCACTGGAGCTGCTGTTCCACCACCCTTAGGAAGGGTGCAGCTTGTACTCCCCTCCACATCCAGCCAACCCTATTAGCCACTGCATGGGGGTCTGAGGCCATCACCCCATCCTCACTCTACTGCCTTCTGCCTCTTTAAAGAAGCTAGCACCACTGATGATGCTAGCAAGGATGCTGAGCACTGGTAAATCTGATCCTAAACATTTTTGAAAATCTGGCCTCTGTCTGCTGGTGTCTGCATGGTGATGTGTGTGGGTGTGTGTGGAGAGAGAGTGAGAAAGAAGGTTCCTTATCCCCTTTTCCTCCTTCACACCCACACAAGCTCATCCACAGAGTAGCCTGAAGTATACATATTCCCAACCTGACTGTTACACTGATTGCAATGACATATAGGCATGCAAAAGATGAGAACCACTATGCTAGCATTTGAAGAGATAAAACATGATGGTACTAACAATTAACTTATTTATCAAACAGTATAAAATAATGTTGTTGTTTTTTTCATATAGATAACTCCATTTTTAGAAGTTAGCTACCAACATCACATTAAATAGAAGCAGCAACTGTACTTTTAAAAGAAAAAACATGCAGTTTTTCTTCAAGTATTGTCAAGTATATGTAAGCCCTATGGCCAGAAACTCCAGAGGAGAAAGAACTCTACTTCTTTTATTGGTTAGAAAGGAAAAGGCTGCTGCTGTACAGTGCTTCATTTGCATAAGTTACCAACCCACAATTCCTCTAGTGACACTAGATAAATGATAGAGCTAGGCAGGAATCAGATTTTCATTGCATGGTGATTTCAATTATTTTCCTTTCTCAAACAGAATGAAAACAAAAAAAAAATAGAATTTCAGGCAAAATGAAATTTTAAAAATTGTTTTGTGTTGATCGATTTTTTTTTAATTGAAATGGTTTGTTCTGGTTTTGATTTTTTAAATGTTTATATATATATATATATATATATATATATATATATATATATATATATATATATATATATATATTATACAATTTTAGATAACATCACATTTAAAATTGAAACAAAAAGCCATTTTGAAATGGAAAATCTAAACATTCCTTTGACCATATCTGAATATTCCATTCTCTTTTTTTTTCTAAACAAAACTTAATCAAAATCAGTCTGTTTCTGGAAAATGTTTTGCTCTCAAAAATAAGCATTTTTCCAATGGAAAAACATTCTGATTGGATCTAATAGCTATACATTAACTTATATGTTCAATGGTAGTGAGCTCCAGAGTTTCAGTCTCCATCCCAAGACCCAGTGTGTACACTGGGATGGAGTGTATGCATCCGAAGAAGTGGGTTGTAGCCCACGAAAGCTTATGCTCTAATAAATTTGTTAGTCTCTAAGGTGCCACAAGTACTCCTGTTATTTTAGTGTGTACACTGCAATTTTTAGTCCTGTCATGTGAGTCCCATGATCCTGAGTCAGTTGACCCAGGCTGAGACTTGCTGCTGCATGTTGTTTTATGGAGGTGCAGTCAAGGGAAATTATCATCATGCTAAAATTGTGTGTGTGTGTGTGGGGGGGGGAATTACTCTTTCTTTGCATACATATTCTATTGTGTTTTTCCACATTTGAAACTGTGTTCCTTCTCCCCCAATAAAGAGTTACTTGTTTGTACATGCTCTCTGAGTGCTTGCAAGTGGGGATGCTCTGCCTGGTAAAGGCACCTAGGGAGGGTGCTTTTACCTTTCCCAGGTTGCTTGGGGTGGGGGGGGACTCTGGAATGGGCTTTGTTATTTGTCAAGAGGGACCCTACATATTTTGAATTGAGGCCTTTTTGCTGTAGAAGGGTTACATGTGGAAGGAATGCAGCCTTCTCGAAAGAGACACACCACATGCAGGGTGTGTGCTATGCCCAGATGGCCAACTTAAAGACTCCAAAATGAGGATGATGGACTGCTCCTGCAGTTCAAATTTGATGAAAAAGCCCTAATAGAGGGTTATACTATTTACCCTATGGAGTGATTCTCCTTGCATCCACTGTTTGATGTGTCTGAGTACCAGCATGCCACACAACATCGGAATGAAAACACTGAAAACTCTTTTTGATTGGCTGCATCTGGAATAGAGAAAAAACTAAAATGTCATTCAGAAAAGGTCAGAAACACCTCTTCCCTGGAGTGGATATAGATGGGGACACACACAGGGCGAGAGGCTTTTCCTTAAACACTGTAAAAGAGGATAGATTTTGTCCATAATAGAGACTGTGTGTGTGTGTAAGGACAGGGGGCGAGAGTTTTGCCTTCAAGAATCATCCAGGCAAGGCCCTCCTGCTTTGTTGTCAATCATACCCACACAGAACTCCTAAGCTTCAATGACTATGTCGACAGTACCACTGATGTCAGTCTAACTTACATCACTCAGGGATGTGAATAAGCCACCCCCTGAGCGACATAAGTTACACCAACCTAAGCACCGGTGTATATTAATTGGGACTTAACTGAAAGACAGGTAGCTGCCAGAGCGTGTCAATTAACTGCAACTGCGCCACTGTAAGCTCTCTAGTGTAGCCATAGCCTTAGAAACATTTTCAAGAGCCAGCCCCTCCACCCTACAATTGCTAGACAGCCACTACCCTTACCAATAGAACTCAGGGGTTCACACTAGCCTTAACAAAAGGATGGCGTTTTCTCCTATTCTGCTGCTGAGGAGCAATGCTGGGGATTGAATGGGAACTGCTTTTTTTCACACCTCCAAATGACCTGGCTAAAGGTTTTGTAAACCTGATATAAATAATATCATAATGGCCCAAATGACCTTTTCTCACTCTGATGAGTACAAGTGTATGTAATGAATTCCTTTTATAGAAACCAGAAGACATTAGGTGTGAAAGGCAGAATGGGGACTCAACTGAGAGAGAGCAATGGCCAGTGGATAGGGCACTGGACTTGCACTCAGGTGACCTAGATTGTATTTGCCCCTCTGCCACTGACCTGCTGTCACCATAGGCAAGTCACTTTGCCTCTGTTTCTCTCCATCTTTTGTCTTGTCTGTTTTGACTGTTTAGATTTGAATCTCTTCAAGGCATGGAATGTCTCTTACTCTGTGTTTGTATAGCACCTAGCATAGTGGGATCCAATGGGATTGGGGAACCTGGGCATTCTGTAAGAGGATATGCTTAGTCAGAAACCACCTCAGCACCCTGCCACTCTAATATCCCTCAGTATATAGTAATTGGGACCGAACTGGAAGACATGTAGTTGACAGAGGGTGTCAATTAACTGCATAGAGCTATATCTGAAGGGCTAATTGAAGAGGAAGCAATCCCAACAAGTGGGATTATATAAACTGACAGGAAGGAAGGCCTGGAGGGCAGGGGAGTCTGAAGTTGGCAGGGCTAGATGATGCTAGTACTGGTCCTTTTGGTAGAAATGAGTGGGCAAGCTGGCTAATGGCTGTAAACATATGTAAATAATACTGCAAATTGTGGCCTGCAAGAAGACAACAATAAAATATGGTGGTGGTGAAGGAGACCTGGAGTTGTGATAAATTGCTGAGGCTGGAAGAGACCTCCAGGGGCCTAACCTGTGACACTTTCTTAACACAAATAATAATTCAGATGGTATCTGGGGACGTACTGGGAAAGGTACTGTTGATAAATTTTGTAGTCAATTACTTGACCACACTTTGGTTTGTTATTCAATATACCCAAGAGACCAGTATCAGTCAGGTTTATTTTGAAAAGTCTATAATAGTATAGTACAGAGAAAAATGTTCAATTTGATAACAGTTTCTGGGAAGCTGTCTTGTGCAGCATTGTTAAATTCACCTTATGCAGAAGTTGTGCTCCCAAAGTTACACGTATCAGCTAGGAGTGATTATAGGATGACTTTACAAGTTACAAAACTCTTCACACATTACTAAAATCCAATCCACAAGTTAATTTGAGTGCCTTAACTTGGTGTTCTGTATCTTCCTTATCTGTTTTGGATACTACAATTCCTATTACTGGTCTGTGAAGGTACTTCCCCAGCTTGTAGTGGGGCAGAAATTAACATTTTGCTTTTGACAAATTTCCTGTTTTGTAATGCCAAGGCATATTGAGCATAAGTGAACAGGATTATAGACAGACATTGGCCAATTCAGGTCATGTAACTGCTAGAAGTATATATAAATATCAATATATTTATCAATTACATGGGTTTCTGTTTCAGCTGCTAACTGAATTTTAACTCTTGCCTAACAGTAGTGTCTGGTTGTCATTTTCTGTCTTTTATCCTGTTTATTTCTCGCTCTTCATATTATCAATATGTATGAGTCACACTAAATATATTAATATTCACTAAGCATACAATATCAATATAACATTACATAGTATGTGTGTGTATAATGTAATATTATATTGATATTGTATGCTTAGTGAATATTAATATATTTAGTGTGACTCATACATATTGATAATATGATGTGCAAGCCTAGCATATATTAAAGTCAACAGTATTCAGTAGAAATGCATCAATTTAGCTGGTTAGTAGCTGTTCAAAATGGAAGGTATCATGGTGGTGTCACACTGGGGATGGTGCCATCTTTCCATTATTGTTTTTCATGCCCCTGTCCATGGGGCTCAGGATGGGAGGGGTTCTTGCACAATCAGCATCATACTACAGATGAATGGTTTAGCTCTAATACTGACATTTCTTTGCCAGGTGCCAGGGTGCATAAAGCATCCACAATCTGTACATAGTGTGAAAAAATGAGGAAGAGCGAGAAATAAACAGGATAAAAGACAGAAAATGACAACCAGACACTGCTGTTAGGCAAGAGTTAAAATTCAGTTAGCAGCTGAAACAGAAACCCACATAACTAACAAGCAGAAACACCAGAAACTCAAGGACACTGACATCTGTAAACACTCGATAAACTTATATGGCCAAATGTCCGCCCAGTAACTCAGCTCTTAGAACAGAACAATCCCTCCCTTCACAGCCCTCTGGATATCTGTAAACACTCCCCCCCACCCCACCCCACCCCTTTGCCTTAAGGGGGGTAGTCATGGATAATTGATGTAATCAAAATAGTTTTGATGCGTATGTTCTGTTCCTGTCATGTTAAGTGTATTCTATGTCTCTGAAACAATGTTTGTCTTTGTAAGAACAAAATAAATGCAAATAAAGTAATAAGAAAAAGGTATATATTGGTCACTGTAACCCCACACCTTTGAAGCTGCTTGTCAGTCTTCCCAGTACCGTAAATAACCCCCTTCAGTATTGTCTGTGCCTGCCTGATTCTTGGGGAAAAAAATCTCTTTGCTTCATACTGCAGACCATCAGGGAAACCTGGGAGACACCCTGAAGTAGTTCAGAGTCTACCTCACACCCACACCTTGCAGAGATTGAGGTTCACTTCTCTTTTAGGGTCAGGTTGTGAATCCTTAACTCTCACTGCTGCGCAGTTACTCTCCCAAGTAGTACCCCTGATGCCAGTGGGACTGCTTGTGCGAGATAGATCTCACCACGGTGAGTAACTTCTCCACAGTCTGGCACTTTGTCCCTCCCAAAATGGATATGGTTTGTGCACAAGTTTGTGCATGTTTCCTCTGTTCTATAAAGGTCACCATGTGCCGCTCTTACTCTGACTGAGTGATGTCTTATGCTAAAACAGGTGCTATTGATATGAATGGCACTTCATATTGAATAAAGTACTACTCGAAGTAAGGAAGGGTGATACAATCCCTCACTTCCATGCCATAGAAAGAAAACATTAACACTTGTCTCTCTGTAGCTGAGATAATAACAACAATCAATTCACATGCCTCAGGATTTCAGCCGATCAACTGCACAGGGATGAGGAAAAAACTTTTTGTCCCCAAATTGAGAATCGGCTAGCTGAATTACTGGGGGTTTTTCCATCTTCCTCTAAAGCATCAGATATTGGCCACAGCTGGAAGCAGGTGCCAGGTGTAGATGGGACCCAGGGTCTAATGCAATTCCATGAATCCTATGGTTCCAATGCTTAGCTACACCACTCTTCTCTTGTGCTCAGTGTTAAACCAACCACCAGATTTGGGATGTCAAAGGAATTTTCCTCTTGTTTGAACAGGTTGAGAACTTGGAGGTTTTTTGCCTTCCTCTGTCCCATTGAGCAGGAATTATCTGATGGGATCACCTGGGCCCATCTCGCAAAAATTATTCCCTGCCATTTCAGGGGCCTCAGACGTTGGTGGCACCTGTGTCCTGCCTATTTTTCATCTGTGAAATATGTAATAATTTAGTCTCCTCAAGACTCCAACTTTAATGATATAACTGGCTCCTGATTGACTTCCTGGTGTGGATTTGTTTCAGTAAAATTAATCTGGAAAGAATATATAATGAGGGGTGTTTGTGTCTATAGTTGGGCTCTGTCTGTGTTAAAAACACATTTTCAGTTTCCACAACCAAGACTTCTCAACCAGAGCTGAGATGTCATTTATACTTTCAAGGGCTGTCTCCAAAGGGGGCTGGTGAAAGTTCCTCTGAAGTGGGGGAACGAATGGTGAATAGTCAGGGAAACAACTGGAGTGTGTGCAGGGTGAGACCATGGGGAAAGGGAAGAATGTATGGGTGATGTTGTGCTCCATATGTTTTATGGAAATATGCTTATGAGTGTGAATATAATGTAACTGGAATATGCTTTATGCAAAAGGTCTCTTGTAAGGTATCATTACAAAGCTTATAATCTACTCAGTGTGTTCATCCTATTTGTATGCATGTATCATTCTTGTATCTGAAGCTAGAAATATGAAGTGTAACTCTGAAGTCCTATTTTAATTATGCAAAGTGTGGGCCATTAATGATGGTTTGGAAGCTTGAGGGCTCCCATTGACTAGGACAATTGGTTGTAAATGACTTGGTTTACTTGCAAACCTCCCTGGGTACATGTGAGCCAGCCCTGCAAGAATGAAGAATGATGTCTCACAGGACATGTGACCAATAGCACTAGGAAGTTTAGACTTGAAATGAGATGAAGGTTTCTAACCATCAGAGGAGTGAAGTTCTGGAACAGCCTTCCCAGAGGAGTACTGGGGGCAAAAGACATATCTGGCTTCAAGACTAAGCTTGATAAGTTTATGGAGGGGATGGTATGATGGGATAGCCTAATTTTGGCAATTAATTGATCTTTGATTATTAGCAGGTAAATATGCCCAATGGTCTGTGATGGGATGTTAGATGGGGTGGGATCTGAGTTACTATAGAGAATTCTTTCCTGGGTGTTGGCTGGTGAGTCTTGCCCACATGCTCAGGGTTTAACTGATAGCCATATCTGGGGTTGGGAAGGAATTTTCCTCCAGGGCAGATTGGCAGAGGCCCTGGAGGTTTTTCACCTTCCTCTGCAGCGTGGGGCATGGGTCACTTGCTGGAGGATTCTCTGCACCTTGAGGTTTTTAAACCACGATTTGAGGACTTCAATAACTCAGACATAGGTTAGGGGTTTGTTACAGGAGTGGGTGGGTGAGATTCTGTGGCCTGCATTGTGCAGGAGACACAATGATGATCATAATGGTCCCTTCTGACCTTAAAGTCTCTGAGTCTATGTCACAGGATACCGGAATCCATCTTAAACCTGGTGTTTTTCCATTTAGAAGGAGGAGTGGGGTTCCAGAGAGACAAAGGGTTTCCACTTTGGGCTCAAACTATAAAAGGGGGTGGAGCAGAACAAGGGGGGCTGCTAGTCATGAGAAATCCCCTAGTTACCACCTGAGCTGGAACTAACAAGGACTGTACCAGGGGAAAAGATTGGGCCCCGGTTAGGAAGAAGTCTAGTCCATGAAAGAAGCTTATTGGAACATCTCTGAGGGTGAGATTTTTCCTGTAAACAGTTTCTTAATGTACTAGAATTAGACTTACGTGGTTT
The DNA here is from genome assembly GCF_028017835.1 of Emys orbicularis. Classification (NCBI taxonomy): domain Eukaryota; kingdom Metazoa; phylum Chordata; order Testudines; family Emydidae; genus Emys; species Emys orbicularis. The sequence goes on from NC_088684.1 coordinate 159,405,605, forward strand.
TGCTTTATTTTACTTGGTGACTTACTTTGTTCTGTCTGTTATTACTTGAAACCACTTAAATCCTACTTTTTATACTTAATAAAATCACTTTTGTTTATTAATGAACCCAGAGTAAGTGATTAATACCTGGGGGAGCAAACAGCTGTGTATATCTCTCTATCAGTGTTATAGAAGGCAGACAATTTATGAGTTTACCCTGTATAAGCTTTATACAGAGTAAAACAGATTTATTTGAGGTTTGGATCCCATTGGGGGCTGGGTGTCTAGATGCTTGAGATAGAAAACCTGCTGAGCAGTTTTTGGTTAAAGTCTGCAGCTTTGGGGGGTGTGGACCAGACCTGGGTCTGTGTTGCAGCAGGCTAGCGTGTCTGGCTCAACAAGACAGGGTTCTGGAATCCCAAGCTGGCAGGGAAAACGGTAATTCCAGCACATCAGGTGGCAGTCCCAAGGGGGTCTCCGTGACTGAACCTGTCACAGTATGACACTTAGAGCTATCCAAGAGGGTGCAGCACAAAGACCTATGTGTAAATCCAAGCAATAAGCCTCTGAGCTGTCAGGTAGGGATATATCAATGAGACCCTGAGGAACTTAAAAGGATGGAGGAAGCTGAATGCTGGCTTATCAAGACATAGGCAGGCACAAATACAATAAAATGGTAGTGTGGCCACAGTTTTCACTGTCTCCAGTCTTTCACTCCATAGGTCAAACAGAAGAAATGCTGACTATACCACAAATGGGCCAATTCTGATAAAATTGCCAAATCCAGAAAGCAAAGGGGCAGGCAGAGTCTAAAACATGGGCCCTTGCAGCAAATCCATATAATTGGGAATCAGGTCCCAAGACTCTTGGGAATGGGTGCTGAGTAATCCATTGTTTCTATTAACAGGATCCCACAGGAATAAATGCTGACCCTTATAGCGAGTGGGTCTACTGGACCTCCACATAGTGCTTCCCTGAGCTCAAACATCTTAGTTTTTGAAAAGTGGTGAAAAAGTACAAGGTGATCTTAGGAGACCTGCCTTTCAAAGAAATCTTAGCACATGATTGGGAGGATCAAACTGCTATTAGCCTCTCCTTGGTGCCATGGCAACACAGTACAAAGTGGCCAAGCACAACCGTTTGTCCTGAGAGCTCCTCACACCTGGGGCAGCTCACACAAGAAGACTCTGAAGTCAGAGAGACTCAGATCCTCAAAGCTATTTAGATGCCTAACTCCCATTGAAATTCCAATCAATGGGAGTTAGGCACCTACATGCCTTTGAGGATCTGAGCCAAAATGATTTCTGTTCTTTAATTTTTTCTTGCATGTGTAAGTCCTATGGCTAGAATCTCCAGAGAGGAACGAGTGATCCTAGAGAGCTTTATTTGCATAGGCTACCTACCCACCATTCTTTTTGTGACATGTAGGTGATTACCATAACTAGACATGAAGTTGGATTCTGAGGGGGTTGTGGGCTCTCAGCAAGGGAAAGAGTTCTGACTTTGTGACAAAGCAATTCTAAGCAACCAGGATTCTGCTCATGGGTCCTAAGTGCTTGTGGCTCTTCAGTAGTGGGGATTTTGCTGTGAAAGATGACATAGACTGAGGATTTTTATGGCAAGTGATGATACAGACCATCAACTTTGTAGATAAAGACAACACGGAGAACAACACTGGAGCTAAAACCTTAATAAAGTTGAATCACTAAATCAGCTTGTATATTGGCACTTCCAGTAAGCCCAGTCAAGCAGTTCCTTTCAAACAAGGAACAGACCTGTGGAGAGATACCTGGGATACTGCTACTCACTGATCCCAAATGTGAGTCGGGCTCAGTGAGTGGGGGAGGTAGTGCCACCAATGGGACAATCCCTGTGGGACAATCTCACAAGCTATACTGACTATTACCAAAGATACTATGTGTGTGTGTAGGGGGGTATTTTACTCCTTCTTTGCATATATATTCTGTTGTTGGGTTTTCCCAAGTTTGTCACTATGTTCCCTTTCCCCAAAAAAAGTTTTCTGTGTGTGTACACTCTGCGGGAGCACCCACTGAACTTTCTCTACTTTCTGGGTGGCACCTTGAGCCATATTATTTATTTATAAAGAGGGACTCTAGACATAATGAATCCAGCTCTTTTTGCTGCTATTGTCCCCATGGAAGAAATATTACATATAGTATAGAGCCCCCTCCTGGGATTCATTTGCCCTCAGCAGGAAAGTCAGAACCCTCTGGAGAGCAGTGATATTTTTGGCCGTGTGTATATTCCCTTAAAGGACCATATTGAAGTGTGAGTTTAAATAAGGAGTCAGGGTCCTAATTTCCTTCTAATCGCAGCAGGCAACATAGTCAGAACTCCCTGTGTTTTTTGCTTCATCAGCACCATTTAATGTACTTTAAAATAGCTTATAAATGGTTGTTATGTACTTACTACAATATTTAATGTTTACAATGCAAAGCTAGTTGTCAGTTAAGTCTGTGCGATCGCAGAGGCCTGTCCATCAATTCTAGTGGCCTCCATTTTGATCTGTTCTTTTGTTCCAGCAGCCACAGTTGTATTTATTCTAGGATGGAAGATTCAAACAGTGCCCATCTTGCAAAATCAAAAAATCATTAGCTGACCTGCATACGCAGTGCCTTAAGTGCCTGGATGAGGGGCATTTGCCAGGGAGATCAGAGACTTTGATGTCTTCACCTCCTACTGCCAGTTAGAGATGTGAGGCTGGGCTCTGAACCTTTCTGATGAATAGTCTTTGTCAGACTCTGGCAGTGTGGCCACGTCAACTCCTGGACTTCATTCAAAGTCCTAGTCCCAAGGCAAGTTGAAGTCTGGATCTGATAAGAGATTGGATATATTTTAAAATGACGAGATGGGATACATTTAAAACTACTCTCTGATCTTCAGCAGGGAGAGGCAGTGTGGTCTATGGATAAAATACATGGATTGGCAGTCAGGATACTTGTTTTCACTTCCTATTTCTGCCACTGTCTCTGTGTGGCCTTCAACAAAGCATTTAATCTCTCCACTCCTCAGTTTTCCCACTTGTAAAATTGAGAAGATACTTACCACAGATCCTAAGATGAAAAGTACTTGATGAGAACTAAAAGTTATTATCTACCTCTTCCTTCATTAGCCATTATCAGAGGGACTGATCCTCACCTCCTGAAGGTGATTATGATCTCAGAGTTATCCAGGCTGCCATTTAAGACAGTTAAGATGACACAACTGCTAATCTGAACCACTGCAGTCATGGGAGGAATAGGACAAGAGTACATATATCACATCAGTTTTACAAAAATGAAACATTAATTATTAGTAATTCTATTTGTTAGATTTGCCTCTTTGCTCCCTGGAGTGGGACATGCAGACATGCTGAGTCCCCCAGAAACTGTTTTCCTGTCCCCAGAAAACACCCAGATTCTGAGTTAGTGTCCAGACTCACCCCCTATCCCTTGGGGATTGATGTTATTTATAACAGTCTAAAATAGCTTTAAAAAAATGCTAAACAACAGAGTAAGAGAGATGGTTAGATGCAAAAAGACATCCCTTTAAAAATTAGAGGTCAAATCCTACTGAGGAAAATAGAAAGGAGCATAAACTCTGGCAAGCCAAGTGTAAAAGTATAATTAGGCAGGGCAAAAAAGAATTTGAGGAGCAACTAGGAAAAGACAAAAAAACTAACAGCAAAAACATTTTTAAGTACATCAGAAGCAGGATACTTGCAAAACAGAGGGGCCACTGGATGACTGAGGCACTAAAGGAGCACTGAAGAAAGACAAGGCTGTTGCAGAGAGGCTAAATGAATTCTTTGCACCGCTCCTCACTGCAGAGGTTGTAATGGTTTCCCACACTTGCACTAATCTTTTTAAGTGACAGATCTGAGGAACTGTCCCAGATTGAGGTATTGATAGGTATTGATTTAGGAAGTTTTGGATAAATTAAACAGTAATAAGTCACCAGGACCAGATGGTATTCACCCAGGAATTCTGAAGAAACTCAGAACCTACTGACCATGCTATGTAACCTGTCATTTAAGTCAGCCTCTGCACCAGATGACTGGGGGACAGCTAATGCTCATTTTAAAAAAAAGGCTCCAGAGGCAATCCTGGCAATTTCAGTTCAGTAAGCCTAACTTTAGTACCAAGCAAATTGGTTGAAACTATAGTAAAGAACAGAATTATCAGACACATAGATGAACACGATTTGTTGGGTAAAAGTCAACATAGCTTTTTTAAAGGGAAATCATGCCTCACCTATCAAGAATTTTTTGAGGGGGTCAACAAGCATGTGGACAAAGATGATCCAGTTGATATAGTGTACTTGGACTTTCATAAAGCCTTTGACAAGATCACACACAAATTAAGCAGTCGTGGGATAAGAGGAAAGGTTCTCTCGTGGATCCATAGCTGGTTAAAAGACAGGAAACAAAGAATAAATGGTCAGTGTTCACAATGGACCCAGGTAAATAGTGGGGTCTCCCAAGGATCTGTACTGGGACTTGCGCTGTTCAACGTCTTCACAAATGATCCAGGAAAAGGGATAAATGATGAGGTGGCAAAGTTTACAGATGATACAAAATTACTCAAGAAAGACTGCAAACAGTTACAAAGAGATCTCACAAAACCGGGTGACCCGGCAACAAAATGGCAGATGAAATTCAACACTGATAAATGCAAAGTAATGCACATTGGAAAACATAATCTCAACTGTACATACAAAATGATGGGGTCTAAACTGGCTGTTACCATTCAAGAAAGAGCTCTTGGCGTCATTGTGGATAGTTTTCTGAAAATATTTGTTCTATATGCAGCAGTGACCAAAAAAGCTAAGGAATCATTGGGAACGGGATAGATATTAAGAAAGTAAATATCATACTGCCACCATCTAAATCCATGGTACGCCCACACCTTGAATATTGCATGTAGTTCTGGTTGCCCCATCACAAAAAAGATACATGAGAATTGGAAAAGGTACAGACAAGAGCAACAAAAATTATTAGGGATATGGAACAGCTACCATATGAGGAGAGATTAAAAAGATTGGACTGTTCATCTTGAAAAAGAGATGACTAAGGGGGGGATACTATAGAAGTCTATAGAATCACGAATGGTGTGGAGAAAGTGAATAGCCCTTCATATAACACAAGAACCAGGGTTCACCCAATGAAATTAATAGGGAGCAGGCTTAAAACAAATGAAAGGAAGTGCTTCTTCACACAATGCACGGTCAATATGTGGAACTCATTTCCAATTAGGCAAGTGTACAAGTGACATACTAACTGTGGTGACTATATGCTGATGTAACTTGGATTAACATAATTTTGTAGTGTAGATATGGCCTTATGTCTGTGAATTGTTTGGGAGAGGTAACAGCAAAAGTCTGAGGTAAGGCTAAGATTGACTCAGGAGTTTAGGCTCCTACTTTTGTGGAGCTGGGTGTCCTGCATTAAAAGCTCAGGAAAAAAGGCACATAAAAAAGAATCCAATATCATTTATTTATTTTTTAAAATTTTATGACTTGTGGGTATATAATTCATTATTTTTTATTTCTTGTGCATGTCAAGCAATCTTGGGCTTGTAGATTTGTGTTTATTGTGTTGTGAAGGTCAAAACTATAAGTAGGTCCAAAAAAGAATTAGATACGTTCCTGGGGGATAGGTCCATCAATGCCTATCAGCAAAGATGGTCAGGGATGGAACCCCATGCTTTGGGTGTCCATATCCCTAGCCTCTGACTGCCAGAAGTTGGGAGTGGATGACAGGATCACTCAATGACTGCCTGTTGTTTTCATTCCCTCTGAAGCACCTGGCACTGGCCACTGTCGGAAGACAGGATACTAGTCTAGATGGACCATTGATCTGATCCAGTATGGCCATTCTTATGTTTAGTAAAAATTACAGTAGATTTTTGCCTTTGAGAAAGATTTAATATGAGATAGTATACTGCCCTTAGTGAATATCTGGGAACCAAGTTCTGCACACAAGCAGTGACATGTGAAAAAGCACTAAGGGCTGGATTGAGCGGCAAACTAACAGGTGAGAAAAACAATCCCCACTGGTGGATCAAATGAAAATAAAGAAGTTTTGACACCAGGCTAGGAAATCTGTAAGACTGGAAGTCACCTGATGGAACAGAATAAATTTGTGCTATAAAAATAAAAAGAAATTTAGAATTAAAAATTCCAAGTTAAAAACACAGTAAAAACATAGGAAGTGTTATACTAAAAACACAGATGCATTGTTAAAACTACTAGCAGCTAGTTACTTTAAATATTTTCAGTGATTATTTGTTATTAAAATATAAATGAAATAGCACAGTGACATCCATCTGCACAATATTGACAGAGGTAAATGATGAAGTGCTAAGAGTAATAAATAAATAAATAAATAAATAACATTTAAAAAGGAGCAAAACTATATTTGAAATGGATTACAAGGAAGGGAGTGCAATACAGGGAATCACAGCAGCAGATAAGACAAATGTGGGAACTTCTAGGAGACTTTATGCAGACATATAAACTGATAAGGGAATCTTTGAAATACTCAAAATGTGTGACACAGTTTTTAGGGGAGCATGTAAAATATTTCACTCCATCAAGTCTCCTGTAGCACCTCAGCTAGAGAGGCACTGCCATGTCTAGGCATTGGGTTGCCTATGCCTTTAAGTATAAAGCCCTGGGAAGTGGGTGTTGTGACATACTGTCCTGAGGAAGGGGAAATAAAAATCCCTTCTGCCCCCAACCCTATTTAGGTGGCTCATCCCATCAGGGTAACTGTTACCCCCACTCTGTGCCAGGGCTTTGCCCTCTGCCACTGTCTGGTAGCACCTCATCCCTGGGCTTAACCCCAGCTCTCCCCTGATTTTGCCCCTCAGCCCCTCTCCTTCCCCTGCCTCCAGCTGTTTGACCCTCCACCCTGTGCAATTTACATGTCCTGCTCAGACCCTGCCCATTCCTGCCCCGATTTGCCCCATTTGTCCCCCTTTAACCTTTTAAATCCCCAGCAAAGGCAGCAGCTTCAGCAGATGTTACTGAGCATGTTCAAGCCATACTCAATGCCCTGCCCACCTGCCGCCCTGCCGTGGTCCTAGCACCAGGGAAAGCCTGCTGCGGCTAGGGACACCACACCTGTGATCCTGGGGGTGGGGCACTGAGTACCTTGGGCTCTGGCCGACACCACTGGGCTCGAACCTGCCAGTGGCAGGGGGGAGTCTGATGCCACTGGGCCTGATCTGGGGGGGGGGAGCAGGGCTGATGCCACTAGCCCCGCTCCTGCGCTGCCCCATTTTTGCACCTCTACCAGCTCTGCACCCTGAGCAACTGGTCAAAGAGGCAACCACATGCTCAGGGTGTCCCTAAGCCTTTGACTGCCAGAAGCTGAGACAGGAGGACAGGGGATGGATCCCTCGTTAATTGCCCTGTTCTGTTTATTTCCTCTGAAGCATCTTTCAGCCCCTGTCGGAAGACAGGATACTGGGCTAGGCAGACCATTGGTCTGACCCAGTATGGCCATCCTTATGTTCTTTTTATATTCAGTAAGTTTTGATGTTCCTTGTATTTACCTGCAGGACTTATACTGACCTAGTTCTCTCTTCCTTGAGGTCCACTTCCCCCCCACCGCTATTTTAGCCAAGTTTCCATCAGTGAGTCACACTTGCTCCAGTGAGTTGATATGAATCAATCAGCATCTCCTACTGCTAACAGGTTGGATGAACAGCAGAGACCTGCCCTCCAGTTACAGTGAGGAAATTGTTGCTGCTGTTATAGAATCTTATCTTAGCACAGGAAAAAGAAGAGGACTGAGGCAGACAGGATTATTGGTAAAGACGTAGCAGGAAGGCCTTACCAGTTGAAGGCCTGTCCAAGAATCAGTCTGTCTCCCTTCTGCTGCTCCCCCTTTGAACAATTTTTAAAATTCCATAGGGAAAGATTGCACCCAGTGTAGTGCAGGTCAACCCGGGGGAGACAGTTCAACTAACATGGTCCATGTGATCCTGTCAATTAAAAGGACTATTCCAGGCAAACACTGCTGCTGGCACTAGCCTCTAAAGGAGCCAGGGAGGAGTGGGGAGAATGGGGATGTGCCCCCTCACATGGGGAAGCACAGATGGCTGAGAACAGAGGGAAGCAGATGCTGTTCAAGGGTGGTACAACAGCTGCATTCCCCAGGTGCATCCTCAAGTTGGAAGCATATGTTTCTTGAGGCACAACTCCACACAGCAGCTTTGGCCCGGGTTCTAATCTAAAGGAACAAGAGTCCTTAATGTGTAAGGATCTATATAGTTTACCAATGGCTCTTGCAACTGGCAAAAAGCATTGTTTTCCCAAGCCAGAATTTAATTCCTGACTGTAAATCAGAGTTTCCTTATTCCTGATCACAAACTGCTGTGAAATGATATGCTCCCCTCTATGAAATCTACGTGGGAGCCACAGTCTGTTGTGAAATTCATGTTTTGAAATGACCTAAGACATCTACACAATGCTGTTGTTTATGAAAAAAGGGAAATATACAAATTTGTTTTTCCATTTCGTAGAGCAGATGATTTGTTTAAAGGAGGCTGCTTTGTGGATTTATACCACCTTCAGTCAAGGACACCATGTTCACATGGTTATATCAGTTTTATGCAGTACTTTTGTCAGTCTCTCTCAAGCAATCCATTACTGCCAACACTAAAATCCATTTGGATTGATAAAAAACATTATGAAAGTATGTTCAGCAACTGAACACTGTCCAGGAACCAACAATGTAATTATACCTACTTTCCCCTGTACATCATGATGATAGACTGTGTCATCTGTGAGAAGATGAATACGGAAAATGTGGGGACATACTTTTTATTTATCTGACAAAGATACATTTCCCTGATAGCATCACTTTAATTCTAAAGCCTTATTTTCTCCTTGCAAAAAGAATGACAGCACACTTTCCCTGGCTTCACTGTACAGTTTAAAGCTATATTCTTGGCCTTGGCTTCTGTCTTGTTTTGAAAGACAACAATAGGCTTTAATAGGACAATGAATGTGCAACTTTTTTTTAAAGCTAACTCCCACAAGAGTAACAAAGATTGAACTGAAATATTTTAAAATGCTCACATTCTGCTGTTCTGTTTTATGAACATTTCTAAACCTCAGGAGCTGTATAATATAAAAAGCAGGTATCTTATCTCTTCATTCAATGACCCATGTGTAAGTATGAAGGAATCACACAACCTGAGGCATGGCAAGATTCTATGGAAAGCGAGCATTGTGCTTTAAGAAGCTACAGCTCTGCTCGGAGTCCTAGAGAAAAATGTGCAGCCCCGAGGAAATCTTGGAAAATCAATTCTGCAAAGACAAAGATACCTCTCAGGATTTTGATACACACACATGCTATTGTAGTAGTGAGCTGACGCGTGTTGATAGCCCGCCCATTCCAGATGTGGAGATGTGTATCTTGGACTGCTTATAAAATCACCGGAGCCTCCTTACCAGTTTCCATTCTACACATATTTGCTAACAATACCTGAAATGTACAAAAAAAACTTGGATAGCAAGTGACAAGTTTGAGTAAAGACCAGACAGTGCTACTCATTTACTATGGACATGTGGACACAAAGCTACAGCACAGAAGATTCTCTGGGTCTAAGAGCAAACTGAATAGACAAGGAGTTTACAAAAATCAATTAGCATTGCATTGTGATGTTTACAAGAGTAAATACAGGGGAACCCCCATTCTAAAGGGATTTCTGTGTCTGCTTGCAAACTGACTGCTCACCAAATAAAGCATGACCATGATGCTCTAAAACAATGGAACCAAACATAAGAAAAGACTTAAATGACTAATGTATACAGCATGGGATGCTTTGTACTCACTCTGGTTCAAGGATAAATTTTAGCCTACCATCTTCAGAGCCAGAAGATGAACATTTCAAGAACATTGCTGATACACAGCTGTTTCAAAATATCATGTCCAGCTAATACTCTACTTTCATCATATTTAGAAACCTTCTAATAATAATAATGATTAATAAAAAGCAGATTATCATTGTATTTTTTTAAAAGATAGTTGTGCTATGTCACTGGAGTCTTGGTTTCTGCTCCTGATGTTGTTGAAGAAGTAGATTGCAGTCAAGCCTATATTCAAGATTGCATTTCTGTGATCTCCTTGTTTGTAGAAATGACAACCACCTAAACAATGAAATGGCAGATCATTGTATAGCTTTTAGGGTTATTGTGATTCAAACCACGTGACCATGCAAGACAGTTAGATCATCTCCTTACATTTCCATGAGGGGGTGGCTACCTGGACCTTGGCTCCAGGTACACAGGAGTAAGTGGGTGACTTGTCCACTTACTCCCTCCCTGAAGCAGATGAGCAGAAAGGGCAGGGAATGGGTGGAACTTTGGCTCCCCCACTTACTTGCTGCCTAGAATAGCTGAACAGTAGTCATATAGGTGATTAGAAGTGTCTACCTGTTGGAGCAAGGATGAAGCAGAGTAGGAATTGTGTCTCAGGGGGTGTCTCTAAATCACAAAGCCTCTCAGGCATACCCCTGGGATAGCTCTTCTTTTGCATCAGCCTTTACTCAGGGCTTTTCCCAAAGTTACAGTCTGGCCCTTAGAACATAGTTCAGACCAGCTCAACCACAGCAGGATAGAGCAAGGGTAGCTACAGCTGCTGTGCTGGATCCAAATTTAAATTATATCCATTTGATTCAAATTCAGCCCATGCTGCTTCAAGAACTGCTGTCCTGGAGCTGATTGAAGAAAACATACACAGGACAGGCAGAGCAGAAGAGCACAGAGACAAGGTGGAGACGAGAAATAATTATTCAGCAACCTTTTAAAGAAAGCCAAAGTGGATAGTGCAAATGTGTAAAGCTGCTGTGAGAAGATAATGGCCAGGTCTCAATCTCTGCATAATGACAATGCATTGAAGAGGGAACTCTCTCTGTATCTGTCACAGCCCACTATGCTGCAGACAGCTGACCACATAGACTGGTGAAAACAAATTTCAATCAGACTTCAATTTTTTTCTCCTATGGTGATGTCTTTCCATTGAATTCTGCCTAGGCAGTATGCCCTCTGAGAAGCAATGTAAAGAATAGCTGTGCCAATCACATATAAAGGCTAGTCCCAGATAGTGCAAAAATCATAGAATCATAGATTAGGGTTGGAAGAGACCTCAGGAGGTCATCTAGTCCAACCCCCTGCTCAAAGCAGGACCAGTCCCCAACTAAATCACCCCAGCCAGGGCTTTGTCAAACCAGGCCCTAAAAACCTCTAAGGATGGAGATTCCACCACCTCCCTAGGTAACCCATTCCACTGCTTCACCACCCTCCTAGTGAAATAGTGTTTCCTAATATCCAATCTAGACCTCCCTCACTGAAACTTGAGACCATTGCTCCTTGTTCTGTCATCTGCCACCACTGAGAACAGCTGAGCTCCATCCTCTTTGGAACCCCCCTTCATATAGTTGAAAGCAGCTATCAAATCTCCCCTCACTCTTCTCTTCTGCAGACTAAAGAAGCCCAGTTCCCTCAGTCTCTCCTCATGAGTCATGTGCCCCAGCCCCCTAGTCATTTTCGTTGCCCTCTGCTTGACTCTTTCCAATTTGTCCACATCTTTTCTGTATTGGGGGACCAAAACTGGATTCAATACTCCAGATGTGGCCTGATCAGTGCCGAATAGAGGGGAATAATCACTTCCCTCGATCTGCTGGCAGTGCTCCTAATACAGCCCAATATGCCGTTGGCCTCCTTGGCAACAAGGGCACACTGTTGACTCATATACAACTTCTCGTCAACTGTAATCCCCACTGTAACAGTGCAGAACTCCTGCTTAGCCAGTCGATCCCCAGCCTGTAGCGGTGCATGGGATTCTTCCTTCCTAAGTGCAGGACTCTGCACTTGTCCTTGTTGAACCTCATCAGATTTCTTTTGGCCCAATCCTCCAATTTGTCTTGGTCACTCTGGACCCTGTCCCTACACTCAAGCTTATCTACCTCTCCCCCCAGTTTAGTGCGATCCATGAACGTGCTGAGGGTGCAATTCATCCCATCATCCAGCTCCTTAATGAAGATGTTGAACAAAACTGGCCCAGGACCAACCCCTGGGGCACTCCGCCTGATGCTGGCTGCCAACTAGACATCGAGCCGTTGATCTCTACCTTTTGAGCCTGACGATCTAGCCAGCTTTCTATCCATTGTGGGAAACCCAGGACAAACAGCTACAAAGCAGGGGGGGAGGGGTAGTAATTAGTCCCAGGGGGTTAAAAGGCCTCTCCCAATCCAGTGAGGAGAGATAACCACGGGGAAACAAGGTTCAGCTGGAAAAGAGGTTACTAGGGAACTAATTAGGTTCAGCTGGCTCCAACTGCTTGAGACCTTTTTAAACCCTCCCCTGTGTGGAAGGAGGGGAGAGAGAGTGAGAGAAGCAGGGAAGCTGCCAGTAGGCTGGGTGCAGCAAGACACCGAACTCTTCCAGGAAGGAAGGCTGCACTCCCTCCCCAGAAGGGAAGGAAAACAAGCACAAGGAACTGACTGGGGAAAGGAATAGCCGGACCCTGTGCTACCGATAAGGCTCTGCCTTGCCCAGTCCTGTGTCTCCAAGGCAAAAAGGACTGAGCCTGCTGAGGAGAAGAAGGTACTTTGCCACACGTGGTGTCAGGAGTGGGATGAGGTATAGTGAGTGAGGTTCTGTGGCAAGCCATCTCAGGGCAGGGTAAATCACACACACACAAAAAATGGAGGATGCAGTGAAGGCATTGATACAGGCCACTGCGGCCCAACAAGAGGCTACCAGGTTACAGATGGCGGCCCAGCAAGAGTCAGTATGTGTCCAACAGGAGACAAACCAATTACTAATGAACCAGGAGGCCCAACATCGAGCCACCCTGAATGAAGTAGTGAACCAGTTGAAAGCCCTGACCACGCTGATGCACGGGCCCCAGGAGACCCAGCCGCTTTGGGCAAGCAACTATTTACAGAAGATGACAACAGACAACGATATAGAGGCATATCTCCTCGCGTTCGAGAGGACGGCACTGCGGGAGGCCTGGCCCCAAGACCAGTGGGCAGGTATCCTGGCCCTATTTCTGTGTGGGGAGGCCCAGAAGGCCTATTTCAACATGACCACAGAAGCAGCTATGAATTACCCCCAACTGAAGGTGGAAATCCTGGTGAGGTCAGGTGTGACGCCGGCCATAAGGGCCCAGCGCTTCCACGAGTGGAAATACTGGGACAACAAAGGGCCAAGGTCCCAGCTATTTGACTTGATCCACCTCGTCCAGAAGTGGCTCCGCCCCGAGACCCATGGGCCGGAGAAGGTAGTGGAAATCCTGGTGTTGGACAGGTACATGAGGGGGTTGCCGCCGGACATATGAGGGTGGGTCCGCCAAAATGATGAACTAGTTGCCATCGTAGAGAGACACTTAGCAGCCCAAGAACTTTCTCGGACCACCAGGGAAGGAAGGCGCCAGAATCGGAGACCAGTCTCTGCACCGAGGCCCCAGTTTGCCCTAGAGCCAGGCCGGACAATGGAGGGGAGGAAGGAGGCGGAATAGCAGCCGGCGGTCCCGGAGAGACTTGAGGACTTGGGGAGAAAGACTCGAGGGATAAAGCCAAGCAGCCCAAAAAATGGGGGGCTGCCCCGAGCGGGGTACCGATGTTATGCCTATGGCGAATTGGGACATATCGCTGCCCAATGCCTGAATCTAGAAGAGCCTATGCAATGCGAACTGGGAGATATAGGGGGACCATGTGATCTAATAAGTCTAGTCGGGGTTGCGATGGTCCCTCATAGATACACTAGGCCCGTTAAGATGAATGGTATAAAGACCACAGCGTTAGTAGACTCGGGAAGTGCAATTACATTAGTCTCGGGGAAGCTGGTCGGGCAGGACCAACTATCCCGGGCCAAGCGCTCGGGAATATCCTGTGTGCATAGGGATGTCAACTATTATCCAACCATCCAAGTAAAAATAGAAGTTCTTGGAAACCCCACTAAGTTGACGGTGGGAGTAGTTCCGAAACTTCCCTACCCAGTCCTTATCGGATGAGACTTCCCGGGGTTTGATAGCCTATTCCCCGGGAAGGAGGTGGAAGAAAATAATGATCCTGGGACCCAGGGGGTGGCCCAGATAGTTAACCCCCCTCCGGCCTTCCATGAATTTAGCCCGAATTTGTTCTCCCTGCCAGGAAAGTCCAGGAAGACTCGGAGGGAATGGAGGGCGGATAAAAGGAGGGGGACGAGGATCCTGACCCAGTACCAGAAGTATACGTTTGTAGGAGAAAGAAGGGGCTCAACCGACAGCGGGACTGGGCCAGCGATCAACAACCCTAGCGCCGGACCTGGTTCTCCAGGGGCTTTCCCCGAGGGAGAGACGGAGGTAGACCCTCCTGAGTTTGGACAAATGGGGACTGCACTCAGGAATTTTGGTCAGGATCAGGCCAATGATCCCATATACAACAATATTCATAAAGTAGTAGTCGAGGTAAATGGGGTCCCCGTGGAGGGGAGAGTTAAGGGTCCAGGGCCATATTATGTGATTAAGAACGATGTGCTATACAGAGTAGTCCGGGTCCAAGAGCAAGTCGTAGAACAACTCTTGGTCCCACGGAAGCATCAGAGGGCCGTGATGGATCTGGCCACAGCCATCTGTTCGGGGGCCACCTAGGGGTAGATAAGACCCTTGACCGGATTCTATAGAAGTTTTTTTGGCCCGGCATTTATACAACAGTCCAGCAGTATTGTACATCCTGTCCGGAATGCCAGATACATGGGCCCCAACCACACTTAAGGGCCCCTTTGGTACCTCTGCCAATTATTGAGACCCCATTTGAGTGAATAGCTATGGACCTAGTAGGGCCATTGGAGAAGTCAGCCCGGGGCCATCAGTACATTCTGGTAGTACTAGATTATGCCACCCGATACCCCGAGGCCGTATCCCTACGGAACACCATGTACAAGACCATAGCCAAAGAATTAGTCCAGATTTTTTCCAGAATCAGGATACCTAAGGAGATCCTGATGGACCAAGGGACCTCCTTTGTGTCTAAGCTGATGAAGGACCTATGTACAATGCTCCACATACGGACCCTCAGGACATCGGTCTACCATCCCCAGACTGATGGCCTTGTAGAACGCTTTAATAGGACATTGAAGAACATGTTACAGAAAGTGGTTAGTCACGACGGGAAAGACTGGGATGTCCTGCTGCCTTACTTGCTGTTTGCCGTACGGGAGGTTCCTGAGGCTTCCACTGGATTCTCCCCCTTCGAGCTGTTATATGGTCGCCACCCCAGGGGCATACTGGATCTGGCTAAAGAAGACTGGGAAGAACAGCCGAACCCGGGAAGAAATGTTGTTGAACATGTCTTGCAGATGAAAGACAGAATATCCCAAGTCACCCCCCTTGTGCGCGAACACATGGAGAAGGCCCAAGGGGCACAACAGACATAGTACAATCACCAAGCAGCGACCCAGAAGTTCCAGGTGGGGGACCGGGTGATGGTGCTCATACCCACGGCGGAGAGCAAGCTCCTGGCCAGGTGGCAGGGGCCGTACGAGATAATAGAAGCTATAGGAGAAGTCGACTATAAGGTCCGACAGCCGGGTCACCGGAAGCTGGAGCAGATCTATCATATAAATCTGCTGAAGCCTTGGCAGGATAGAGAAGCTCCAGTGGTTGCGCTAGGGGCACCCTGAGGAAGGCGGGGCTGACTGCCAATCCCTCCAAATGTTTGATCGGGTTAGCTGAGGCCAAGTACCTTGGGTATATAGTGGGGAGGGGCGTGGTGAAGCCCCAACTCAACAAGTTAGAAGCTATACAGAAGTGGCCCCGACCACTCCGGAAAAAACAGGTCAGAGCATTCCTGGGACTAGAGGGGTACTATAGGCGGTTCATTCCCCACTTTGCCACCAGGGCATGTCCATTAACGGACCTAACAAAAGCTCGGGGCCAAAACATAGTAAAATGGTCTGCCGCAGCCGAAGGCGCTTTTGCAGATCTGAGGACGGCCCTCTGCACAGACCCCGTACTAGTAGCCCCAGACTGGGGGAAGGAGTTTATCCTACAAACCGACGCCTCTGAAGTAGGTTTGGGGGCGGTACTTTCACAAATGGTCGGAGACGATGAACACCCCATCCTCTTCCTCAGTAGGAAGCTCCTACCTAGGGAATGGAAATACGCCGTAGTGGAAAAGGAATGGCTGGCGGTAAAATGAGCCGTAGAAAGCCTCCACTACTATCTACTTGGACGGAGGTTTACCCTTGTCATGGACCATGCTCCTCTGCAGTGGATGCACCAAAACAAGGACAAAAACGTGAGAGTAACAAGATGATTCCTGTCACTTCAACCCTTCCACTTTACAGTACAACATAGGTCTGGAACCCAACATGGCAATGTGGATGGCCTGTCGAGAGTGCACTGCTTTCCGACCAAAGTAGCCCAACCTGTAGTGTTGAGCGGGGGGGGGAGAACGGGGGGGGGGGATATGTGGTAAACCCAGGACAAACAGCTACAAAGGGGGGGGGTAGTAATTAGTCCCAGGGGGATAAAAGGCCTCTCCCAATCCAGTGAGGAGAGATAACCATGGGGAAACAAGGTTCAGCTGGAAAAGAGGTTACTAGGGAACTAATTAGGTTCAGCTGGCTCCAACTGCTTGAGACCTTTTTAAACCCTCCCCTGCGTGGAAAGGGGCGGGGAGAGAGAGTGAGAGAAGCAGGGAAGCTGCCAGTAGGCTGGGTGCAGCAAGACACCGAACCCTTTCAGGAAGGAAGGCTGCACTCCTTCCCCAGAAAGGAAGGAAAACAAGCACAAGGGACTGACTGGGGAAAGGAATAGCTGGACCCTGTGCTACCGATAAGGATCTGCCTTGCCCAAGCCTGTGTCTCCAAGGCAAAAAGGACTGAGCCTGCTGAGGAGAAGAAGGTACTTTGCCACACCATCTTATAATCCATTCATCCAATACATACGTTTTTAACTTGCTGGCAAGAATAATGTGGGAGACCATATCAAGAGCTTTGCTAAAGTCCAGGTATAACATGTCCATGGCTTTCCCCGCATCCACAGAGCCAGTTATCTCATCATAGAAGGCATTCAGGTTGGTCAGGTATGACTTGCCCTTGGTGAATCCATGTTGACTGTTCCTGATCACCTTCCTCTCCTCCAAGTGCTTCAAAATTGATTCCTTGAGGACCTGCTCCATGATTTTTCCAGGGACTGAGGTGAGGCTGTAGTTCCCCAGATTCTCCTTATTCCCTTTTTTAAAGATGGGCACTATATTTGCCTTTTTCAAATTGTCCGGAACCTCCCCCAATCACCACAAGTTTTCAAAAATAATGGCCAATGGCTGTGCAATCACATCAGCCAACTCCCTCAGCACCCTCAGAAGCACTGCATCTGGCCCCATGGACTTGTGCATGTCCAGCTTTTCTAAATAGTCCTTAACCTGTTCTTTCACCACTGAGGGCTGCTCACCTCCTCCCTGTACTGTGCTGCCCAGTCTGGGAGCTGATGCTAGTATTCCTTGTATAGAATTTGTCAGTACTGAAGTTCCAATATGATATGTTGAATTAGGGCTGGATTCTGCCTGGCCCTTATGGGGGCAGGGAGTAAGGAATGTTTTGTACCCCAAAGGACAGGAAGTAGCAGACAGCAGGCAAAAGAATGACTCTATTCCTCATGCAACAGCTAGGAGTATTGCCTGGCCACCTAGGCAGTGGGTGTGCTGCATTCTAGGAAGGAGTGTACAGAATTGACAGGCCCTGAAAATCAGGAGATTAGCTCAAAAAATCCAAAGATTATAGAAATAATAAATGTTGGGCTCTTTTTACTTGCTTTCTGGGGGTCACACTTTCAAGCTTTTAGCTGCTACAATGAAACTAAAAAGTTTCCCTCTTTTTAAATATAAAATGAAAGGGGAAATAAGGGATGATGTGTTGCTATACCACCCTAGGAGATTTCAGGGAGCCATAATCCTTTCCCGGCCCCCTGCCCCACCCCCACATGCTGCCAGTGGAAAGTAATGCCCCCTGCAAATTATTCCAACCCCTGCACCAGGTCACTGCATTGGTGCATGTGCTGGAGTCAAGGCAAAGCCCTCCCCCACCACTGGATCAGGTGTGTGATGGAGCCACTCCCCTCTCCTTCCATACCACCTATTCCCAGGAGCAGGAGGTGAGGCATGGGGAACTGTAAGCAGGCATTGAACCCAGACTCCAGGCAGGGAGTTCTTATTCCCACTTGCTAGCTTGTGCAAGCGTGTAGTCTAAATCACAAGCTAATACTCATCTTTGTATGCATGTGTTCTCCATGTAGACACTTTTATTCCCATTGCCAACACAGCTGAGTCTCTTGAGCACGTTATAGTTTTTAATTACAGCTGTTAAACCACTTTCATAATGACTGAGTTGTTGTTTAAAAAAATGTCATAGGTAACATTGTGTAACTTCACAGCACAAAGGACATTTTACATGTCACAAAAGTGTTTCCAACTGAGTAACTGTTTATGACCCTGTACTGAGAGGTATATAAAAACTCCAGTTTCTTTAATATCCGCTTTGCAAATAAAGTTGCTGTCATGCAGTACTACCCTTTTCTGCTTGGCTACGTTTGCTTATATTCTTGGTTTTAAGGAGCAAAAGCAATATTATTTTAAAATGCATATTATGTTTCCACAGAGACAGAAGGTTGGGGAGGGGGACCAGCTATATATATCATGAATTTCTAACTTTAGCAATGATCATACAGTAAGTGCATTTAAAACTTTTTATATGTAAACATATATTTTAGTCAAAGCAATTGAAAAAATATATAAGACCAATTTTGCTTTCTGTTACACTGGTGTAGATTCATTTTAACCTTTCTGAAGTCAGTGATGTTAATCTGGATTTACAGCAATAAGCAGAAATTGGCCCATTGTCCAGACCGTAATCTTTCTTTAAAAGACAATCTAAGTGATTGCTGTGCTGAGATATCATTCCTCACTGCACCAAGTGTAAAAGGCAGTATACCTCGGATTGATGTTGCAGTGCCGGCAAATCAATATTCCCAGGGTTGTGATTTCTTTCTGGTTATAAGTATAATCGGTTAGAGGCAGTACTTCTGGGATTCACATCTGAAAACATATCTGTGCCCCCCAAAGATGTGGGAAAGACATTAATACTATGAAGAAACAGTAGCTGTGGCTTTGTGGCCTGTATTCTAATACTGGCGGGATATTTTGAATTTCAATAGTAGAATTTGCAACATCAAAAAATACCTATGGTGTTAAGAATTAAAGCTATTCTCCCTTTTGCCTCCACACAATGTATAACCCCAATATGGGCATTTTTCTTCCTTTTTGTTTTTGTTTTCCTTCAGACTATTCTTTTTCTTGCTTGTCTTTGTTTGTACTGTTAACTTTTCTGCTTGTAGTTTTGTCCTTGCTTTTGCCATTCTTGCTCACTTTTAAATGAGTTCATGTTGCATATTTTTTTCTTTCTGTGGAGTGTTTCAGTCTGGGTGCCATCTCCATACGGGGATCGGCCGACCAAGGGGTTCCTGTCCCCGCGGTCTGAGTGAGTGAAATCTGCACAATCGCAGCTGCACCTCACCTTGGGTGAAACCCTTGGTGTGAAAGCAAGGGCGATTGAGGCAGTAGCCTGTGGGCTCCTTTTGTGTGTTGCACCGGGCATCGTTCTGACGAACCCGAATTTCCTTCTTGTGTGATTGGTGTGTGTAAATTCCTCCTGTATTGGTAACCAGACATCTAAGTCGGGACAGTTCCCTAAAGGAACGCCGGCTCAATTTTAGGAAGGGTCCGGACTCCTGTAAATTTCTGGAAAAATGGTCTAGGCTAACTCAGGGAGATCCCAAAACTCAGTGGCCACTGTTAAAATCTTGGAACAAGGACCGAGTGGACGTCTTAAAAGACAAACTTGGCCAATCTAAAACTAAATTGGAAAAGGAGAGGTTAATTGTTTCATGCAGTGGTGGGAAGAGGCAAATCGTAGGTGGACAAAATCAAAATTCGCCTCTCTCAAATATTCAAATAATAAGTTAAAAGCTTTATTAAAAGCCTCCTCTCCCACCACCAGACCGAGCGCTCCCCTTTACCCCGTTCTCCGGAAAAACAACAACAACCCCGGATCAATCCCAACCCCCTCCATACTCCCATCTCATTGTAAAAAGGACAAAAAGCCCCTTGTTCTGTTCCCCTTCATTGTCTGCCTCAGAAACTGATTCTTTAGTGTTCCACTACGAATTCAGCAAGGAGGGTGGGCTCCTCAACTAGCCCCCAAACTTCCTGGTCCCTTTCCTTAAACATTTCTTTCAAAATTGTGAAATGACCACAATATCACTCACAAAAACGGTTCTTTGGAAAAAGCAGGATCGGGCCCAGACAAGCAGGCAAGCAACAGATAAAGAAACTGAAAAACAGGTTGGAAGCCCTAAGGGCATAGTGTCAGGAGTAAGTGCAAGCATGAACCCCCGGAACAATACTTAAAATGGTGAAATCTGAGTTGATAAAGGTGTCATTTTGGGAAATAAACAAGTGATTTAAGGAAAGAGAGTGAAAAGTTAACTCTACAGAGGCTGAAAAGAATTAAGCAGTTAACCTTGTAAAAATGTTAAAAAGGACCTTGTTAAAAGAATTCTTGGTTTCTTTGCAGCCATTCTGAAGGAAAAATGGGCCCTTTTCCATAAGAATGTCTGTAAATAATCCAGGTAAAGAGACTATCTAATTAAAATCATTTGACTATGGACAATTGAGTCAAATTTGCTAAAAGAACATAGGGGGGGTTCTATTGGAACTTAACTGATCCAAATGTATAAAGGTAATGTAATCTATGTACAGCTATGTAAAAACAAAGCAGTGTAAAAGGGATGTTAAGGAAAAGAAAATGTGTATGTATCCGTCTGTCTGTGGGAATATGTGAGGTTTGTAAAACTCCTGTTTTGTAGGTTTAAGATAAATTGGTTTTGTTTTGTTTATAATGCCACTAAAAATCCATTTGACTCTTTAATTCAAAGTTGCAAAACTGACAGACCTTTTTGCCAGACACAGGTAATCAGTGTTGGTTGGCTTTGAGATTTGGTATTTAACCCTTAAGGGGTAACTTAATTCTTTACAAAATTTAAATGTTTTCAAATAAAGACCAAGTCATGACTGCAGCAGGGCAGTCAAAATCAGAAGAATAGGGAGAGATTCTGGATTCTGTTTGTTTGTTTGTTTGTTTTTGTAACAAAATAGCAAATGAAAGCTGTAGTAAAAGAATAAAGACAGTGCCCCTCTGAAGCAACAGCAGGGGTGAGGTGCACAAAACAAAAAGAAGCAATGTTAGAAACACTGAGCCTTAAAATGCTCTGTGTAATCAGACTGTCACTTTGATAAGGGTACATAAAACTCTGTAAGAACAAAAGAAACAGTTACACCTTATGTAAAAATTAATATGGCTAATGTTTTAAAAGTTAAAGTATAGAAGGAATGTGCAGACATGTGCAGTGTATATTATAGAGGGGGGGTAAAAGAAATGCAAACGAAACATGTTACTTAATTAAAATCCTATTAGGGCTCCAAAGGAGCCACAATAGACTGTGTTTTCTTTTTCAGTTCTCTGTGTGTTTTGGAAGCAAGAGTTAAAAGTAATCAAAACTCTGGTAAAAGTTAATTGTGTTCCTTTTAAGACAGAGTCTCTGAGCTCTGCTGATGGCTTTGAATCCAAAAGCCAAGCCTGTGTTGATGCAAATTACCTAACTGATAAAGGAAGTGAGAGAACTGCCAGCACAAAGAAGTTGCAGATAAAGAACATACCTGGTCAGCAAACAAATTGTCTAAATAAAAGGCACGGTATAACAAGATACCTTTAATTAAAATTAATTTAGTGCTAATAAGTACCCCTGTAACAATGTATAGTGTGTATGATTTTTGGAAAAATCCTTTATGGTAATGATGCTTTTCAGCTGTTATCTGTGAACAAACTTAAAGCTTAACACAGCAGGAAAGACATTGTAAACTTGGTCTGCTGTAAAGGAAAAACTGAGGTACACCACCTCATGGATTTAATGACTGAACAGTGGGATAATTTCCCCATAACTCTTAAAAGATAGAAGCCATTGAAACCTGGCCTGCCTATAGAACAAAAACACAGGAAAATATGGAGGTAATTCCTCTTGTTTTGCCTGCAATCAGCAAGGGTATTTGTGAAAGAAAGGAATATTTTAAGCAATAATGAATGCCACCCCAAAAGGGGTAGAAAAATGTTATTTTTGTCTTTCAGAAAAAGCTGATACCAGCGACAGGACAACCTAATATAAAAACAAATAAAAGTGGGTATGATTATCCATGCCTGTTGCTCCAAAGCCCTGTAGTAAAGACATCTCACTAGGATCCTGTATGTGGGATAAAATGAATAATGAGACCAAAGTACTGTATAATGGGGTATGTGTATGTGTTAATTCTTGGGGAAAACTGTTTTAAAAGAATGGAAGTGTTAGCAACCTTCCAATAGACAAATGTAAATGTAATGTAAGTACTGTGTTTACAAAAGGTAAAAAGGTAACATAGTTCCTAAAACAAACAAAAAGGCAATGTGGGAAACCGAACCATTCATATTATACATGCAAATGGCAACATGTTAAGAATTGCCGTTGCAGAAAGACATAACAGCTTACCATTGGTATAACATATTTTCTGAATGGTGTCCCACAACTACTGGCATACTAATGTTACTAACCCTAATTGGTTTTGGTTTTAAATTGTATGTGGGTTTAATTGGAATGTTTAAAATGTGCTGTTGGATAAAACAAATGTATGCAAAGCTAGAGCCACAGGCCCAAATCACCTCCCAGTATTTTCTATTACGTGGACTAAATATGAAGTGACACTGGTGATTAATAATCTTAGTGTCAAAAGGGGGATATGTAGGAGCAGGATTTCATAATGTCCCATAAGAATTAATGTATGATTTGATTTCATCCTGTCAGCCACCCTTTTTGAATAGCAGAAAGGAATGACAGACCAGAACAATCCTTATGACTGATTATGGTCACCCTTTTGTTTTAGAATAAGTTATAATGTCTACTATGGTTTCCTATATGTATTACAAAGTAGGCACTCTAGTTAAATATACATTTATTTGTTTTAAGGTTTAGTAAGTAAGAAACAGGATTCTCTATTGTGTCTATGTTAAGTAGATTAGAGGAACATTAAAGGCCTGGGTCTCAATGTAAATTGTCTTGGTTATTGATTGTAAAACTTAGCAAGGTTTTAATTTGCAATGCCTTTTTGCTTTATATAAAATACTACTGTTTGTATTCTCAATCTGTTTGTGTGAATGAGGAATGTATGCATCAGAAAAAGATAAGGTGTGAAGGCCATTGTTATAGCCAGAGTCAAGGAAAAAGAAGTAAAGAGACTTAAAGGACATCAAAGAATCATCAGGTACTGCTTACTATCCAGGCGGCTGTTAAACTGTCTGGCATCACAGCGTGGATACATGCTTCACAGTGTAAGAAGGCACCACCCCCAGCGAACCAATCATCACCTCAGGACCACGCAGAGTCAATTTTGACTCCAGAAGAAGACGTAGAGGAACAGCCTGCAATACCTTACCATCTACGCTCTTGTAAGGGTTGCCAGAAGCAGACGACGACCTAAAGCAAGGCCCAAAAAGAAGCAGTAGTGAGCCTAGCGCCTGCTCCCTGGTGGATGTAAAACCATGACTGCGGTTCCCGCCGTTGAGGTTGTCAGAACCAGAAGGGCCTTGCCTCCAACATGCGCCTCTGGTGGCACCTGTTCCTCGGCTGCTGGTGTCTTAAGGTCTGAGGAGTCCACAATGACAATTCTTTTATCCAGCAGCAAGTGTGGATAGCTCAGACCCTTAATATTTCTAATTGCTGGGTCTGCAGCCGCATCCCAGCCCACTCTCAAGCTGGTGTTCCTGTCCTGGCAATCCCACTCAATTCCCGAGACCTCACTGGAGGACCTTGTCCGTTTAACAAAACATGGAACAATAATGACACTTGGGAAGCAGTGGGAATAAATGTATCTAAATGGATAAGTGTGGTGGAGGGAAAAGGTCATTGGTGTTGGGTGTGTAATGGGACAGGGCTGGATCTGGGAAAAAGCCGTTGCCTTCAGCATATTGTGGCCAGTGGTGTATGGGATTATTCGAACAAAACTAAAAAGTGGCGGGCTGGGTATGGGGATATGAAATTTTTTCTTGACCTGAGGATCAAACAGAAAAATCAATTTCATATTCCCCCTACAGTAACCTTAGTGAAAACAATACAATCTTTCAACACCATGCAAAAAGGCTCCTGAGGTTAAAAGCAGTAGTTGAAATAATGGCAAATGAAACCGGAGAGAGTTTAAAAAACCCTGGCCAAAGAAACAGGGGCGATCTGACAGATGGCCCTCCAAAACCGTCAGGCATTGGACATAGTGCTGGCGGCCAAAGGAGGGACCTGTGCTCTCATTGGAAAAGAATGTCGTGTGTTCATACCTGACGACACCAATGAGGTAATAGATTGCGCTAGTCACTTAGAACAAATCGCATAACTTCCCCATGAAGAGCCGAGTTCTTTATGGAAGTGGCTAAGTAACCTGTTCAATTTCTCTGGCATAGGAAACTGGTTGTTTCAGGGAGCCCTGACTATCCTGTTTGAAATCTTAATGATTTTTGTATGTTTTCAGCTAATCTCCTGTTGTATCCAGAATTGTGTAAGGTATGCCACCCAAGTGACTGCCCCAAAACAAAGTGCTAATATGATGATTTCGAAATATCACTGATGAACGAAGAGATAAAGAACGATTAATATGTGGAACCCAGTAATAGTTGGTCTTTGCGTAAGCTTGACCAAAAGGAGGGATTGTGAAAGTGAAATGAATTATATTAAAGAAATAGAATGAATTAAAGAATGCTGTATGTACCTTTAAGTAGAAATGAGAAATGCTGCAAGCCAGGGGGCAGGAAAGCAGACATTAACTGCTTAATGAATTGCCCCACTTAAGGGCAATTGGTGAAGCATTAGCCTTAAATCGATAAGAGTTAATAAGGAAGCAGGATATGCATATTGTGCCCCATGCAAATTTTACAATTTTGCTCTCTCTGTCCCTGTGTTTAGTTTGCACCCTTTTATCTGTATAAATAAGACTGTTTGAATCTTGCAGGGGGGCTCACATTATCTGAATATATTAGCAGAGCACTGTGCTAATAAAACAGAGTGGTCTGACAAACTATGAGTCCTGAGTCCAACTTTGACACCTTCTTGTTTTGTTGTTTATCCTTGTGAGAATTTTTTTGAACTGTGGTAGGAATGGGGTCTTGCTAGAGGTTTTTACAGTGAAGTGGAGTAAAAGAGAGTGAGTGAGTGAGCAGCTTTAGGGATAATACTGTTTCCTTTTTCTAATAAAGTTACTTGTTCAGTGTTGGAAGAAAGCATTTCTTTCTGGGTTACCTTACCATTGTCCCATGACAAAGCTCTGTAGTTTCATTCTTCTATTTTCATTGGGCTTTAAAGTGATTTGCTGAGCCCGGGCTCTGTGAAAGATGATCAGGAGTGCACTGATAACTCCCTGCTCATTCATGACACTCATTCATCAGTGAACTGCTGGGCACTGATTCACAAGTGGGTGCCTAGTTACTTCCTACAAAGCTTCTACATCTGCTGTTTCAGACAGAGCAAGGGGAAGAGCATAATGACTTCCTGTGGACAAGGAATGGGTGAGTAATTTTAGAAGTGTTGAGCCATCACATATTTCCTGGATTCAAAAAACCCAAATAGAAATGCATTGGGGAAAGGGTGCAGCAGAACAGTGAGAAATTTCAGCAATAGTTTTTTCTCTTTTCTTTCCCTCTTCCCTGCCAGCAATAAGACAAGTAAAGATGGAAGAAAGCAGTAGACAGCTGTGCAAATAAAGGAACTGATTATCGGATACTCCATTCTGACACTTGTAACGGGGATGGAATAAAAAAAAGCTTAAAGACACATTTTTGCTCCCTATATTTGGGGACCCTGTATGGGCCTGTCTGGATTGTTCCAATGTAAATTAGAGCAGGGACTTGAACTTGGATTTCCAAAATTCCAAATGAGAGACTGAACCATTGGGATCCAAAGTCAATCTCTCTCACTGCTGCAATGAATAGTTATATGTTTTATACAAAGTGGAACTGCTTCAACAGGAGAGAGCCCCAGAACACCCCATAGCCCAGTAATTAGGGCATTCAGCTAGGAGATGGGGGTCCTGAGTGTGGAGTGTCCCCTCTCCACATCAGGCTGAGGGCAGAATTTGAACCTGGTTGAGTGCTCTAAATACTGGGCTACTGGGTAGAAGACCACCACCATCACTGCCAGTATTCTGTGCCAGGCCTGATCTGGTAGACTTAGTCTAAGGTGGCCTCTGAGTACCTTTACCAGATTGAGCCCTATAGGCAAAATGGGCAGGGAATGCCTAGTTTGTGAATTCCATAGAGGCTTAGATGTGAATTAGGCACGAAGCTACTTAGTGGTGTCCAGACCGAAGCAGCTGTGTGCCTGCCCGGCAGCAGAAATTTAGGAATCGTGGGGACTTTACCTTTGAAAACGTAGGTATCTAAGGAATGTATTTGCCTACAAAGTTAGGCAGCAACTGAGTCAGGTTTTGGAAGATCTCAATTTTGGATTTAGGCTTCTAAATCCCCCTTGTGAATCCCACCCACAGTAACTTACTCCAGTCCACAGTGAGTCAGTGAGACCACTAAGGCTAGACCCCAGGTTTTATGATAGTCTGGGGCTTTAGCCTCCAGATCCCACTGCCTCCCTATAGGATTTGCCTTCTGCCCCATGTAAAGGCCTGGCATATAAATTGCTAAGTTCTGAACATCAAGAAACTGCTAGTGTATGGAGGAAAATTATTATCTCTAGCTGTCACAAATGCAGGGTTTTAACAATCCATGAAGCATAGCCTCTAAAGCAGCACCACTACTGCAAACAGAGGGATGGTCCTCTAGAGAATATGTGAAATTGGAAAAAGAGAATAGTTCTCTAGAGAATCACACACTATAATATTCAGCTGGTGTGCATGGCAAAAAAGATATGAATAAAGGTCCATTAGGTACTGATTTCATTCTATTTCTGTCATTACCTTAACAAAACTGTTTTGGCTTTTATTTCTTTATTTATTTTTTACCATGTAGCCTGCTTTAAAGGTTATGGATGTGCTGAATAACATTGCTGTCTAATTTTTTTTCTGGAGTTGCTGGAGCACCACAGTGATGACCAGCAATAAAGGCCATTTACATTATAGCCTGAACCCACAGAGGCAAAGTTCACATAAGTGTCAAATTGTATCCTGTGTCCTGTCAAAGAAATCGACAAGATGTTCACTTGCAGGGAGCCAAAACAAGGTTCTAGTGTGTACATTATGATAATAGTGGGAATATTAGTGGTCAGGAGTCTCTAGGAGATAATGGGGGATTAGTGACATGGCCTTTTGTAAGTGTGTTGGTATAATCGAGTTAAAAGTGCCCATTGGAACACAACCTACTGCCGAATTGGCACCTATGCTGCTAGTGTTGGGGCAGCAGTGTAAAAGTTGTCATTCTTTCCCTTGAGCCATCCCACTCTACTCCCTTAATTTGCCTCTTCCTCTCTCTCTCTCCTCCCATTCACTCTTGCATCCTCCCTTTCCTTGCCCCCGATGTTTAAACATTAAATTTTACCTAAGAAACTTGTCAGCTCTGAGTCAGCTACAGCCATGGTTCCCATAAAATGACAGCATTTGTCATCAGCTAGCACATTTCACTATATTTAGGACCTACAAATGGAATTGTTATAGAACCTGGTTACAACATTAATGTGTCCTGAGCTGTTACATTGTGATTCCAATTTGTAGTGCAGGGTGATGGTCTTCTGTTATCTTTTCTTCCCATTAATCTTCTCCAATCTACAAAAGATAATGGGCTTTTGATGTTTTTAATTTTATTTTGTTGATGAGGTTCTAGCTATGCTCCAATGGGAGTTGGTGAATTGCTGTGACATCACCAAAAAGATCCAGTCACCCAAACACCGATTAACCAAAGCACAATATATTTCATTATAGTCATACGTTTCTGGAGCCCTTTCCATTTCTGCTATATATTTTTGAGGTAGGGTGACTAGAACTGAATACATTAGTCCAGGAAAAAATGTACCACTGATTAATATAATGGCATTACAATATTATCAGTATTATTTTCTATCCCTTTGTACATCCATGCTAACATTATGTGATCTCAAGCTGTCCCTCCTCCAGTTCAGCTGTAATTTCTGCCATGTTTTGCTAAGTACATTTTATTGGATATTTTGTTTTTTCCATCAGTCCACCTGTGTTCCATGCCTAGTGGCTCTTTTCCTTGTTGGCCTCAGGAGAAAATGGACAGAACAACAGATAGCAGGAAAATAGGAAAAGATGTTTATAATGAAAAAAGTGCAAGAGTTATGCAACCCAAAGCCAGAAAGCCAAAGAGCCGCATCATCCTATCTTCATTGTAAACCACTGGGCCACATCCTGGGAAGCCCCTGGTGTGTGTTTGCACAAGGAAGGGAGGTAATATTTAAAGTGAATCAGAATTGGGCGGAGGGGGAAGCTCACTAATCTTGGTGGCTGTCTTGATAGGTCATGGCAGTTAGTGGTGATGCAGTTTTGAATCAATTCATAGTGACAGGGTGCAGCAAAAAGAAGAGGAATGGTGTATGTGAGGGGGGAAATGTAGATAAATATTTAAAGAATATATTGGATGAAAGGAAATATGGAAAGGATGATGAGTACAGATGTGTGGAAAAATCATGGAGAAGGAGCATCTGAAACTTGGAATGTAAATCACAGATTCATAGACTATAAGGGACCAATGTGATCACCTGGTCTCCCCTCTGTATAACACACGTCACAGGACTTCCATGAATTAATTCCTGTATGAACCAAAGCATATCTCAGAAAAACAGCCAATCTTGATTTATAAATTGCCAGTGCTAGAAAATCCACTGCAACCCCTGGAAAAAAATGTTTCTGTGGTTAATTACTCTCACTATTAAAAAAAGTGTGCCTCATTTCTATTCTGAATTAGTCTAAGTTCAGCTTCCAGGGACTGAATCTTGTTACACCTTTATCTGCCAGATTGAAAACTCGTATGTTATCAAATTCTGTTCCTTATGTAGATACTTATAGACTGTAATCAAGTTACCCCTTGACCCTCTCTTGCTTAAACTAAACAGGTTGAGCTCCTTGAGTCTTTTATTATAAAGTATGTTTTCTAGTTCTTTAATTATTTTTGTGCATCTTCAATGAATCTTCTCCAATTTATCAACATCCTTCTTCTGAACTATAGATACCAGAACTGGAAACAGTATTACCATACCAGTTGCACCAGTGCTGAATACAGTGGTCATATCATCTCCCTACTCCTACTTGAGATACTTCTATTTATTCATCCATTAGCCCTTTTGGCCATAATGTCACACTGAGAGTTCATGTTCAGGTGATTATCCATCATGACTCCCATGTCCCTTTCAGAGTCATTGCTTCCCAGGGTAGAGTCCCCCATCCTGAATCATGAATTGTTTTGCAAAATTGCTTTTTTAAAAAGTGTTCTGAGGCTGAGATCTTGTCTGACAGGGTTCAGCCTGAAGCAAATGCTAATGCCTAAGGGTAAACCCTCCTAAAATAGGAGTCTGTGGTAGAGGAAGACCCTTAATTTGACTATGTTATATATGACCTGAAAAAATACTACCCTCAGCAGTAAAGGATATTCACAGTATTACTTGTGTTTTTTGTTTGTTTGTTTGTTTCTTTTCATATAACAAACTGGAGTCAAGATATACTGATTCCCTGTGCAAACAATAACATTACATCCACTACACACATGCAAACATGGCCCCAAAAGCATAACAGAAGGGCAAACACTAAATGAATAAATAGCAAGGAAGTCTCACATGCATAGGACTGTTTATTAAAATTGAATTCTGTATCCCAAAGCATTTTTACTTCAGGAACCATACACTCTATAATCTGCTCCTTCTGGCAGATTCGAGACCTGTTTCACATATCTCTGATAGAAGTAATAATTCATTTAAAATGCATTAAAGTCATATTCAGAGAATGTGACAAACTGAGAAATATTTATTTCACAAATATGAGCTAAGTAATGAGAAGCAGAGAAATATGTTTGTTCATAACTTGTAGCCTAGTTGCACATTAGAAAACAGAGTTCATTATACTGTACATCTGACGGTCCTAAAAAAACATAAAATATAAGGTAGTAGAAAATCACTGAATACAACTCTATCATGACCATGTAGACAGTTACATATGTTGGCAATATACAAATTTGGCAATGATCAGCATGTATTTATAGAAAAAAAATCAGATTAATCTATTACACACCCCAGTGGTCTGAGAATCTAGGATATTCTGGAGAAGTCCACACACGTAGGGCTGGTCTACACTATCATTTAAGTTGATGTAACTTATGTCACTCAGGAGTGTGAAAAAGACACCCCTTGAGCCAGGTAAAATACATTGACCAAAGCGCTGTCCACACCAGTACTATGTCGGCAGGAGACACTCTCCCATTGGAGTGATTATGCTGACAGGAGAGAGCTCTCCCATTGGCATAGCGCGTCTTCACCAGATGCGCTACAGCGGCACAGCTGCATCGGTAGACTTGCCCATACTGTGTTCTCTAATGCATCTCTTGTAAGGAAGAGGAAAAGTTGGTATTAGGGTTGAAGAACAGGTCTGAGTGCTAATTCTCTCCTCTGCAACACTGGTACAACTGCTACAACATGGACTTTAGTGGAGTTGTAACAAAGTGGAGAATTTGACCTTTTATTTGTGATCTTGGATAAGTCTATTGACTTCTCTGGGTAAAAACTTGGCCCTACTAAAGTCACACTCCCACTGAGTTTAACGGGGCCAGGATTGTCACCCTTTGTCCAATTTCTGCATCTCTATCATAGAGATAATTATATTTCCCTACATCAAAGGGATGGTATGAGGTGTAGTTCATTAATTACTCTTAACTGCTCTGAGGTCCGCAGGTGTTGTAGAATTATTATTATTTTAGTTGATAAATTTTATTGGTATGCACCCATCCTAGGCACAGCATGACATTGCAAAAAATCTGCTTTCACGGTAGACATATATAATTAACTGCTCATCCCATTCTAAAGATATATATTCACACCCACCAGCAAACATAATAATAAAAGAAAACCCATTCCTTAGAAGACATAATAAACATTAATATTAACCCTCCAGCCCTCAATCCACCTTCTTTCCAAAGGCTCAGGAATGATAGGCTTCTCACTATGTCCAGAATGTTATCAAATCTGAGAACTGAAGGGTTTCAAGGGGAACAGATTCCAAAGCTGAAGGGTCATCACAGAGATTGCCCTGTCACCAACCCCTTTTCTTTTCACTTGAAATACAAAGCAAATACAAATGTTTGGATACAGAGAAGAAAGGAAAAGATTAAATGTACTTTTTTGCCATTAAATTTACAAAGCCAATTCAACATGAAGTTACAACAATATAAAGAGCATTGGAACAATTCCCATCAGGATTCACATTTCCACTACTGTGGGATCTGCGCATGTCTGTTATAACCATTTCTTTCTATTTGCTTTCTATTTCTAGAGAAAGTACATTATAATTATTACTGGTGCTCATAACATTTAAATTAAAGTCCCGAATGTCCCCTTAAAAGCATCTTTGGGTTGGCAGTGGTTAAGTACATATCCTACTTCTGAAGATCTTCAGCTCCTGAATCAGTCTCATTAGTTAGTTTTGTGAACAGGGACCTGTGATGTCTTCTCAGATTCCTGTAAAGATGACTAAAGCTGGAATACTTTCAGGTGATAAGAGAAATCTAATCTGCTGTCACTTCAGTTTTCTAACTAAAATCAGGTACTTCAACCTTTCCTTTCCTTGCAGATTTCCACTTTAAATCTCTCAATTTAAAAGTTAGCACTTATACTCACTCAATATAAATGTTCAAAAGTACTTTACCAACAGTAACTAATCAATCCTTCCAATACCCCTGTGAGGTAGTTAAGTGTTATTATCCACATTGTACAGAGGAAAAAGACAAGGCAGAGGTATTATAAATAACTCGCCTAAGGCCACATGTTGAAGAACTGACAGAGAGAGCTAGTTTGCAGATCTCTGGACTCTCAATTTCTGTTCTAGATTCCTTGCTTTTATAAATATATAATATATAAGAGACTGAAAGCCCAACTGTACAGAACAATGGTGAATCCCACAACACTGTATGGTACAGAAGCATGGGCAGTAAAGAGACAGCAAGATCAACACCTACAGATGTTTGAGATGAGATGTCTTCACACAATAAAAAGAGCTACCTGAAGGGACAGACTTAGAAATGAAAGCATTAGGCTGGAAGTCAAAGTCTGTGATGTGGCTGACTGAATCCAGGCAGTGCGACTTCACTGGTTTGGACACATACAGAGGGTCAATGAAGAAGACCTGATGAAGATAGCATGGCAGGAGAGAGTGGTAGGAAAATGATCCTGAGGAAAGCAGAGGAAGTGATGGATGGATTGCATTGAAAAAGATGGTAAGTAAGTGGCCATTAGTGCCACCTCGGACAGATGAAGATGGCATATGTTTGCACAGTGACCCCACATAATGGGATGAGGTGAAGAAGACAGAGAAATTGTGCTGGTGCTCATTTTTATTACATGATTTTCTAGAAAAATACCATTAAGTATTATACAAAGTAGAACATTAAAATAATGATACTATATTAAGGTAAGTTTGACTTCTTTAGCAGCTATAATAGAAGAGAAGAGCAGCTTGGAGAGAGCAGAAGGCCACATGTAGGAATACATATAGTAGTAAAGACCAATTCACCCTCTACTGAGTTTAGATTTGGCAGACATTGGTGCCACTTCAATAGAAAGAGGGCCTGATTCTCACATACAAGGAGGTTCCTTTACACTACTTTGGTACACAATGTGGGTGTACATCTAATTAAACATGCAAGCAGCGTAAAGGGGCCTTGGTGTAAATGAGAATCTGTTCATTTTAGCTACTGTGATGGGATCCCTGGGGTGGAACCTGGAACTAGGGTACTACTGTGCCCCCTAAACTCTCCAGCCTGGGCTCTCTCACAATGCTTTGCTAGTGACAAGTAGCATACCCCTCCAGGTGCTGTTATCACTCAGCACAGAAACATGCGGAGCACCACGTGCAGCTAGACTGCATGAATGCTCCCAGAGTCACTCATGAATCACACAGAGAAAGGCACCAGCAAATCTCCCAAGCCCCCAGCCTTGCATTCCAGAATGGTACCATCTTGCCCTGGTCAGAAGCCTGACTAGTGTGAGTTTATTACCCAGTCCACCCCTCCCTCAGTGTGGAGAGGACATACACAAGCCTTTGTAAACTGAGATGAGATTTCCGAAGCACTTCAATGAAAACACACTCTTTTAGGTACAATATAAAACAGATTTATTAATTACAGAAAAATAGATTTTAAGTGATTATAAGTGGTAGGCATAAAAGGTCAGAGATAGTTACCAAAGAAAATAAAAGGCAAGTGCACAGTCTAAATCTTAGACTTTATTAGACTAGGCAGTATTTGGATCAAGCAGTTTTCTCACCCCACTGGGATGTTACAGTTCTTAATACACAGGTTTCTCCCTTAGTCTGGGACCACTTTCCTCTGTTAAAGTCTTTGTCTTCCCAGCATTCTTGTTGCTTCCAGGGTAGGTGGGGGAGGAGAAAGGCCAAGACATGGTGCCACTGTCCCTTATTTTATACCCTCAGTCCATGTGCCTGGAAAATACTAGCCCAGACATGTCCTGGTGGTCTTTGTTGAGTCACAGAATAGAGCAATCTCCCTGGTATGGTCTTGTGCAACTGTCATTGAATTGTAAATCCTTTGATTACAACTCCCCTGCTGATTAATGGTCATTTGACACCCTCCTGGGAGGGGTTCACCACTTCAGTAGATCATGACCTTTCATAGGATATCTTAAATGGTATACTTTGTACGAAATATATCAGAATTACATGACAGTGGTGAATATGGGGGTTCCAAGGTGCTGCTTTGAGGTACAGAGTGCCATAGTCACTGAGTTTACCAAACAGTCAACATAGCTGTTTAAACCATGTAGTCAAATCACACATCTGCACATGGAAAATTGGCAATTGCCCAAAGATGAAATTTGTGTACACAGTTGAGGTACTGAGTTTTGAAAATTTCTCCCTGTTCAGAATCATTAATGGGCATTACACCGAATGTCCTAGTTGCTCTCCCAGTTATTTGAGTGTGTTAAGTGTCAGAGTGCATGTTCTGTTGTTGTTTTTAAATGGGTTTCTCTAGAAATATACCCCTGTACAGCACTGACAAGATGTATGGAAGGCTTACTATACTTTGCAAAAAGTCATTATACTGTAAGTGAAATACATGACTTAAAGAGTTTTACAAACACAGTAAAATTTCATGTAGTTTGAAACTGTCACAACAAATTTCTATAACAGGTTGTATTTTTAGATATTCATTGGGAGCTTTATTATGAGCTGACTGATGGGTACATGAAAGTGCATACATACCAGTCTACAGTTCCTTTCAATGTCTAACTAAACTAAAAGAAAATGAGATGCTCTAAGGGGGGGAAAAAACCTTGAAGAATTAATATACCCTCTAGTTGTTTTTGTCAGTAACATCTTTTGTAATGTTTTGTACACTAACATATTCAGACCATTATAAGTTTATCAACCAAGAATATACAATACCCACATCTGAGGAAATAGTTTTATATGAGTTGATCTCTTGTCAACCCTTATTGCAAAGGTCATCCAGCACATTGGCAGTATTTTGTTTACCTTCAGAGCATGGAAAATTTTGGATCCAAATCTCAATCCAAATGTGAATTTTGCCACTTGAGTCCATCTCTAGTTCTTGATTATTAGACTTTCTGAATTTGACTTTGAGTTTTGGGTTCAGACTTGAAACTCAGTGACAGACAGCTGACAGAAGCTTTTTTATCTATTTTTGGGTCAAAGCTATGCATAACCACTGAGTTTCACATGGTTTCTACTCTAACCAAAGTTCTATCTTAAGTTTGCTGAAAATGTTCATAAACATCAGTAAGCCTGACTGACATATATAGCTTAAACAAAATTTCCACCCAGGTAATGTTTCATTGGGTTTCAAAATGTGGGATTTTTTTAGCCACCTTTTGCTTCAGCAGACATATCCCACTGATCACCCTGCTCTGGCGGAGGGCACATGCATAAGCCTAGGGGAGAAATGAAGGGGACATCTTCCCCCACAGCTTTCAGCTTTTAGGGGGCAAACATGTCTTTCTCCCATCATATTTCTGCCTGGCTGAAGAGGGGCGGAAAGGTAGCAGAAAGGGACAGGGAGTATCTGAGCCTGCTGCTTTGAGTCAGTTCCCTTTCCCCTCTCCTTGCTACCTCACCGCAGCTTCCTG
Organism: Emys orbicularis; assembly: GCF_028017835.1. Classification (NCBI taxonomy): domain Eukaryota; kingdom Metazoa; phylum Chordata; order Testudines; family Emydidae; genus Emys; species Emys orbicularis. Next base: position 159,441,030 of record NC_088684.1, read on the forward strand.
CCAGCAGAGGCTGCACTGTACTCCTTGCTGGGCTGGCAGGAGTGTGCAATGACACTTTCTGCAGTCAGTTCAGCTATTTTTTGGCCCTGGCCAGGAGTCTGGCCAAGCTTAGAGGGAGCTGAGCTGGCTGGGAAGGACTCACAGCCAGTAGCCTCCCAACCAACATTTGCTGCTGCTTTTCCTCCCATCCTCATTATCGGGAGCATAGCTAAGGGGCATATAGGAAGGTGTTACCTTCCCAATGATAAGTTTGACAGATCTGTGTCAGTGCTGACACACAGAAAAATCCTCCAATCACAGGGGGAAACAACAATAACAAACTGTAACAGTTTTGTACATATCAGCATTTTACATAGATATAGATTTGTTGTGCTTTGTAGGATCACTGTACTGAAACCCAGAATCAGGTCCTTCTCCTTTTTGTGCCCTCCTCCTCTACACATAGCAGGCCCCTGTTGACAAACTGGCCATCCCGTTAACACATACAAACTTTCCAGCCAAGGGAGCAAAAATGAAGATTTTCTGTGATATCCAGGGTCTTCTAGCAGAAGGAAAATATTGTAATTCAGAACTTTGTACAGTTAAATTTTCCCTCTGTCCCCACCCCCATCTCCTCATCCTTCCCTCATTTACACTGGAACTGTGGACCAGCTGTCCCACTCACTGTCCACTGATGGGTTCCTTGGCTAACCATCACCTTATTTCCTTCAACACTGCTCACCTGTCTCTTTTCCTACCGACGATCATTCCAAGACTCTGAATCCTTCTCTTTCCTCCATTCTTTCAGTTATTGACACTCTCCTCTCCACCTCCCTTAACTCTTATGAGCCTCTCTCCCTCCATATGTTCCACCCAACCAAGCCCCAGCTTAGGCACGTTTGAATAAATATCATCATTTGACTGCTAGCTTGTCCTTCTCTCCCTATTTGTTGGCCGTTGTCTTTGTTGTCTTGCACCATACGCTAAGATGTAAGCTCTTTGGGGCAGGGACTGTCTTTTTTAAATTATGTGTGTACAGCACTTAGTATAATGGGGCAATACTGTAATATACATCATTATGCCAATTTGGGGGGCTTGTGACAAGCAATTCCCATATCAGACAGTACTACAGAGGTAGCAGTTGGGAAAATTAAACTGAAACCACCAGCCTAAGCTCTGTGCCTGAGCCCTAGGGGATGCCGGTGAGGAGCAGGGCAGAGAAGAGAAGAAGCTGTGAGTGGGCTAGGAGCCTGACTGGCATGCCTGGAGAAGCAACCAATGCTATGATGTGTGGAACTGAAGAAAGAGGGTGGGAGTTTCAGCAGGGACCTACTTGGGAGTCTCAGAAGTGCAAGCCAGGCGAGGGTCCTGCTAATCAAACACAGGCCTCTCCCCATGTAGTGCTGCCCTCTTTGCATGCTCAGTGAATACTTCTTTCCTACAACACTGTCTGCTTGCTGCATCACTCCTGTAACAAAACACACCCACCCACCCACACCCCTCAATGTTGCTTCTCAGCATGGAGGAGCCAGTAGCACTCAAAAGACAGTGTCCATGCTAGTGCAAATGTGGCCTCCCCCCCCCCCTTCTTGGTGGTGTCTGTTTTACACAGAACTGGATAGAATGGCAGGGCTATGGTTTACAGTGTCCTGTCTCTTTAAGATTTGGAGCTCTGGCAAAAGGCAAGAAAAAGAGAGCTCTGGGGAAGAGGGTATGGTTGCAGCAGAGTTGGGGAGCGCCGGGAAAGCCCTTGAGCAGTGTGCTGTTGTGACCATGGGGTTGCTTGTTTGATTCTTGGGGGAAAAATGTTAATGATGTGTTCCAGTGTAACTGCTCCCTGTCTGGGGTGGGAGTCACAAGAGCAGTTGCCCTGTGGTACTCAGGTTCGTAAGTGTCCCTCCTCAGCTAGCAGCTCTGCAAAAACCTTAGCTACCTCTGGCATCAAGTCTGAATCAAGGGAGAAGGAGCCCCCAGACTCCACCATCCAGTGCAGGAGGCCAGACTGCCAGCCTTACCTGCTCAGGCCTTCTTTGCTCCAGAAATTCAGGGTTTGAGCAAACCAGGGAGCTGCTCCATTCTCCAGAGGGATCTGTCTGACTTGCAATAGAATATCACAACTGTGATTAGAGTTAGATATGGTCTGTGTGTCCACAGATAGCTGAAGGGTCATATTGAGTTGAAAGGGTGCATCAACACCACCATGCGCTCAACGAATGCTTTGCAATATTTATTTCATTGTGAATTTAATTTTTTTCCAGTAGCTCTATCGAGCTACAACACAAAGCACTGTGTGCACATGCCCAGCAACCCCAATGGCATGTTTATCAATCAACACAAACTTACTACAATGTGTTGTCTGAAAGGTGAGCTTTTGGGGGGGTTGGTTTGGTGCTTCCCCCTCCCCGCAAGAGGTGCTTTATTTCCCTAACAATTAGTTTGGGTACAAGAAGTTGAGTAAAAGCTGAATCATGCCAGATCCAGTTTTTGGCCCCAGCCCTCAAGTTCCATTGCATAAATGGAGTACACAACCAGCTACTGCAATTAATTTCACCAAAGATCCCAAAACCTCAACCCACCCTGGTGCAAGAGCACTGCAAAAATCTGGATCTGGCAGTGGGATTTTGCTGGCGATTTGAGTTTGGTGATTTACAATTAGAAAACTGCTGGAGTTTGGATAAAATGATTTGAAAAAGTTTAGTGACTATTTTTGCTGTCTTTATGGAGGGGGTAAGTATAGTTATATACTGTGGATAGGGAAGCATTCTTTTTCCTTCTGATTTCCTTCCTCTGTGATGAAGTACCTGAAGGTAAAAGGGAGCAGCTCTCTCACATGTCTTGCAAAATTATTAACTCACAGCACACTCACCTCCTCCCCCATTTTTTGGTATCAACATCACCCCTGGTCTCTAGAAGGCAAGTACAGAATAGGAACCTGGGGAAAGGGGGTGGAATCTAGATTGGGGGAGGATTCAGCAGGCAGCTTGAGGAGAGGAAAATTTATGGTGAGTTGAGGTGGATTGGATGGGGGGGGGGGAGGCATTGGGGAAGGGAAACAGGTACAGCCAGGGAAGGAAACAAAGAACTTTGTGGGAGCAGGACCACCTTGTGTACAGATCCAGAGGAGCACAGGGTAGTGGGACTAATAGGGGGGCACCTTGGGGTGGAAGAAGTGGGAGCTGGGAACAAATACAAGATAGGACCCTATGCATTAGTACACTGTGGGGAGAGGAAGCCAGAGCCTTGTGTTGGGAGAGAGCTGGAGAGGGAGAGGCGGAGCTGTAGGGAGGACTTGAAGTGAGAATGAGGAGAGGCAGGGAGGATGCAGGACCTTGAGAGGAAAAGAGGGTTCCTGTGTAAGAGAAGAGGTAACTTGCAGGGTGCCAGAAGGGGGCACTGTTAATGAGTGTAAATTCATGGGGGAAATTTAGGGGCAGTGGGATATTCAGAGAGGAACAGAGCAAATATCTGTGTGATCTGGAAGGGGGATGGCTGGCGGTTTCTGGGGAATGAAGGAGGAAAAACTAGGTTTGGGGGAGGAGAAAGGGAGGGGAAAGTGGAGGGAAGAAGAGGTCTGGAAAAATATGACTCCACTGGGAGATCCTGCTTTAGTGTATATTACATTTAATTGTTTTGGATTTAAACATAGTGGTCTGGATTCTGCTCTCAGTTGACAAATCAAATGAGTTATTCTGGATTTATGCTGGTGTAACTAAGAGCAGAATTTGGGCCATTATATGTTAACCTGAAGTCAATTTCAATTCCATTCAATAGTACCTTTCAAAAATAATTACAGTCTGCCCAGGATTGGGTTACATGCTGTTTGGGGTTTGATCCCCTGTGCCCCTCTGTCAGCAGTATCCATTCCTGATACAGCAGGAATAGGGCATTGTTAAATAGCACAATGTAATCTTTCTTGTCTCTTTATCCTTTCTTCCAGGGTTAGGATTATTGTAATACACATTGTACAATATTATGTATGCATGCAGCACTCAGCCAAAGAATATTCAAGAAGGATACAGCTCAGTGTTGATTATCCTTAAATGTTTCCCATGAACAAATATTTGTTATAATTAATACAGTAAAGGGAAGGGGAAAATGTACTTTTAAAACAGATTTACATGCAACAGTCCTGCTAGCATTTATGGAGATTATGTGCATGAAATCCCCTATATGTTGATGGCAATATAGATCTCAGTGTGCATGGAGGGGGGAGAGGGGCTTATCATCTGATATTTTCTTTGGCAAGAATCCTAGTAGCCATTTCCACAGTCCCCTCAAATCTAAACGATTTAAGTACCACCACACGCACAGGGAGACATTTCTGAAAAACTTTCACATAGTTACTGTTGCTAAGTAAATTACTCCCTTGGCATCCATCTATTTAGTTGTTCATCTCACTTTGTGTCTCAGAATTGACATAGTGACTTGACATTGAGTTAAAAAAGGAAGAGATATGCAGCCAAAGAAACTGTTAAACACTGGGAAAGGAATGAAGAACTCCTAGGAATAAGAAATATTAGGTATCTTTTTAATTATGTTATTGTTTATATCACAGTGTGTATTTGGGTAGAACTCCCTCCCACAGGTCACCCCATACATGGACTGGATACTTATTAAAGTTCAGTAGGAAGGAAGAGGGGAACAATAATGCTAAAAAACTTAAACCTGAGCAACCTCATATTGTAAAATCCAACATTTCTTACTCAAGCAAAACCACACCCAATTCAAAGTTTTCTTGGAGTAAGGACTGTAACTTTAGAATTGTAAAATAATGCACTGAATTCATCTTGACACTCTCTAGCTTTTGCTTGTGTGTACTAGCTGATTTAAAGGCATAATAAAAAAAAAGAGAGCAATTTTTGTTTTCCACATTCAAGTATATCAAAAGTCCCAGCTGCAAAATTCAAATTTGAGGATTTGGGTTTGAAAACATACTGTTGCCAGTGGGACGTGGCCGAGGAAAAAAGGAAGAGTTCGTGGGAAACAGTTAAACAAAAATAAAGTAAAGGGGAAATTTAGCCCATTTCTTGCAAAAGAAATAATATGTAGGTTTAGCTTGACAGATCTGACCTTTGTATTGTAGACTGTTACAGCCTTGGGGTTCAGTGGGACTTCAGTTATGCATAGACCTTATTCTGCCTTTGTGCCCAGGAGTGAATTTCAGCCTTTGTGACTGTGCAGTCCATTTTTAATGGTGACAATGAATATTTTAACAACAAAACTACCAAGGAAGGAAGGCTGTGCTCCTCAAGCGTGCCCAGTTAACTTACCTGCATAGTACATCTACACTACATCTCCTGTTTAAGAACAAAATAAAGACCTAGGATTTGGCTCTTGGTGGACAACTGTAAACCTTATCATAAATACATGAAATGGAGTAGATCTCATCTGGAACTAATGAATAAAATTAATGTGAATTTATAGACTTAGCCATTGTTTAGATAAAACTTTGTGGAAAGCATTAGAGTATGTTTCATAAAGTGTAAATACCTTCTTGTTCCAAGTTTGATATCTAAAATAAAAAAATATATCAAGATATACCTGTATCTCATAGAACTGGAAGGGACCCTGAGGGTTATTGAGTCCAGCCCCCTACCTTCACTAGCAGGACTAAGTACTGATTTTTGCCCCAGATCCCTAAGTGGCCCCCTCAAAGATTGAACTCATAACCGTGGGTTTAGCAGGCTAATGCTCAAACCACCAAGCTATCCCTCCCCCTAATATTAATATTGATATTAATATGGATATTACATTTTCTGAATTTTGAGAACTGGCTAACTCGGTCTTAACACTACATGAATGAAAATTGTTAATTGAGTTTGTAAATGCCTTAATCTATTATTTGGCATGATGCTTTCTGAGGGTTGTCATTCTTACCAAAAGCCATCAGAAACCAGCTTCAGAGGTTAGAATTTCTCTCATATTTAAGAACGGCTACAACCAAATTCTTACACATTGCAATGAACCAGGCAAATCCTCCATAGGTTCGCCCTCACCATTATCTTTCCTCTTTGAGGTTCATATCTCAGATGCCAGAAGTTTTTTTTTCCCCTTCTTCTTTTCTTAATCTTGGAAAATACATTTTTTGAACCTTACAAATTAAGGATAGTTTCCCAGGTCTGCAATATCTTTACCTAAATTTCTTCATGTTTTAAAAGATTGGGGGCCTGATTTACTATTATGTTTCCTGCTAGTCTAATTCCAGTGAAATCAATGTGTAAAACCAGAGTAGTACAATGGTAAATCAGACCCCAGAAAGAATTTAAGCATATTTGCATAATTCAAGAAACATCAGTAAAGATATGGACATGCCTTTGCCAATTAAAAATTCTTTATTTCTCATAAAGTAGCTACGACATTATTTTTATCCTCTACCAATAAAAGTGTTACAATTACAGTGTGAAGAAATGTGCTGTTACAATACCCTTGAGTAATTTAAATGTCCATGAACTTCAGAGGGATGCAAAACACCTTAACTTGTATAGGAGGCAGGTTTTTTATACAATATATATTCTAAAAGGAAAGGGGGAAAGTCTCTCTAGGGGATTAACCCTGTAGCTTCCTTGGCAAATCAAAGTATCAAATTACAAATCAGAAATATTTTCAAGTGTTTCCATCTTTCTTTGCAAAATCTCTTTATCTTTAATTAAAGACCCAGTTGAAGCTCTGGAGTTTCAGATACCTATGAGATTATCAGGGATGGGGGAGGTACATTTTGTTTCCCTTTTCCCCCCACTTTGTCCTGCAGTGTAATCAACTCAGGACTTCTAAGAATCATTTTTAGATTCAAGAGCTGTAGTAGCTAGGGGGAGATGGTGGTCCAGACTATGGGTTGCACAAGGTGGTAAGCAGAGGAGTAAAACCCCCTCCTTGCCCCTGCACAACCTCCCTACATCTCTGGTGATGTAGGGCAGCAGCCAGAACAGCTGAGAAGTGAGAGGGTGTGTAGTAGCAGATTACTACCTCCTGGAAGTGAGGGGGAGTAGGAAAGGACGTGTGCCTCTGAGCCACAATTCCTTCTCGGGCTCCTCTTGGGGTAGAGCAGCTATATGCCACCATGTACACAGGAAAAAAGTACAGTCTAGCTTGGAAAACTGGGTTCATATGGTGTCACGTTATTGATTTGAACTGGGACCATATAGAACATGGTTGCATCCAAAGTCCTGTAGTGGCATCAAATCTTGTATAAAGGGGGTCAAATGAGGTGTCTAAGACAAGGTTATGGTTTGCTGGTTATGATTATGCTGTCTATATGTGTGTATCAATTTTGTAGTTAAAGTTATGAATATTGGCTCTATACTGTCTGTATTTCAAACTTACGCTATGCTTCTGGGAAACTTCCCAGACAAGTTGGTGTTAGCTCTGCCTAGCCTACTTGAAGGACCATCAGCTATACAATTGACCCATTGAGAGAAGGCAAATACTCCTTTCAACTCAGCAAAGTATGCAGGGACTGGCCCATGTGACTCCAAACTCCATTTTGCTGTAATTTTCCACCTGGAAAGGACTATAAAAGGCTGATGCCTCTCCTCCATCTGGTGTTCATTTCTGCTTCATACCTCTGGAGGAACTTTGCTACAAACTGAAGCTCTGAACAAAGGACTGATGACCCATCCCAGCTGGGGATGTACTCCAGAGACTTGATTTGAACCTGCAGTTTATTCTATCACTGCTACAAGCCTTAACCAAGAACTTTGCCATTACTGTATGTAATTGATTCCATTTAACCAATTCTAGCTCTCATCTATATCTTTTTTCCTTTTATGAATAAACCTTTAGATTCTAAAGGATTGGCATCAGCGTGATTTGTGGGTAAGATCTGATTTGTATATTGACCTGGGTCTGGGGCGTGATCCTTTGGGATCAGGAAAACCTTTTTTCTTTTACTGGGGTATTGGTTTTCATAACCATTTGTCCCCATAACGAGTGGCACTGGTGGTGATACTGGAAAACTGGATTGTCTAAAGGAATTGCTTGTGTGACTTGTGGTTAGCCAGTGGGGTGAGACCAAAGTCCTCTTTGTCTGGCTGGTTGGGTTTGCCTTAGAGGTGGAAAAACCCCAGCCTTGGGCTGTAACTGCCCTGTTTAAGCAATTTGTCCTGAATTGGCACTCTCAGTTGGGTCCCGCCAGAACCGCAATTGTTACATATGGAAAATTTATTCACAGGATAGGCCACAAAAAATGTAAAAGATCCTTGAATGGTATCCTTTCCTTAAAAAGAGACTACTTGGGGAGTTGAGCTTCCAGACCAAGTTGAATGCTTCCAGACCCATGTAGAAATGATGAATTTGCGGGGAAATGTTTCCATTGCTCCAGTTGTCCACTGAAGTTTTTGCAGCCACTTGGAGACATAATTAAAAGATAAATTAGAGCAAAAGTAATCTCTAAAAAATACTGAATTACAGCTCCCAGCAATACAGCAACTCCCTCACCCCCCCAAAAAGTTAACAGCCAGCCCACAAGCTACTGTTCAAATGGAACCTGCCACACTGACAAGAGGAAAAAGCATTTTGTTTCTAGGCAGTGTTGTTGCTCTAAGTCTCCATAGTACTCTGCATTTCTGTAGCACCTATCATCTCAAAGTACTTTACAGATTATTTACTGTACACACAGCACCACTGACTTGCAGTGGCCTCTGGAGTACAGGCAGCAGCCATGTGCTGCACAGGTCACTGCACAGCAGAGGGGGAGTGGAAATATGACACAAAACCAAAACTCCTGCTCCTGCAAAATGTATCATGGGCTCTTTAACATCTACACGAAGCAGACAGAGCTTCTGTTTTTTAAGGTCTTACCTGAAAAACCCAGACAACGTGCCTAGAACTCAATGTATCTGGCTTGAGGATATGAACTAAATCAGTTCTGCCTAGATTTGAATATTTGGCTCCAGGGACATCATTTAGGGTGCTTGCGGGCCCCAATCTGGAATCAGGGCCCCATTGTGCTAGGCATAGTGGCAAACACATAACAAAAAGATGGTCCCTGCCCCAGAGATATTACAATGCAAGTATAAGAGGAGAGACAACGGGTGGATACAGACAGACATAGGAAGCACAAAGTAACAGTAAGACGACTACGAACAGCATGGTAAGGAGCAATCACAGCACGCCAGCTGCCTACCCATTGTGGAAATTTTTGTAGGCATTATGGTAGAAGTGAGTTTTACAGAGGGATTTGAATAAGGACACTGAGGTAGCATTACAAATGTTCATATGCACTCTTCCCAGGCATAAGAGCTGGCATGACAAAAAGAGCAATGGTTCTTGTTAGAAAATTTGTCAAATGGGCAATGAACTCTTGCATCATTGGTGGAGTGGAGGCAGGAGTTGATATCTTGAATGTGTACAAGAGTTGACAGGTAGGATAGGTGTAGCTCATGAAAGGCCTTACAAATAGTTTCCTTGATATAATGGAGGGCTGCAAAGAGGGGATGACAAGGTCAAAGCAACAAGCTAAGAAAATGATCCTTGCAGCAGCAGTTTGAATGTATATAAAATTGTCAAGTTCAGGAAGGAGTAGGTTGCAGTAGTTAAAGTGTGAGAGGATGAGTTCTTGGAGGAGAGTATTACCTGTGTGAATGGAGAGGAAAGGTCAGATCTTAGATATGTTGTACAGGAAGAAGCAAAAAATACTATGTGGTCTCTCATCAGGAACTCATGGAATCTGTGGGAGTTTTTCCCATTTACTTCAGTGGACTTTGGATCAAGTCCCCAAAGAGCTTAAAAATTCCATTGCAACTGTGTATACCTTCTGTCTTTTCTCTTTAAAACACCTCCTCTATGGAGAAAATGCTTTTCCCCAATATTCAGCCCCCCCAAAAAAAACCTTTCCATTCTGTCCCAGTTTATGTATCCTGAAAATCTCCCAATCCCTTTCTAGTTCTGTAGGAAGGCAGTAAAACTAGGATACAGGGAAGAATGTTTACTTTCTCTATGCAAAGCAGCTTCCACATAGCAGTCATATACAAAAGTAGATGCATAATACACCTCTACCCCAATATAACACTGTCCTTGGGAGCCAAAAATATCTTACCGCGTTATAGGTGAAACCGCATTATATCGAACTTGCTTTGATCCGCCGGAGTGTGCAGCCCCACCCCCCCCGGAGCGCTGCTTTACTGCGTTATATTCGAATTCATGTTATATCGGGTCGCGTTATATCTGGGTAGAGGTGTATTGATTAAACAAACTGTTTGACAAATTTTACATTTTCACTTAAATTTTGGGGCAAGGTACCTTCTCAGTCTCACCAGCCTCAGCAGTTTTTAAGCCTTGGATGAGATGGGTTTGGGTAAAACAGTTCTTCTAGGATGCACAGGGGCAGTCCATTCCTTCCCTCAGCCAGTCTCTTGGGCTTGTTTTTCTTCCCTCATGGGAGGGAATGCAGCCTCCCCTCCTGGTGAGCCTCACTGTCTTGCTGCTCCTAGCCTACTGGCAGCTTGGCTCCTTCTCTCTCTTCCCCTCTTCTCCTAACAGGGGAGGGTTTAAAAAGGTCTCAGGCAGCCCTTAGTTGGAATCACCTGATCCTAATTGACCTCAGGTAACTCCCTCTCAGCTGATCCTAATTGATTCTCTGGTAACCCCTTCTCAGCTGAACCTGATTGACCTGTAGTTACCCCTCCTCAGTTGATAGGGAGGAGGGCCTTTTAACCTTCTGGGCAGGCGCGGCTCTATGTTTTTTGCCGCCCCAAGCACGGCAGTCAGGCGGCTTTCGGCGGCGCACCTGCGGGCGGTCCGCTGGTCACACCGATTCGGCGGCATGCCTGCAGGAGGTCCGCCAGTGCCGCGCCTTCAGCGTCCCCACCGCCGAATTGCCGCTGAATCCGCGGGACCGGCGGACCTCCCGCAGGCATGCCGCCAAAGGCAGCCTGACCGCCGCCCTCACGACAATCGGCAGGCTGCCCCCAGTGGCTTGCAGCCCCAGGCACGCGCTTGCTGCGCTGGTGCCTGAAGCCGCCCCTGCTTCTGGGACTGTTTTCTATCCCCCCCTCCCTTGCAGCTGTCTGTCCTGAGTTTATTACAATATTTATTAATGATAATGAATTGTGTCATTATTAATCCAATGTAGCAGTGTATACATAATTCATAAATGAGTTAGTGAAATCATTTATTTTATTAATTTTAGATATTTTCAAATGAAATAAGTGACTAATTCTTTCTTTGTTACTCACCCAGCTATATTTATATAGTGCTTCACATTTTCAAAGCATTGTAAAAACATTACTAATTCTCTGAGCCCTTGTGGCAGGTGGATAAGCCACTATTATCCCAGTTCTACAGAAAGGGAAACAAAGGGCACTGAGGGTCAAAAATCCAAGGTGCATAATTGGGCAGAACTCCATTGACTTCTTTTGTATTGCACCTAATTATAAGAACAGTGATTTTTTCCCAACAGAGTTTAAAGTGCAGGTCTGCTGAAAAAATAAACAAAGATGTCATTGGTCTGATTTTCCCCAATTTACTTCAGTTGACTTTAGATCTGGCTATTTGTAGAGTTTCCTGTTAATTGCATCTCTTAATGACATCTAGATCACCATTTCTCCTTGTATAAGTGAAAAGTCTTTCTGAAAGCCTTGTACGCTCCACCTGGGATCTGAAAGGAAAGTCTTTTTTCTTCCCAGCTTGTGCATAATCATCAGACCAAATTTTGTAGTCAGTTACACATCTTTAAACCCATTATTCAGAATGAGATGCAATGGGGTGCGTCCATATAACTAATAAATAATTAATTAAAAGTTTGACCTGAAATTAGAAATGAGTTAACATTTGTAGTGATGATATGTGAACCAGAATAGAATCCACTGTGCTCTCCCACAGCTGTATTAGTCCCATTGGAGTAAGAAGTAGTATTGTTAGCACACATTTATTTTTGTTATTAAAAGATCATTCTCAGGTGTGCAGAGGCTGGAAAAAATGCTCAGCACTCGTTCCTCACATAAAAATAGTGTTGAATATGTTCTTCTTGTAGATTAAGCTAACTTGTTATAATATATTAATATAGATGTAATTCAACTGTCAAAGTGCTTTCCTTCCTTTTCTCTTCTTTCTCAGTGTATTTGACAGTAAAAAACCCCACCTGTAATGCATTTAATAATTGGCATTGCTTTGTGATAAATAGGTCTCCTCTCTTGCCGCATTGGTGCTTTCTGAGTTGAAATTCCCCAATGAGTATTAATTCTTTCAATATTTAATGCAAATAAGAATATGGCAAATGTGGTTTCCTTTCACTAATTACTTATGATGTCTCAAGAAAGAAGAAGATGTAACAGGTATCTTCCAAACTGTTCTGGATATCATAATATTCCTTGCTTATTTTCATAAGATTGTATATCTTGGGGAAAAAATAGAACACAGGAAGATTCTTCAGGGTTGCCAGACTCAAATGCCTAACTAACATCAATGGGGACCTTTGAAGTGTGATTAAAAATGGAGGAACAATAAACAACACAACATACCACATTACAGCCCCATCCTCCCATTAAAATTAGTGGGAGTTCCGGACCAAGGACTGCAGGATCAGACCTATAGCGTAAAGTAATCCAAAAGAAAGCAAACCGAATGCAAGAGTGTGAGAGATTCATGACAGAAACAGTCATGTGAAGAATTTGTTAGTACTTGATGTCTCAACAAAATTTCAAGTTATTCTTTAGTACTTGAAATCCTTAGTGCTTGACATGTTTTTATTCAATGCAAAATATTTTGGCTGAGATTGTGGATGGGCCTTGCATTGATGCACAAGAGATGGACAAGGCACAAAGAACCTCCTCTTCCTTGCAATCTCTTATGAAGAGGTTGGCCACAATCAGGGTGTCTGTGCTGTCGTAAGAACTCACCTTGGTAGTGTCTGCTGGGGCTCATCACTCAAAAGCAGGTTGGGAGATGCACTGAGGAGCAGAGTCATAAACTTACCCCCTCTTTTCCAGAAGAGCTGGCCAGCCCTGACAGCTTCACTCTCCTGAGGGGTACAAAAGTGGGAGTGCTAGTTATGCCTCTTGAGGGGAGCTCCTGGAGGGATTGTGTATTATGGATATTGCATTGATTGCATAGGTAGATGACTTCTTACTGGTGGCAGATGAAAATCAGGTGTCCAGGCTAATGTTATCAGATCTGTCAGCTGCCTTTGATACTTTTGATCAAATAGGGCTGGTTAAGAGAGAGGCCCCATTTCTTCTTTTCAGAGCATTGTGAATAGGTGTGAAATGGGAAATGGTGGGAAACTGCTCCCCTTTGAGAGATGTCTTGCTTGTATTCCAAAGGGTTTCATCTCGGTGTCTGTCTTGTTCACTCTTCATATGGAGCTGTTGGGAGGGTAAGTAAGGAGACACGAGCCATGATGTTTTCGGTATGCTGAGGATGCACAGCTTTTCATCTCCATTTCATCGATCCAGCCAATGGTCAATGATCTTAGTGAGTGTCTGGGTGAGACTGGGGCATAAGTAAGAGCTAGCTTATTCCAGACAAACCTGAGACGCTACTAGTTGGGGGAAGCAGTCATCAAATAAACACACAGGTGCTTTTGTCTGAATGAGCACTTATTGATCATGCAACACAGAAAGATGATATTCCAGTTTCTGAGGACTCAGTTCTAGCAAGAAACTGAACTGCAGATCTTTGTTTCTAAAGGCAGTGGAGCTACCTAACAAGTTAAATGCTCTTTCCTAAGTCCTATTTGATTCTAATAAGCAACAGGCCAGTGCCCCCCAAATTGAACATGTTCCACAGATTGTTTTCCCTTTGGAAACTCCCATCTATCAGCCTGTCAACATTAAAAAGCAATAGACTCAGGAGACCTAATTACAATATGGTGAAAACATGTAATGTGGATGTGATTTAGCCATGTGGTTCAGGTCACTACCTAAAGCCTTGATCATGATCAAAGTTGATCTTGTTTCTGGAAAACAGTTATGATTCTGCCTATATTAGTTGTGTTAACCATGTCCTCTGACATGTTGTATTGTGGTGTCGACAGGCCCTATGTATTAATTATACCCAATCCTGCTCCTTCATGCTGACTAGGCTTAACCCTGTTCAGTGTTTAAACTAGAAGAGATCAAGCATCCACATAATAGACAGCCCTCCTGTTAAACTAACTATTAGCAGCAGAGGTATTGGCATTCCTTGTGTAACCTATGTTTCATGATGTTGCAGAAACATAGGTATTTGTGGGAGCAGTTCAGAGTGGCCAATTTTCTCTTTTTATTTCACTCAATTTACCAGTGGTTTGAAGTTTAAATTTCAATGTTTTCTTTAGTCTCACTCTTCATGACAATCTTAACTGATGCAGCTTTCTACTCTGTGAGGTTTTAAAGACCTTCTCAATTAAGTTTCCTAGCAGGAAAAACACTTCATTGAAGCTCTACTAAAAATACTGAAAAAGGTGTGGTTGATAAATGGGAAAAACAAAGCAGCAAAGTCTCAACAACAAAAAAACAGACTTATTGGATTGTTCTAAACCTTTTTACTGAAGACTTCAGGAGGGTGTCTCTAGCTTCTTAGCAAGAGAAAAACTAAAATTAGAATTAAAATATATTTTAGTCTTATTTGTCTTCTCTTGCTGCACTAGAATTCTTAAATATAGTGATATTGATCCAGGTATTCATAAGGTGAGGTGCTTTTAACTTTTTGTTTTGTTCTATATATTTTCAAGTTACGTTGGAAGTGATTTCAGAAGGGTGTTTAATGTTGAAATTGAATTATTGTCTCTTCTTTCTTTTTTACAAAGTTCTTTGACTGGAATATCAAGGGAAAGCTGTCTGTCACTCTGTCCAGTTTAGTTTTAGAATAAATCACAAGTGACAACATTTTATTTCATAAATTGCAATCAGTGTGCCAGTTATAAGAATATGTTATGCCAGTGCTACATTTTGATTATATTCAACATTATCCCATGATTTTCCTACAAACTTCCCTTTTACACAGACTATACTTTCATAAAAAATATTGGAAATTCTGTATTGTGATACTATTCCTAAACTGAATTTGCAAAATACAGGTTTTTCCAGACATCACGGTATAATAGTATCTCATATTTCATGGATGAAAGGCGCTGCTGCTTTTTTTTTTTTTTCAGTCATCCATCTCTACAACTTTTGTGCTGCTGACCCTTTGAAACAATGCAACATTGATTGAAAAGTAGTAGTCTACACTCTCACTGCTACTGCTACTTGTATACCAGAATTGGGGGTAATAACGATGGTAGAAATTTTACAACAAATATATTATACAAAAGCCTTAAAGTAATGAAATTGCTGTTTTAGCTCCTGCACTCTTGGGTGCTTCTCCTACCAAAATGGTACTCATAGACTCATAGACTCATAGACTTTAAGGTCAGAAGGGACCAATATGGTCATCTAGTCTGACCTCCCGCATGATGCAGGCCACAAAAGCTGACCCACCCACAACAGAATATTCCAGCCTGCGAGCCCTGCCCTATGCTGCGGAGGAAGGCGAAAAACCTCCAGGGCCTCTGCCAATCTACCCTGGAGGAAAATTCCTTCCCGACCCCAAATATGGCGATCAGCAGTACCCCGAGCATACAGGCAAGATTCTACAGCCGGATCCTCATTTTACCCGCGATGGCACGTTAATGCCTAATTGACTAAAATCACGTTATCCCTTCAAACCATTCCCTCCATAAACTTATCAAGCCTAATCTTGAAGTCAGAAAGGTCTTTCGCCTCCACCGTTTCCCTCGGAAGGCTGTTCCAAAATTTCACCCCTCTGACGGTTAGAAACCTTCTTCTAATTTCAAGCCTAAACTTCCCCACGGCCAGTTTATATCCATTCGTTCTCGTGTCCACATTACTACTGAGCTGAAATAATTCCTCTCCCTCCTTGGTATTAATCCCTTTGATATATTTAAAGATAGCAATCATATCCCCCCTCAGCCTTCTTTTGGTTAGGCTAAACAAACCGAGCTCCTCGAGTCTCCTTTCATAGGAAAGGTTTTCCATTCCTCGGATCATCCTAGTGGCCCTTCTCTGTACCCGTTCCAGTTTGAGTTCATCCTTTTTAAACATAGGAGACCAGAACTGCACACAGTACTCCAAATGAGGTACATTAGAGTGGGCATGGTTGTACTTTTCAAATTGGGAAGGTCTTTCAAAATCTGAGTACTTGGCACCCCTACAGAGTCTTCTTATTATGCATCATGTATGTATAATAGTGTGCACTCTGTTCTTATAAAGTGGCAGGTGTTTAAAGGCAAAAGCCTAAAACAAAAGGTATATGTCCTGAGAACTTTTCCATTTCAGCTATATTTTCCTTCTGGACTAAAACACACTAGCTTCTCTGTGCTAGATTGACACATCAAGGAACAAAGAATTTGGAACAAAAATTACTGTGTTTTGATGTTTTAAAAATTCTGTTTTGTGTATTGTTACCTGGATTTTAACTTTTTCTCAGATCTCAATTTGGAAGAACTATTATCTGCTTGGGAAGGGGAAAGTCAAAAACTCAGTTCTGTTAATTTTAATTAAATCAGAAACAGGTGACTCAGTCCCATTGCAAATCAGTGGAGCCAAACTCTTTCTAGTCACAGTAAGTTTTCATTGACAAAGGCAAACATAGCTGAGTTAGGAAACATACCTGTTTTCATCCATTTTGTTCATTTTTTGAACAACCTCCAATATAGTGTTGTTTTATGCACCAAGTACTGATTTTCATTGGACCGCTGATCAATTTTAACTGCAGTTTCCATACAGAAAAGAATGTAGTGGTGGTGATCATCATCCACATTGGTATTTTTGGTAGCACCAAAAAGTCTCCATCAGGTGTGGGTGCTGTACAAACAAGAAGAAACAGCCCCCCATTCTCTATTTAGTTTTAGGCCCAGATCTTGTAAACACTTACACATATACTTAACTTTAAGTATGTGAGTAGTCCCATTAAAGTCCAGCAACATATAGAGAGTGGGGGAGAAGGATACAATCAAATACACCTCTACCCCGATATAACGCGACCCAATATAACACAAATTTGGATATAACACGGTAAAGCAGCGCTCCGAGGAGGCAAGGCTGCGTGCTCCGGCGGATCAAAGCAAGTTCGATATAACGCGGTTTCACCTATAATGCGGTAAGATTTTTTGCCTCCCGAGGACAGCGTTATATTGGGGTAAAAGTGTATATACATTTTTATTTATACATTATACTTGTTAGATATTTTATTTTTAATAATTAATAAAACACACATTGGCCACTCCTGACTGCCCCTCAACTTTGTTCTTGCTTGTGGGTATCAGAGGTGGGATGAACTTAACTATGAATATGAAATTAATACATGTAATGTACTTCAGAGTTAAATTTAGATGTGTTTGTATTGTTTGATTATGTTAATTTCCATGTGCTAAGTGGTTGATCCAGTGCCCTTTGAAATCAATAGGAAGATTCTCATTGACTTCACTGGCATTGGATCAAGCCCTCACTTCTTATGAAATAGTTGATTTTCCAACAGATTCAAATAATTATAAAGATTTTAACTCATACAGAACCCATAAGGGATATATGGCCTCTCATCAAGTCACCAGGCCCAAACCAACAGCAATAACTTGTTTGTGGCTTGCTACTACAATTCCTTTAGCAGTTTTTCTTCTAATATGTTGACAAACAATGAACCAGACCATGCACTACCCATGTGGGTAAGAGAAAGATACAAAACTGAGCAAACAGCAGTACTATTAACTCACCACTGGTTGCCCATGCAAAAGGGTCAGAATCTGGGGGAGAGGGGGAGGAAGGAGCATGGGCCATTATAGCAGGGTTTAAGGAAGAGAGACAAGAGAGAACATAGGGGGGAAATCAAATCAGTAACTTGGATCTCTGTATACTAATGCAAGAAATATGGGGAATAAGCCAGAGGAACTTGAAATGCTAGTTAATAAACACAGCTGTGACATAGTTGTCTAGCTGGCATCACAGAGACTTGGTGGGATACTAGATATGACTGGAATATTAGTATAGAGGGTACAGCTTGCTCAGGAAGGACAGGCAGGGGAAAAAGGGAGGAGGTGTTGCCTTATGTAGTAGGAAGAGGGCCTGAAACATAAGCTCTTGTAGCAGAGGCCTGGTACGAAGCCTGAGGCCTGGGCTAAAGTTTTGCTGATATAAAGCAAAGTCAGGCTGTGAACTGGCAGGGTCTGCTCACAGAACCTGGCAAGAATAGGACTGATATTGCAGAAACACACATTCCTAGGAGGTGCTAGGCACAGAGCACTCACACAAACACATTCTAGAAAGGTGGTACCATAACACCACGATACCAGCACATTCCCCAAAGATAACAGGAACCACTGACCCATCCTAAAGATAAGGTCAGGATGACAGCATAATGGATAGAGATGTTTTGATTGAACCAGCAAGTACAAGACAATGGATGGCACCCAAATAGGTCACAGGGTGGCACCCAAATATGTCAGAGGGGCAATACGTAACTTGTTCATATCAGTGTATGAAGATGTATCTCCGAGGGAGTGTCTTTGTCTGGCCCTGGGGGGAACAGAAAGCCCCACTGTTCATTGTGCTGGTCCATTGTAACAGGCATACGTGTGTTAGTGGTCCTATAGAGTCTGTGGGATACTAGGACCATGCCTTGTTGACAATAAACCTGGCCGCGTGCCTTCACTAAAAACCGAGTCTGTGGATTTACTAGGCAGTTTAATTGAGGCCTGCTATCTCCGCTATCTCCGCAGAGCTGGGACAGCATGCTGAATGAAAACACACACACACACAGCCAACACCTGACCACACCTTATATATTAAAAAGATATGCTCTTGGACTGAGGTTGAGGTGGAAATAGGAGACAGACTTGTTGAAAATCCCTGGGTAAGGATAAAAGGGGTAAAAACAAGGATGATGTCATAGTAGGGGTCTACTACAGACCACCTAACCAGGAAGAAGATGTGGATGAGGCTTTTTTTAAACAACTAACAAAATCATTCAAAGCACAGGACTTAGTGGTAATGGAGCACTTCAACTACCGAGACATCTGTTGGGAAAATAATGTAGCAGGGCACAGATTATCCAACAAGTTCTTGGAATATATTAGACACCTTTTTTTTAATTTCAGAAGTTGGAGAAAGCTACTAGGGGAGAGATTGTTCTAGATTTGATTTTGACAAACCTGGAGGAACTGGCTAAGAATTTGAAAGTGGAAGGCAGCTTAGGTGAAAGTGATCATGAAATGATAGAGTTCATTATTCTAAGGAATGATAGGAGGGAAAATAGCACAATAAGGATAATGGATTTCAAAAAGGCAGACTTTAGCAAAACCAGGTAGTTTGTAGTTAAGATCCCATGGGAAGCAAGTCCAAGGGGAAAAACAATTCAAGAGAGTTGGCAGTTTTTCAGAGACATTATTAGGGGCACAAGAGCAAACTATCCCACTGCGTAGGAAAGATAGGAAGTATGGCAAGAGAACATCCTGGCTTAACCACGAGATCTTCAATGATCTGTATCTACAAAAAGGGGAAACTAGGTAAAAATTAAAAAGGATGAATATGAACAAATAACACAAGTATGAAGGGAGAAAATTAGAAAACCCATAGAACAAAATGAGATTAAACTAGCTAGAGACATAAAGGGAAACAGGAAAACGTTGTACAAATACATTAGAAGCAAGAGGAAGACCAAGGACAGGGCAGACCCATTACTCAATGACAGGGGGAGAACAATAACAGAAAATGTGGAAATGGCAGCCACTAGCAATTATCTTCAAAAAGTCATGGAAGATGAGAGAGATTCCAGAAGACTGGAAAAGGGCAGATATAGTGCCCATCTATAAAAAGGGAAATAAGGACAACCTTGGAAATTACATATCAATCAGCTTAACTTCAGTACCCGGAAAGATAATGGAGCAAATAATTAAGCAATCAGTTTGCAAAGACCTAGGAGATAATAAGGTGATAAGTAACCGTCAGCACGGATTTGTCAGGAACAAACTGGAGAAATCGTCTGAAATAAATCAGATGAAATTCAATAAGGACAAATGAAAAGTACTCCACTTAGGAAGGAACAATCAGTTGCATACATAGAAAATGGGAAATGAGTGCCTAGGAAGGAGTACTGCAGAAAGGGGTCTGGGGGCCCTTGTTGCTACAAGGAAGAAGGAGAAAAATTGTTCTCCTTAGCCTCTGAAGATAGGACAAGAAGCAATGGGCTTAAATTGCAGCAAGGGCGGTTTAGGTTGGACATTAGGAAAAACTTCCTAACTGTCAGGATAGTTAAGCACTGGAATAAATTCTCTAGGGAGGATGTATAATCTGCATCATTGGAGATTTTTAAGAGCAAGTTAGACAAACACCTGTCAGGGATGGTCTAGATAATACTTAGTCCTGCCATGAGTGCAGGGGATTGGATGATCTCTTGAGGTCCTTTCCAGTCCTATGATTCTATGATTCTAAATCTTCAGTATCTCTTAAAATTGCAGGGGAAACTTTTAAGGAAATAGCTGCTGTACACCAGAGTTTTATCTAAAGAAACACCATCAAGGAAATCTGCCCATGGTCACATACACTTTCTCTTTTACAGGAGTTCAAAATTTAAGTGTATGGAGGGCATACTTCAGGTAGGGTCAAAACCTAAAATCCTTACTCAGGTTTAATTCAGTTCTTGAAGTTTCCTTCAGAAAAGACAGAGTAAAAACTTAGAGGACCAGAGTAGTTTTGAAGTCGTATTTCTAACCTGTTTGGATAGTTGTAATAGAAATCTAAGCAGTTTTTAAAAAAGGTAACTGAATTGGCAATATTATGAGTCTCACATACACTCTATAAATCTGAACTGAGTTAATGAATCCATTACATTAAAAGTAATCAAAAGTGTTAGTATTGCAACACATACTCCCCACCTGACAATATGGATATCTCTGAGCTAATTGCAGCATCCTCCTACAACCTTTAATGTTGTTGCCAGTTCTCATGATATTTGCAGTATTACTGTCCCAGCTCCCAGAGTCACGTGACTACTTAGCTTCCATTTTTAAAAAAAGGCAGTTTCTAGTCCGTAAGGTTACAAAGAAAAGCATAAAAATGAAACCCCAGTGCAGACCCTACACATTGGAAAACCAGAAGGCAAATACAAATAGTTCAATGTTTATTATAAATATCTCATGAGCGATGCGGGGCAGACTTGGGATGTTTTAACATTTGGGGTTGGTCTTTAGCCATCCCTCCCATGGTCCTGATTGGTGAGAGTCTCAGCACTCAGCCGATTCCACTAACATTGCACATACTGACATGTAGTAACAGAAATCCAATGTATTTTACATGCTAACTCCCTCACATTTGAACTAAATTAACCAATAATAGTAAACTTTTCTTATTACTATTTATACTGCTATAGTGACTAAGGGCCCTAGTCATGGACCATTGGTCCCATTGAGCCAGGTTCAGTACAAACAAAGAAAAAAAAGATGGTCTCTGCCCCAAGTAGCTTAGCTTAGTCAGACAAACTGCATCTTTCCCCCTCCCCCCGCCACCCCCAACACCACACTTACTGTAAAGGGTTCATCCCAGGGCCAATTTTATGGGCAGTTCTAAATGTTTAATTTAAAAGGACTATGGACTTCAGGATTTGGCCCAAAATGTTCTTCATGTGCTCAGGGCCTATGTACCACTTAAGCCTTTGCTGCACAGAAGTGAATTTCACCCAGTCTGCACAATGTGTTCTACTACACGCAGCCCAGAAAGAAAGGTCCAGAGCAGTGTGGGTGGATCCATTTACCATCCATTTCCTTCTCCTTAGCAAATAGATGAAGCTTAATGAGTCAATTTGTTGTATCTCACAACTAAAACTCTATACTGACATCACATATATTGTTACAACTAACTTTCTTTAAAGTCAAAGCAGAATCTCTTTTCATTATTTCTGTAACTCACTATTGGTTGGAACTAATCCATTGCTTTCTGGTTAACACTTGTGATATGGACATACATCAAGTTACCTTCATTCAAATTGTTATGCCCTGAATCAGATCTACAGCTGCAATAATCTCCTGTCACCCCTTTCATTCAGTGTCTCTCCTTCTCCATCCTGCTGTAATCCAGTAAATACAGTCCATCTGGATTCTGTTGTGTTGCCATGGCACTGAGGTACAAGAGTCCTGTCCCAAGATGTTTTTTCTTCTTTATACTACAGCTTAAAGGACCCAATTTTTGAAAAAATAAAACATGTACATTTCTTACAAAGTTTAAATAAATTATCTCACTTAATTTTATAGAAGGAGGACCCACTAACCTAGGTTGTGTTCTTCTGTAGGTGTCTGATTGCTGTGACCAGAAACATAACTTTGTCTAGGAATAAGATCATGGAGTAACAACAAAGCCCATTTGTTACTGTTAGAGGAGCAGGACTCCCTTACGACCCTGCTTCTGTTGATTACTCTCCTGTGGCCATGCACTGGCTGGGCAGAAACCACAAGCTGATGCTATTAGCATTAGCTCCTGGGCATATTTTGAGTTGGAAATCTACTAGCACCCAAGGATAGTATGTTGAATGGCTGCTCCACAGCTCCATCCACTATAGTCCCTTGTCCCCCTCCACCTCTATATCTACAGAGCTTTGACTGAAGAGTTAATAAAGAGGGGCTTTTACAGGATACTAGAGAGGGGAGAGCATCACCTCTGTACCACCTGCCCAAGTAGAATGTCAATTAGCATTCCTTCCACAGTGTAAGGGGAGGGAAGTAAATGAACCTAAATCAGGCATGGGTATTTCTAGTCTTCCATTTTCAAATGATGCTGAATGATACCATCATCATTAGCAGGAAACAAACTTAAATACAAAACATTATTCTGAATGTATTGCCATTTATCTATTCAGAAAAGAGGCTCAGTGATAGAGCAATGTTACTGCAGTTCCGTCTTAGATCCTCTTTGCTCAGCCATATTAGATTTCTCTTCTAGCTGCAGGCCAAATTATCTTCTTTCATTTTATCTAACAGGCATGTTGTAAAATCTCTTGGCAAGGTACTGTAGTGTGTGGGTTTTTGTTTTGTTTTGTTTCTTTTTATCATGTACATTTCTCACGGTAGTTTAGCAGAGAAATATAAGGATATCTTTATTCCTGCCCCTATAAAACTATTTCCTCCTAACCTGCATAATAGTGCTGATATCTGAGACAAAACCATCCTCTGATATCAGTTCTTTCTTATGCCAGGTTTCCCCCATAATCCAGTCCTAAATAGCAACATTTGTAATATTTTTACAAATCCAAGTACTTACTGTTCTAGCATTGCAACACACGCAGCAGTTATTGTCTATGATAAATGAGTACTGTTTGACAGAAATGACATAGTTTCCTCTCTGTTTGCCTTATATAATCATATTAGATACTTAAATGTCTATTGCAAGAGAAATGTTAGAGATTGCCTTTCAGTTATAGCAACATTTTTATTGACAGTATTAAGTCACAATCAAGAATGGTGACATTAATATGACATTATTGAAAGGGAGAGGTTAATTTCTTCACATTTATTTCTAACATTACAATAAAGTGAAAACTTTTATTTAGAACTGGTGAGATTGCCCAATGCACAGATACTTTGTGGTTTAGTGCACTGCCCATCTGTTCTCTGGTGATAAGGTTATGAGTCATACCATGGGATACTCATTTAGAGGTATGCTCTCAACTCAATGCATGGAGATTTATGTACATACTCCCCAAAACATTAATTGAAATTATACACATAAATTGTCCCTCATTCAGATGAGACTATTCTGCTGGATAGGGACAGTAGTGATTAATTTAAGTGTTCATATCAGTTAAATAGTATGGTAGACTCAAGAAGAGACAAAATTGAAACTGGCTCCATCAGTATATTGTAAGAAAGCTCTGTATTTCCCACTCCTCTATCCTTGTGGATCCCATCATTCAGCCATAGTATGTATGTATTTTTTATAAATGTTTGCATACATTTCACAAGTATAATTTTAGTACCTAATAAGAAATGCACAAGTATATCTATAACAATGTTATGATGACTGCCTCCCTGTTTGCTGCCACTCTGTAGCAACATTTTGCTAACTTAAGAACTTATTACCTGTTAGGATATAGATATTCAGGCCTGTCTGTAAAGGCCTATACTTTAAGAATTTACATGTATTCTTATCACTTAGCTAGTTGTAGAGGTATAAAAGAAAGAATCAAAATCACTGTCTGTCTGTGTAAGGGCCGTCTCGTACTGTGACAGTCTGAGGCTCTGTTCTTAGGCTAAGTAAGGCCTTTGGCTAAGCAGCAGAGGCAGCCATAAGCTGGGAAGTGAACGGTCACATCCTCACATTCCAAACTAGTCACATTGAAATAAGGCAATCTGGGGCTGTTAGGGAGGTGATCCGATCTATCACCTCCAGAGAAAGGGAAAAGCCTAGAACATGTAAAAGGAAATTTAGTCTGATAGTTTTCTGTCTGGTAAGAACTCACTTATCAATAGACACAGCTGGAAAACCCTTATGTCTGTATAGATGTAGTTGGGAAATCCTCACTTCTGTATTGTTTTGTATGTTTATTTGCATGGTCTCTGTCTGGTTCTGTAATTGTTTCTGTCTGCTGTATAATTAATTTTGCTGGGTGTAAACTAATTAAGGTGGTGGGTTATAATTGGTTAAATAACCATGTTACAGTATGTTAGGATTGGTTAGTTAAATTTCAGTAAAATGATTGGTTAAGGTATAGCTAAGCAGAACTCAAGTTTTACTATATAGTCTGCAGTCAATCAGGAAGTAAGGGGGGAATGGGAACAGGGAATGGGGGTGGGGAAATTGGAATCATGTTTTGTTAAGGGGGGTATGGGAACAGGGAATGGGAACAGGGATGGCTCTGTGGTGTCAGAGCTGGGAAGGGGGACACTGAGGAAGGAAACTGGAATCATGCTTGCTGGAAGTTCACCCCAATAAACATCGAATTGTTTGCGCCTTTGGACTTTGGGTATTTTTGCTCTCTGTTCATGCGAGAAGGACCAGGGAAGTGAGAGGATGAAGGAATAAGCTCCCTAACATTACCTTTTATTTACATAGCACATTTGATCCAAAGTGCTGGGTCAGAGTAGGAGAAGAACACAGCAATAAAACAAATACAGTTAAACAAGTAAAAACAAGATCTTGGACTTAAAAGAAGAATACAGGCAGCAGATCATTAGGATTTGTTCTTCTGCTAGTTCTCCTATCATAGGCCTGCACAACTCGTAAAGCGGCGAGGGCCATATTACTACAAAGAAAACAGCTGAGGGCCGTAACCCCCTGAGCGCCGCCAACCCCCCCCACCAGCGCCACCCGCCCCACGGAAACAAACCCTCCTTCCCCAGCGCCGCCCCACCGAAACAGCAGTATTGAACCTCGGTAATATGTTATAGCGGGCCCCTAAGGTAGTATAATTAAGGTAAAAGAAAAATGTCTTTTTGCTAGAAGTAGAATAAGATCTTCCCCCCACTTTTTAATTAATTGCCCTGTTGAATGAATGAGGTGTGAATGAGGAAGGCGTGGAAGGCAGGCACCTCCAGACAGCTGCAACCCTTGGAGAGGGCAGGGCCGGCTCTAGGATTTATGCCGCCCCAAGCAAAAAAATTTTTGGCCGCCTCCCCTTTCTATTTCGTGCCCCTCTGCCCCCGGCCCCACCCCAACTCCACCCTTCCAAACCCCTTCCCCAAATCCCCAGCACCGCCTCCTCCCCCGGCATGCCGCATTTCTCCCCCCCCCCCATTGCTTCCTGCGGGCCCCCCGCGACCTCCCGCCCTAGCTCACCTCCGCTCCGCCTGCTCCTCCAGGCGCGCCACCGCTCCGCTTCTCCCCCCTCCCTCTCAGGCGAGGGAGGGCGGAGAAGTGCAGCAGCGGCGTGTTCAGGGGACCAGGTGGAGCAGAGGTGAGCTAGGGTGAGGGGGAGCAGGAAGTAACGGGGGGGGTAGAGGAACCGCTCCCCGGTCCAGCTCACCTCCGCTCCACCACCACCGCCTCCCCCGAGTGCCCGCCACTCGGCTTCTCCTCCCTCCCAGCCTTGCTGCGCGAAATAGCGGTTTTGCACGTGGCAAGCCTGGGAGGGAGGGGGGAGAAGCGGAGCGGCGGCGCGTTCAGGGGAGCAGGCGGAGCGGAGGTGAGCTAGGGTGGGGGGGCACAGGAAGTAACGGGGGGGTAGAGGAACCACTCCCCGCTCCAGCTCACCTCCGCCACCTCCCCCGAGCGCCCCACCGCTTGGCTTCTCCTCCCTCCCAGCCTTGTTGCGCGAAACAGCTCTTTCGCGCGCGGCAAGCCTGGGAGGGAGGGCGGAGAAGCGGAGCGGCGGCGGTGCACTCAGGGGAGCAGGCGGAAGCAGAGCAGAGGCAAGCTGGGGTGGCGAGGGCACTTTTTCCCCATGCCCCGGAGTCGGCACCTATGATGGCCAGCGCCAGAATGCCGCAACTAGAAATGTGCCGCCCCAAGCACCTGCTTGTTTTGCTGGTGCCTGGAGCTGGCCCTGGGAGAGGGGATGGGAGCCAGACCAGATCAGAAGAACAGGTCAGCCACCGACTCACCACTGGCCTCCTCAGCCCCCCTGCCCCGGCTCACTTACTCACCCTCCGCCACTGCCTGCTCGCTCGCCTCCTCAGCCCCCCACCCCTCCGGCTCGCCGGCTCACCTGCCCCCCCACCACTGCCCGCCCGCTCGCCTACTCAGCCCCTCCTCCCCCGCCACTAACACACGCCGGGTCTACACTGGGAAATCAGATTGTCATAACTATATTGGTCAGAGGTGTTCAAAATCTACATGCCTGAGTGATACAGTTAAACCAACCTAACCCCAGTGTAGACAGGGCTCAGGGAGGTGGGATACCTATGCTGACAGGAGAAGCCTTCCTGTCGGCGTAAGTGTGTCTTCACTGAAGTGCTACAGCTGTGCCACTGCACCGGTGCAGCTGTGCCACTGCGGTGTTCTCAGTGTAGACAAGCCTTAAAAGTCCAGGCCAGGCTCTTGGAATGGGCAAAAAATAGCCAGAGAATTAGTTGTAAGTTGCTCTGGGAGGATCTCTCTGGTGCAGAGGGACCCTCCGATGGCACAGTGGTGACATTCTGTAGCAGGTCCTTCAGCAGTCTTCATCCCTGATGCCAGTGTAAGGGGTGGGACTGGCGCTTCCCTAAGCTACACAGATCCCTAGCTGCTGTTTTGGCCCCTTGATACTGTTTGCACCTGGTATAACTTAGTAGCCTTCAGGCTGCTTCAACTTATATTGGGGAAGTGCTGCACCCTCAGGATTGGAGTCGTGCAAAGGACAGCTTTAAACCATCTCTAAATCCCAGCTCCCCACCTTGCACTGTGTACTTCTCAACCAGAATTAAGGATCTGGTTTGGTTTCGGCAAAATTTAAGAACATAAGTATAGGTTGAGCAAAAAACTTTCTGGTCACATATAATAGAACACAAATTTGAATAAACTTGCTTCCATGGCAAAATTTTCAACTAATGATGTTCATGTGGGTTAGGAATATCATAAAATGTTTCCCCCCCAAATTTATTCTATAATAATTATCAGTACAATTCACCTTGATTTGTATTTATTTTTTAGGTTTTAATGTCTTAGTACTCATCTTAACTAGCTATCTAGAACTTTAGGAAGTTTTCTGTTCATTTTTTTTTCATTTCAACTATTTCTAATGAAAAATTCCACCAATTGTTTACCGTATATGCCTGGGTGACAAAGATTGCTATTGCCTTTCATTTTTCCCTGAACTGTCTGGTACCATGTTGTATTCAGCAATGAGGGTTTTGTATTGCCATCTAGACACCAGTTTGCACTGGGGTAATTTCACTCATATGCATAGCTATGAACCTGCCCTCAATTAGTGCTCTGTTTCTGCCATTATCTGATTATTTCAGGGTTCTGTTTTGGGCCCAGAACTATTAGGCTTTACATGACTGTTTTTTTGGCCTCAATCTTTTGGAAATGTGGGCTAAATTCCTGTTACACTGATGACTTTATGGCTCAGACTGGGATTTCTCAGTGCTGTCACCCTCTCTGGCAGAAGTTCAGCACTGTATGTCAAATATTTTTTTTAACTCAACACTTCAAAAGAATGAAATTGTGATAATTGAGGCACAAAGGTGCAGAGGTGCTATTCCATCCTCTTTTGTAACATCCAACATCAAAGATGACCTTATCAGCTCTGCTAATATTGCTGTCATAAATGTGAGACAAATAGAAATGTGGCTGTCACATTGTGACCTCGCTTTGTTATTCAAATGCTATACATGATCCATGGTCATATGATCATTTTACATTCTAAGAAATAGCATATTTTGGTTTATGGTCTCTCTCATGCTTAAAAGCGGTAATTTATACCCTGGTGACCTTGAGATTTCATTGTTACAGCACCCTAATCTTTCAACACTCGGACAGAATTCTGCATGAATTAATCATACAACTTGTGCAGAAATGTGTCACTGTGGTTTTCACTGACACCATTTTTTTAACATACTGGTCAGATTCAAGGTATTCGAGGAATCAAGTCTGATATGATATTCAAGATGCTGCTCCTAACCTGAAAGATAACCTGGGATCTTCCCCTGGTGTAAAATGGTGTCGCTCCATTGACTGTAATGGAGCTATGCTGCTTCACATGAGCTGAGGATCTGGCTTTTTCTACTGCAAGTGCAATGTACATTTTTTTGACCTTCCCCTCATTAAAATAAATACATTACATAACAACATGCATATTAAAAATAACCAACCAAAAGAAGACACTCCACTGCACACACCTTCTTCTTCTGAGGAGAAAATGAGAGAACAAATGTAGACATGTTACATATGCTTCTTAACCCATTATTGGAAAGAGCTCCAGTGTAGTATAAGAACCTATATAGATTCATAGATTCATAGATTCTAGGACTGGAAGGGACCTCGAGAGGTCATCGAGTCCAGTCCCCTGCCCGCATGGCAGGACCAAATACTGTCTAGACCATCCCTGATAGACATTTATCTAACCTACTCTTAAATATCTCCAGAGATGGAGATTCCACAACCTCCCTAGGCAATTTATTCCAGTGTTTAACCACCCTGACAGTTAGGAACTTTTTCCTAATGTCCAACCTAGACCTCCCTTGCTGCAGTTTAAGCCCATTGCTTCTTGTTCTATCCTTAGAGGCTAAGGTGAACAAGTTTTCTCCCTCCTCCTTATGACACCCTTTTAGATACCTGAAAACTGCTATCATGTCCCCTCTCAGTCTTCTCTTTTCCAAACTAAACAAACCCAATTCTTTCAGCCTTCCTTCATAGGTCATGTTCTCAAGACCTTTAATCATTCTTGTTGCTCTTCTCTGGACCCTTTCCAATTTCTCCACATCTTTCTTGAAATGCGGTGCCCAAAACCGGACACAATACTCCAGCTGAGGCCTAACCAGAGCAGAGTAGAGTGGAAGAATGACTTCTCGTGTCTTGCTCACAACACACCTGTTAATACATCCCAGAATCATGTTTGCTTTTTTTGCAACAGCATCACACTGTTGACTAATATTTAGCTTGTGGTCCACTATAACCCCTAGATCCCTTTCTGCCGTACTCCTTCCTAGACAGTCTCTTCCCATTCTGTATGTGTGAAACAGATTTTTTCTTCCTAAGTGGAGCACTTTGCATTTTTTCTTTGTTAAACTTCATCCTGTTTAACTCAGACCATTTCTCCAATTTGTCCAGATCATTTTGAATTATGACCCTGTCCTCCAAAGCAGTTGCAATCCCTCCCAGTTTGGTATCATCCGCAAACTTAATAAGCATACTTTCTATGCCAATATCTAAGTCGTTAATGAAGATATTGAACAGAGCCGGTCCCAAAACGGACCCCTGCGGAACCCCACTCGTTATGCCTTTCCAGCAGGATTGGGAACCATTAATAACAACTCTCTGAGTACGGTTATCCAGCCAGTTATGCACCCACCTTATAGTAGTCCCATCTAAATTGTATTTGCCTAGTTTATCGATAAGAATATCATGCGAGACAGTATCAAATGCCTTACTAAAGTCTAGGTATACCACATCCACAGCTTCTCCCTTATCCACAAGACTCGTTATCCTATCGAAGAAAGCTATCAGATTGGTTTGACATGATTTGTTCTTTACAAATCCATGCTGGCTGTTCCCTATCACCTTACCACCTTCCAAGTGTTTGCAGATGATTTCCTTAATTACTTGCTCCATTATCTTCCCTGGCACGGAAGTTAAACTAACTGGTCTGTAGTTTCCTGGATTGTTTTTATTTCCCTTTTTATAGATGGGCACTATATTTGCCCTTTTCCAGTCTTCTGGAATCTCTCCCGTCTCCCATGATTTTCCAAAGATAATAGCTAGAGGCTCAGATACCTCCTCTATTAGCTCCTTGAGTATTCTAGGATGCATTTCATCAGGCCCTGGTGACTTGCAGGCATCTAACTTTTCTAAGTGATTTTTAACTTGTTCTTTTTTTATTTTATCTGCTAAACCTACCCCCCTCCCATTAGCATTCACTATGTTAGGCATTCCTTCAGACTTCTCGGTGAAGACCGAAACAAAGAAGTCATTAAGCATCTCTGCCATTTCCAAGTTTCCTGTTACTGTTTCTCCGTCTTCACTAAGCAGTGGGCCTACCCTGTCTTTGGTCTTCCTCTTGCTTCTAATGGATTGATAAAAAGTCTTCTTGTTTCCCTTTATTCCCGTAGCTAGTTTGAGCTCATTTTGTGCCTTTGCCTTTCTAATCTTGCCCCTGCATTCCTGTGTTGTTTGCCTATATTCATCCTTTGTAATCTGTCCTAGTTTCCATTTTTTATATGACTCCTTTTTATTTTTTAGATCATGCAAGATCTCGTGGTTAAGCCAAGGTGGTCTTTTGCCACATTTTCTATCTTTCCTAACCAGCGGAATAGCTTGCTTTTGGGCCCTTAATAGTGTCCCTTTGAAAAACTGCCAACTCTCCTCAGTTGTTTTTCCCCTCAGTCTTGATTCCCATGGGACCTTACCTATCAGCTCTCTGAGCTTACCAAAATCCGCCTTTCTGAAATCCATTGTCTCTATTTTGCTGTTCTCCCTTCTACCCTTCCTTAGAATTGAAAACTCTATGATTTCATGATCACTTTCTCCCAAGCTGTCTTCTACTTTCAAATTCTCAACGAGTTCCTCCCTATTTGTTAAAATCAAGTCTAGAACAGCTTCCCCCCATATAGAAGAGAATATGCCAAATCACATATAAATTGGACTCTGCAATTAAGACAATTATTTGGAGTCTTATTCTGAAAGGGCAAAATCCAACATCTTATTGAAAGCATTGGTGTGAAGTCAGGGAATTTCAGACACGTAGTGAAGATGGTTCCAAAATTTTACATTCGGGGTTGATGGTGATTTTAAAGAAGTACTAAATTTGCACTTAACAGGAGACAAAATTACATTAGCTGGACTTTAATTTCTTATCTAGCAGCCTAAATTTGGCCTCCAGGACCTCCATTCTTTGAAATCCTTCCAGTTCCATGTGCAAGACCAATTCCACAGGCAGAACTGTAGGGTCTCAATGCATGGATAAGATGATGGTGTTGGGAGGATGGATTTTAAGTTTATTAGGAACTGGGGAACCTCTTGGGAAAGGAGGAGCCTATGCAGGAAGAATGGGTTTCACCTAACCAAAATGGAACCTGATTGCTGGCATGTAAAATTCAAAAGGTTGTAGAGTTTAAAAAAAAAAAAAACTGGGGAAAAACCAATGGTTCAGACAGAGACCTCCCTTAGGGGACGATTTATTAGAGGATACTCTGTATCCTAGGAAAGAGGAGAGGATAGAAGTTGATAAAGTACCAGTAGGAACTGAAGAGAAACAGTCAAAGAAAAAAGAGTCCCATTCAATTACTTCACATGAAGGCAGACAACTTAATATTGACAAATTATATAAGTGCTTGTATACAAGTGCTAGAAGACTAAATACTAACATGAGTGAATTTGAATGTCTGGTATTAAATGAGAATATTGATATAAAAAGCATCACAAAAACGTGGTGGAACAGTGATAATAAATGGGACATGGTAATACCGGAATACAAATTATATAGGAATGACTGAGCAGGTCATTGGGGTGAGGGAGTGGCAATATATGTGAAAGGAAGCAGAGTCAAACATAATAAAAATCTTAAATTAATCAAACTACAACATACAATCTGTATGGATAGAAATTCCATGCTTGAATAATAAAAATGTAGCAGCAGAAATATACTACTGACTAGGATGGTGATGGTGATTAGGAAATGCTCAGGGAGATAGAAAACCCAGTTGAAATGCTGCATTATTATTATTCTCATAGGGACTGGGATGCTGAGATGAAATTTCTAGAGACCATTAATGACCGCTTCTTGGAGCAGCTAGTCCTGGAACCCATAAGGGGAGAGGCAGTTTTTGAATTAGTCCTAAGTGAAGCACAGGGTCTTGTTCAAGAGGTGAATGTATCTGAATCACTTCATAATAATGACCATAATCAAATTAAATTTAACCTCTTTGGAGGGGGGAAATACCAAAGAAACTCACCACAGTAGCAATTAACTTGAAAATGGGGACCTACACAAAAATAAGAAAGCTAAAAGTGAACAGAAATTAAAAGGAATAGTCTCAAGAGTGAAATGCCTGCAGACTGCATGGAGACTATTTAATAACATGTAAAGGCTCAAAATAAATGTATAAACCAAATTTAAAAAAGGCAGTAAGAGGAGCAAAAAATGCCATGGCTAAATAACAGAGTAAAAGAGGTGGTTAGAGGCAAAAAGGCAGCCTTTAAAAATTGGAAGTCTGATCCTACTGAGAAAAATAGAAAGGAGCATAAACTTTGGCATGTCAAGTGTAAAAGTATACTTAGGCATGCCAAAAAAGAATTTGAAGAGCAACTGGCAAATGACACAAAAACTAACAGCAATTTTTTTTCTAATTATGCCAGAAGCAGGAAGCCTGCCATCTGTGGGCCCCTGGATGATCGAGGTGTTAAAGAAGCACTCAAGGAAAATAGGGCCATTGCAGAGAAGCTAAACTCAGGGTATGTCTACACTACCTGCCACATCGGCAGGCAGCAATTGATCCAGCAGGGGTCGATTTATCGCGTCTAGTCTAGACGCGATAAATCGACCCCCAAGCACTCTCCTGTCGACTCCTCCACCACCATGAGAGGTGCAGGCAGAGTCGATGGGGGAGTGTCAGCAGTCGACTCACCGCAGTGAAGACACCATGGTGAGTAGGGCTAAGTACGTCGACTTCAGCTATGTTATTCACGTAGCTGAAGTTGCATAACTTAGATTGATCCCCCCCGCCTAGTGTAGACCAGGCTTCAGAGAAGCTAATTTGCATGGTCTTCACTGCAGACGATGTGAGGGAGATTCCCACATCCAAGCTATTATTTTTAGGTGACAAATCTGAAGAACTGTCCCAGATTGAGGGGTCAATAGAGGACGTTTTGGAACAAACTGGTACATCAGACAGTATAAGGCACCAGGACCAGATGGTATTCACCCAAATATGAAATTGCAGAACTATTAACTGTGGTATGTAACCTATCATTTAAATCAGACTTTGTACAAGGTGATTGGAGAATAGCTAATGCAATGCCTATTTTTTAAAAAGGCTCCAGAGGCATTCCTGGCAATTATAGGTCGGTAAGTCTAACTTCAGTTCCAGCCAAATTGGTTGAAACTATTGTAAAGAACAGAATTATCAGACATACAGATGAACACAATATGTTGGAGAAGAGTCAACACAGCTTTTGTAAAGGGAAAACATGCCTCACCAACTAGAATTTTTGAGGGAGTCAACAAACATGTGGACAAGATTCAGAGTAGCAGCCGTGTTAGTCTGTATCCGCAAAAATAACAGGAGTACTTGTGGCACCTTAGAGACTAACAAATTTATTAGAGCATAAGCTTTCGTGGGCTACAACCCACTTCTTCGGATGCATATAGAGTGAACCATATATTGAGGAGATATATATACACACACATACAGAGAGCATGAACAGGTGGGAGTTGTCTTACCAACTCTGAGAGGCCAATTAAGTAAGAGGAAAAAAACTTTTGAAGTGATAATCAAGATGGCTCAGTACAGACAGTTTGATAAGTTTGCTTCTTATCAAACTGTCTGTACTGAGCCATCTTGATTATCACTTCAAAAGTTTTTTTCCTCTTACTTAATTGGCCTCTCAGAGTTGGTAAGACAACTCCCACCTGTTCATGCTCTCTGTATGTGTGTGTATATATATCTCCTCAATATATGGTTCACTCTATATGCATCCGAAGAAGTGGGTTGTAGCCCACGAAAGCTTATGCTCTAATAAATTTGTTAGTCTCTAAGGTGCCACAAGTACTCCTGTTATTTATGTGGACAAGAGTGATCCAATGAAAATAGTGTACTTGGACTTTCAGAAAGCCTTTGACAAGTCCCTCACCAAATGCCCTTAAGCAAAGTAAGCAGTCATGGAATAAGAGGGAAGGTCCTCTCATAGATTAGTAACTGATTAAAAGATAGGATACAAACGGTAGGAATAAATGGTCGATTTTCACAAATGACAGAGGTAAACAGACTGAACTGACCAATTGTGGGTGTATAACTTGAAACAAAAGGGACTGCACCATGGCTCTGAACTCTTCAGAGTGCTTTCCTCTGTCCACTAGCATCACCTGTGTCTTGCTCAGGTTTAGGCTCAACCATCACTTCTTCATCCATTAGCAGATCTTTTCCAAACACTTGGCCAACTTGGTTGTAGTGGTGTGGTCATACGTAGTGAAGGATATGTAGAGCTGTGTATTATCTCCATCTTTCTGGCTTACTTATTTACTCTTTCTTATCTTCCTCTATTGTATAAGGTGCATTTTTAAACACTGAGGGTAGTTAATCATTGGAAAATTTACCTAGGGTTATGATGGATTCTCAATCAGTTGAAGTCTTAAAATCAGGATTGGATATCTTTCTAGAAAAGATGCTCTAGCTCAGCCAGAAATCATGGGCTTGATGCAGGAGTTATTAGGTGAAATTATCTGGTCTGTGTTATGCAGGAGGAGATCAGACAAGGTGATCATAATGGCTCTTCTGGCCTTAAGGTCTGTGAGTCCAGGTGCTAATTTTTTAATTTTGTCATTTAAAAATGCTAGCAATCACCATGCGGATAGAGGGGAGAAGGCTTTGGTTATGTCCCAGGGTCACTGGAAGCAGTGGCAGAGCAAATATCCTGCCTCCTCCCTTGGCAGCCACTAGGTGTATGTGTGGTACCCTTTCAAGTGTATTATGCAGTTTGACCAAAGAAGGTATGTGACACGAATTTTCACACTGGTATGGAGAGCAAGCCTAACCCACACTCACCTGGCAGGCTGAGTTTGGTTCCCCATTCCAGGCACTGTGACATGCTTCACAGGGTTACATGCTGCTGTCACTCCGTGTGCCAGATTGCAACACCACTGGCTCAAATTTGGCCTGTCCGTCCCTCAGTCATGATGGAGGTGCAGCCGGGCCAACCCTGAATGGCATGCGACCCCGTATTCTCTGTTACAATGCCTGGAGTAGGGAGTGGGCCCAGCCCTGCAGAACAGGAGCTGCTACTTCAAAGGTGATTTTGGAGCAGACTCGCTCTCCAGCCAATCGCCAATGACCCATCGACCCCCTGGTTACAAAACTTTGCTCCACCACTGACTTGCAGTGCACCCTTGCAGACTTGCCAGCACCATCAATCATACTCAAGTTAGTGCTGAAAGGAATGCAAGCTCTGTATTTTGACCTACATCAGTGTGGGCTGTGGGCAGTAGAAATGGCTCCTTGTGTCATGTTTTGCTTGAGTGCACTTACACAGAAGCAACCAAACTTTGGCCCTTAATAGAAATATCTTTACAGTGGTTTATTATCTGAGTAAAAACACCAGAGAGGAAGTTATATTTTTAATTGTTAAATCATCAGAGTTTGTGCTTTTTTCTTCTTCTCTGTGCCTTGTTCTACTGCCTGGTTGCTACAGCCAGGGAATTGGCAGAACTATAGTTCCTCAACTGGATCAGAGGTCTCGGCCATACTCTAAAATAAAGAAGCTTTGGAGTACGTGTAAATAATATCATAACACAATTCTTGGGCTAGAATCAGAAGGCTAGAAGGAAAGACAACACTGCAACAGGACCCCTGGGAATGATTGTCTGACTTAGTCAGAATTCCTCCTGGGGCTTTCAGAGAGGACATGCCAGCGGTGCAGCTCTATGGGTGCAGTGTGTACTCCCCACAATTAATTGCAGTGGCAGTTAGGCAGATACGTGCTTTTGAAAATCCGACTAGATACCGATCTATATTTTTAGGTTCCTAAATACTTCTGAAAAGTTGGCTCTTCATTCATAAAAGTGTTATTGCTTATTCCTCCACTCTTGGTAAACTTTTATTTCTACATCAAAATTTCACCGATGATATGAAAATCGTTTTGAAAAAATGCTTCCTCTCTGCTTAAATGTCATTGACAGTATGAGGCTGGATTTTAATGCCCAGAAATCAATTAAAGCCAGGAGTTTGATTTCTGTCCAAAATGGCAGACTGGGCCTCATCCTGCTGCAGTAGAAGTCAATGGATAAATTCCCATTGACTTCAACTGGAGTAGGATTGGACACAGTGGATCAGAAGCATCTTTTGCCAATTCTAATGTTAAAGAGCCAGGAACTGTTTCAGGTGACAATATAGTTTGAAGATGTGACAAGATTAAAATAATTTGTTTTGTGGTCATTTCTTCCAGAAGGTTGTTTTATTCATAAACCACCTTCTCACTGGAACACAGTTTATCAATATTTTGCTAAGAGGGATATTTTTATTCAGGCTGGGCCTTATCCTCCCTGTTTGTGAGCTTAATTTGCAGACACAAAATATCCTTACTCACAAAGAATTGCAACCACAAGTCTGAGTGATTGCACAATTAGCTAACTGATTTGCCCCTCTAATTAAGTAATTAGAAATGGAACTACTGATCTGTGCCTATAATTGAATTATAAGTACAAACATTTAGACTCATATGGTACCCATCTGAAAATTTAACGCATTGGTAAAATTTACCACTCAAAAAGTTCAGCCACTGCTCCTAGGACCTAATTCAATGCCATTGAAATCAAGTCAATGGAAAAAACTCCCTTTAATAGGCTTTGAGGTCATTTGGATTTTTGCCACTGGGTGGGAGCAGGAATAGACTAGAAGCAACGAGAAGGAGATGAAATTCACTTCTGCCCCTGCCCCAATCCTTTTGCAGCCCACCCTCAGTTTGTCCTTAAACACAACCTTAGTCACTTACTGTTCTTTTGGGGAAGATAAATGCAGTATGATGCTCCCAGTTCCACTTGGCAAATCTCCTGGATTGCTTCTCACAAGGTTACAAGATTCTATAGAACCATGTCTCCTAGATGAAGACTGTGGGCTGCTGCCTAGATGCTGCCATCCTTGGTTAGAAAGACATGGTGGAGTCCCCATGAGGGCACTGTTACATATAAATGTATAATTACAAAAAATAAGTCAATATAGGATCATAGAAATGTAGGGCTGGAAGGAACCTCAAGAGGTCATCTAGTCCACCCCACTGTGCTGCAGCAGGACCAAGTATACTTAGACCATTCCTGACAGATATTTGTCTAACCTATTCTTAAATATGTCTAATGACTAGGATTCCACAACCTTCCTTGGCAACCTGTTCCAGTACTTAACTGTCCTAATAGTTAGAAAGATGTATTTAATACCTAACCTTGTTAGGTATTAAATCTCCCTTGTTGCAGATTACACCAATTACTTCTTGTCCTACTGTCAGTGGACATGGAGAATAATTGATCACCAACTTCTTTATAACAGCCCTTAAAATATTTGAATACTGTTTATCATGTTCCCCTCAGTCTTCTTTTTTCAAGACTAAACATGCCCAGTTTTTTAACCTTTCCTCATAGGTCATGTTTTTGCAAACCTCTTACCATTTTTGCTGCTCTACTCTGGACTCTCTCCAGTTTGTCCACATCTTTCTTAAAGTGTATCTCCCAAAACTGGACACTATACTCCAGCTGAGGTTCATCAATGTTGAGTAGAACAGAACAGTTACCTCCCATGTCTTGCATATGACACTACTTTTTGATACACCCAGAATATTTGCCTTTTTCACAACTGCATCATGCTGTTGGCTCATATTCAATTTCTAATGTGCTATAATTTCTGTATCCTTTTCCTCAGTACTGCTGCCGACCCAGTTATTCCTCATTTTGTATTAGTGCATTTTCCCTTCCTAAATATTGTACTTTGATGAATTGGGGCTATATCTGTAAAAAAATATGAATTCTGGTTAATATTGTGCAGTTTTATTACAAATAACTGGGGTACCCTCTGTTCCTATATGTATTTGGATCTGCCATTGCTGACGTCCTGTAGAGATACAGACCTGCCAGGGATAATAAGAAATACTTAACGTTAACAATGGTACTTAGATCTCATTAAGGTTATGCTAACCACCACCCCCAACCAGCTGCATCCTTAGAAATCACAGTTAGCTGGTTTCTCTGAAGGGAGGGGGAAAGTAGGAGCAGTGGAAATTTACCAGGAATAAAAGAAAAAAAAGACCAGGTGACCAGGAGGAGTTTAAATAAAGAAACACACAGCAATGGGTGAGATGGAAAATGTGGGGTAGGGCGAGAAAGGTCATAGAAGCTGGGTAAGGGTCTCCAGAAGGGAGGGAGACCAGCCATCATGTAACTGTCTGCATAAGACAGAGAACACCCTGCCTTCCAGCCTGGACCCAGATGGTTCCCCAAGGACTCCCAAAGAAGGATGAGTTAGAAAGTGAGGGGCATTGCAATTTCAGATGTTTTTAGTTTTGTATGATCTATATTCTCCTGTGCTTTACATGATTAGAAGAGCATTAATGTGTCAGACTCTGAGAAAAGTGTCTGTATTTAATAACTGCTACATGCCCCTGAGAATGTTAAACTGTAAACCAGAAGCTTCACACCTCTGGGGTAAAGGTTTGAGAAAGTGGTATGTTTAAGTAACTAGGGTATCTTGAGTGTCAGCAGCCTTGGACAAGTGGGCTGGAGAGCACCACATCTGTGAAGTGAAAGCAGACACAGTTAGTGCCTGGGACATGTGCCAGAGAGGCCAAGGGAGGAACCAGGGCTGCAGCCTGCTGAAGCTTCAGAAGCTTAATACACTCCAGAGGATCCAGAGCACAGGCTTGGAGTTGGATTCCCCTCACAGCAGTCCTAGTGGGTGGTCCGGAGGAGATGCTCCATAGGATCTGTGACACTTTGCACTTGTCTTTATTGATTTCAATCAAATTCTCGAATATAGCTTTCGTTTTGAATTCTAATTCTCACTGCAAAGTGGTTGCAACCCCTCCCAGCTTGGTGTCATCTGCAAATTTTACAAGCATACTCTCCACTCCATTATCCAAGTCATTAACAAAATATTTAATAGTGCCAGACCCAGGAGAGACCCTTATGGGATCCCACTAGATATATCCTCCCAGTTTGACAGCAAACCACTGATAATTACTCTTTGAGTACTGTTTTTCAACTGGTTGTGCAGCTACTTTATAATAATTTAATCCAGACCACATTTCCTTAGCTTGCTTATCAGAATGTTGTGTGTCAAAAGTCTTACTAAAATCAAAATATATCACATCTACTGTTTCCCTCCTATTCACTAGGCCAGTAACCATATCAAAGAATGAAATTAAGTTGGTTTGGTTTAATTTGTTTTTAACATATCCATGTAGGCTATAACATATCACCCTATTATTCTCTAACAGTTTACAACTAGATTAACATATTGTTAGAGTATCTTTCTGGGTATCAAAGTTGAGCCAATTGGTCTATAATTCCCCAGGTCTTCTTTGGTCCCATTTTTTAAAGATAGGCACTGTTTGCCCTTCTCCAGTCTTCTGGGACCTCATCCATCCTCCAAGAATTCTTGAAAATAATCGCTAATGGTTCCGAAATTGCTTCAGCTAGTTCCTTAGATACCATAGGATGAATTTCATGAAAATGAACTTTAACAATTATACAATAATTTCTTGAATTATTGTAATATGGGCTGCTGCTAGTTTCATACCAATTCAAATGATTAAAGTGGAAAAATCGCTATCTATCTAATCTATGAATTTCCTTTGCCCTCATTTGAAGCAGTATCTAAGCTTTTTGTGGGGCTAGAAACACTTCACCACTGAAGTAAATTTTCAGATGGGTAGCTATCCTTTCTCGGCACTATCTTGTTTTACATTTTTATTCCACCCATTACACACACTCTCTCTCGCAATGTCATTGATATTTTCTTTGCTTTCCTTCAACTATTTAACTTGATTTCTTACGATAGCACATTAGAGACTAATTTGTTAAATTATTGTCTTATAATTATGTCTTCATGTTGATTCAATGTTTGTTTTTGTATTTGAGCTAGTTTAAATATACATACTAATTATTCTAGAAAGGGCTTTCCAAGTTAATTATTTACTATTTTTAAACATTAAAATAATTAGCAATTTACATGTAAAATTAATGAATTAATTGTTCTTTTTGTGTTTGCCATCATCCTCATGTATTTCACAATTATCAGTTAAATATTTAACTATTTTCATTTGTAATTATTTTTTAAATTCACACATTCATGCTCCTTGATACTCTTGTATCCTCAGTAATTATTTACAATGCTTTTACATTTGTTTTGCTTGGAATTAATTAGATGAATCTGTATTTTGGTTGATTTATATCCTTATTGCATTACGGGCCAGATTTTTGCTTGACCCTATGGAGAGCGCTCAGGAGAAGAGGAAGGCAAAGGGATCCGACCCCAGTTTGCACCATCCATGCCAGGGTTGGATACAGAAGCATTTCCTCTGCTCAAGGGAGAAATCACCCCAAAGCGGATAAGAAGGGGGAAAGAAGGAGCAAGACCATGGACTAACCTCCCTTCTACGTCACACCTGTAGACTGGCCAGCTCTGAAGTGGGGAATACTGTCATGTGAATATTATTTTTTAAAATCACAGTTGTTTCTTTTTAACACCGAAGGAGCTGTATTAGAATAAGGAAAATAGAACTGTCTCTAAAGCTTCACATTAGGGCTTCTGCCTAGGACCTTCCCACACACCCCTTTTGGCTTCCTTCCTGCTACTGTTTAAATAAACAGTACACATATCCTCTTCACGCTGCACCATCCACAAAGAAAGTGCAGCATGTGCCCTCCCCCATTCACAGTGAGGAGTTTGGGGAGGGACCTGGGCCCAGATCCTCAAAGATATTTAGGCACCTAACTCCTGTTGAAATCAAATGCCTAAATACCTTTGAGGATCTGGGGCTTGGCTGTTTCAGTCACATTCCCCGCAGGGCTCTGACATCTCTGCAGCAGCCCAAAAGCAGACTGGACTATAAATCACACATGTAGCCCTAATACTTTTTTAAAGTACATTTTGCAAAAATGTTTTTTGTTTGTTTTTGGATTGTTTCTCTCCAAAACCTCAGTAATACTGTAGAAATGTCTCTCTTGAGGACTTTAAAAACTTGTGTTTGTGAGAGATAGCAATTTCTTCCATCTCTCCTCCTTTTGCCTGAGATTGAGATGTACTCATTCAGGCATCTCCAGGAGCCTTGACAATGACTCACAGTCTGAAGCTATGTCTGACTGCTGATTGTTATGTTGTTTGTACTGTGTATCTTTGTAGTCTATGCAGTCCCTATGCTTTGTGTGTCTTTTTTGTCCTTTCAGCTTATCTATCTCACGTCAGTGGATAGAACTTCAACCAGTAGAGACAGACAAGGAACTCCTAGTTACTCTTTAAGAAGAAAAGAGAAAACACATGAAGAATATACTTAATTAAACCCAACATACTCATGGCGTATTCTGAAGGACAGCTTCAAGGTATCAGAAATTGAATTGTATCATGGGATGTGAAAAGAATCAAATAAACTTTTTAGGAACAAGATACTTTTATACTCTACCTACATTCTGTCAGATTCTATGGAACATACAGCTCATTGATAAGCAAAGAAAAATCACCAACAGATGGATTAGCAGCACATAGATGTTCTTCCCTTTTACAAAGAAATCTGTGTGGGTTTCCATATGTTGCCGTAAGAGAGACAGATGAGAGAATATGGGCTTTACTTAAAAAAAAATCTTATAGGAAAAGGAAGACTTACTTATTAATATAGAAGTACAGATTAAAGGTGATTCAATCTTCTACTAGTTGATAACTGAGAAAATACAGAAGTGTGAAGTTTACAATGAAATACTTGACAATGGCTCTGGTTAGGCATTTGACCACCTCCTGGCTAGTTCTTCAAATCCAATTCTAAATCAGTGTCCTAAAGACTCTTAAAGGCCAAGGTACATTTCCTTCTGTAATGAAACACCTCAGCATTGTGGAAGCAGAAAAAGAACTGTCAGAAAAGAACTGCAATGCATGACAGTTTGTTAGCAAGAGTCAGGCTAACTGTAGCCCTGATAACGCGAGATTTGTAGAAGCGAGGATTGTGTGAGGCGGGTGAGAAAGTACTGTGTGAGAAGTTATTGTGACCTTGTATAGATAAGGTGTAGAAGACCTTGTGTAGATAAGGTATAGGAAATATTGTATGTTGGCAAGAGTCAAAACAATTAAGAAATAAGATATCAAGATGGCTTATGTATAACAAAATGCAGCTGTCCCTCATTATTTTCTGTAATGAAAGGTATAAATGCTTGTTGTAATTAGGTATCAGTGAGAGAGACCTGCTTGGCTCTCTCCCTCTGCACAATTGTGAGAGTGAATAAAGCTTCTGACTTGCTGTACCCAAACAAAGAGTGAGAACTCAGTTTTTCTCCGACAATTTGGGGGCTCGTCCGGGATGGCAACGCCCTCAGAGGCACCGGCAGTTACTACGGATCGTTCCCCTTCGAACCCCATGGCGCCACAATAGAGGTAGGAGACCTTTTGAAATCTCTATTGGGGTGTCGGAGGAGGACTGTCCGTGGGGCCGTCTGTCCCTGTTGGGCTCACGCCATCCGAACTTATTGACTGTGCAGCAAGGTCAGATGCTGAGCGGCGTAGGGGAATTGTTTGCCGCCCCCTGTATGCATATGCGAGGTGCATAGGATTGCACCTGTGTTGAGGGGTTGTTACCGCCTCAGCAGGAGGGGTTTTTACCGCCTCATAGTCCAGACAGACGGGTTGTTTACCGCCTCAAGAGGGGTTTTTACCGCCTCGAGTGATGCATCGAGGTACTTGGGAATAGTACCTGAGGTACTTGGGAATAGTACCTGGAGTAAGGCCTTGGTGTGTGTGTGTGTGTGTGTGTGTGTGTGTGTGTGTGTGTGTGTGTGTGTGTGTGTGTGTGTGTGTGTACACCAGTGTGAATTGAGTGTTACCGGAAGACGCCCAGAGTACTCTGCGAAGTCTTTTGGCTCGTGACCAGAACTACTCTAACGCAAGCCCGGTAACTAGAGGATCTTTTAGGAGATCCGACCCACGGTACGCTAACTCGGCCTGGCATCGTCCGGCGAGGAAGCTGCCTGGGTCTAGGAGTGTGTGAACCCATCTTCCTTCCCCTTTTCCTCTACGTGTGAGCCACTGACAGTCTGACCATCTCACTGGATGCAACAGAGTAAGCGGCGCCGTCTCTCTGAGACTAGCCGACGCTCTTTGCTGAAGGGAGGTGTAGGCAGTCATGGCTATCCTCGTTAGTCTTTCCTGTGTGAATACCCTGTAGGGAGAGATCCTTAGTTTATATGCCGCTAGCGCGGACAGGGCATCCTCCTCCCTGTGTGTGTGATTGGAAAATGGGTGGGGGACAGTCTAAGGATTCCCTCTCACCCCCTAAGGGTACCCCAGCTTATTTCATGTACGTACATTATGGTCTTAAAACCTGCAGGTATTTAGAGAATTGGAATCATTACACGCGTGAAAATTCATCTAAACAATGCCCACTAGAAGGTACCTTCAATCTAGATAAGATCATACATCTCAGAGGAGCTTTTAATCACCAAAAAAGAAAGCCTCTGACACACAATGGGAGCAATTTGTCTATTGAGGAAAGAACGGGTTAATTTGAAATTCAGCTTGGTCCAGAGATAAAGAGAAAGTTAATCTGCGTTCAAGGTCAAGAATCAATGCAGACCAGGCTAAGTACAAAGAAAAACTGCTTTCGGCCCCAGCTGGCTGTGAAAAAATATAGACATAGTCAAACCAAAGGCAATACAAGTTACAGTGCTGAGATTACATTTGCAAAGCTTAACTGTCCAGTGAGATCCAATAGTCTGCCTTTGCGACCCTGGAGCCGGCGTGGTTTGGGGACGCTGAAGAAGCCACAGGCAGCCGGCCTGGACTGGAATCACTGAAAAGACGCCCCAGGAGACCTCAGGGTGTAAAAGTACTGCCCTCCCAAGAGAGGAAGCAAGTTGGAGATTGCACAGCACCTTCTCTCAACGTTATACACAGACGTGGCCAGTCTGGACATACGTGTGTGAGTATGAAAGTGTGCCTACTCTCAGCCGCAGTAAGTCTGAGAACCGGAGAGGGATTTAGCATTCCTCTCTCCACCCCGGTTGATCGGGAAGGGTGTCAGGTGGATCTACCCCAGTCGTAGC
Source organism: Emys orbicularis (assembly GCF_028017835.1). NCBI lineage: Eukaryota > Metazoa > Chordata > Testudines > Emydidae > Emys > Emys orbicularis. The sequence continues at coordinate 159,485,535 of NC_088684.1, forward strand.
AGGACTGGGCAATAGAGAAGTTGGAGTAATAGGAAGAGTTGTGTACTTGATAACTAGAATTGAGCAATTAAGAGCATAGATCATGAACCAGGCAGCAACTCAAACCTATGCCCAGGGCAAGTTGCAAGCCTTGAGACAGGACTTCCAGGCAGAAAAGGAAGCACTGGCTAAGCAAGTACCGGTCCTTCAGGGACTTGTCAGAATTTAACCATTTGTGTTTGCATATGCTGTAACAGCAGTGTGTTTGCCACAAGAGAAAATTGAATAGTTAAACGCCAATGGGCCATGCGTTTTGCCCAAGTGGCAAGCCTCACGAGGGAGGACTCGGGTAGCCTTGTGAGTAAGAATGTTTAAGAGAAGAGACCAGGAAGGGTGGGGGCTAGTTGAGAAGCCCACCCTCCTATCTAAATTGGTAGGGAAAAAGCCGGTGCCCATGGAAGGGACGGTTCAGCGAGAAAAGCAGGATTGGGCCCAAGCGGGCAGGCAAAAGATAGAGAAGGACAGTGCCCCTGGCTCTGTGTGGTCGAGCTGTCACTTTACTAGGGGTGCATGGAGATTTTGTAAGCACAAAAGAAACAGTTACACCTTGTGTAGAAATTGATGTGGCTAGTGTTATGGAAATTGAATTGTGGAGAGGATGTGCATTTTCCCCAGAACATGTGCAGTGTATATTGTAGCAGAGGTAAAAGAAATGCAAACCTACCAATATAGGTTGTGTTGTCTTTTTCAGATCACTGTGTGTTTGAAAGCAGAAGTTAGAAGTAAAAGGCAATCAAAAGTCTGGGAAAGTTAATTGTGTCCTTTTTTTTTTTAAAGTAAGAATCTTTAAGCTGTGGATAGCTTTGGATCTGGAAGCAAGCCAGAAAGCATCTGTATTAATGCAATTTTCTAACTAATAAGGTAGAAGCCACTGAAACCTGGGCTGCCTATGAAATAAATACAAGGAAATATGGGGTAATTCCTCTGTTTTGCCTAAAATCAACAAGAGTATGTGTATATAAAGGAAATATTTTAAGCAATGACTGACTACCCAGAAGGGGTAGACCTCTGTTCTTTTGTCTTTCAGATCATCAGAGAAAATGGATGCCAGCTGAACAGCATTCAATGTACCATGCATTTACTGGTACAATAGGAATTATTTTTGTGTTCTTTGTCCTGTCTTGTGGTGTTTGTCTTGTGGCCAGAATTGTTGGGTTTAATAATTTCATAAGACAGTCTAGTTCAAAATTAAATAGAAGGGTTAAATCAAAAAGCAGATACTTGTTTTATTCAACTTGGAATACAAAAAGTGTTTGGATAAATCAGGAAAATGTGATATACTAAAGTCTAATACAGTTGCTTAAGTAAGAAAAAGAAACTTCATTGGCCAGATTTTTAATTGAAAAAAATTGTTGTTAAAATTTGCATACCAACAGTCTTTGGAAGCAAGGACATGGAAGGTTAACCCACTCCCCATATTGCCCATGGGATCCTTCTGGCTACCTCAGATTTCTAGCCAGAGGGCTGGGGAGGGAGGAAAGCTATTGGACACCTGAGGTTGTACCGAGTGAACTCCTCAAAAGTGGGTGTGCTTGTCCTGGTTTGTTGCTCCAAAGCTCTGTAATAAAGTTATTTTACTGGAAGGGTGTACATGGCATACATTGAATAATAAGACTAATGTACTGTATAATGGCAATGTGTATGTGTTCATTGTTGGGAAAAGGTGTATGAGTGAAGAGTGGAAGTTTCCTTTGTAGGTTAAAAGAAGCCAAGAAGGGGAGAAGGAAAAAGAACAGAATGAGTTAACTGAGGAAAAAATAGCTAGCAAGCTCAGTCCAAAGATAAGACGTTGGCCCCATCCAAGGATACTACCCACAGCTAAGACTTGGCTGACAGCCAAGAAAAGGGGGGCCTGAATGTGCCCAAGCAACTATGATATCTGCAAAACACTGCCAGGCATTAATGAAATGTGTTAGGTTTCTTTTCTCACAGATAAAAGAAGTGCTACCCAAAGACCCTAGCAGCCCTGCCATTCATTGAAACAAGGAGACTGAGTCTACGTAAAGTCCATCAACGAAAGACTGCTTTGGCTCCATGCTGGAAAGGCCCTTTCCAAGTCCTGTTAACCACCAACACCGCTGTAAAGTGCCAAGGACTGCCCACCTGGAACCATGCTTCTCACTGCAAAAAGACCCCTCCACCTGGAGAGGATTCTCCAGCTGCTGATCAGCCTATTTCTCCTGCTAGCTCTGCTGTGCCTCCTGGACAGCAGGGAAGGAGGACAAGGTGAAGTGCTAGTAACCTCTCCCTTGTCCACTGACAGATCTACAATGCCTTTGAATTCTTTTACAGGAATCACACCAGTACAGGGTGAAGTGCTAGTAACCTCTCCCCTGCACTATGGTGAATCACAACTGCTTTTGAAGAAGAAAAGAAGAAACACTCGCTCTGCTGAAACCACCAAAGTCCAGGAATTCCTGACTACAAAAGACATTAAGAACTGGCCCTGGTGGAGAAGACGGAGCATTGTTTATTGGCAAGGAGGGAACTGTGGGGACCGTTCCTGGGAATGCGGGGTCCAGTGGTGGGGTGGATTCTTTCCAGGGGCAGGACTTTGTGCTTATGGACAGGTACCTTCAGGATGCACTGCCCTTCCTAATTGGCTTTCAGAAGATGAATATCAAAACCGCCTTGCCACCACTAGGACTACACCCACTAGTCCCTTGACCCCTGCCACCACCACTGTAACTTACCCATATACAAACCGTACTGTATATTCCAAGGAAACCCATTGGCCAAGGCTTTCACATCTTAGTGATTTACTGAAATTTTGTTCAGAGAAATTATTCTTTAAAGTTCAGGATAATGTATATGAGCAAACAATTGAATGGAAAACAAATGGATCAGTAGAGATAGAAATACATGATATCACTACCAGCGAACCCCAAGAATTAATAATTGCAATTGATGGGTTCTATAGTGAAGTAGATATGATGGTTGTTCCTGGAACTTGTACTGTGTTAAATGAGAGAGGCCCTTATTGTTATTTGGTCACCCAATTAGTGAATAATCAGACAAATACCCAAATTGTTCACAGGGGACTGCCATTAGATTAGCACAACAGAGGGCTTGGGTTATTTCCTCTAGAAAGAAGAGAGACTTGACCGGATCCCTGTGGGATGGGGCCAATAGTGCAGCAGCAGTGTGGAATATTTTTAAGAACCAGGAACATGATGAGAAATTGGGCCAACTAGAGAAGGCCATTGGCCTTGTTTCTGGAGCACAACTAACCCAGGTACAGGCTGGAGTTGGTGAGTTACATGTTATTTCCGCCCTTAGTGCTTACCCAGAAGTTGCTAAGAGAGATGGTACTGAATATCACTGAGGCTGGGAAGGCATTGCAGTGGGATCTAGCATGTTCAGAGACTCAGGATTTCCTGAATGACCAGCTGATGTCCATTCGGAATGATCTAGAACATCAGGCTTGGCCCACTGCCCTTACAGACACATCAGGAGTACCATCTGATCTGTGGCCATGGAGACTTACTTGGAAACTTTCTGGATGGAAGTGCGGACGTTCTCAGTGCTCCTTCCAAGCATATGGACCGGTAAAGGGGGTGTGGGCTCCTACATACCGTATCCTGCCGGGTCCATGGGGAGGATGCATGTGGGATTGGATAATTCACCGAGACATCTGGGAAATTAGACCACCTGATATGCCCAATCGATTTTTAGTCAGTGCTCCTGGGATTACACCTCACATTTGGATGGGGTTAGGAAGTCAGTGGACATTTTGGCCATTAGAACCCCCACAGCTTCAGTGTAACCATAAACTGGAGCCAGGAGAAGTTGTCACTGTTTATGACTACGTTTGCTGGGAGGGTAGGGGACAAGGAACTACCCTGACAGGACACTTACTTTTTCAAGCTAACAATAGCTGTGTGTATGTTAATGACACCACATTACAAGACATACATTTTAATCTCACTACCACTGCAGGCAATCATATTATTTACTGGCCTGCAGATAGAGCTTTCCAAGTAGCCCTTAGGTTCTAGATACCCTTTAATTGGACTAGTTTAGTACCTGATAGATTTCAGAATTTGTTTTCACTGTTACCAGAGATTCAGAAAATCTCTGAAGTACAAGGGCAAATTCACATGCTTCAAAATATATATCAAGTTGAAAAGTATGCCTTTCAGACTGCTTATAGAGTATCCACTTTATGTACTAAGTATAATGTATTGTGCTTTGTGACTAAGGCTGTACAACAACCCCATTATAGTATTGCTATGGGAATGTTATTGCTTGTATTGTTATTAGTTAGCTTAGGATTATGTTATTGTTGTTGTAAAAGACGTAATAATAGTAATACCTTTCATGTTCATGCTAATCATGCATTGTCATTACATCCAATCAGAACCGCTAAAATTGAAACATCTGATATAGAATCTGAAGTCCAGGACTTGATGCAAATAGAGGTTTGAGAATGTTTGTTGTACTAGAAGTACAAAAGGGGGGGTTGTGGAAGCAGAAAAAGAACTGTCAGAAAAGAACTGCAATGCATGACAGTTTGTTAGCAAGAGTCAGGCTAACTGTAGCCCTGATAACGCGAGATTTGTAGAAGCGAGGATTGTGTGAGGCGGGTGAGAAAGTACTGTGTGAGAAGTTATTGTGACCTTGTATAGATAAGGTGTAGAAGACCTTGTGTAGATAAGGTATAGGAAATATTGTATGTTGGCAAGAGTCAAAACAATTAAGAAATAAGATATCAAGATGGCTTATGTATAACAAAATGCAGCTGTCCCTCATTATTTTCTGTAATGAAAGGTATAAATGCTTGTTGTAATTAGGTATCAGTGAGAGAGACCTGCTTGGCTCTCTCCCTCTGCACAATTGTGAGAGTGAATAAAGCTTCTGACTTGCTGTACCCAAACAAAGAGTGAGAACTCAGTTTTTCTCCGACAGCATGGTGGACATTTTTAAGCATTCTTAATTTTTTATTCTTCCACACAAATGAGTATATTGTTCCACCTGGAAAATCTCAACACTTCATTAACAAACATGACCATTAATATAACTGAGCATGTGTCAATATGATTATAGTATGTTTCCAACAGAATGTGGGGTACATTCATCCATAAACTGATGCAGCACAGAGTACAAGCAAACAATGATGTATCAGATATACTTTTGAGCAGAACAAATATCTTCTCTCTCAAGGATTGCTTCAATCTCTGTCTGCCAGGAGCAGGTCTTTCAGCAGGGAAGTGTATATCTCTTAATAGCTCAGAAAAAACAGGAGCTTGGAATTTTGATAACTGGATGCAACTGATCACTTACCAGTATTTCTAACTGAAATGTTTGCCTTGTGAAATAAAGAATCACCTTTGCAACTTTCTATGGCAATTTTCCTCTAGTATGGTGTCCTATGTATGTAGTGTTGCTTTGTATGTGCATAATCTATCCTTAGTCATTTTGACTCCTCAGCTATATATATTTTGTTTCACTTGTCTGGTATCTCTAGTGTTGGAGCTATTCTTCACGCTTCAAAAATGATATATTTGCATTGTTCAAACAAGGACAATCTGTCAAACTTTTGTTTATTATTAAATTTAATTTAATTTTTATTGTGGTAACATCCACGGCACCAGTCAAGGCCCAATTTTCTTAAGCACTATAGAAACATAGGGACCCTAATCCACAAAGGCACTTAGGTGCCTAAACCCCACATTTAGGCATCTAAGTCCCTGTTTTTAGGCTATCCACAACCCCCCCACTCAGCTGCCATCTAATCCTGCAGGTGCCTAAAGTAATTCAACACCTACCTTTTTTGAAGTAAAAGTTCACTAGGCCCCTATGTTTCTGTCACAGGGCATGCACACAGCTGCCTCCCTCTAGGTTTTCACATGCCTCTCTCCTGCCAAATCCCAGTATAATCCATGAAGCTGGGGAAGATAGGTGTTCATCTTCTTAGCTCACTTCAGCTGGAGTGTTCAGAGGCCACCTAACTCAACACAAAGCAGTGTGTGTGTGCCAGGGGGAGGGTGGGGAGATGGAGGAGGACTACCTCCCTTTAATCTTTAGCCCAGAAGTTAGGGTACTCTCCTGAGACCTAGAGTTCAAGTCTACCCCTCTGCCTGATGAGAAGGGGTTTGAACAGGGATCTGCCACTTCTCAGGGGAGTGCTCTAACCACTGAGCTATGGGATATTCTGATGTCGGGCTCCCATAGGCTCCACTATTGAAGTCATTCCACTTTAATTATATCATTGAATAAATAAATACTAATTGGGTCAGAGAGTTAAAATGCCTCTAATCCAGTGATTAGTGCACATGTGAGAGGTGGCAGATCCCTGTTCAAATCCCTTATCCTCATGAGGCAGAAGGGGGACTTTAACCAATTGTCTACTATATCCAGGTGAGTATCCTAAACACTGGGATAAAGATTATCAGGGTGCTCCCCCTCTCCCACTCCCAGCTGTTTTGTATGGAGTTATGGCAATCGTCAGCCTAGCAGATCAGGGCCCACACATGACTTAGGTGCAGGAAAGCCTATCTTCCCTCAATTTGTAGATAGCTTTCAGAGAGGCATCTCCCTGCGCTCTGGGCTTAGGTGCCTACTACTGTGATGGGGTGGGGCTTAGCACACATCCCTGTTATCAGCATCTCACACCTGCTAGTTTAAATGGCTCCTCACCTAGAATGATGGCATTTGTGGATTGTATTATAAAGCACTCTCTCTCCACATTCATTTTATAGGGAACCAAGGTTCCTAACTCAGACTTTACGAATCACAACGTTGTTCCTGTGTTTTTCTAGGCATCTAAAAGCTAAGCATTGCAATGCTGAGTGTTGTAATGCCTAAGTCCATTTGTGGATCCGGGCCAGGGTAAAAAGATTGTCTCTGCCCCAGGGTATGTCTACACTACGAAATTAGGTCGAATTTATAGTGGCCGGTTTTATAGAAATCGGTTTTATAGAGTCGATTGTGTGTGTTCCCACATAAAATGCTCTAAGTGCATTAAGTCGGCGGACCGCCTCCACAGTACCGAGGCTAGCGTCGACTTCTGGAGCGTTGCACTGTGGGTAGCTATCCCACAGTTCCCGCAGTCTCTGCCACCCATTGGAATTCTGGGTTGAGATCCCAATGCCTGATGATGCAAAAACAGTGTCGCGGGGGGTTCTGGGTACATGTCGTCAGGCCCCTCCCCCTCCATCAGAGCAACGGCAGACAATCAATTCGTGCCTTTTTACCTGGGTTACCTGTGCAAACAACATACCATACCCGCTCAGCTCAGCTCACCGTCACCATATGTCATCTGGGTGCCGGCAGACGTGGTACTGCATTGCTACACAGCAGCAGCTAATTGCCTTTTGGCAGTAGACGGTGCAGTATGACTGGTAGCCGTCATCGGCTGTCTGGGTGCTGGCAGACGTGGGGCTGCATTGCTATATAGCAGCAGCTCCTTGCCTTTTGGCAGTAGATGGTGTATTACGACTGGTATCCATCATCGTCGTAGTCCTCAGTGAGTTCGGTCAGAGGCACCTGGGCAGACATGTTTTGTCTCCTGGAGACTCAGTCCTGCCGGCAGTCCTATTGAACCGTCTTGACGATGATGGCTAGCAGTCGTAGTACAGCATCTTCTGCCAAGCACCCAGAAGATGCCGATGGCTATCAGTCACGCTGAACCGTCTGCTGCCAGCTTAAGATGTAAAAAATAGATGGACCAGATTTGTTCTGTATTCATTTGCTTCCCCCTCCCTCCATGAAATCAACGGCCTGCTAAACCCAGGGTTTTGAGTTCAATCTTTGGGGGGGGCATTCTGTGTGACAGTTGTTTGTGTTTCTCCCTGATGCACAGCCACCTTTGTTGATTTTAATTCCCTGTTCCTGTAAGCCATGTCGTCACTCGCCCCTCCCTCCCTCCCTCCCTCCCTCCCTCCGTCAGACAATAGTTCCGCGCCTTTTTTCAGCCCAGACGCCATAGCACTGGGATCATGGAGCCCGCTCAGATCACCGCGGCAATTATGAGCACTATGAACACCACGCGCATTGTCCTGGAGTATATGCAGAGCCAGAACATGCCAAAGCAAAACCAGGCGAGGAGGCGATTGCAGGGATTGCAGCGCGGCGACGAGAGTGATGAGGAAATTGACATGGACATAGACCTCTCACAAAGTACAGGCCCCAGCAATGTGCAAATCATGGTGTTACTGTGGCAGGTTCATGGTGTGGAACGCCGATTCTGGACCCGGGAAACAAGCACAGACTGGTGGCACCGCATCGATTGCAGGTGTGGGACGATTCCCAGTGGCTGCGAAACTTTCGCATGCATAAGGGCACTTTCATGGAACTTTGTGACTTGCTTTCCCCTGCCCTGAAGCACCAGAATACCAGGATGAGAGCAGCCCTCACAGTTGAGAAGCGAGTGGCGACAGCCCTGTGGAAGCTTGCAACGCCAGACAGCTACCGGTCAGTCGGGAATCAATTTGGAGTGGGCAAATCTACTGTGGGGGCTGCTGTGATCCAAGTAGCCAACGCAATCAAAGACCTGCTGATATCAAGGGTAGTGACTCTGGGAAACGTGCAGGTCATAGTGGATGGCTTTGCTGAAATGGGATTCCCAAACTGTGGTGGGTGATAGACGCAACCCATATCCCTAACTTGTCACCGGAGCACCAAGCCACCGAGTACATAAACCGCAAGGGGTACTTTTCAATGCTGCTGCAAGCCCTGGTGGATCACAAGGGACGTTTCACTAACATCAATGTGGGATGGCCGGGAAAGGTACATGATGCTCGCGTCTTCAGGAATTCTGGTCTGTTTCAAAAGCTGGAGGAAGGGACTTTCTTCCCGGACCAGAAAATAACCGTTAGGGATGTTGAAATGCCTATAGTTATCCTTGGGGACCCAGCCTACCCCTTAATGCCATGGCTCATGAAGCCGTACACAGGCAGCCTGGACAGTAGTCAGGACCTGTTCAACTATAGGCTGAGCAAGTGCCGAATGGTGGTGGAATGTGCATTTGGATGTTTAAAAGCGCGCTGGCGCAGTTTACTGACTCGGATAGACCTCAGCGAAGCCAATATTCCAATTGTTATTGCTGCTTGCTGTGAGCTCCACAATATCTGTGAGAATAAGGGGGAGACATTTATGGTGGGGTGGGAGGTTGAGGCAAATCGCCTGGCTGCTGATTACGCGCAGCCAGACACCAGGGCGGTTAGAAGAGTACAGCAGGGCGCGGTGCGCATCAGAGAAGCTTTGAAAACGAATTTTGTGACTGGCCAGGCTACGGTGTGAAACTTCTGTTTGTTTCTCCTTGATGAACCCTGCGCCCCCCCCCCCCCCCCGGTTCACTCTACTTCCCTGTAAACTAACCACCCTCCCCTCCCCCCTTCGAGCACCGCTTGCAGAGGCAATAAAGTCATTGTTACTTCACATTCATGCATTCTTTATTAATTCATCACACAACTAGGGGGATAACTGGTTTCAAACAGTAGCACCCTCATTTCCCATACCAAGCACCCGTTGGTTTGGCCATTTAAAATGGGTTTGCAATGTAAAAGGAGGGGCTGCGGTTTCCGGGTTAACATGCAGCACAAACCCAACTACCCCGCCCCCACACCCAATTCTCTGGGATGATCACTTCACCCCTCCCCCCCACCGCGTGGCTAACAGCAGGGAACATTTCTGTTCAGCCGAGCAGGAACGGGCACCTCTGAATGTCCCCTTAATAAAATCACCCCATTTCAACCAGGTGACCATGAATGATATCACTTTCCTGAGAATAACAAAGAGAGATAAGGAATGGATGTTGTCTGCATGCCAGCAAACACCGGGACCATACGCTGCCATGCTTTGTTATGCAATGATTCCAGACTACGTGCTACTGGCCTGGCGTGGTAAAGTGTCCTACCATGGCGGATGGGATAAGGCAGCCCTCCCCAGAAACCTTTTGCAAAGGCTTTGGGAGTACATGAAGGAGAGCTTTCTGGAGATGTCCCTGGAGGATTTCGGCTCCATCCCCATACACGTTAACAGACTTTTCCAGTAGTGGCCGCGATTGCCAGGGCAAATTAATCATTAATCATTAAACACACTTGCTTTTAAACCATGTGTAATATTTACAAAGGTACACTCACCAAAGGTCCCTTGTGTGCCCTCAGGGTCTGGGAGCATGCCTTGGGTGAGTTCGGGGGTTGCTGGTTCCAGGTCCAGGGTGATAAACATATCCTGGCTGTTGGGGAAACCCGTTTCTCTGCTTCCTTGCTGTGAGCTATCTTCATTGTCTTCATCATCATCTTCCTCGTACCCTGAACCCGCTTCCCTGTTGCGTGATTCTCCATTGATGGAGTCAAAGCACATGGTTGGGGTAGTGGTGGCTGCACCCCCTAGCATCGCATGCAGCTCCGCGTAGAAGCGGCAAGTTTGTGGCTCTGCCCCGGACCTTCCGTTTGCTTCTCTGGCTTTGTGGTAGGCTTGCCATAGCTCCTTAATTTTCACGCGGCACTGCTGTATGTCCCTGTTATGGCCTCTGTCCTTCATGGCCTTTGAGACTTTTTCTAATATTTTGCCATTTCGTTTACTGCTACGGAGTTCAGCTAGCACTGATTCGTCTCCCCATATGGTGAGCAGATCCCTTACCTCCCGTTCTGTCCATGCTGGAGCTCTTTTGCGATCCTGGGACTCCATCATGGTTACCTGTGCTGATGAGCTCTGCGTGGTCACCTGTGCTCTCCACGCTGGGCAAACAGGAAATGAAATTCAAAAGTTCGCGGGGCTTTTCCTGTCTACCTGGTCAGTGCATCTGAGTTGAGAGTGCTGTCCAGAGCGGTCACAATGAAGCACTGTGGGATAGCTCCCGGAGGCCAATAACGTCGAATTCCGTCCACACTACCCCAGATCCGACCCGCAAAGGCCAATTTTAGCGCTAATCCCCTCGTCGGAGGTGGAGTAAAGAAACCGGTTTAAAGGGCCCTTTAAGTCGAAAAAAGGGCTTCGTCGTGTGGACGTGCCAGGCTTAATTCAATTTAACGCTGCTAAATTCGACCTAAACTCGTAGTGTAGACCAGGCCCCATTCTAGCTTATGACAAAACATAACAAGGGATAGAGAGGATGAGGTAAGTCAGTTATTATGCAATGAATGAGGGGTCTTGGCACTCTTTCTGCCTAGCCATAATCAGCTGGCAGTGCTCTTTGGACATGCTGTGTTATACTACTCACATAAGTACCGCATAGACACATGTGGGCCTACTGTAGTTAACTGGACTATACATACAATTGAGGACTGCCGTCCGGAGTAAGGATTTGCATGACTGAGTTCATAATGTACATACAGTGTGTGTTTAGTGGAAGTTATGTATTTAGCTTTTGTGGTATTGGTTGTTATAGGGTTGGTTTGTTTTAATTTTAAGAATTCTACTTTTTAAAATTTGAATGGAAAAGGAATACCAGCATCTGGTTCAGGTTCCTGATTTATCTTTGCTGAAGTAATCTGAAAGTTAAAAACGCCTAGGTCACCAGGGAAGCCCTGTCAGAACAGCTCTTAGGCTTGTGCATGTTCTTCAAAAGGAATTAAAAACACTTTTAAAACTCTCTTTGCAGCCTATCTACTGCTTCTGCAGAAGCTACTCATGGGCAGCTTGGCAGCTTTTCAGTATGTTTTCCTGTTATAAAGATGAAAATGTAAGGGATTGACAATGGGATAAACAGCTTTCATAGAGCTGTTGGTGGCTATAATCCACCCGAAGTCACTTGTTACCATCTGGTGGGTGTTTGGTAGCCAATGTATGATGTGTCTGTAGTCTCAGTTCACTCTCTGGTGAACATAAAAAAAAACCACCACTACAGTTGTCATTAACTTGCACCTTTTTTGACAATTTCAGCAGAGCAGTTAAGGACTGAAAAAATAGTCATTTAAAGATGGCAATAAACTTAAAAACAGAATCTTCTTCAAGTAGATGCAGATGTGTATTCCATTTAGGTATGTACATGCCCAGCATGCTGGAGCCGGAGACATTTTCCTAGCAGTATCCAGAGAGTGGCGGCTCTTGTGCTTCAAAGCGGTGGCCCCTTTCCTGGCTATGTGAGGCGGTGCTGCCCCAACTCCCCTCAGTCCCTTCTCACCGCCTGTGACTGGAGTCCTAGCTCTGTGTGGTTGTAGTCTCACAAACTCGCATTTAATCTTAGCCTAGTTTATTGTATATAGTTAGTTAGTATTAATTAGTAGCTAGTGCTAGTTGATAGATAGTGTTCTTGTTCTTGGTAATACCCTTACTGGGGTTTGAACACTGTCTTTCGTGTGGAGGGGCAATCCCCAACAGCAACCCCCACACACGGAGCTTGCTTTATCTCAGCGAGCCCCACCTTAAAAGAGAGTTATTTGATTTTTAAATCACTTAAAAAGAGGACTTGGGTGGCCCTGGACCTTCGCCTCAAGCAGCACAACCCTCCTTCTGGGGCAGGCACCTTGCTGAAGAGGCGGAGGAGCCATTTTCCATCATTGGTGCTGAGGAAAAGTTCTCATAAGACCGACTGGGACTACTCCAGGTCGTGGGGTGACTCCTCTGCCTTCCACAGGAAAAGCGTGGACCAGACCAGGACCGGTCCCAGCATGCAGGATGGCACAGGTACCTTTGACCCTTCCCTGGTACCAAGTGGGAAGGGCTGAAACCCTGTACTGTTGACTCTGGTTCGAGCCTCCAGGCATACATTGACTCCAGTACCAAAAAAGAACATGCTGTTACTGACTGTGTCCATGTCAGCATACCAGGCTGCCACAGACCACCTCTGCCTTTCGGTTCTGACCTCTCTGTTGGTTCAGGACTTTCCCAGGGCTGTGCTACCTATGGCCCCACCACTGTAGCAAGCTGCTGAACCTTCACGTTTGTCGGTGCTGCATCCAGATTCTCCCCTCCCCTTGGTGGGGATGGAGCGGGGGACCTCAGCACTGGGACCCTCTTCGGCCCTGCCACATTTGATGCCACAAGTGCTCCCATGGCGGATCTCACCACCTCCAAGTTTAACACACTCAGGAGCTATGGTACCTCTATTTGTGCTGTGACTGCCACTGCCTATGGCACTGGCATGCTCAGTACCGATGATTATTGCCTTCATCGGGGGCACCGATTCTCACCTTGTTCTGGGTGACGAGTGAATCAGACTTCCTATTGGCTCCCTTGGGTGTCACTCCGCCCTTATCACCAAGATTTCGGAGCTCTGATTCCGAGTCGGAGTCGTCATCCTCCTGCTCCACATCACCTGAGGAACTCCAGGAGCTGCCAATGGGCTTCCAGGGTTAGCATGTGCCCTGTAGCTGGGACGGAGGTCCCTGGCTTTGCCCCTACTGGCTACCAATGCCGTACCCATATCAGCAGCCTTGGACTCAGTGAGACGTTCCTTGTTCACAGAGATCCCGCTCTTCATCCAGTTAGAAGCCGAAGTCAGGTTGACAATGGTGGCCTTGGCTCGACTGCAAAGATGACAGGCATCAGTTGTCTTTGCAGAGCTACCAGAGTCCTCCCTCCTGGATACAGCTTCCCAGAAGTGAGAGCCAGTTTTGGTTCAGCCAAGATCTTTGTCCTCATCACTGGCTGGTGCTGTGCTGCCTGGGTTTGTCCTCCCCTTCTATTCCAGAGGACTTTAAGAAGTACCAGGACCTTTTACGCCATGTAGACGCATTCTTGGGCATCCAGGTTGAGTTCCTCCAAGATAACAGCCCTCCGTTCCTGTGAGAGTGCCCCTCCTGGTCAATTATGTGCTTTCTGAGCAGATGAGAGCCCTGTGGAGTACACCGGCCTTGGTATCACCTGTGACTAAGCATATGGAAAAGTACTGCATGCAGGGTTTTGAGGGGTTCTATTCCCACCCATCCTTGAATTCCTTGGTCATAATGGTGGTAAATGACAGGCTGGCCCGCTTTTACAATGCTAGGGACTCGATTACCTCTGACATTTGGGTCCTAGACACTGTCAGATTGGGCTACACAATCCAGTTCATCTTTACACTCCCTGCCCACTCCCTTTCCCTGTCAATCTTCAGGGACCACTCTCACAAGACACTGCTCATTGATCAGGTTAGCTCTCTGTTTGAAGTTGGGGGCAGTGCAGGAAGTTCTGCCAGAACCCCCGTACCATGGCTTTTACTCACTGTACTTCCTGATACTGAAATCCAAGGGTGGGATGAGACCCATTCTCCACCTTCATGGCCTCAAAAATTTCATCAAGTACACGAGACTCCTCATGGTCACTCTATCAGCTATCCTCCCTGCACTGTCTCAAAATGACCAGTTCACTGCTCTGGTTACTCTTCAGGACACTTACTTTTATGTGACAATTCTACCAAGCCCCAGGAAGATTCTGAGTTTTGTGGTAGGAGAATGCCACTTTCAGTATACAGTTCTCCCATTCATTCCCTCTTCTGTCCCCCCGAGTCTTCACCAAATGCATATGGTCATGCTATATCTCAGGAGGAAGTGACTCCACATCTTCATGACTGGTTGCTGTTCTCAGTTTCATCTGAATCAGGCAGTGTATTTACCTATGTTTTTCCATAAGCCACACTCTTTCCCAGAAGAACAGCGCCTCCATATTCTGAATGTCAGGCAATATCTAGCCTTTTATCTAGACAGGACTAAACCATTTTGTGTTTCCTCTCACCTGTACATGTCATATACAGACTGCATGAAGGGGCAAGTGGTCTCTGCACAGACTGTCTCTCTAGATCAGTGGTTCTCAACTTATTTATCATTGTAGGCTGCCTATGTAGCCTACAGTGTGTTACCTGGGCTGCAGCTTGAGAACCACAGCGTGCCCCCCCCTCCCCCCCAGACCACTATGCCCAGTGCATCCCGCCCAGAGACCACTCCACAGGAGTGGAGCCCTGGGCGGGGGGCCAGGTAGCAGGGACCATGGACTCCGCTGTGTGGGGCAAGGCAGCAGCCCCGACCCTGGACCTGGTTATGCAAGGCCGGGTGGTAGGGCAGCCAGGCGGCAGCCCCGGACCCTGGACTATGTGGGGCCGGCCGGCAGCCCCAGCCCACGGACCCCTGCCACTCGGGGCCGGCCGGCGATCCTGACCCCGCCGCGCTGAGCTGGGGAGTGGGGAACCCAGACCCCACTGCGTGGCCCAGCGGCCTTTAGCACACAACTGAGCTGCAGCTGTGTGCTAACTAGGCCACCAGTTCAGAGCCACTGCTCTAGATGGATAACATCCTGTATCAAGGCTGCATATGACATACCTTCGGCTGCACCTCCTCAGCAGATACAGGCTCACTCCACCAGGCACAAATGACTTCGATAGCATTCCTCAGTGACATCTGCAGGACAGCCATGTGGTCGTCCATACATATATTGATGGATCATTATGATTTTACTGCATCTTCCAAAACAGACACAGGCCTCGGAAGGGTACTCCTGTAATCCCTCTACAATAGACTCCAAATGAATAGCTCTCACTGATTCAAGCTTATTTCTTGAATCATGAAATTCAGTTTTTGAGTAGCTTTGAGGATAGAGCATAGACTGAGCTCCAGAAGACCATGGAGTTTATTCCTAGCTCAGCCACTGGCTTCCTGGTTTATTTTCTGCAAATCACGTCACTTCCCCCTGCCTCAGTTTCCCTATCTGTAAAATGGGGGTAATGATTCTGACCTCCTTTTCAGATCTACAGATAAAATATGATATATAAGAACTACATATTATTATAAACGGAAAAAGGTTTTGTATAAGTTTGCACAAAAGAAGGGATATTTAAATACTCCAACATGGGGTAGAGTGTAAGAACCCTCATAGAATAAAATAGAATCCTGGGGCCCAAATCATTTTGTACAAAACTTGAGTGGTTTGCTTTCATAGTCTAACCCTAAATGAGATAAATTTCATATGGCTTTGGGGGTCGTTACTAAAGGTTCACACAACTCTACTTAAAAGCTATTTAAATCCTATCACACTTAGAGGAAGCAGTTCTTAGTATCACCACAAAGTGATTGCACTTCATGCGGCATATGGTGCATTTATGGGAGCTTTTATTTGTGTGTGGGGAATTATAAAGACAGGGACCTTGAGATGTGTTGCTAAGAATTTACCATGCTTAATTTTTCACTTTCTACACACAGATATGCTGAGCTTCTGCTTAAGGTTGCTGGCGTATACTTCCATACAGGGCCATTTCCTGAACTAAAAAATAGTAAAGTAGAACTATCACTAAAGAACAGCAGACGGTGTTGCCAGCTCACAATATTTACAGTTTTTCATAAAGCTCTAACTGCAGGATTTAAGAGATTGCATGAGAATCTCAGCTTTCATTTTTATTTTTAAAGTAAGTTTCTAGCCCTCATGGTTGCAGAGAAAAGCTTAAAGCCATGAAGTGAGTGCGACCTAAAGACGCAGAACGTTCAAAACACAGTGGGACAAATCCTGAAGTCTTCCTTCATTGTTACTTAGTCTTTATGCAAACAAGCACTGAAGCCAAAGTGACTTAGGACTGTCTAAATATTGAGTGCCCAAATCTGCAAGGCACTGAGCATCCTTGTTTAGAATTTATTTCAATAGGAGTTGAAAACGCTCAGCATTTTATGAGGAGGAATCAGGACTGGGCTCTGAATAAGGATTTTGTAATGTGACCAAATAGGAGTTTCACCTGAGTGAGGAACTGGGATTTATACCGATGGACTCAATCCTGCAACGTGCAAAGCACTTAAGCATGTGAGTAGTCACACTGAAGTCAATGGGATTACTCATGTTCATTCAAGGTAAGTATGTGCATCTTTAATATAAAACTTCAATAGAAGTAGTCCAACTACTATTGAAAACCTAGCTAAAAACTAGCACTAAATTGTCTATTTCTATCTAAGAGATAGTGAGTTACGTATTTGCACATAGCCAGGGATATTGTTTTTAATGGTTTATTGGAGTTGGCTGTATTATGCTTGGTGACATGGGCATGCAGCGAGGCACTATCACAAAGATACATCAGCAAAGCATTTTATACTGGAGTACTGTGTTAAAGACAATCAAAAAGAGTAACAAATAAAGCAAATGATTTCATTTACCAGCTGATGTGACAGTGGTATTACCTAAGATTCGCTGTTTTTTCATCGCTGAAAACATCACACTGAAGGCTGTTGTTTGTGCCTTTATGTTAGCGGCTGATATGACAAAAAGTATTTGGCACGATTCTACAACACCACTGTTAATGCTTTTCACCCATAGCTGTTGTTGAATTTCTTTGCTGTTACTTTTTTCTTTTATATTCTTAATTTTTAAGCTTTTTTTTTTTAAAGCAAGTAAACATTTTAAGGCTTGGATCCACAGTTGTAAACATATAAAATTTTCATTGACTAAAGATTACTGATAAAATACCTATTTTTAAATGTAACCACCATTTTTTAAAAATTTGCTTTGTCAGAAAAGCAGACTGAATTAATCAGTTTCTAATGTTAGCCTAATCTCCCTCCAAAATATGATTCAATGAAAATGCCATCCTGACTTGAAATTGAAAATCAAACTGCAGTTTATTTGAAAAACGTATGATCACTTCATCTTGTTGTGAAAAGCTATAAATCATTGTCCCAAAACAAACAGTTCAAGCCTATTCCAAATCCACTGTCTGCATAGCACCACTCTCCCTCTCTTCGGGCTCAATTCTGAAGCCTCTATTCATATGAGTAATCCCATTTATTTAAGCATATGTGCTGCAGAATGTGGTGTTTAGGACCCAACTATAGAGGTGTTGTGTTTCCTAAGTAGGGGCGAGTACTCTCAATTCCTGTTAACTCTAGGGTTGCCAACTTTCTAATTGCACAAAAGTGAACACCCTAGGCCCACATCTTCCCTGAGGTTCCACACCCCGCTTACTACATTCCCCCGCCCTCGGTGGCTCTCTCCCCCCCACCCTCGCTCAATTACACTGGGCTGGGGCAGAGGGTTGGGGTATGGGAGGGGGTACAGGCTCTGGGCTGGGGGTGGGGATGAGGGATTTGGGGTGCAGGAGGCAGCTCCAGGCTTGGGGGTGGAGCCGAGGGATTCAGAGTGCAGGAGGGGGCTACGGGTTGAAGCAGGGGATTGGGGTGCAGGGGGGTGAGGGCTCTGGGTTGGGGCTGAGGATGAGGCATTTGGGGTGCAGGAGGGGGCTCTGGGTTTGGGGGGGCTCAGTGGGGAAGGGCATTGGGGCTTGGGGCAGGGGCTTACGTCCGGCGGCTCCTGGTCAGCAGTGCAGTGGGGCTAAGGCAGGCTTTCTGTCTGTCCTGGCTCCGCACTGCACCCCTGAAGTGGCCAACAGGTCCGGTTCCTAGGCAGAGGCACGGCAGGTGGCTCTGCGTGCTTCTCTCGCCCGCAGGCCAATGGGAGTGCAGAACTGGTGCTTGGGAGGGGGCAGCGCACAAAGACCCATGGCCCCTCCCCGCCTAGGAGCCAGATCCGCTGGCTGCTTCTGGGGCACAGCATGGTGCCAGGACAGGTAGGGAATAGCCTGCTTCAGCCCCACAGCACTGCCGACCAGACTTTTAACAGCCTGGTCGGCGGTGCTGACCTGAGCCGCCAGGGTCCCTTTTCGACCAGGTGTTTTGGTCAAAAACCGGTACCTGGTCACCCTAGTTAACTCCAGTGGAAAACAAAGGCACTCAACATGCTAGTCCCATAGTTCTGATCTCATTGCTCCAAGACTTGCCTGGTTTCTGTGACTTTACACAAGTACACATCACTGGGTAACGGATAACAGTCAGGCTTAAATTTAGATCATATGGCTCAAACCAGAAATTACAGACAAATTTATCAAACCTGGGTGCCTGCAATTAGACTTCTAAATTCTTATTTTAGCTCCTTTAACAAATGGTCCAATTTTCACTTTTTAAAGTTTTTTTCTAAAACATCCTTGCTATTATAACTTTGAATATTCCTGTTATCCATATAAATGTTGAATCCTGTTAAGCTCACAGACTTAGCAAGATTTTGTGGCAATGAGTTCCAATACTTCTGTGTGAAAAAGTATTTTCTTTTTATCTGCTTTGCAGCTGCCATCTTTTAATTCCATTGCATAGCTCTTTGCTTTTGTATTATGGGAAAGGATTAATAGACGTTCCTGATCTACCTTAATTATACCCCTCAGTATGTTGTATATCTGTATCATCTACCTTCTTATTCATGACTAGATTAATGATGCTTGAGGCTCAAAAGGGAAGATTTGATGAAAACTGTGTAAGGTAGTTCTTACAAAGTAAGTCTCCAGTGTTACTTATCATCCTCCTTTAGGTGTAAATGTGGGAGGACATGATTTGACTCTTAATCATATGAACACATTTCCCACAAAATTAACACAGGTCACACTGTGGCAAACAACATTTTTCAAAATATATCTAAACATTTAGAATTACTGAAAGAACAGGAAGTTGCCCTGTTGTCCCATAAAGTTGTTTGTGACAAAGGAATTTATGTGGGAAGGGGAGGTGAAAATAAGAAATTCCTTTGAATATAAACCTTCAGGCACAGTGATATATTTTGGACCAATCACAGAGAAGTGCACTGTACTGCCACTGGGAGAGCTGGGTTTTATATCAGCTTTGTGAGTTCTGCTCCTTGGGCATCTCACAGGCAACACTATCCTACTTTAGGGAAGGTACAACTCGTTCAGCTTTTAGTGCCAGATCCAAAGCCCATTGAAGTCATTCATTGACTTCAGTGGACTTTTGATAGAGTGTACAAGTCATTTGGACCTTAGAGGACTCCTCATGCCAGGTGATCCTTGATGATCTTTTTTTATCACTATCTGGCTTATTTTTTCCAGGATATTTTTTCCTCTAGTAGCATGAGATCCCTGTTTCCAAGTTCAAAAGCAGAACACACAGAACCATTTGTCTTCCAATAGTTCTCCTTTGGAGCTGCTTCTTTACTCACTGCTAGTCTGAAACAAATGTAAACATCCTCTTCCATGCAGAATCCTATTGCAAACCCACAGACAGCCTCACCCTCTGTTCAACTATCCAGGATAAGTCACTATCCTGATTGTTCTATCCAAAAAATATCGAGTAATATCAGTGAAAAAGACCAAAGATGTTAAATGCAAGGCAATTCAATTTCAGCATTAAAACCACAAGATTAAACCCAGGGATGTCTGTTTACTCCTGGGGGGATTTCTGCATACATTCCCCTTCCCCCTTTTCCACTGTCCCTAACCCTTTCCCTCATATCATTGTGAACACCTATATCTAGATTTCTTTTTCTTTTATTAATGTTTTTCCCTGTTCCTAAAATTCTTCAGTATCTGTTCATATAACTGAAGTGTTACCCTCAAAACTTATCCCCTCTTCCTTTCAGTGATGTAAAAAGCAGTGTCCGTTGCTATGGCAATGATCAGCATACAGCATGAGCCACTGTGATTACAGGTCTACCACTAGACTGTTTTTTCCAGTCAGTTCACAGAGATATCTTTTGTTCCTGGGTGTATTCCAAGTTCTGTTGTTAACACGTTTAACCAATTAAGTGCCAACATAAGTGCCTATCAATGCAGAAACTACATTCCCTGAGGGCCCCCCTAAATCGCCTTTTGGATGTATGCGAGTGCACCACTCTGTACAATATTCATGCCTGTTGAAAGGCATGGCCTTATAGGTGTTGGAGTGTGGCATGCAGAAGGGTTAACCTGTGATTTGAAATTGCATTTAGGTCTCTTCTTCCCAGGCCCTTAGGCAGCCAAGTGCAGGTAGGGAGGTTGTGTCAAGCTGTGAGAATTTATTAAAAAGGGGGTAGCCCAAGGTGGTCCCTTGACAAATGTTAAAATGTCAGGTACAGTTTCCTGCATTTTAGTCTGCAGCTTAAAGCCAATGCCTGTGCTGGGGTGGGAGGAGGGAGGCTGCTGAGGAACCCCCCAGGAGGAGTTCTGATTCAATTCCTGGGGAGCACATGCCAGAGCAGTGGGTCAGCTGCCCTGGGAGATGGTTCATAGCGTTCTCCTTTCCAAGCCCCTTTAGCCAAGCACTGCAGAAGTTGGGGGTGGGGAAAAAGGCCCACTGCACTCATTTTCATTTAGGTTTTATGGATCCCCATGTTCTTTGACATGAAATGACCTTGGAACCAATTAAAAACAATGGCATAGCACAGTGCTTCCCGACTGTGAGCCATGGCTCATTGGGAGAGCCATGACTGTTTGGGAAAAAAACTTTTAATCGTTAGGCCTGGTTTTCTTTCAAAAAAACTATAACAGTAGACTTAAAAATCATCTGCATTTTATGTATGGGTCTGTGTCTTATGGTGCTGCTGCCAGGCCTAAGAGGCTCTTAGGCCTGGTCTACACTAGGCGTTTATGTCGAATTTAGCGCCGTTACATCGAATTAACCCTGCACCCGTCCACACCACGAGGCTATTTAGTTCGACATAGAGGGCTCTTAAATTCGACTTCTGTACTCCTCCCCAACGAGGGGAGTAGCGCTAAATTCGACATGGCCATATCGAATTAGGCTTGGTGTGGATGGAAATCGACGGTAATAGCTCCGGGAGCTATCCCACAGTGCACCACTCTGTTGATGCTCTGGACAGCAGTCCGAGCTCGGATGCTCTGACCAGCCACACAGGAAAAGCCCCGGGAAAATTTGAATTCCTTTTCCTGTCTGGGCAGTTTGAATCTCATTTCCTGTTTGGACAGCGTGGCGAGCTCAGCAGCACTGGCAACGATGCAGAGCTCTCCAGCAGAGATGACCGTGCAATCCCAGAATAGAAAGAGGGCCCCAGCATGGACTGATCGGGAAGTCTTGGATCTCATCGCTGTGTGGGGCGATGAGTCCGTGCTTTCCGAGCTGCGCTCCAAAAGACGGAACGCAAAGATCTATGAGAAGATCTCTAAAGCCATGGCAGAGAGAGGATACAGCCGGGATGCAACGCAGTGCCGCGTGAAAATCAAGGAGCTGAGAGAAGGCTACCAGAAGACCAAACAGGCAAATGGACACTCCGGATCCCAGCCCCACACATCCCGTTTCAACAAGGCACTGCATTCCATCCTTGGTGCGGCCGCCACCACTACCCCACCACTGATCGTGGACTCTGAGGATGGGATATTGTCCACGGCCGGTTCCTCGGACATGTTAGCGGACGGGGAAGATGAGGAAGGAGATGAGGAGGACGAGGCAGTCGACAGCGCTTTCCAAGCTGATTTCCCCGACAGCCAGGAGCTCTTCATCACCCTTACAGAGATCCCCTACCAACCCTCCCCAGCATGTAACCCGGACACAGATTCAGGGGAAGGATCAAGCGGTAAGTGCTTTAAACATATAAACCTTTATTTTTTACAAAACTTGAATATTAAGACTAAGAACAATCTGTGATTCATGATTTCTTCCCCCTGGGCGCTTAAGTAATCAGTAACAACTATTTAAAAAAAATCAAACAGTGTCCGGTTGTGCATGATTGTGCTGCCCAAGCTGCTCCACTCTTTAGTCCCTGCTACTGCAGCTATATGAAAATCCTGTCTATATGTCCGGGGATAGAGCAGTAGTCCTCCACGGACATCTCCACAAAGCTCTCCTGCAAGTACTGGGATAGCCTGTTCATCAGGTTCCTGGGGAGAGCGGCTTTACTTGGTCCTCTGAAGTACGAGACGTTCCCGCGCCAGGAGACAAGCAGGTACTCTGGTATCAGTGCCTTGCATAGCATGGCGGCACAGGGCCCCGGTCTCTGCAGGCTTTCTCGAAGCATCCGTTGGATCTCGGTGTCCGGGATCCTCATGAGAGTAATGTCGCTCATGACAACCTGCTTTGAATTAGGTAGGGGACTGTTAGTATTGGGACTGCTTGCAACAAGTTCCTTTACAGAACTGTGACCGCTGGTTTACAGCCACGCGGTGGGGGCAGGAGAGGGCCAGCATCCAGGGATCTTTCCCTGGCACATCCGCGAGGGGGTGGGACAGGGCCAGAGTTCCTGCTTGGCCGATTGCTGGCAGCACAGACTGGCAGTGCTTTCAATGTGAAAGGAGGCCAGTGGTACTCCTAAAGTTTTAATCAGCCACAAGTCTACGGCTTACCATGTTTGCCTGCTACAGAGAGTACCGTGTCCTGCCCCGCTTCCCAGATCGGCAGTGCAAAAGCCCAGGCACTGAAGGCGAGGTTCGAAAATTCGACCTTGTCCTCAGTGCGCATGTGATAGGTGTGGTTCATGGTCTTGTTCACAGAGAAAGACTCTGTTCTTGATTCACAACTACATTTATCTTTCGGAGGAATTCACTGCCTTTTCCTCATTCCCACAGCCACATCTGCAACTGTCTCCCAACCCAGCCTGGCATCACACTCCCAGAGGCTAGCGCACATTATGCGGAGGAAGAAGAAGACGCGAGAGGACATGTTCTCAGAACTAATGGGCTGCTCCCGAGCCCAGGCAGCACAGCAGAACCAGTGGAGGGAGAATTTGTCCCAAATGCACCGGACACACATGGAACGTGAGGAGAGGTGGCGGCAGGAAGACCAGCAGGCGACTCAAACGCTGCTTGGACTTCTGAGGGAGCAAACGGACACGCTCCGGCGCCTTGTTGATGTTCTGCAGGAATGGAGGCAGGAGGACAGAGCCCCGCTGCAGTCTATCAGTAACCGCCCTCCCCCGCCACCAAGTCCCATACCCCCCTCGCCCAAAGTCCAAAGAAGGAGGGGCGGAAGAGTCCGTGAAAACTCTCACTCCACCCCTGCAGACTGCTCAAGCACCAGAAGGCTGTCATTCCCCAAAATTTGAAAAGTCCTTTCCTGGCCGCCTCACCCAAGCCCCCGTCCAAGTTTCACCCCCCAGTTTCATGTGTGGTTGTTAATAAAAAATATGTTTCTGTTCATTACTGTTTCAGTCAGGCTCTTTTGAGGGAGAGTCTGTCTGAAGGGGGGGAAGGGGCTTGGTAATTGGACAGGACAGTCACCTTTAGCAGGCTACAGAGGCGGGGGCAGGTCCAGCAGCAGGGCACATACACAGTGCAGTGACTAGTTACCCTGGTCAGTCTGGGAGGTGGTTTTCATGTTCTGTGGGGGACAGGGGGGGGTTAGTTGCTCTGTGACTTTGTGGCGGGGGAGGGCAGTTACAGATCGTATGCAGCGGTCCTTGTCCTGGATCACAGTGCCACGGAGCAGGGGATCTGTAACCCTCCTCCCCCTGCCATAAAGTCACATAGCCCCCACATACACGCAGTCCCACTCAGGAGGTCTGGCAGGCTCCGTTGAAACAACCAGTCCGCCACTGTGAATTCTGTCATTCCTGGAGTTTAGAAGGATCATTTGCATCAGTACACTACACCCGCTCCCCACCACAGTCTGCGTCCCCGGTTTCAAAGATTCCCGCGAAAACAGTACTAAAGACAACGGTGTTCAATAACAAAAGTAAAACTGATTTTATTTTTTTGGAAGGGGGTGGAGGGGGTCTGTAACTGGAGAGGATAGTCATCCTTAACTGGGTAAAGAAACGGGGGCAGGTTCAGCTTCTCTGTACAGAAACTTAAAAGTCACTGGTTACCCTGCTCACTGTGGAACCTGGCTTTCAAAGCCTCCCGGATGCACAGCGCATCCCGCTGGGCTCTTCTAATCGCCCGGCTGTCTGGCTGGGCGTAATCAGATGCCAGGCTATTTGCCTCAACCTCCCACCCCGCCATAAAGGTCTCCCCCTTGCTCTCACACAGATTGTGGAGCACACAGCAAGCAGCTATAACAATGGGGATATTGGTTTCGCTGAGATCACAGCGAGTGAGTGAGCTTCTCCATCTCCCCTTGACACGTCCAAAAGCACACTCCACCACCATTCTGCACTTGCTCAGCCGGTAGTTGAAGAGTTCTTTTTCAGTGTCCAGGGCGCCAGTGTAGGCCTTCATGAGCCAGGGCATTAGCGGGTAGGCTGGGTCCCCAAGGATCACTGTAGGCATCTCCACATCCCCAAGAGTTATTTTGTGGTCCAGGAAGTAAATACCTTCCTGCAGCCGTCTAAACAGACCAGAGTTCCTGAAGACGCGAGCGTCATGAACCTTGCCCGGCCATCCAATGTTGATGTTGGTAAAACGTCCCCTGTGGTCCACCAGTGCTTGCAGCACCATTGAAAAGTAGCCCTTTCGGTTGATGTACTGGCTGGCCTGGTGGTCCGGTCCCAGGATAGGGATGTGAGTTCCATCTATAGCCCCACCGCAGTTTGGGAATCCCATCACGGCGAAGCCATCTATGATGACCTCCACGTTTCCCAGGGTCACTACCTTTGAGAGCAGTACCTTGACGATTGCGTTGGCTACTTGCATCACAACAACCCCCACGGTAGATTTGCCCACGCCAAAGTGGTTCGCGACAGACCGGTAGCTGTCTGGCGTTGCAAGCTTCCAGAGGGCTATGGCCACTCGCTTCTGGACAGTCAGGGCTGCTCGCATCCGGGTGTCATTGCGCTTCAGGGCAGGGGACAGCAACTCACAAAGTTCCATGAAAGTCCCCTTCCACATGCGAAAGTTTCGCAGCCACTGGGATTCGTCCCAGACCTGCAGCACTATGCGGTCCCACCAGTCCGTGCTTGTTTCCCGTGCCCAGAATCGCCGTTCGACAACATCCACATGACCCATTGTCACCGTGATGTCCTCGGAGCTGGGTCCCATGCTTTCTGAGAGGTCTGTGCCCCTCTCAGAGTTCAGGCCCTCACCGCGGTGCTGTAGCCTCCTCGCCTGGTTTATCTGCATCTGCCTCTGGGAAAGGTGGATGATAACCTGCGAGGCGTTGACAAGTGCCACAACTGCAGCGATGGTCGCAGCGGGATCCATGCTCGCAGTGCTGTGGCGTCCGCGCTGTCACTGATGAGAAAAGTGCGCGAACTGATTTCCCGCCGGCGCTTTCAGGGAGGGAGGGAGGGCGGTATTGACAGACGGATGACGACAATTACCCAAAAGCACCCTCGACCCTTTTTTTTTTACCCAGAAGGCATTGGCGGCTCGACCCAGAATTCCAATGGGCAGCGGGGACTGCGGGAACTGTGGGATAGCTGCCCACAGTGCACCGCTTCCAATGTCGACGCTTTCCCCGTTAGTGTGGACTCACAAAGTCGAATTACTGTCCTTAGTGTGGACACACAAGTTCGACTTTGCAATATCGATTCCACATATTCGATTTAAGTGAAATCGAAATACCCTCGTAGTGTAGACATACCCTTAGTGTTATCTGCTCCTGCAGGGGGTCCTCAGCAAAGAGACTCCCTGCTGGGGGCAGCACTCAGCAGGATCTCTCTTGGCTGAAAGCCGCTGGATCAGAGGCACAGAGAGGGGTCCCAGTGCTGGAAGCAGCTCCAGCACTAGCAGATAAGGGAAGGGGACTGAGGGAGAAACAGATGTGTCTTACCTTTATAATAGAATGATTTTAGCAAGTGCTAAATCTACACTTAGCAAATGTTCAGCTGATGAAGATGTTGATTTTAATAAAGCTAAACAGAAAAGGAAGAAGAGGAGACATTATGATACTAGCTACATTATATTGGGATTGTCGTGTCTCGATATTACTGCAGAAAATGCACAGTGACAAAGTGTCACTTTTTCCAGGCATTAGTGAATGAAGTTATGAGACCAGGGAAACTACAGAGATATTTAGGAACAAAACACCCAGAATTTGTAAACAAGAGCCTCCATTTTCAACTTCAGAAATGAGAATTAAAGCAGCAAAACCAAAAAACAAACAAGCAAACAAACAAACAAACAAAAGCCATGTTTAAATATGCAGCTGTTCCTTGAAAAGGCTGAGAAAGACCTTAGGTTTTGCCCATACAAACTGCAAAATGCAAACAAGCACATGTCAGTGGTGAGACCCTTTTACTTCCAGCAGCAATAGACATGTAGAATTATGATTGGGAAGAAGCAGCCATGGCACTTAAACCATTCCTATGTCATATAATACAAGCCATCAACACACTGATGACCTTACAGAAAACATCCAGGAGCAGTTGGTAGAAAATGATGAAAGTCATGCACAAACATAGCCAATATGGCTCAGCTTCTGTGTTAAGTGAGATTTGTCAAAGCAGGTACAGTAGTTGTATCCAAACATGGTATACATGGTAGTCTGTGTCCAAACACCAAAAATTCATATTTTCAAATTATAGTTTAAAACACCATGGATTAAGTTGGATTTTATATTTGAAACAAACTGTATGTAGTTGAATAAAGCCTCAAAACTGTCCAACTTATAGTGTCTCTCTTGAATCTAGTGTGCTAGGTCAGTAAAATAAAATGGTGTTTGATTGTGGGGAACCACTACGTTTTAAAATATTTTTAAAGGAGCAGCAGTACTAAAAAGATTGGGAACTATGGGTTTAGCATGTCTTTCCTTCCACACTTTAGTTTAGAGGATATCTGAGGAATCTGTTCTTCAAGGGATTCTCAGTAGAGCTGGTGGAAATTTTAAAATATACTTATTGAAAAATATATTTGAAAATTTGTTAAATAAATAATTCATAAATGTGTGGAATTATCAGCCCAGCTCTATATCTGTAAATGTTTTTAAAAATTATTCCTAAAATAATTTATTCAAAAATATCAGGACATTCATTTAAGAGATTATTTGGCTATTATTATTAATTCAGCTTAGTTCCCAACATGGGGGGCTGCCAGGAGAGACAAACTGTAGAAGAGAATGCTGCAAAGACTGGCCACAAATTATTCCAGAAACTTGGTATGAATTCTGCTAGTTTGCATTCTTGTTCAGAAGATCAATGAAAAGAGCAGGAATTGATTGAAATTGTCTACTTTATATAGCTCCTATGCCAGCAGCAGTGAAGTTTCTTTGCCAGCAGTGAACCCTATGTCTCCTTAAGAAGTCAGCATGTATTGATATTATTATATGCTTTAAACTAGATCATGGATTAGATTAATACCAATTATTCCTAGTTTAATTGCTGGCTTTCATCCTCCCTCCCAGCATGCTGTGCAGTAACAGTATTCAGATGAACATCACCTCTAGAAAATGGAAGTTTAGGAAATATTACACCATGCAAAAGGGCATTGATATTTCTAGCACACTGATTTCAGTCCTGTTTTGTAGTGAAGTTAAACTGCTAGCATTCATTTTGACTGGCCTCTGACTCTCTTAGTCACAATCAAATTCCCGCTGCTACCTACACTGCACTACAAAGCTCTTTTCTTCTACTCTGTATTTAGTGCTGCTTTTTCAGGCCACTTCATGGAAGAGGCAGCACTGAGAATTATTAGCTATGAACCCTACCTAGGACTCCTCAAAACAGCTACTTTAAAACATTTATGGGTTTGGGGGTTTTTCTGTACTTTTGTCATTTTGGGGTGTCAACAACATACTCAACATGATTATATATGTGTGCACAGGAAGATAATATATAAAAGAGGATAATCTGCAAGTGAACGAGTGCATCAATACAAGTGTTAGAATGTAATTAAATTTTTTAGATTTAAAATGACAAAATGTCCAAGGCTCTAGGCCCCATAATAACACATTAATTATACAATATAATGAAACCCCAGGAGCTTCCTTTCTTAGTCTCCTGATTAAAAAGTTGTTGCCCAATCTGGGAGCAGAAATGACACAGGGGTCCATTGGTGTCACTCCACTGAAGCTATGATTGCTGTTCTGGCCCTTGTCTTTGCTGGCTGCACATATCCAGCAGGAGTCATACTGCCATCGCAGAGCCAACTTGCATCTTTTAAAGTCCCCCTTTAGAAACATAGGCTATGGCTACACTAGAGAGCTTACAGTGTCACCGCTGTAAGCTCTCTAGTGTAGCCACTCTAAGCCAACAGGAGAGAGCTCTCCAATCGACTTAATTAATCCACCCCGAATGAGGGGCAGTAGCTATGCCAGCTGGAGAAGCTGTCCACACTGGAGCTTAAGTTATACTGACAAAAGTAGTAGTGTAGACAAAGCCGTAGGTACAGATAGCCAATTGGCTACCTGCCATCAATGGAGGTGCTAATACTCTGGACAGTGGTGCGGGCCAGGCCACCGCTTCCCGCAGTTCCCATTGGCTGGGAACGGCAAACCGCAGCCACTGGGAGCTGCGGATGGCCATACCTGCAGATGCTCAGGTAAACAAAGCATCTCACGGCCCACCAGCGCCTTACCCTGAAAAAGCCGCAAACCAAGTTTGGGAACCCCTGGTCTAATAGGACACTACTATGTACACCTGATAAAACATTGGCTATTCCACTGATAGAAGAGGATCATGCTAGCTATGCTGTCTGAATGCAATTTGGGTTGTTCAGAGAGAAAGAGGCTAGCTGTTCTGTGGGTGGCGCCGCATGTAATGTAAATACTCCATCACATCTCTCCACATTAAATTTCATTGGGGGTTTGCTAGAGGTCTGCTGGCTGTTTTGGCATAAATGAAAGTATCTGTTGATTATTAATCTATCAGGTATTTCTTAGTGGGGAAGGAAAATAGAGTTGTTGTTCTGAGGATTTCCCTTTCCAAACTACAGCTATCTGAATCCTCTGGAGAGAAAGAAAAGCAATGTTTTAAAAAGCACTAATTTATCTAATGATGATGCTTTATCACTTCAAGATGAAAAAAATATTTAATGCAAATGGCTTTCTGCAGGGAGGCATTGTTACATGGAACACATCTGAGGGCCTCAGAGACCAGCATGCTCCAACTGGGTGCCTCAGGCACTCTTAACTTCTTTGACTAAAAATAGAACATCAGAAAAATTACCCCTCATGAATATTATAGACTGTTTCAACGTTTGGTATGTTTTGCTGTTTTCTCATTATTTAATTTAGCAGGCTCATCTCCCTAGCCCAACGTTGTAGGCTTGTTTTTCCATCTGCAACCCCTGGCCCCACTTTCTCTCACATAAACAACAAGGAGTCCGGTGGCACCTTAAAGACTAACAGATTTATTTGGGCATAAGCTTTTGTGGGTAAAAATATGCCCAAATAAATCTGTTAGTCTTTAAGGTGCCACCGGACTCCTTGTTGTTTTGTGGATACAGACTAACATGGCTACCCCCTGATACTTTCTCTCACATATAACTCAAGTGCCTGACATAAGATCATGATAATTCCCCTTAAAAAAATAAAACAAAATCACCTGCAATTTATGGCTACAATGACAGATGAAAAAATAAGCAAAAGTTATTATAAAACCCTGCAGTTTTCTTGACATCTTGCCACTTAATTTTACAATGTATGATTTCATCAGGTGGCACTTTATGTCTACAATCACTGAGGCAGTATATCCTGAGAGCACACAGCATACACAGCTCTTAGTGTGAGCTACTGTATTGCCAGACCCACAATACAGAGTAAATAAATCTGATTGCTAAAGCAGGACCTCCTACCTCTACTAAGTCTCATGCTTTGATTTTTAACATCCTGTTCAACACATTGGCTGCTTCTTGCACTGTATGAAGAATTTCCTACTAATCTATCTTCTAGCTAATGAAAGCAAGAAGAGTGACCAAACTACACAATAAGTTAAATTGACGATCAAATAATAGCCAGCTCCTGCTGATCGATTTCATTTTGAGATCTGTTTGGTTGTTTTGTTCTCTACTCTAAGAATACCAAAGGATGTGCTTTCTGATAGCTAAATAAAGCACTCAATTAGGAAAAGAATCCAGAGTTCTTTATAAAGTGAACAAAAGCATGTTCTGATTCTTAATCATTTTGGACGGGATTTTCCATGGACAGGTGCTGAGCAACATAATATCACATCATCAACACAAACAATTAGGACTGGGATTAAGAGAAGACTCTTTCCTTCGATGAAGGCAATGGACAATGACCAGTACTACTAACAGAAGTGGGGTGATATATCTAGATAAATGGGAGATTTGTATTAATTGGAATGGGCCTTCTTGACAAAGGAATGCAATTACTTTTCTCTAGAATAGTGCTAGAAAAACCAAAACCCACCTACTTACCTCTAGAGAAGGTTGGGAATTTTCCATCAGAATGATTTTCCAGTGGAAAATGCAGTTTCCATAAAATCAATATTTTCTGTGGGAAAATCTCAATTTTGCTGAAAAGCTTTTGATTTTCCATCAGGAAATCAAAATGAAATATGTTTTGGGTTGGTTTGACCTGAATCAGAATATTTCATTTGTTGAATTGACCTGAAACATTTAATTTTGAATCAATTCAATATTACAGTACAGTGCATTTCCCTATCAGCACATTGTCTTCTGGGAGTTCTAGTATAAGCACCCATTCTCTCCTCTGGGTTGAACTCCTTGGAAGATTATATCTTCTGAATGCATAGCAGATTTCCCTCTTTGAATGGTTCATCATAGGAGCTGAATGACTGGGTGCATCATGAGAGATGTATTCTGGCCAGGGATCTTAGCCAGAATCTTAGCCGTGAGGGACAGTGTGGGCGGCGAGAAGCAGCGGCCAGCACATCCCTCGGCCCGCATCACTTCCTGCAGCCTCTGTTGGCCTGGAGCGATCAGCCGAACCTGTGGATGCGGCAGGTAAACAAACCGGCCCGGCCCACCTCCGCGTGCCAAAGGTTGCCGATCCCTGGCTTACACCATTGTGATAATGGTTCATGTTAATTATTTTAATGTACCAAGGGTGAAATAGTTTGATAGAGAGCTGGTTGGCTATTTAAAGTTGTATTCTCACATTTTTCTATTACAGTAGAGTGAATACATTTAACTAAACTTAAACATAATTTAGTTACATGTATCCATACCTTTTTGTATTTCTTTACCAATATTTCTTTTCTTTATCAATAATTTGCATCCCTAAGTACCCTATCTTTTCTGTCTCTTATTATTATTGTTGTTCTGTTTTAAGTAAACAAAATACAATTATATAACATAAATATAAATACAAGACTTAAAGGCCCAATTCTCCTGCCCTTTTCATGTGAAACAGAATCTTACTCTGTGAATAGTCGATTGAAATCCAGGGCCAGCCTCATAGTTGATGTAAATTGGCATACCTGTTTGCAGCAGCTGAGAAGCTGGCACAGGAGAAATGAGTACAATAAGGTACTACTCAACTCAGAAAGGTTGGCAGAATTGGGTTCTAAATAAAAGCATTTGAGCATCACATGGAGTTAGAGGAATGTCATGAAGTATGTTTTTATTGCACAGTAGAAAATAGTGGGAGTTGCCATTTTGTTAAGCAGCTGAGCTTCTTATAGTTTATGCAAATAGTTTCTGGTAAAGTCTGGAGGGAATTATAATTTTGTGTGTAAATTGAGGGAACAGGTGGTTATAATTGCAAATGTCTATGCTCCAAATAATTTTTTCACAGTTCCACTAAAGATACACAGCTCCTTTTCACTGTTGGTTTGCATGAGCAAAAGGGAGTTTTCATTGGATATGGGGAAAGAACATTATTCTTTTCCTAGATGGTAAATTAAATCTTTTATGGAAATTCTCTCCTAAAACAGTGGAGATGAAAACAAATACTTGTATTATTGATTTAAATTACAAATATGGAGGAATAAAAATAACAGCGGTAGATGTACTTTGTTTTTAGTCTAAATATGAATGGTCATATGCTGACCTCTTTTATGTTACACTCAGATTGACATAAAGCAGTGATGGGGCAACCTGCAACCCTCTGGCAGCATGTGGCCCATCAAAATAATCCACTGGCAGGCAGCCAGACAGTTTGTTTACATTTGTATGGCCATCCGCAGTTCCCAGTGGCCGTGGTTCACCATTCCCGGCCAATTGGAGCTATGGGCAGCCATGAAAATGTAAACAAACTGTCTGGTGGCCCACCAGCAGATTACCGTGATGGGCTGCGTGCAGCCCGCAGGCCGCAGGTTGCCCACCACTGACATAAAATAGTGACATTTACTATTAATAGCTCCACCTTGTGATCCTAGATTTCAATTGGTGCCTATTTGTGAGTTAATTTCTTATTATCTTTCAGAGTATTTAAACTGATCACTAGGTAGGGTGAGGAAAAATGTCTGTGTGGTGGATTATTGCACCATTGGCCTGTTTTACGTGAGTTCTTATATTTCCTTAATAGAAACCACCAACATAGACAGAATACCAGAAAAGATGGCCTCTTCTGTTCCAATTTCTGTTCCTACAATGTCTGTTGATTTTTGCTATCAGACCTAGCAGCTGTAGATGAGTCAGTGGAATGGTGGAATGTGGTAGGTTTATTTGAGATTTAATGACAATAATGAGACTAATATTTTGAAAAAGGACTTTGGGATGCCATTAAAGCAGGACTGAAGGACAATGAATTTAGAAAGCACCCCATAGGAAATGAGCTAGAAGAAAGAAAGAAAGAAATCTTAAGTTGGAAGAGAAAATTAGTTGTTATAAATGCAGCATAAAATGTAGAACATCAGTATTGAAGAAAATTGTGATGAACTAATGGAGGCCCAGGATAAATTAAAATCTTTATAACTGAAAAGATGGACCGCACCACACCTTTAAGCAGATGGGAGGTTGTCCAGCTGACTGAGTGAAAGGGAACAGTGCTCTATGGGTGGGGGAGAAATGTCAGAAGCTGCTGCAAAAGAGGGGAATGGGTCAGTGTGGTGATGCTGACTCATCCCCTGGGACCAGAAGGGTTGAAAAGGGGAAAGTCCAGGTGGGAGAAGCCCTTGTCCATGGAGCAGGCGAAGCAGCAGCAGGGAACAGAGGACTCCAGCACACCAGGCGACATGGCTCCACATGGACGCAGGACAGTGAGAGCCAGGAGAGGGGGGCAATTTCCTCCTTCCACCACTCCGGAGAGGGTCAGGCAGAGTCAGGAGAGTAGAAGGAGAGTTAACTAGTGAGATAGCTCAGTGTCAGATACAATCACCAGAGAGGAGAAGGGGCAGAGGGAAAGGGACGGGTGGGGGAGAGGGAGGGGAGGGGAGGGAGTGTACCCCCTCCCCCATCACAACCAGGGTATGAGTAGAGGTCTAGTGGACTGTCCTAATTTGAATATATATCCAGGGAGAAGAAGTTGGAAATGTGAGTGTAATTTTGTGTGTTGAATTGTTTTATTTAGTATAGTGTCTATTCTCTTGTATTTTTCAGAGACTATATATTGTTTATAAATGTTTAGCTTTATTAGTTAGGGGTTTTAATGATCTTTTCTAAACATTAATAAATCATATTAAAATGAGAAGTCTTCTGTGCTATATGACCTATCAGTGGAATATTACAGCAATAAATATTAGTTCATCATTGCCTCGGAGTGTAAAAGAGTGTTATAACCTAGTCTAGCACACTTAGGGTCTTACACCTTTTGTAATCACTTATATCTGTGCAAAGTGGGTGGAATCAATAGCAAATCAGAATATAGCATTTTACAATCACTTGGCACAGCTGTAAATGACTACATGTGGCATGAGGCAGTGGAGAATCATGTCCTTAATATGCTTGTAACGATTATGAAGCATACCAACTCTGACTCCTGAAAAGCAGGCTCTTGGCAACAGGGTTTCATACAAGAGGATTTATCCCCTTTCAATATTACAAAATGTTTTGCCAAGATTTTGGTAAAGTCTAGAAGATTCCAATAAGATGAACTGATGAGACTTACTCTATATTGAAAATTGTGTATAGTTATATGTGACTCCACAAAGCTGCACGTTCTAGGGCACAGAACTGGGAGTCAGCAGAGCTGAGTTCTATTCCCAGCTCTGCTACTAACCTTCTCTGTGACTTCACACAAGTCACTGCAATCTCTGTACCTCCATTTCACCTCCCATCCTTTGTGTGTCTTGTCTATTTAGACTGTAGAGCATCTAGCACAATCTGGGGCCCTGATCTTGGTTTGGATCCCTAGGTGCTATTGTAATACACATAATAATAATAATAATAAAAACTTAATCATGTAGATTTTGGAGATGGTGTCAGGAGGATTGTTCTTTTTTCTTTACATGGTTGTGGTCTAATTTGCAGCTAGTTCTGAGTGTGTGATGGAGATTGGGTAATTTAGCAATGGACTCTAGCTCCTTAATTTTGGGCATAATTAATGGCTATTGGTCCTTTGGCTGAAACTATTTGGTATACAGAGACCTCAGCCTGCTTAGTACCATGGAAAACATACCATTACAACATTTAAAGCTTCATTAGCTATCAACGGTATAAGGAGTCCCGACCCCCTCTCTCCCCATTCTGTTCTTTTTAAGTCCTTTACCAAACCATTTATCTGATCACTGGATGTCTTCCCTATGGAGTACCTGTACTGGACATCTGCCACCAGGAGGCATCAGCAGTTAGCTTGGCTGCATCCCCTGCAAACCCAGTCAGGTTCCCAGACATCTCCCAATACCCTTTTATAGCAGCCCAAATAGGTGAAGCTCCATTCTCCCAAGAGAACCCATTGTCGCTTGCACTATGCCAGGATCGTCAAGTACGCCAGCATCTGGGGTGTCAACAACCAGGTACCGCAACACTTGCCCCTCCATGGTGGGCAATATCAGTGAGCAGCATTCTGGATCCTGAAATTGGAAGAACTCATTAAAACTTCCTTTATAGCTCAGCTGTGTGCCCGGAGGCAAGAATCTCCATGCCACTGACAATATTATATGCTGAGGCTCCAGAGAGCCAGTGGCATCTCCTCAGGTTCATTGCTAGCTCCTGGTGTGAGCTCACGAAATCAGTCAAACTAAAAACGAGACAAGGCATTATCCATTTAAACACTGTAGAACAAATGCCCTCACTAACTTCATAACCCTGTGTGATCTGTAAGTTTGGCAATTGATAACCTGTACCACTGCCATGTTGTCGCACCAGAAACACACCCTTTTATTAACCAGCTCCGGTCTCCAAATAACCACTGCAACTAAAATGGGGAAAAATTCCAGGAAAGTCATATCACGTACAACCCCATTTTGCGTCCAGATGGCAGGCCATTTCTGGGCACACCACCTGCCTTGATAAAACACCCCAAAACCTGTACCCCCGGAAGCATCCGAATGGATTTGTAAACCCTCCATTCCTCCCTCCACAATGAC
This sequence comes from Emys orbicularis, assembly GCF_028017835.1. NCBI lineage: Eukaryota > Metazoa > Chordata > Testudines > Emydidae > Emys > Emys orbicularis. The sequence continues at coordinate 159,521,385 of NC_088684.1, forward strand.
ACCCCATTAAATTGACTCAAAAAACATTCCCACACCTTCAAGTCTTCCTTCATCTCTGTATTAACTCGTATGTAATGGTGTGGCCTGGCTATGCCTGCTGTTGCCACCACAAGCCAGGGACAAATGCCTGTTCCTGGGCAACAACCCTGCAGACAAAGTTCAGGTGCCCCAGAATAGACTGCAGGTCTTTCAGCAAGAGTTTTTTGGCTCCTACAGCTCTCCTGAGCAATCCCAATAGCTCCTGAAGCTTATCCTGAGGGAGCCACAATATGCCACCCTGGTGTCCAGGTCGATCCCCAGGTAGGTCAATGTAGTGGAAGGGCCATCTGTTTTTCCTTCCACTAGGGGTACCTCCAATTGTTTAGCCAGGACCTGAAATGTGTCCAACAGGTGAACACACTCATCTGACCCAGCTCGTCCCACAAACAAAAAGTTGTCTAAATAATGCACTACTTGGCATAGTCCCACTGACCACACCACTGCCCAGTGCAACATTCAAATGCTGAACAGGATACCGAACAGCCCATTGGCATAGCCTTGTCACAATAAAACTGTCCCTCAAAAGAGAAACCCAAAAGGTTGAAGTCCAACAGATGCACTGGCAGCAGTTGAAAAGCAGACTTGATATCATACTTAGCCATTAGTGCCCCCGGGCCACGAGCCCTAACCATACGAATGGCTTCATCAATGGATGAATAGCGCATGGAACATAGCACTGGACCTATCCCATCATTAACAGAGCCACCTCGTGGGTACGACAGGTGATGAATTAACCTGTATTTCCCTTGAGTCTTCTTGGGGACCAAACCCAGGGGGGAAACCCTTAAGTTCTCTATAGGAAATTGATCAAATGGCCCTGCCCTCATTTAATTCCTGTGTAATCTTTTCTTGAACAATATGTCCTATCCCAAATACTGACTTCAATTTTTTTGACATCACATGGGTCCTATTCCCCGATAAGGAGATCTGAAATCCTACAGTAAACCCCTCCCATAAATATGCCCCATCTGCCTTGTTAGGTTAATCCCATAGGAGAACCCTTAACACATCCGGCCTAACTGGCGTTGGTGCCCGTGCCCTCTGCACCACCCCCAGCTCACCCCTCCCCCCCAGCTTGAGTTCTGTGTCCCATAACCTGTTCCAACTGAGCCAAATCTGTGGTTGGCACTTGAGCCACCCCCACTCCTGTTTCTTCCTTGGATCGTCCCTTACCGCTCTGGCAAGAATGGGCTGAATGGGTCCCAAAACATGTCTCGCAAGCGTGCCTGAATTTACAGGTGCTGCAAAAACAACCACTGTTATTAAATGCCCAGCAGATATCATTATGTGACTCAGGCCCCTCCTGAGCTTGCTGTGGTATGAACAAGCCACTGTCCGTGTGAACTCCTGGCCCTCTTGGCGTCATCCACTCCAACCACAGTGTGTGATGCAGTATGTCCCACCAGATCCCTGTTTGTGTTGCTGCCCTCAATCAAAACTGCTCATCAAAATTAAACCAGGATGTGCCCGCCTGATTATGTCCATAAACTTAAACAAGGCAGGGCTTCTCTCCGGGTAAGCCTGTACTATAACACCTGCATAGATAAGGAAGGCAGCCTCCCAATTTTCCCATGTTCTAGGCACCCTGGGCCACATGAGCAGCTCCCTATTCTGCTTGCTCTGCCCATGCTTACTCTCTGTCAACACCTCCCTTTGCAACAGGGATAATATGTCCACTATTCCCCTCTTAGGGTTTTATCCTTAATTTTACTGAGCAGGTGAACTCCCATCAGGTAATCCACTCCACCATAACCATACTCAGGACTGACTGATGGGGTATCCTCAGTGCCCTGTTCCCCCACAGCCCTCCCAGGAACTTCAACTCTGTCCCATGAAGTTATATTTCTTAACAACGGGGATTAAAAATGTGCCCAGGGGCTTAATCCCCCACCAAGGGCTCCCATACCCATGTGGGTAGACTGTCCCACCTGCCCATCTCCAGCTGCCCAAACTTGAGCCCATGCTGGGCCTACCCTGTCACCCTGTCCAGCTCCCTCACCCACAGATGCCTGAAGTTGCAACAACTGTAAATTAGGTTGCAGCAGCTGTGTAATCCATTAGTGTCCCCACCAGGGGTGTGCCCCCGACAGGTCTGCTACGGCTTCTGAGACTCCCGCTCCTAGGCCCAGGCCTATTTATTACCCCGCCAGGCCCACTCCCGTCTCCCCCAAGTAAACTCATAGAGGGACACTTGAGCCCAGACTGGCACCTCGCTGAGGCCCCTGCAACTGCCACCTGTTGCCACACTGCAAGGCAGTATATCACCTGTGCCAACTGTCCCGTCCCTCCCCCAACCTTTCTCTGTTGCAGATCACACTCACCCCTGGAATCAGCATCACCCCCATCTCTTGTGTTCAGTGGAGAAGAACATCCTGGTTCCGGGTGACCCGGTACACTTTGGAAGCCCTGCAGTGCTGTTGAAACAAACTCAGAAACAACTTCACTGACCACTTGCCGCACAGCACTTCTGACTGTCCCACTAGCAAACACAGCCTGCCCAGCTGCATGCGTGCATGCTTCCCCACGAGCATCCCCATCCTTCTGTCCATGAGGCTGCCTTGGATGATCCGATACTCTGGGCTCCACCAAACCCCATCCTGGTAACAACCCTTTGCCCCTGCTGGAATGAAACTCACCGTTGACGCTTGTCTGGTGGCCTGGGAGAGTAGGATGTATAGTGGGGAGTCCACCAAACCTGCCACTTCGAAACCAGCTCTTCTGCAGTAGAGGAATGCAAAGCAACTGAATGCATCCTACACACAGATCTCTGCTGCAGCTGGCCGTCCTGCTGATGCTGCCTCGGGGAAACCATCCCCCAGCACCCAGCTTCCTTCTCTTCGGGTGGAGCCCCAGCACAGTCATGGCAAAACTCCCATTGACTTGACTAGGAGCAGGCCTGGGTCCTTGGGTTCCGATTTAATGACTTAAAAAAACGTCCAGGGCTTGCATCTTTATAGCCTTTCGACCTCACATCCCCGGGGTGTGAGTCAGCACCACAAAGCTGATCACTGCTTATCTTTTGCAGCAGTTTCTGACCTCCCATCTCCCCCTCACACTCTGCCCCCACCATAAAGCACTGCTGCCTTCCTTCGGCAAGCCCAGACAAAGTTACCCCCGCTTCAGGTGCAGTGTGGCCATTATCACAACAGGTCTAATCACCCAGCCATTTCCCACTCAGGAAGCCCACCCCTAGACAAGAAGTACCAAGGATCATAGCAGGACTCACTGATGTTTTTTTCCTACTGCCAAGCTATGATGGTATTTACAATAAACCTTTTAGTATGATGCCAGGCCCTATATATTTGTTTGATAGTCACAACTGTAAGCAGAGAACAAAGACTATTTATGTTCAGAGTAGGTTTTTCAATGAGTGTCTTACCTGAGTTGGAGAAATAACACCAACTTTGAAGAATGACTGTTCTACTGAGTTTCTCATGTGAAGGTTCATTAATTGTTGTGTGACTGGTTGAAAGCAGAGAGATTACACTGTTAAAATTATTCTACTTTACTAATTGGGTCAAAAGTATGTGAAAAAGGCTATAAAAGCAAAATGATATATAAAAAGCAGGTATAAAATAAACTATGTAACTGAAAAGAATGCTATAGCACAAACACTGTGTGAGTGAAATCAATTATTTTATGAATAACTAGTAAATGTCCATCAAGCAATGTTTCAGCTGGTGAGAGGAATACATGAAGGAACTAGGAGGCAGAGCATTTATATCATTTTCAACTGCAAACTGGAGGATTGATCCAAAGTCCACTGAAGTTAGTGGAAAGGCTCCCCACTTGCTTCAGGTCTGACCCTAGCCAATGTTCTTATTTGACAAAATGGGTTGTCAGTGGTCACATATTCATTTATTTAAAAAAAGGTTTTGTTTTGTTTTGTTTTAAATTGCCCTTAATTTATAAATCCAGTCATTTCTGAGTGAGATTGAATTCTGTTTATTTAAGGAGAACCCTTATGTAAAAAAGCCCTGTAGGATTAATAGAGAAGATTATCCTATGTATAAAATTTTGAAACCATGCTTTAGAGCAGGGGTTTCAAACATGCAGCTCATGGGCTGCATGCAGCCCACTAAGTTATTTCCTGCGGCCAACAAGCTCCCCTCCCCCCGCCCCCGTTCTTTCTCCCCAGCACACCATGTCCCCACTCTCCTGCCTACCTCCCAGCACTTCCCGCCACCAAACAGCTGTTCGGTGGCACTTAGGGCTTTCCAGGAGGGAGTGGGGAGGAGCAGGGATGCGATGTGCTCAGGGGAGGAGGCAGAGAAGAGGTGGGGCCAGGGCGGGGATTTGGGGAAGGGGTTGGAATTGGGGCAAGGATGAGGTGGGAAGAGGCAGGGCAGGGGTGGGGCCTCATGGAAGGAGTGGAGTGGGGGCAGGACTGGGGGTGGGGGGACTTTAACAGAAGCAATTCTAAAAGTAAGTGTGTGTTTTGTCCTTTGAGTGAGTTGCATTACTAAGTGTTTATATTTTATTAAAACCCCTCGAAAATGACTTCGTCGAAAAAAAGAACACTCATGGAAGAAAAGAGAGTTTCCAAAACAAATGGGAGAATTTATATTTTTCACAGAGGTAAAAGATAAAATTCAATGCCTTATTTGTCAGCAAACGATTGCTGTTCCCAAGGAGTATAATGTGTGTCGGCACTAGGACACGATGCACTGTGAAAAATATAATGCATTCACCAGAAAAATCCGGGAGGAAAAAGTTCGGCAACTTAAAGCAGCATTTGCCAGGCAAAGAAATTTCTTTTTGGAGATTAACAAGTCTAGCGAAGATTCAGTAAGAGCAAGTTTTGTGATAAGCGAAATTATAGCTAAATCATCGCGACCTTTTACAGAATGCCTATTCGTAAAAGAATGTCAAGTTGTGAAGGCCAGTGAAATTTTATGTCCTGATAGGAAGAAATTTTTTAAAGGCATAAACGTTGGTGTGGTTGGATTATTGAAGACCAAACTGAACAGCCTCAATATACCAGGAATTAGCTTCACCAATGTACATTGCATTTTGCACCAAGAAGCCCTGTGTAGTAAAAGTCTACAAATGAAGGAAGCTATGGATGTAGTTGTTAAAACCGTTAATTTTATATGTGCATGAGGGCTGAATCACAGACAGTTCACTTCTTTTCTAGCAAGTATGGACAGTGAATATGGGGAACTTCTGTATCATGCTCAAGTTAGATGGCTGAGTCGTGGAAATTTTTGAAGCATTTTTTTGCATTTAGAGAGGAGATTGATTCCTGCATGAAAGTGAAAAACAAGGAGGTTCCACAGCTTGCTGATTCCACTTTTATCTGCAACCTTGCTTTTCTAACAGATGTAACTGATCATCTGAATGCACTGAACTTGAAGCTTCAGGGTAGAAAACAGGTGATAACACAGATGTATGACAGTGTTAAGTCATTCAAAGTCAAGCTTACTTTGTGGGGGAAACAGCTGACTGCTGACAATTTGGTCCATTTCTCGACTCTGAATTCCTTAGGAAAAGTTGAACCCAAATCCTTGAAAGAATATGCAGGTATCATTTCTAACTTACACAAACAGTTTGATGTGCGGTTTAAAGATTTCAAGGCACTTGAACCACATTTTCAACTTTTTTCCACACCATTTGCTGTGGAAATTGACAATGTTGCAGAGGAAATGCAGATGGAGTTAGTGGAGCTTCAGTGTGATACCATTTTGAAGCAGAAGTAGACAGATGTTGGAATTCCAGTATTCTACCTGTTTCTTTCACAGGAAAGATTTCCCATGTTATTCGCTGCTTCCACAAAGGTAATGGCAATGTTTGGAAGCACATATATATGTGAACAGTTTTTTCTCTTCCATGAAGATTAACAAATCTGTGTTAAGGTCAAGGGTCACTGACGAACATTTGAAAGCAACATTGAGACTGGTTGTGTCTCAGGATATCAAACCTAATATTGATGCTCTGGTTGATGCAAAACTCTGCCAGCTAAGTGGCCAAAAATGAAATGACTGTCAAAATTAGCACTGAATTTTCACATTACAGTTTTAAAAAAGTTAATACATTGACTTTTAATAGCATACTATATTACTCTTCATTTTGTTCATTTTTTACTGTACTTTTGTATTGTTGTATGAAAAGGTTTCAGTGATGCGGCCCTCGGGCCAATGTACAAGTCCTCATGTGGCCCTCATGGTGATTTGAGTTTGAGATCCCTGCTTTAGAGTAAGTATTATATCCCAGCTATAGGTCATGTCTACACTTGGGGTGTAAGTCCCCTGCTTGTGTACACATATGGTAGCTCAATGAGAACTATCATGAGTATAGCTAGCAGTGTAGCTGTGATAGCACTGGCATCAGAGATACAGCTGAGCCATGCCAAGTATGTACCCACTGTTTTCAGGCAGGTTTGAGCTTGGCACAGCTGAGCTATGCCACCAATTCCACTGCCCAGGCTGTTGTGGCTATGCTACTATTTATACTCATGCTAGCTCTCATCATGCTACCGCGACTACGTGTACATGAGCAGGGGAATCGCATCCCTAGCTCGTAGTGTAGACATAGCCTTAGAATTCCACAGGATGGTTAAAGCATCTTACATGGCAGTTATCAACCTGTATTAAATGCTGTAGGTTTTTAAAACAATTGCTTTACAGGGCTTTCTCACAGGGCTTAATTTGTAATGAAAGGTGCCGGGGCTCAAGCAATTTTTTTTTCTTTCATAGCTAGAGCCCTACAAACTCATGCCCATGAAAAAACATCACGGACCATGAAATCAGACCTCCCCATGAAATCTAGCTGCTGGAGGGAAGGGAGAGGGGCAGGGCTGAGGGCACCCAAGCCAGGGGCTCCTGGCATGCGCTGGACTCCAGCTGCTAGTCCACTGGGCTGGGGAGGGACTTCCTCTTCCCTTGCATGGCCACTCTTAGGGGGAGATCAGACCTACCTCCAGGTGCCTCCTCTGCCTGCAGGAAGCTCTTCGGCTGAGCTGCCTTCAGAGCCACCCTCACTTCTGTGCTGCCTTCAGAGCTGGGCAGACATCTCTAAGCTAAGAGTCTCTGTTTGCTGTAATGCCTAAGCACAAGATGTTAGGGTGAGACTTTTGGATCGTTACATCTTGGCTGTTTCTGAAAATTAAATTTGTGATTTTGAAAAGCCCTATCTACATTACAACTATAATTGAGCTGGGAGACCTGGTCCTAACACATTTTTTCTATGTCTTGTTGTAACAGTTAAATATTTCAGTGTAAATTGGGCCTCAACCTTGTCCCCATAATTGGGTTTCAGACACCAAGCAAGGAAAGCCCTGTGCTGTAATATGTTTCTATTTATGAGGGGCTGGATTCTGATTCCCAGGAAGTCAGTGGGAATACTCACAGATTAAGTTGGTACTGCTCATGAATGAGGGTATCAGAATGTGGCACAAAGTGATAAGAGGAGTTGTCTTCACACGTGTGGAAAATTATGCTCCCAAAAAGTCTCTTTCAGGGCTTTATTTTTATTGAACGGTTCTGCTAACACTGTAAAACAGAGAAAGGCTTGAGTTACTAGAAGCTTGTGAATAAAAATGAAATATAGCCATGTACATTATTTATGGTATATGGAGAAATCAAAATAAAAAGGCTCACTTCTTCAGTTTATTGAGGGATTATATCCATGCCTATAACAGCAAAAGAAATTTTAATTTCTACAGCAGCCATGGGTATTCCACCACAGGATTCCACCACCATGGCAGATAATTACTTGGCAGCTGTTGAAAAGTCACATGACCTCCAGAGTATGTCTCTATGGACCACAGTTTTAAAGGTATTGAGGCGTGACAGTGCTCAGCGTTACAACATCTTACTGATTTGGGAGCCTAAATCCCATTTTCAAAAGGGATTTAGCATTTAGGAGCTTAATCCCATGGAATGCTGATGGGATTTAGGCTCTTAAGTGCCCAAATCCCTTTTGAAAATGAGATTTAGGCTCCTAAATCAGTGAGATGCTGCAACCCTGAGTATCTTCTAAAAATCTGGGCATATACATATAGTTCTCAATGTGTCTCCACAAGGTGAACTCTTCATGCAGTCAGAAGAGAGTGCCCATCAGTTAGTTGTACAGTCAGTGCTATTAAAATCTCAGAACCCTTTTCCTTCAAAGGATACTAATACATTCTGTTGATTTCAATGGGAGTTATACTCATACTCCAAGAAGCAAATAAGGCCCATGTGATTACTACACCACAGTATTTACCATTACAGCATTATTTCTAGTACTCCCATACTTACGATGGAAATTCTGCAGTAATTTACCAACTGCAAAGAGATTTTAATGCCAGACTTTAATGGCACCCACAGTATCCATCTTTCAACAAGGAATAATTGAAATTGTAGCATTATTTCTGTTTAGCTGAAAAAAGTTCCCCTTATAATTTTAAAATGCTAAGATGCAATAAGTTTAAAAATTAAAAATAAATTGTTCAAGAAATTACCTTATTTTAGAAGGCAATAATCAATGTGTGGTTGAGGAAAGCAGGGCATTGTCAAATTTGCTCTACAATACTACTATCGGTGATGTCCTTTGTTTAGAAAAAAATTATCTAGCCTCTCCTTCATTCTTGTATTGACATTGCTAATTCCTAGCTCCTAACAAAATTTTTTTAGTACCAGTGTAGTACTGCATGACAGAGCTCATCTGTAGAACAAGGCAGCATTCTACAATGCTTAGGACTGAAACTTTTAGTTGTTTGTGCGAAGAGCAGCAGCCAGAATGGGACAAGTAGGAGATTTATAGAATTATTCTATTTCACATTTATCTAACTCATACCTAAAAAAAGAGATCTTGTCTGGGGAGGAGAGATGCAGAATAAGAAAGGCTGATGAGAGAAAGGAATTTACCTTTAATAGAAAGGACAGAAGTAATGGGATATAGAGCCTTTCACTTTTGATATAGGTCACCAGTTCAAATCCAGCGCAGGTTGATAGTTATCAGAGTTTACTAGTTGATGATTGTTCCACATTCTATTGTGAAACAAGCTTGGTGTTTTGTGATATGAGTTTGATTATCTCAGAAAAGTGCTCACATTGCAAAAAACATTGTCAACAATGTTTGCAGATTCTGCAAAGGACCAGAGACTGAATGGGCCATGGAAAGAGGGACACTTGATTTTATTTAACTAAAATAGAACAAGATCTTCTAAGAATGGGTATCAGCAGAAGACAGAACACTGTGAAGGGAGCAAAAAAATGTCATCCCTGGTTATCTAACTACAAACTTTTAGTCAGTACAGCTATCCTTTTATTTGAGAATAATGTGAAAGAAGCTCTGAATTTTGTCTGATGCAGAGCATTCAGTCAATTGTAATCTAATTCTACAAAAAAAATGCATTTTAACTGCCTATGCAATACAGAAGACATGATTCTGGCAGAGCCAGATCCTCATAGACTCATAGACTTTAAGGTCAGAAGGGACCATTATGATTATCTAGTCTGACCTCCTGCACAAAGCAGGCCACAAAAATCTCACTCACCCACTCCTGTAACAAACCCCTAACCTATGCCTGAGTTATTGAAGTCCTCAAATCGTGGTTTAAAGACCTCAAGGTCCTCAGCTGGTGTAAATCAGCATAGCTCTGACTTTGGTTTATATCAGAGGCGGATCTGGCCTGTGGTGTTCATTTTATGAAGCAGAGGGGACTATTGTGTAGTTTGCGCTGGCCTGTTATAAAGTTCAAAACTGTTTTAATGTATTAGACTGTTTAGTCTGAAAAAACTAAAAATATTTTTAAAGTTGTTTAATTTGCAGGAATATGAATGGCAACTATACTTATATTGATGGTAGATGCAGGAAACAGATCTTTTCAGTACAAGTTAAATGTTTAAAATTCGTTACCTTTTTTGTTCAGATTAAATATTTTTCACTATTTCCTGGATTCCATTTTTCTCCAATAAGTAGAAGTTTCTAAAGATTTTCTTTATATGTTTTGAGTGAATTTAGTGATGGTCCAAAGTGCTGAATTAAAAGCATTGGAAATGGAAGTTCTTTATGTATTGGTTGAAGAGGCACATTGCATAGTGCATCCTCATAAAATCCGATTTAGTTTTGGTAACTATTCTGTTTCCGTATTCGTCCTTGCTGTGCTGTCAAACAACAAAATGTAAGACTCCGAGGGCTTAATGTCACCCTCAGATTGATATGCATACACATATTGCATATATTGCAATTGCAGGTGCTGAGTTTACAAGTTACATATACAGCCTCTGGTTCTGAGAACAGGGTCAAACTATTCTGCCATCACTTGCATGAAATAAGGAATCAAGTCACTTTAAAGGTAAGTGGTTATGCTTTTTCAGCTTCTTCATGCTCACCATGAGGCACATCTACCTTTGACATTGACAGTAGATAAATGAAAAGTAGAAGAGTCAAAGGAATCTGAAAAGGACTATACTGAGAAATGAATTCATACTTGGTAATAGGGCAAATAGGAAAACTTGCAGAGTATACAGTATGTCAGACCTAATAATCAACTAGTTTATTAAACTAAAGAAAATGGCTAGCAACTGCAGAATAATTTCCTCAAAGTTTTACACAATTTGCTACTACATTTTAACACAAACATGGGACAACAAAATTCCTTTCTCAGAAATGTAGGCTATTATTGTTTAACAGCACGATTAAAACTGAGATTAACCGTGATTAATTTTTTTAATCTCACGATTAATCACAATTAATATTTTAATTGTTTGACAGCCTTAATTTTAACATTTATTACTAATAATAACTTATATACGATATAATTTACATAGCACTTTATAAACACAAAATGAGAAAAGTTTACAACCTTGAATTGCTTACAGTTCTGCAATCTCTTCTCATGTGTGCTATCGGGTCAGGTGTTGTGTTTCTCACTTGAGGGGACCTGCACATCAGATCCATTCAGCATCAATGGAACTGCTCAACTGAGTAATATTTGCTCACCTGGATAAAGGTTGCATGATCAGGCATTAACTTTGACAAGATGAACAAATGCCAGATATGGACAATAGTTAAGGTGAAAGATGGTGTAGACATTCCTGATAATAAGAAGTAAGAACCTAATTCTGCACTATCAAATCCGTGGGCCTTTTGCCATTGACTTCAATGAGCACAAGATCAGGTACTCAGTATATAATTACTGTTAATGAGCATAATGTGGGAAGGATTTCTGGAAAAAACGGGTTTTAAAGTGGAATCTAAATGAAGTAAGGGAGGTATTTTATGAATGAGAACCTAAAATACTACATATGCTACACCTGAGCAACTATTGTGGACTAATAAATATTATTCTTAGTGGTGATCTCTATAATTTCCTCTCTTTACTTCTAGCTACTGTATAACCCCTAGTTTATAATTCCACTTCCACATTGCTCATACCTATCAAATATTTGAAGACTGTTACCATGTATTGAGGAGAGCTGGGTAGGAAACAGTTTTCTCATCCCACAAATATTGTTAAGAGTATGAATTTTTTTCCAATTTTGAATGTAGACAAAGGGGTGAAATCTCACAAATATTTGTAAACCAAACAAGTAATATTTTCATTTCAGGCCCGTCAAAATATTTTCTTTTGATTTTGACTTTTTCCTTTTTTAAACTTTTTAGTCTAATTAGCTTAAATATTTTAACAAAAAGTTGTCTCGAATCAGAAAACTGCAATTTTTCATTTAAAAAATAGTGCAACAAAAGATATTTACAATTTTTAAACTCATGAGAGATCAACTACCATCTTCCTTATTCCTTTCTGCATGAAATGTTCCTTCTCCACACACAACCAATAAACTCATTGAACTGGTTTGCTGACAGATCTCAGTTCAAATACACTGCAGTTAATATCCTGTCCACTATTTCCCTCCTTCTTTTTCAGCATTATTACCTCTACTGAAGTATCTTTCTTTCAAATAATTTTTCTCCAGATGTATTTCTCCAAATACAATCTCATTTCATTATTTCCTAACCATAATTCTAACCTCTCTAGGTCCTTTTGTTTTATGTCTTTTAACTCAATGGTGTATGCAATGTCTCCCAGTGTAATATAATCTGATTTTATTAGCCTCTTCCTGATCATTAATGGTGCAAGATAAGACCAGAACTAACACAATCCTTAGCTCCTCAATAGATAACTATCCCCAGCTCAGTACTTTTTTCTTTATGGTTACAGTTAGTTTGCAATGTCAGCTAGTTTGCATTTCTTGTGACAGTGTTTCTACATAAGGAATCTGAATTAAATTTGTGAAAGAGATTTCATGAGACACTGTATCAAACACTTCAGTAAAATCCAAATATTCAATTGCATTGCCTTTGTTCAGTTATTTTGTAATTCTGTCAAAAAACGTAATTGTTTGCCTTAATTTGTTCTGTGATGCTTATGTTTTTTGTTTCCATTGTCTTCTAGAGGTTTACAGGTTTTTTTTTACTCTGAGTTCCTGATCCTGCAAATATTTATGCACCAATGCTTAACTTTACTACCTAGTAATATATCAGATATGAACTGCTAGGATCATTCTTCCCTTTATTGAAGAGTGGTACCACATTTGCTTCCTCCACATTCCCAAACCCTGAGTCCTCTGATATACCTTCAATTCGCCATGCCTTCATTATTTACATGTAAATGGTTACATTTATGCTTATTCTCTAAAATGTGATTTTAACAAAAAGCAGTTAATCTTGCTTCCTCGCCTATATTTACAGCACTATGAACTGTTCTCCAAATTCTACAGAATTATTACAATGTTGTGGTATTTATTTTGGATGTGTATTAAGTAGCAACACTGGCATGTTCAGCATGTATTTATTTTTGTTTAATTTTTATCATGCTCTTAAAATATCAATATCTTTTCCTTCTATTCTGTCCTTCCATTTTCTTAGATAGCAGCTAATATACCTACATATACCTTCCAAAATAAGTTTGGGTTTATAAACTTTTTTGAACTCACAATTGCTGTTTTGTCTTCCTGATTCCCCTTGTTGTTACAGATAACGTTGATCAATTGAGAAAGTTCCTTAATTTTTCAATATGTTCTCATTTATGAAAAGTAATTTGCAATATGTTTCTAAATACTGTACTTTCCTGAGAGCTGACATATCCTGCATAATGCTTTGGAACAGACTCTGAATTGGCTACATAAAATTGATTCCATGCTTCCTTAAACAGTTCGTTTAAACCACATTTGAATTTCACATATGGAGTATCATCACTTTAAATCTATTGGGGAAAATAAAACTGTTAAACTGAAAAGTCTATCTTTACCACAAAAAAGGAGAAAGCTGACCCTGTATATAATGAGGGAAAGAAGTCTGCAACGAGTGTACACTGTGTATTAACTCAACATTGTGGCAGGTTTGAAATGAATCTACTTCATTGTCATTTCAATTCAATTGTCTGTTTCACAGAAATGAAATCCTGGAAGTAATTGTTTCATTCTACAAAAGTCATCTGGCAAATGAAGCCCCACGTTTATTCACACAATACTACACAAAAAATAACACACACAAAACTAAAAATAATTCCAAGGAAGAATACTTCCAGGACGGATACTCATTTACACTAATGGTTTGTCTACACTGCAGTCACATCACTGCAGCATGTGTAGACATACCCAAGCCAGATTGAATTTAGCTAGCTTGGGCACTGGAGCAGGGAAGCTGTGGCAGTGCACATTTCAGCACAGGCTAGACTTGCACGTAATTACCCAGGGTTACGGTCACATTTGTACAGCCCACATTGACGCCTGCACTGCTGCAGCTTCACTGCTCTGGTACCCAAGCTCGCTACATTAAAGCTATTTTAGATAAGTCTACTTGAGCTGCAATCACACACCATGCTTTGACAGTCCAAAGGAGCCTTAAAATAATGTACTCCCCCTTGAAGTACCCTTCACTCTGCTAGTGCTCGGTAAAGGGGCCTTAGCGTAAATGAGAATCAGGACCTTCATGTTTTCAAAATAATGACCGCCTCGTTCTTAAAAACAAAAGAAAAATAAAGATACAGATTGTGCTATTACAGAAGTCACTATGGAGGATTATTATTAATATTATTTTTTAATTTTCATTGCAGTAACATCCCGAACAGGATTTGTGCTTCACTGTGCAAAGTACTGTACAAACACCGAGTCACTACAGACTAGATTCATAAAAGTATTTTGGTGCCTAACCACCACTTTAGGCATCTAAATCAGGCCTTTCTGGGATTCATAAAACCCACACTTAGCCCCCATCGAAAACTGTAGACAGCTAAACTCACTCATCAACTAAACTTTTGTAGTGAAAGTTCCTAGGGACCTGCCTTTCTGACTCTGGACAGGTGCATTGCAGCCCCACACGAGACATCCAGATGCCTGAGCCCCAGCATGACTCGTGAACCTGGGGAAGACAGGCATTCTTCCACCTAACTCACTTGTGGGGCCCAATCCACTAAGTCCACTCAGAGCTCGCCTACCAGATCAGGCCACAAAATGATGGTGGCAGTAGCCACTCACTCATAGCCTTTAACTCAGTGGTTAGGATACTCAGCTGGTATGTGGGATCCCCCTATTCAAGTCTCCTCTTCAACCAGAGAGGGAGAAGGGATCTGAACAGGGACTTGCCACCTCTCAGCAGTGTGTGCTAACTACTGGGCTATCTGATATTTTGATGAGAGGCTCCCTCAGCCTCTCCTGTTGAAGTTCCTGAGATGTGGATAAATAATTTAAAAGTCGTTGGGCCAAAAGACAGAGAATGACTCTGATCCACTGGTTGGTGCACTCACCTGGGAGGTGGGAGTCCCAGAATTCAATCATGCTGTTCCAATCACTTTAAGAGGGGACCTGAACCAGGGGTCTTCCACATTCCAAGGGGATATCCTAACCTCTGAGCTGAAAGTTATGGGAGACAGCCTCCTCTTCTTCCTCCTCTCCCCTACTTAGCTTCTTGCAAAAATGCATAGGAGCCCAGTGCCAAGAGAGGGGTTGCAGATGAGAATCCCAAGCAGAGGGAGGCACTTCCCTGCAGTCCAAGCTTGGACACCTATCTCCAAGAGACGGGTGAGGCTTAGTACACACCCTTTGGCTTGGCATCCCCCATTGGCTAGTTTAAGCAGTGAGGTGCCTAATATGCTGGCTTTTCTGAATCCTATTCTGAGGCACTTCTCTCTCCCCATTCACTGTATAGGGAGCCTAGGCACCTAATTCAGGCTTTGTAAATCCCAGGGACATTCTAAGTGCCTAAAAGTCAGTGTGGTGGTGCCCAGTGTTGCCATGCCCAAGTTTCATCGTGAATCTAGCCCCATCGGTCCAAAAGAGCTTGCAGTATTTGACAGAAAAGACAGCCAGAGGGAGGGGGAACAGGATACGGTATACAGGCAAAGTGGTTAGGGTGAAGATAAGCACAAATCTTAGTAGTCCCATTTTTTACATATATATTTCAATGAAACTTTCCCAATTTTCTGTGTATAATATTAATCTTTTCAATTTACTGTATATTTTTGTATATAACTGTTTAGCCTTTTTTCTGTGTTTTTATAATAAGGCCATCTTTTTGAGCTACCATTCAGCTCTTCACCACTGTTTGTTCCCCTGACTTCTTACCACCCTCATACTTCCCCTTCCACTACAACGAACCAGTGACTATGAGAAAAGCAGTAAAATTGCAGCCAAACACAAAGAATCTTAGAAGTATAAATCAAATTGAGCACATATACTCAATAATTTTTATCTCAAATCCATCAGAGAATACACTCCAAATGGACAGCAGATCATCTGGCCAACATTTTAAAAAATAGCAGCCAAAAGTTAGGTACCCAAATAAATTGTGTGGTTTTGAACAGTGATAAGAGTGCTATAAAGTAAGTCCTCAAGAAGAGTGATGATGCTACATTTACTATATACTCTTTATGCAATCTCTTCATTTTTGTGTGAGGCACTGAAAAACAAGAGGAGAGAATAGAAGGAAGTTTTGTTACCTTATTTCTGTATGTAAGATTCCCTTCTTTTTCAAAATAAAACAGTCATGCTCATTCATCAGACACCACAGTAAATACCTATCAGCTCACTAAAATTAAATTACATTTTTATGATGTAATATTATTATTCTGTACAGAGTATTTATTTATTTAAAACTTTGTAACAGAAGACTAAGAATCTGAGATATAAGATTTTTGTTTGCAACGGAGTCTTCATTGCCAACAATTCTCCATTGTATACATCAATTTATTATTAAACTGGTAAGTGATTATAAAGTATCTGTATATTCAATAATAATCTGACATTTTCATTTTGAATATTTCCCAGTGCATTGTACATTACCCATTATAAAGCATCTTTTTTGCAAGAGACAGACAAATTATCTAATTCCATTCTGAAGTAAAGATTTTGGATTATGATGATCTTCAGGACTGCCAGACTGTTGTTTGGAGTCTGCAATATTCTGCTCAGTATTAGCTAGAACATTGTGTGGGAACCAATATTGTAAAGGCATTAAGGATAAACTCCAAACCATTGCATTTTGGCCTATTGTTTCTGAGTCTGTCATCCAAAGGGGATAATTATCACTAGATCCCTTGTGTTGCTGTCTTTTTTCAGCTTTTCTCTGGTGTTCTAGGTATAGTATAATAGACCCTTCAGACTCACGTGACCAAACAGCAGGAGTAATGTGAGGGCAGCCTTCCACTGTCTCTTCTAGTATGTTTATTTTCCATCTGAGTAAAGAAGAAAGAGAGCCTCCAGAGGGCCCAGTGCATTGTTGATGTGCATAACAACAGATCTGAGATAGGGATCTGTCAGATGTTGTTTCAAATTCTCTATAAAACACAGTGCTCAGTCAAATCTTGTAGGAATACCAACTTTATGCTTTCCGCTTTTTTTTTTTTAAATCATTCACAGGATACTGCTTCTCTAAAGAGGCTAGAACATTTACTAAAACATTAATGGAAGAAGCAGAGCAGATCACTTTGAGTGAATCGTGAGACTGTAGGTAGGTTCAGAGAAGTGGAAAGGGACAGAGTAGAAAAAGTCTTCTGTTTTAAGTTCTCTCTGTAACAAGGGTTTGGCACACAGCAGTGCTATTAAGCAACTGGACTTTATTTCTTGGCCTCAGTGACCTGATCTGGCTCAAGGTAACAGTGATGATGTGACCCCTTGTCATATGGCAGGGGTCAGTAGCACCTGTGACTACACTTATATCTTGCTTATTTGTTTTTAAATCATATGAACATAAGAATGGCCATGGTGGGTCAGACCAATGGTTAATCAATCCCAGTATCCTGCCTTCTAACAGTAGTCGGTGCCAGGTGCTTCAGAGGGAATGAACAGAACACAGCAATTATTGAGTGATCCATCCCCTGTCATCCAGTTCCAGCTTCTGGCAGTCAGAGGTTTAGGGACACCCTGAGCATGGGGTTGTGCACCTGACTATCTTGGCTAATAGTCATTGATGGACCTATCCTCCATTAACTTATCCAATTCTTTTTTTAACCCAGTTATACTTTTGGCTTTCACAACCCCTGGCAAAGAGTTTCACAGGCTCACTGTGTGTTGTGTGATGAAGTACTTCCTTGTGTTTGTTTTAAACCTGCTGCCTGTTAATTTCATTGCGTGACCCCTGGTTTGTATGTTATGTGAAGGGTTAAATAACACTTCCAACTAAAGTTCTGAAGAATTTTTCCCTATGATTTTCAACCGTCTCTATTCACCATGAATATATGTATATATTTGACTATATGACATATTGTTAGTGACAAATTCACTGAATTAACTATAAAGGATAGCATTTTATGTACATAACACTGCAGTGCTTAAGTGGCTCAACTAGAAATCAGTTTGTTTCTACAGGAAGAAGATGAGTAAAAAATGCAAAATCAGGGATTACCTCTAACTTCCAGTGTCATGAATTATTTGGCTCACCCCTTCACATCTTGCTACCTTAAAGTGTTCCTAGCTTGGAAGAAAAGGAGAGCTGAATACATCAGCCAAGTAGCTTGTGGAAACAAGTATCTTCTTGCTGAACTGGTTAAATGTTTAGTGGAAGTCACCAGGAAGCAGCAAATACAAGCTCCAGGGGATCAGCAGCTAAATAGGTCACTACTGAAGGGACTGTTTGTAAATAAGATGTGCCTGTGTGATTAGAAAACCATCAAGACTCAGAGAGAGTAGTTACTATTAATTTGCAGGTATTATTATGAAGTACTGAAAGTACTGAAACAGTCTGATTCCAAGCCATACCGAATTGGGCATAAGTGAAAACAGTTCCCATTATTACAACATGGTGGAACCTGGTCCATAGTCTCCTGAATTGAGTTACAATGTCCCAAATGACATCACTTCTCAGAAAAATGGTCACCTCCATCACTAGACTGCGAAATGTCATTTGAAATTAAACACATTTTTTTTAAAAAGTCATAATTTATCCTTAGTGGCAAGTGCTTGTTAACGTGTGAACTTTTATAAGGTGGGACTTAGCGACTCAGGAGCAGTTTTCCTTTAAGGTACACAAATATGTCATTTAACAACTTTTCTGCATCCTGGACAGATTTGTGATGTGCAAATGAGATGTGGCCCTAAATGGTAATTCACCTACAGTATCAACTTTTTCTGAGCTAAGTGCAAATGTCATAATGGCAGCAAGCAGGAAAGAGGAGAAATCTGTGAAAGGAACTTCAGCTAACAAATGAAAAGATGCAATGTTTCAGGGGACAGTTTGGACTAGAGCTAGGCAAAGAATTTGCAATGAATAATTTATTCAATGAATGTCACCTCTATGTTATTATGGGGTTGGGTTTTTGTTGTTGTTGTTGTTGTTTTTCAAATTACCTGCAAGCAGGTTGTGATTTTCTCAGATTCATTTATTATTTGAATTTATGCACTGAATAATTTATGTGAATAATTCTTGGAGTGAGATTCTGGCCCTATTGATGGTAAAACTCCCATAAACTTCAAGAGAGCCAGGATTTCACCCTTTTTCTGTTGCTTATTTGTGAGCAATCAGTGCTTCAATGGGCTTAAATTAGACCTCCAGTAGTTTAGGTTACAGATGGCCTTTGTACCCTGCCTTGGAGGTCATTACTGGCCACCCTGGGGTGGCAGCTGAGGCCCTTCCTTGTTGTTTTACAAATTTACATGTGAACACTTTAAGGATTTAGGCACACATCTTTGAAAATTTTCATTACTGAAATGCAGTCACTTCTGGTGTGAAAGCCCAGTAGTACCAAACATTGGTTTGGGACAAGTACGGAAGAAGAGTCATGATATAGAAACTTCACCATTAGGAATTAGGATGGCAGCATGTAGTTACCTAATTTGCTGCTTGGCCAGGTAGCACATCCACTTTTGCAACAAGAACCATGATTTCTTGAATTACCACAATTGGCCAGGAACTCAAGTTTTTCCCTATTGTTTTGAAGCACAGCACAGTGTCATCTAATACTATGCTGGGTCATTGGTTCAGTACAGACTCAGATAGAAAATAGCCCGCTGAATAACTTTTTGCAGCACATAAGTGTTCCTTTGCATGATATTGGACATGAGAGAAAGACTGGTTCAGTGGCTAGGGTGTTAGACTGGGGTTCAGTTCTCTGCTCTGCCACAAAGTACTTGTATGATCTTGGGCAAGTCACTTATGCCCACATTCACAAAGGTATTTAGGCTCCTAACTTTCAGGAGCCTAAATGCCTCAGTCTCTTGGGGCCAGATTTTTAAATGTATTTAGGCACCTACTGGGATTTTCTAAAGCATCTAGGCATCTATCACCCTTTCAATCAATGAGTTTTAGGCATCAAAGTGCTTTTGAAAATCCCACTAGGCACCTAAATACTTAAAAAAATCTGTCCCTCAGTGCCTCAGTTCCCCATCTGCATAATGGGGATAATAGCACTTCTCTACCTCACAGCAGTGCTGTGAGGTTTAACATGGGGATGCAATCTAATACCATAGTAATAGGGGCCATATAAATACCTAAAATAGATAAGTAGATACTGCCCCATCCTGCTTAGTGTTAGAGAGCCAGTGCAGTGCAGAGTATAATAAACAATTCCTGATTCATACAGCAGCATAGCTCTTACTGAGTTTATTGGCACGTTAATCACCTTAACGTTTATAGAAACTGGTTGCTACTTATTGCAGAAAACAACCAGTCGTACAGACTACAATACCACCCCTTCTCATCCTATACAATAACAGGTACCTATCCATTTTTGTCTAAGCTTATGGAGATCTATGAGTCTATGAGTCTATGTACACGGCTAGGTTCTCGCTGGAGAGAATCAAGGGAGATTATGCCAGGCTGGGGAAGACGCTTAACGAAATCGAGGCTCAGATCATCTTCAGTGGGATTCTGCCTGTTCCTAGAGAAGGGCAGCAAAGGGGTGACAGGATTGTGATGATAAATAGTTGGCTAAGGGAGTGGTGCTATAAAGAGGGCTTTGGGATGTATGGCCACTGGGAGGCTTTCGGGGACAGAAAACTGTTCTCACGGGACGGACTTCACCTAAGTAGGGAAGGAAATAGACTTCTGGGAGGGAGGCTGGCTCATCTCATCAAAAGAGCTTTAAACTAGGAATTTGGGGGAGACGGTTGGGAGATGTCCAGTTAATCTCCACACCAGATTATAACATTGAGAGGGAGGTCGATGAGATAAGAACGGATACAGCCGGGGGGAAGAGATTTGACATAAGGAGGAGGAGGGGGATGGATACTAGACTAATAGGTCATACTGGCAGTACGGTGTCAATACCAAATTGGATAACAAATGTGAGAGAGGCCAAACGGCATAAATTAAGATGTTTATACACTAATGCGAGAAGCCTAGGTAACAAAATGGAGGAATTGGAGCTCCTGGTCCGAGAAATGAAACCGGATATCGTAGGAATAACCAAAACGTGGTGGAACGGTAGTCATGACTGGAGTACAGGTATTGAGGGGTATGTGCTGTTTAGGAAAGACCGGAACAAAGGTAAAGGTGGGAGAGTAGCATTGTATGTCAACAATGAGATAAAGTGTAAAGAAATAATAAGTGATGGAATGGATAAGACAGAGTCTGTCTGGGCAATACTCACACTGGGTAAAAGAACTACTAGAGCCTCCCCTGGGATAGTGCTTGGGGTGTGCTATAGACCGCCGGGATCTAGTCTGGATATGGACAGAGAACTCTTTAATGTTTTTAGGGAAGTAAATACTAATAGGAACTGTGTAATCATGGGAGACTTTAACATTCCCGGATATAGATTGGGGAACAAATGCTAGTAACAATAATAGGGCTCAGATTTTCCTAGACGTGATAGCTGATGAATTCCTTCATCGAGTAGTTGCTGAACCGACGAGGGGGGATGCCATTTTAGATTTGGTTTTGGTGAGTAGTGAGGGCCTCGTTGAGGAAATGGTTGTAGGGGACAACCTTGGCTCGAGTGATCATGAGCTAATTCGGTTTAAACTAAATGGAAGGATTAACAAAATTAAATCGGAGACTAAGGTTTACGATTTCAAAAGGGCTAACTTTAATAAATTAAGGCGACTAGTTAGGGAAGTAGATTGGACTAACATATTTATGGATCTAAAGGCGGAAGGCGCCTGGGATTATTTCAAGTTGAAGTTGCAGGAACTGTCGGAGGCCTGTATCCCGAGAAAGGGAAAACGGTTCGTAGGCAGGAGATTTAGTCCGAGCTGGATGAGCGAGCGTCTCAGACGGGTGATTAAGAAAAAACAGAAAGCGTACAAGGAGCGGAAGATGGGAGGGATCAGCAAAGAAACCTACCTTATTGAGGTCAGAGCATGTAGAGATGGAGTGAGAAAGGCCAAAAGCCATGTAGAGTTGGACCTTGCGAGGGGAATTAAAACCAATAGTAAGAGGTTTTATAACCATATAAATAGGAAGAAAACAAAGAAAGAAGAAGTGGGACCGCTTAAGACTGTAGATGGAGTGGAGATTAAGGATAATCTAGGCATGGCACAATATCTAAACGAATATTTTGCATCGGTCTTTAATGAGGCTAATGAAGGACTCAGGAACAGTGGCAGCGTGACGGATGGGAATAAAGGAGGGGGGGTTGACATTACTGTATCCGAGGTAGAAGCCAAACTCCAACAGCTTAATGGGACTAAATCGGGCGGACCGGATGATCTTCATCCGAGAATATTAAAGGAACTGGCGTGAGAAATTGCAGGCCCGTTAGCGATAATTTTTAATGAATCTGTAAACTCGGGGGTGGTACCGTTGGACTGGAGAATAGCTAATGTGGTTCCTATTTTCAAGAAGGGGAAAAAAAGTGATCCGGGTAACTACAGGCCTGTTAGTTTAACATCTGTAATATGCAAGGTCTTGGAAAAAATTTTGAAGAAGAAAGTAGTTAAGGACCTTGAGGTCAATGGCAATTGGGACAAATTACAACACGGTTTTACGAAAGGTAGATCGTGCCAAACCAACCTGATCTCCTTCTTTGAGAAAGTAACAGATTTTTTAGATAAAGGAAATGCGGTGGATCTAATATACCTCGATTTCAGTAAAGCGTTTGATATGGTACCGCATGAGGAATTATTGGTTAAATTGGAAAAGATGTGGATCGATATGAAAATACAGAGGTGGATAAAGAACTGGTTAAAGGGGAGACTGCAGCGGGTCGTACTGAAAGGTGAACTGTCAGGTTGGAGGGAGGTTACCAGTGGAGTTCCTCAAGGTTCAGTTTTGGGTCCGATTTTATTTAATCTATTTATTACTGACCTCGGAACCGAATGTAGGAGTGGGCAGACAAAGTTTGCGGATGATACAAAGTTGGGAGGTATTGCTAATTCGGAGAAGGATCGGGATATCCTGCAGGGATATTTGGATGACCTTGTAAACTGGAGTAATAGTAATAGGATGAAATTTAATAGTGAGAAGTGTAAGGTTATGCATTTAGGGATGACTAACAAGAATTTTAGTTATAAACTGGGGACGCATCGGTTGGAAGTAACGGAAGAGGAGAAGGACCTCGGAGTCCTGGTTGATCGCAGGATGACTATGAGTCGGCAATGTGACGTGGCCGTAAAAAAAGCTAATGCGGTCCTGGGATGCATTAGGCGAGGTATTTCTAGTAGGGATAAGGAGGTGCTGGTTCTGTTATACAAGGCACTGGTGAGACCTCATTTGGAGTACTGTGTGCAGTTCTGGTCTCCCATGTTTAAAAAGGATGAATACAAACTGGAACGGGTACAGAGAAGGGCCACTAGAATGATCCAAGGAATGGAAAACCTGTCGTATGAAAGGAGACTCGAGGAGCTCGGTTTGTTTACCTTAACCAAAAGAAGGCTGAGGGGGGATATGATTGCTCTCTTTAAATATATCAGAGGGATAAATACCAGGAAGGGAGAGGAATTATTTCAGCTCAGTACTAATGTGGACACAAGAACAAATGGATATAAACTGGCCGTGGGGAAATTTAGGCTTGAAATTAGACGAAGGTTTCTAACCATCAGAGGGGTAAAGTTCTGGAACAGCCTTCCGAGGGAAACAGTAGGGGCGAAAGACCTCTCTGGCTTTAAGATTAAGCTTGATAAGTTTATGGAGGGGATGGTTTGATGGGATAACGTGATTTATTCAATAGGTCAATAACGTGCCATCGCTGGTAATTAGTAACAATGGTCAATGATGGGATATTAAAAGTTACTACAGAGAACTTTTTTCCGGGGGGTCTGGCTGGAGAATCTTGCCCGCATGCTCGGGGTTCAGCTGATCGCCATATTTGGGGTCGGGAAGGAATTTTCCTCCAGGGTAGATTGGCAGAGGCCCTGGAGGTTTTTCGCCTTCCTCCGCAGCATGAGGCAGGGGTCGCTTGCTGGAGGATTCTCTGCGACTTGAAGTCTTTAAATCATGATTTGGGGACTTCAACAGCTGAGTCAAGGGAGAGAATTATTCCAGGAGTGGGTGGGTCACCTTTTGTGGCCTGCATCATGCGGGAGGTCAGACTAGATGATCTTAATGGTCCCTTCTGACCTTAAAGTCTATGAGTCTATGAGTCTATGAGATCTTCTGTTTATCCTAAGAAACTGCAGTTCATTACAGTCAGGATATGAAATGGCTCATGATGAAGTAAAACAAAACAAAAAAACCTCCCAAAAAATCCTGCCATAATAAGTACCTGGAACAACACCAGTCTTTTTAATTACAATAGGACTGAAAATAGGATCCGAGAGCTAAATGTAAATACTTTGCACTGTCCTCCACTACATACATCACACTAATCATAATACATATTGAAAACAGTAAGCTGGGCTAGCTAGTCAATTAGAGGGACCTGTTATCAATCTTTCAGTATAAAGAGCCATTAAATTCAGTCAAAATCTTTAAAATTGAAAATGCTAATAAAAACATTCTAAATATTTAAACATACAGGAAGAAATGTCAAATACACACAAATACCATTTTGGCTAAGATTTTTATTTTTCATTCTTATCTATGCACAATTAGCTATCCCCGTTCCCAGCTAGAAAAAGTAAAACTTGCTGCATCCATCCCTGCTAAGACATGCCAAAAGGTCAAAACAAGCTGTGCCCTGTATGTGCAAAACTGTGGGTCCTGTTTGTAACATACATTGTCTCTAATAGTGTGACTGAACAGTTAAGGTTTCTCGGCTGATGTCAGCTCCTTCACATTTGTTATTTCATGTGCAATGCACCCTGATCTGACAGAATACTGACATAAACAAGGCAGGTTAGTCAGGTAAAGCAATAGATGGAACTGTGTAAATTTATTCCACACTACTCTCGCTTACATATCTCGGTTCTCACCTTCAAAACCCAAGCATCTTCATTCTTTAAAAGAGGAAAGACTGCCCGCCATAGCAAATTAAATTCTGTTTATTAGCAGGGGCAGCTTTATGTATTTTGCCACCCCAAGCACGGCAGTCAGGTGGCTTTCGGCGGCATGCTGGCAGAAGATCCGCCGGTCCCGCGCCTTCGGTGTCCCCGCCGCCAAATTGCCACCAAAACCGCGGGACAGGCGGACCTCCCGCAGGCATGCCGCTGAAGGCAGCCTGACTGCCGCCCTCACGGTGACCAGCAGGCCGCGCCCCGCAGATTGCCGCCCCAGGCACACGCTTGGTGAGCTGGTGCCTGGAGCCACACCTGTTTATTAGGAGGTGTGGTCACATAGGGACCAGGATGAGATCATCAAATTGATTTTCATTTATGACCTAAGACACACTTTGAACTCAAGCCTCCTGAAGTGAAAGGCTAGTGCATAAACCTACTACACCTCTTGAGCATCCTTTTAATTTTAATTTTCAGTTATTTTAGAGGAGACAGAATAGAGACTAAAAAGCTGAGGAAAGTTAGGTGCACAAGAAAGACTGAGATCATGAAACAAACTCCTATCTTGAAGCATTTTTAAAGTCATAATTCTGTCACCTCCAAGGTTAGAAAAGATGGGTAATAGATATAAGAGGAAAAATAAAGCTTACTAAAGGAGAAACTTGTTTTTGCTTGAACCCTCTTTTACCAAAAACATTTCCCTTAGCCCACACTCCAATAGTCTAGTAACAAATGTTTCTCTGTTCTTCTATAAATGTAAATTGATTGAGTCCCCATTTTTTCTAATTCCCATAGTTGTATATTGTCCAATTGTACAATAATTATTTTAGACATCGCTATATACAATACAGTTTTCCAAATGTATTCTTACTGGTTGCTTATATTGTACTTTGCTAGAATAATTTCCTACGCTAACTTGTTACAAATGTGCAACTCTATATATTCTAGACCTTTGCCTCTGCAATGCTTTTATGTTGAGTGGGAGTCAGGCATCTAGATACTTTGAAAACCCCACTAGGTGCCTATTTTCATCTTTGCATCTAAATTCCTTTAAGAATCTGCCCCTAGTGATCAAAATAAGTATTTTCTACTTTTTATTCCCGTTGAGCTTGCACGGTCAACACAACTAAGCTGGAATGAATTTGACTATCTTTCCTTATAGTTCATCAAATAAAAGGTTTTTAAGCTAGTATGCATGAGAAGGAAATACTCCTTACTTTTGAGAGGTCAGCTTGACTCTCAGAGCTCATGTTGAGTTTGCAATTAAAATCCATCTTTTTTTACCTATGAATTGATCACGCAGGATACAGAAATCATTGTGAGACAACAACCATGCAATCCCATATTGCAATTTTTAGACAATCAGTTTTCACATGAGAGATCAACTTTTGAATTTTTATTAGCAACATATACAACTCAGAGATCATGTTCATATAGTCTCTAAATACTATCTATGATGTCTCTCTTCCTTTTTTCTCATCATGGAAGTCAGAGCTTCACAACCAGAATGATGGCAGATAAATCTAGCTAAACCCATGACTGAATCTATAGCAGAATTTTACTGCCACTCCTTCTATGTATCTTTTTTGGATTCTGCAGTTTAGCCTTAGGCAAAACTCAGATTCAGATTGCTAAATTTCTGTCCCTTCCAAATGACTCATCTGGAACCTAGGTGAATTTTAAGAAACTGTGGAAGATCAATAATCATGCAAAGTATTCTCTTTCAAAAAGTGTGAGCCTGTCAGCATCATCAAGAGACAAGCATGAAAATGACATTTTGGAAGACACCAACATTTACCAAGCATTAATATGGCCACCTTGACCATCTTGCCCTTTCAGTCACAACTTACACCATCAAACATTCCTTCAACTCTTTGCAGAGAATCAATATATGGCTATAGTGGGTATTAAACAGTTGACTAGAAAGTGCTTGAATGTCTATTGGGAGAAAATTAAGTCAAAGCCTGACTTGTAGAAAATAGGGCTGTCAAACGATTTTAAAAAATAATCACAATTAATATTGAGATTAAAAAAATTGTCACAATTAATCACAGTTTTAATTGCACTGTTAAACAATAATAGAATACCAATTTAATTTTATTATAAATATTGTTTTTCTACATTTTGAAATATATTCATTTCAATTACAATACAGAATACAAACTGTACTGTGCTCACTGGTGACAGGTTTCAGAGGGGTAGCCATATTAGTCTGTATCAGCACTAACAATAAGGAGTCCTTGTAGCACCTTAGAGACTAACAAATTTATTTGGGCATAAGCTTTCGTGGGCTAAAACCCACTTCATCAGATGCATGAAGTAATGCTTTTAAGTAATTTTCTCTCTGTTGATATTCACACCTTCTTGTCAACTGTTGGGAATGGGCCATATCCACTCTGATTGAATTGGCCTCGTTAGCTCTACAAAAGTAATTTTTCCTCTGTTGATATTCACCCCTTCTTGTCAACTGTTGGGAATAGGCCACATCCACCTTGATTTAATTGACCTCATTAGCACTGACCCCACTTGGTAAGGCAACTCCCATCTTTTCATGTGCTGTAATATATATACCTGCCTACTGTATTTTTCACTCCATGAATCTGATGAAGTGGGTTTTAGCCCACGAAAGCTTATGCCCAAATAAATATGTAAGTCTCTAAGGTGCCACAAGGACTCCGTGTTATTAGTGTTCACTGTATATTATTATTTTTATTACAAATATTTGCACTGTAAAAAAGATTTTAAAAAACTAGTGTAATCTACAAGTCGAAGCATGAAGGAGCATATGACTGTTTAGCATATCTGCCATGGAAACACCTTGCAATGCTGGCTACAACAGTGCCATGCAAACGCCTGTTCTCACTTTCAGGTGAAATTGTAAATAAGAAGTGGGCAGCGTTATCTCTCATAAATGTAAACAAACTTGTTTGTTTTTGTGATTGACTGAACAAGAAGTAGGACTGAGTGGACTCGTAGGCTCTAAAGTGTTACATTGTTTTGTTTTGGAGTGCAGTTATGTAAAAAAAAATAATTCTACATTTATAAGTTGCACTTTCACGATAAAGAGATTGCACTACAGTACTTATATGAGGTGAATTGAAAATTACTATTTATTTTATCTTTTTTACTGTGTAAATATTTATAATAAAATAATAATAATATAAAGTGAGCACTGCACACTTTGTATTCTGTGTTGTAATTGAAATCAATGTATTTTAAAAAAGAAAAAATATGCACAAATATTTATAATAACTTTAAATTGATATTCTATTATTGTTTAAAAGTGTGATTAAAACTGCAATTAATCGCGACTATTTTAAAAAAAGTTTTGCATTAATAGCTTGAGTTAACTGCAACTAACTGACAGCCCCAGTAGAAAGAGTGGTGAATCTGAGTTAAAACAGCACAACTTCAGTTCCTCAAAGAGTAAACTTGAATTTACGTTAAGAACTGTGCTATAGTTTCAAATGGCATTAAGTTAATGTTCTGCTACACTAAGTTTATCCATCAGTTCTTGATTAAACCTTTTATGGCTGGCTACAAATGTGTGTGAAGCATAAACATTAGTGTGTTGTTCGGGAAAGGAGGAAAGGTACTGCATTTGGTTTAAAAAAAATAAAAATAACAAGGAACATGCTGAATTACTAACAAAATTACTTTATTAAAACAGCTTTTCACTGACTGAGACTTCTGAAGTAGGTTTGTAACACACTATGTGTATTGTGTCCTCCTCTAATGTTTGGTCCACAAAGGATAAAAGCCTACTATTGCTACCTGGAGTTTCTCTTTTAGCTCAAGTATTAGAAGTCTGTATGAAGGTCTTGGCATCTGACAACACATTGTGGGGGTATAACTCACATTAAGTAATTTTAGTTTCATTATTTTCTTCTCTCCCCTCCTTTTTTTCAGCAGACACCCTTGACTACTATATAAAGCCTTTCTAGGTACCCTCTCTGTTTTACAGAGTAAATACAGTCATTGACCAAAATTCTTATGCTTGCAAAGGACCCTGTGCTTAACTTTAATGGCATGAGTGGTCCCATTAAATTCCGTGGACCTAAGCAAAAGCCCACTGAAATTAATAGAAGGACTCCCATCAGGATCCAGCCTTACCAGAGTACTGTGAGGCCCTCCTGTAAATTAAAGATATGCTCAAGTGCTTGCTGAATCTGGACCTAGAGCAGTAAGTGTGAGGTTATAAGTGGACTCTATAGCCCTTAAGGAGATGGAATTGAGCAGTTATCTTTGTATGTGAGAGTTCTGAACTGGCAATCCCTATTTTAACATTAAGCTTATTTGGTACTGATTGTGACAGCACTTAGTAAGGTTTTAGGGAAATGGAAATGAATAAAAACAGTTTCTGACTGGTTGTGTCTATGTTTTATTTATTTGGCATTAGCTAGGAAAACTTCAAAGAAAAAAATTGATTGAATGTTAACAGCTATTTGATTAGTTTTGATTACTTTGTTTTTGGACACTGCATTTTTCCAGTATTTTGTGATTAATTGACTACAAAACATAAAGAGACAAGCTGCTAAAATTGAACAGCTTTCTAGACACATAACATTTATTCAGACCAGTGCAGAGGCTGATATAATAAACTGTTCAGACCAATGTTTCTTGGAACTTACATATTAGCTCTGCTCTTCTAGCTGTGTCAGCTTTTTCACTGATACCAAGCTGCTAATTTCTGTTATGTGCCTATACTAGTATTTATGCTTACATAGAATAGTATAGTAAGTGTGAATAGTTTCTGTTTGCTTAAATATAGCTCTCTTGGTGTAATGATTATCTAAATAGCTTAAGTAAGCAGTAAATGAACTCTCTTGATCGATTCTCTGAAGGATAACTATATGTCATATTACATTGAATGTGGTAGGAGCATTTGTGTAGCTTCACCTTAAGTGTCTTGCACAAAATCATGATATTATACTCTAGTATTGTTAGTCAACTGAAAGTAACTGCTAATCTAAAACATCTACTCTGTTAAAAATCTGATTTAAATTTACATTGTAACCAAAATATTCTCCTGTTCATATTACTGAGAAAAGTATTACAAATAGTGTCCTGTAGCACCTATTTCTGTTAAGATTAAATGTGTCCATTAGGTCTCATCAGAAAGATAATATACACTGTAGGTTCTTCAATAAGTGTTCTATTTTATCAATCAAAGTAACTGAGGCAGAAGAGAAAAGACCACATACACCTGTTTTGTTCCTAAGTGAATCCCCAGTGTAATCATTCCTTTGCTGGATTTGAAGAAATGGTATAAAATTCAAAATATAGATAAATTAGTTATGAGTCTTTTAAGGTTTGCCACGTCTTATAAATGATTATACCAGTCTTTGGAGACAAACAAGGCCTCCATATTTGCAAGATAAATAAGCTAGCTACAATTACAGCCCAAACAAACCAGTTTCTGAGGATCTGTAAGGCCTAGTTTACCTGCATCAGTCAAAATTTGAACATTATAAGTATTAAAGGAAAACCCACATTTTAAAAGTTGTTCTGTCACCCACAGGCGCCGGCTTCCTTCGGACCCTGGGGGTGCTCAACCCCTTGCTCTGCCCCAGGCCCTGCCCCCAGCGGACCCCTTCACCCAACCCCCACCCCCACCAGCCTCTTCCTGCCCAGTTCCACCCTGCCCCCCGAGCACGCACCCCATCCCCGCTCCTCCCCATATCCCTAACACCTCCTGCACTCCGTGGAACAGCTGATCGCAGTGGGCAGGAGACACTGGGAGAGAATGGGGGAGCCAACTGCTGGTGCTAAGTACCCATGGAGTCAGCGCCTATGCTGTCACCTGCATCTTACCAAATTCCCTTCAGTTTAGGACAGTCCCAGAATATTTGTTGGAATGAATTAGATTATACAGCATCACCAACATTCATCATTCTTTTATGCCAACATTAAATAAATCTAAGGGGCTTCAGTGCATCCTAAGGAGAATCATCTGTTGAATTGAGTATAAAGCTAGGTCAGCTGAGGATTGTATAGTATTTATGGTGAATGTTATTCCACTGGGATGTAGTTAAAATGGTTCTCAATGTTGATTCCACAACGGAAATATGATTTTTTTTTTCATTTTTAGAAGTGTTGAGTTCCAGATTTTCAAATGATAATACAATCTAAATATTCTTTCTTGCGTCTGATGAAGTGGGCATTCACCCACGAAAGCTTATGGTCCAATACTTCTGTTAGTCTTAAAGGTGCCACAGGACCCCCTGTTGCTAAATATTCTTTCAGACACCTGAAGAACCCAGAAATGACACAATCCATAGACATTTGCTTGTACAGGAAGAAAAAGAAATCTATATTATTCTTCAACATTTTTTTCTACTTCAGGAGAGTGAATGTGGAACATTTGCATTTTTAGAAGTTATCTAAATTAATCCTCTTACAGACAGTGTCAGCAGGATTGTCAGCGTGAAACGAAGACTTCATATGCTTGAAGAAAACTTTAAAAAGATTAAGTGCTTAATCTATTATGTCTATGTGTGTAACTACAGAATGATGGGGGGGTCACCAAATGTGTGGAGATTCAGTTTGGAAGCACCTCCAAACTTACCTGAACCATTTGGCCTGGGAATATCTCAATATCAAGCTTTTTTGTGAGATTTTTAGTGTGTCATTATGTTAGTTGGGGCAGAAATATTGTAAGAAGGTTCTTTCCATTGGGACTGAAATGCTTCCATTTCTGGTTGAAACCATGAAGTGCAAAGACACACATTTTTTCAATGATATAAAATTATTATCCAGCTATAGACAAACAGAAATTCCTATGAACCAGATTAATTTTTCC
This sequence comes from Emys orbicularis, assembly GCF_028017835.1. Taxonomy (NCBI): domain Eukaryota; kingdom Metazoa; phylum Chordata; order Testudines; family Emydidae; genus Emys; species Emys orbicularis. The sequence continues at coordinate 159,552,960 of NC_088684.1, forward strand.
TAGCGGTCACTACCAACAGCTGAAAAATAACTAATCATATGCCTTCTCAACATCCTCACATACTTTTCTTGTCTTCTTTTTTGCTTAATTTTCCAGACTGGGAAAGAAAATATTTATCATGGGATATGTAGCTTATTCTTTTAAATGGAATGGAATGCAATGTTCTCAAAAACCTCTTCACTGAGAAAGATTCTTTAGCATTTTCAATAGTACTACTAGTCATTCTCTGTATGTAGCTCTATTACACCTGAAATAAATTGGCCGTGCTGTTCCATTCGGGGCTGATAGCAAAAATCCCATGCGGTGGTCAAAAGAGTACAATATGCCATTTCATTTTTCTGTTGTTGGTAAAAATTCTGGACTCAGCTGCCCACTCATGAGTGTGTGTGTGTGTTGGCATGAGGAGGGGGGAAGGTTGGAGAAGAAAAATGGAGAGCACTGACAAACTGTGCCTCTGCAGCCACCCGAGGACACAAGGGCGGTGCATAGGCTGCACAATTCCTTGTGGTTGTACGGCCTCCACCCCGTGACAAACCAAATCTATTTGTGGGCTAGTAGGGAGCTGTCATAGATCCACCTGTTCCCTACCATCACTGTGGTGTGGAGCACAGACTGTGCACTGCCTTAGTATACTGGGTCAGTAGCCCCTGCACTCCTCTGAGCACAGGGACAGTAATTAGCCCTAAGACTTGCAGAGTGAGTGGGGAGGAGGGGGAGACCCCTGGTGCTTTTCCCCACCATCATATCTGCATGAGGTTACGGGACAATCTAGCTCTTTTTCTTATCATTGTTGCTGATGTGGATATTCTCATGCCTGTTTCTTAATATTTGCTCAGTAATTCTGAGTTACAGTGAAAGATTATTTTGTTGAGATTGATGTAGTTTTTATTTTATGATTATACATGAAACTGAGGAAGAAAGAGGAGGGTAGAAAGACAGCATTGTGTAAATGAGAACTTGTGTCATCAATCTCTCTACTTCATGATACTAAGAATTCAAGTCCACCTTCAAATTGTAATTCCAAGAAAATTGCTAGCACACTGTATATATTTGTCCTTAGCAAATACATAATAGTAGTTTTGGAGATTGACTAGTCATATCATGTGACAATGCGACAGCAAAAGAGGTCTTTTATGGGTATGAGGGCATTTAACCATTCAACTGAAAGGTGTGAATTCCCAAAAAGTATTTTAATTTGTGTGACATTGCACTCCATATGTTTTATGGAAATATGCTAATGAGTGTGAATATAATGTAACTGAAATATACTTTATGCAAAAGGTCTCTTGTAAGGTATCATTACAAACCTTATAATCTATTGAATGTGTTCATCCTATTTGTATGAATGTATCATTCTTGTATCTGAAGCTAGAAATATGAAGTATTACTCTGAAGTCTTATTGTAACTATGCAAAGCATGGGCCATTAATGGTGGCTTAGAATCTTGATGGCTCCCATTAAATAGGACAATTGGTTGTAAATGGCTCTGTTTACTTGTAAGCCTTTCTGTATATGTGGGTGCCAGCCCGTGGGTAATGAAGTCTCACAGGATATGTGAACATGTCACATGATACTGGAATCCATCTTAAACCTGGTGCTTTTCCATTTAGAATTAAGGGTGGGAACCCAGGGAGAGACAAAGGATTCCCACTTTGTGCCAAAGATACAAAAGGGGATGGAACAGAACAAGACGGCCACAGTCATGAGAAAACCCCTAGTTACCACCTGAGCTGGAACTAACAAGAACTGCACCGGGGAAAGGATTGGGCCCAGACTAGCAAGGAGTCTAGTCTGTGAAAGAAGCTTATTGGAACATCTCTGAGAGTGAATTTACATGTATTCAGTTTCTTAATGTACTAGGCTTAGACTTGCGTGTTTTGTTTTATTTTGCTTGGAAACTTACTTTGTTCTGTCTGTTATTACTTGAAACCACTTCAATCCTACTTTTTATACTTAATAAAATCACTTTTGTTTATTAATTAACCCAGAGTAAGTGATTAATACTTGGGGTAGCAAACAGCTGTGCATATCTCTCTATCACTGTTCTAGAGGACGGACAATTTATGAGTTTACCTTGTATAAGCTTTATACAGAGTAAAACGGATATATTTGGGGTTTGGATCCCATTGGGAACTGGGTGTCTGGGTGCTGGAGATAAGTGACTTGCTGAACAGTTTTTGGTTAAAGTCTGCAGCTTTGGGGGTGTGGACAAGACCTGGGTCTGTGTTAAAGCAGACTAGCATGCCTGGCTCAACAAGGCAGGGTTTTGGAGTCCCAAGCTGGCAGTGGAAAACGGGCTCAGAGGTAATTTCAGCACATCAGGTGACAGTCCCAAGGGGGTCTCTGTGACCGAACTCGTCACAATTTGCTTCATAAACTTTTGTTTTCTAAGAGACCAGCACAAATGGGTTATAAATGAGATGGCAATTTAACTGCTCAAGAGATTCAGTTGCTCTCCAAATAAGAATGATATCTACTGTATTTGGGCAATCTTTAACACACAGGCACTTGCACATGGGCATGCCTGCTCACACACACAGAGCTTAAAAGCCTGCCGCTGTCCTTTGTCATTTGGTTCTGTCTCAGGAGTCAGTTTAGATCTTATTTTGCAACATCTCTCTCACATAGTCAAATACCATTTCCCAAAATTTAAAGAATTTAGGACAGTATCAAAAATGTGAATCGCTGTGTCTCTACAAATTGTCTCCAGCACTATGCTTGGAGTGATATTCTGATGTGCTATATTTTAGTATGCATGTCGTAAAGGTTACATACTAGATTCAAATGAGCCTGTATTTCGATTATAGGGAGATCTTTATCACTAAGAGGAAAATATCAGATTTATTTTGGGGAATAAGATTGACCCTGAGTGCAGTTTTCAAGAGCAATAATGACAAAAATAGCATTATTGAACTATAAGATTTAGCTTTTATAGTCATTGTTATTGAGATTAATTACCTACTGTGAGAGACCATTCTGTTTCTCTGTTCTTCTCTAGCTCCTTAAATGCCTGGGGTTAAAGCTATAGCTGACTAGTTTTTTCTGATATCTAGACAGATCCATATTATATATATATATATTTAATCCATATTAAATACATAACTATATATATGTAGTTAACTCAGTAGCCTGTCTACAGGAATCCAAAGATTTAAATAATTCTCAAGTATCTTTTCATGTTATGTGAGATCACTGGAGTGTGTAGTTTTGCCAGTGGTAGCTAGAAGTCATAAATTCTCACCATGACCCAAATTACCAGAACTGTATTATCTCTTGATAACATGAGTCTTCACAGTATATGCCATTCGGTAGGGGGTGGGAGAAATATTCTTGGTATTATTTTTTTTTGGTGATCCCACACAACCTCATTTACTTCAAAGGGGCTCTGCATGGGGACAGGTCACACATTATGCATTTTGTGGTCAAATTCACCCCTAGAATTAGGGGTGTGGAAAGAAGACCTGAAACAAAGCAATCTTCCCCAATACTCCCCTTCAGCCCTGTGCTGAATGCAGCTCTGCTGAACCAGAGGGACTGGCCTGATGTTACATTTAGCAGTCTTATAAAATAATCGTGTTATCAAAGTAACATAATACAATTTAATGCTCAGAGTAGTCTTATTCTCTCAAGTCAATATTACTGATCAATGCAATATAAAGGGATTAAACCTGCAATTCATGTAATTCTTACATTTCATTCCTGATAAGAACAGTGGAAATGTCCAACTGTTCTCTTCGGGCCAGATTTTTGTGTTGGGGAATTTCCAGGAGTAGTAGAGCTGGTGTAGTGGTGCATTCCTGGGGGAGGCTCTTCACAGCTGTTCCCAAGAGAGAGGGGTGTTGTCCCTCTTCCCCCATCTGTCATGTAATGAGCACAGTTTGGCACAATCTGACCATGAATCTCAAACTACAGCTCTAATCTTCTTGCTTTGTTGCATGTCACCAGGGTGGGGTTTTCCATTGGAACTATCATTAAAGCTTATATCAATGGGGGTTTGAGAACATTTGTGTGTATTTTTAAATTCTGTTTTGTCATTTTTTTGCTTAACTTACATGTTCTGATTTTGACTGTTCCAGTAATCTTCAAAGGCATGAGTAAAAATCACGTTTTTCCTTTAACGTTATTTTATATCATCTATATATCCAGCAAGTGTATGTAGTTTAGTAGTGTCTACATTTTTATGTCATATGGATTAAACAAATAGCATATTCAGTAAAACATTTTTAAAATGTCATGCTTTTGTGCCTTGTGTATTTGAGTCATTGATGTTCTGTCACTGGTGGCATACTAAAGGATTTCTACATGGCATTTCAAGATATTAGAACCCAGTCCTGTAGCCTTTAATGAGACAAAAGATTCACTGACTTATATTAGAGTTTTCCTATGTAAGTAATATAGGATTTGGATTTTAGGGAAAGATCCTGCAAACCCTTACTCACATGTGTGAATTTTACTTACATAAGTAGACCCATGAAAGGAAGAGAGAGAGAGAGAGAGCGCACGAGAGAAGAAAAAAGACTTGTGGAAATTTCTTAATGTTCCCTGTGTCTCCACATCGGGCTGCAAGTTCCTGTGTCTCCAGCTGCACTTTTGATCTTCCTGCCCTATTACTTGGCATCAGACAGAAAATATATTTACCTGCGCCTACGTCATTATTTTATATTTACATGCAAGGCTAGTCAAATAAATATCTTTTATTGTTTTTGTGTGTGTTTTGCATTGGATCAAGTGATTGCAAAACTATTTTATATTCTATTGTAGTTTTCAAACAACAAATATTTTGTAATTCAGTGCAGCAATCCTGTAACATGCACCTCCCCCCCCCCGCAAAAAAGATTAGTAATTACTGACTTACACAAGGACACCACCTCCCAGTTCAGAACATTCTCGTAATTTTTGGCTGTAGCTATTTGTTTTCTGTTTGGTCCAAATGATATAGCCATTTTGAAGCAGGGTTTCTCCTCTCAGTGTGCAATGGTATCTTTATTGAGCAGCTGTAGATCACTCATTTGGATTCCACTTTAATACCGGGGACAAATTTGTGTGAATAAAAAGTTACGTATTTTCCAACTCTGTTTTCAGTGATGATCATTGTGGGTTCTTCAGCTGACCTGGGAAGCATGACCTGAACATTTATTCAAATAAAAACTACAGATGAAATCTTGGCCCCCAATGAAGTCAGTGGGAATTTTGCCATCAACTTCATTGGAGTCAGGATTTCAAACTAGGGATCTTCTTTAGCGGTATGTAGTGAAGTGAAGACTCACCGGTGCGACGCCTCCTGCTGGCCTTCACAACATCCTCTGGCAAAGACTTCCACAGGTAGACTGTGCATTGACTGAAAAATTACTTCCCTTGTTTGTTTTAAACCTTCTGCCTATTAATTTAATTTGATGACCCTAGTTCTTGTGTTATGAGAAGGAGTAAATAACACTTCCTTCTTTACTTTCTCCACACCAGTCATAAGTTTACAGACCTCTATCATATGCCCCCTTAGTCGTCTCTTTTCCAAGCTGAAAAGTCCCAGTCTTATTAATCTCTCCCCATATGGCAGCCATTCCATACCCCTAATCATTGGTGTTGCCCTTTTCTGAACCTTTTCCAATTCCAATACATGCTTTTTGAGATGTGGCGACCACATCTGTATGCAGTATTCAAGATGTGGGAGTACCATGGATTTATATAGAGGCCATATGATATTTTCTGTCTTATTATCTATCCCTTTCTTAATGATTCCCAACATTCTGTTTGCTTTTTTGACTGTCTCTGCACATTGAGTGCATGTTTTCAGAGAACTATTCACAATGACTCCAAGATCTCTTTCTTGAGTGGTAACAGCCGATTTAGACCTCATCATTTTGTATGTATAGCTGGGATTATGTTTTCCAATGTGCATTACTTTGCATTTATCAACATTGAATTCCATCTGCCATTTTGTTGCCCAGTCACCCAGTTTTGAGAGGTCCCTTTTAGCTCTTCGCAGTCTGCCTGGGACTTAACTATCTTGAGCAATTTTGTATCGTCTGCAAATTTTGCTTCCTCACTGTTTATCTCTTTTTCCAGGTCATTTATGAATATATTGAAAAGAACGGGGCCCATTACAGACCCCTGAGGGACACCACTCTCTTCTCTCCATTTTGAAAACTGATAATTTATTCCTACCCTTTGTTTCCTATCTTTTAACCAGTTACCAATCCATGAGAGGACCTTCCCTCTTATCCCATGAGAGCTTACTTTGCTTAAGAGCCTTTGGTGAGGGACCTTGTCAAAGGCTTTCTGAAAATCTAAGTACACTATATCCACTGGATCACACTAGTCCTCATGATGGGTGGCCCCTTCAAAGAATTCTAGTAAATTGATTAGGCATGATTTTCTTTTACAAAACCCATGATGACTGTTCCCCAACAAATTATGTTAATCTGTGTGTCTGACAATTTTGTTCTTTACTGTAGTTTCAACCAGTTTGCTCAGTACTAAAGTCAGGCTTACTGGCCTTTAATTGCCGGCATCACCTCTAGAGCCCTTTTTAAAAATTGGTGTCACATTACCTATCCTACAGTCATTTGCTACAGAAGCTGATTTAAATGATAGGTTACAGATGACAGTTAGTAGTCCTGCAATTTCACATTTGAGTTCCTTAAGAACTCTTGGGTGAATACCGTCTGGTCCTTGTGACTTATTACTGTGTAGTTTATCAATTTGTTCCAAAACTTCCTCTAATGACACCTCAATCTGGGACAGTCCCTCAGATTTGTCACTTAAAAAGAATGGCTCAGGTTTGGGAATCTCCCTCACATCCTCAGCCATGAAGACTGATGTAAAGAATTCATTTAGTTTCTCCACAATGGCCTTATCATCCTTGAGTGCTCCTTTAGCATCTCGATCATCCAAACTGGTTGTTTAGCAAGCTTCCTGCTTCTGATGTGCTTAAAAAAAATGCTATTACTTTTTGAGTCTTTGGCTAGCTGTTCTTTATTGGCCTTCCTAATTATATTTTTACATTTCATTTGCCAGAGTTTATTCTCCTTTCTATATTTCCTTTTTGCCTCTCACTGCTTCTTTTACTTTGTTGGAAAAGCACACATGTAAAAGCATATCAGCATACAGCATCTATACAAGAGACTTTACAGCAGTGCAGCTGCATCAGTACAGGCTTAGTCTGCAATAGCAGGAGTGTAAATTCTAATGCAAACTAATGTGTTGCACACTAATTGGCTCATGTGGACCCTGCTGGTGCTCTCTAAAAGTTTCCTAGTGTGTGTTAATGTAGTCCCATTTCAAACAGCACAAAGTTCAACAGAATCCAAATCGGATGTACTTCCCCCACTTTAGGTTTATTTTCCTGTTGAGTAAATTGAATGACTGGAGAATGTTCCGAGATTAACTATCTGGTGCAGGTGCATATTCATGCATCTCTCCATATTCAAATGAACCTAATTTATTCACTGCAACCAGATCACACTTTTTCTGAGACTTTTTGTTTGTTTGTGTAGCGGGGTGGACCCCGCTCCGGTCCAGAGGGGGCTGTGGTTGGAGAAAGCAGCTTGTAGGCTGAGCTGATTGGGGGAAGTGGCTGCAGCTGGGGGCCATGCCCCAAACAGACTCAGCTGGCCCTATGGAGGCCAGGGCAGCTAGAAGCTCAGCAGTCTCTCTCTGAGTGCAGAGAGAGAAGGGCGTGGCTGCAGCAAGCTAGGGATAGCGTACCTGAGTGGAGCAGGGCTGGGGACAGGCTGAGGAGCTGGGGAGCTCCAGCCTGGATAGCCCCAGGCTGCGGCCCAGTGGAAGGCCAAGGGGTACTGGGGGTTGCAGAGGGCAGCCCAGGGCTAGGCCAAGGCAGCAGGTCCAAACCCCCCTTGCCAGTGATGAGTGGCCTAGACTGCAGTCTGCCACAGGGAGCGGGGGCTAGTTGGTGACTGGCAGTGGCCTAGTGTTGAGGCAAGGTGGGGATAGTGGGGGGGGTGGGTTTCCCCTGGGAGGGGAGACCTAGTGTGCGGGTACTGCCAGGGGGCAGCACCCAGAGCAAGGGGCACCGGGGTCCTAGGAGGGACACGGGAGCTGAGAAGGAGAGGACAGGTGGATCACCGGCCTGCAGAGGGCGCTCCAGAGGCTGGAGAGCTAATTCCCTGGAAGACCAGCAGGAAGCGCCGCAGAGGTGAGTCTGGGCTCCTTTACAGTTTGTTGTTATATCTTGCATCTCCACAATGAGTGAATATGTGCCCCATCATAGACTTCCCATTTATTCTACAGACAACTATACCTTCATTGTGATTCCTGTCAAGTATTTTAAAAAAGGTTTTGTTTAAAGAGCTCTTATAGTCAGATTTCATAGTGGTCACAGCTTACTCTGTCAAGTACAGTAACTATGTCACTTTGAATGTATTTCAGAAATTTCTGGTAAATAAACAGAAGATCCAGCAACAAGCTGGTGAAACTGATGTTATCTATAGATGTCAGGAAAGCAATGTGCCCAGCAGCTGCTCTGTCAGGACACCCATTTTAATATCTGAGCAGAGCATGCCATGAGGTGAGCTGTAAGTGAATTCAGTCCATTTCACTCTGAAATATCATGAGAGTTCACAAAGTGAAGGCTGTTGTCCAAACCTGTCTTTTCAGCTCACAGGTTACAAATACAAAGACTTTTTTTTTTCCTATTCAAGCCCACAACCCATTTCTTTCCCCTCTTTCAAAGTGGCCCCTCAATGAGAACAGAAGATTTCCAAATTAGTCACTTTCACTGCATGAAGCTCCAAAGCTTTTTGTGACTCTTGCATATTTTATGGTTATGAAAACTCACATAGTTCTTCTCTCTTCAAGTTAAATTAATCTAAGAACACAACTCCTATTCCAAAACAAATTTAGAAGTGATACAGATTTGGCCAATCTCACAACAAGCAATAGACCTGTTTTACCTTCTTGATAAGGCAGCAAGAGTGTTCCTGATCTTGTTAATTTCATCACATCAGGATTCTGCAGCAGTCAAGGACTTTGCACTATATCTTTGGAGAAACACCTGTAGGCCAGCCTCTACTTCCCTGCCCCCCACTGTAAAATCTGTACAGTTGGACCTACGCTTATCTTTAAGCTGGGAGTCAATTTGAATTAAGCACATGCTTTGTGCTTTGCTGAATCAGGATCTTGACTGCTTCTCCTATTCTGGAAGGGAAAGTCCAAGAGAAATAGCATTAAGGAATGCTATGTACAAGGCTCTGTATAGTCTGTTGCCAACTTAACCTACATCCTGTGGCCAGGCTCCTAGGTTTCAGAGGCACCCTGGTGTAGCAGACTGAAAATTCTGTGTCAACTTCAAGTAAATTCACACATTTGTGTTTTTATTTAATTAAAATTATTGCAATTATTTTTTCTCTTCCCCTAGTTCAAACTAGATTGATGGCCATGGCTGACCCCCTTCTTGAAAGAGAAAGCAAGGAAACATTCAAATTCTCTAGTGGCTGCAGGAAGTGCACCAAAAATTTTCTTGGTAGCTTCATCATTGTCTGAGAGTGATGTTTCCACTTTCACTGGATGTGAAAATGATGTCATATGCTTCCTTTCTTCCATTTCCCCACTAGTTGAAGATTCTGCTACCACTGGCTTTTCAAAATTGAGTTGATATTTTTTCCTTGCTGAGGAAGCAACTCTTTTCAAATTGTTCTCAAATTGTCAGATATTTTCTAAATCCTTCACATAATAGGAAAGAAGTACTTTTAAAAAGCAAATTAAATAAATTGAAGATTGAATGATATAAGGACATGATTTCATTTGTCTCTGTTTTCTGCACTCTCTCACACACACTCTCTCTCTCTCTCTCTCTCTCTCTCTCTCTCTCTCTTAAAAACAATGCCATGAATTTACTTCATTGGTAAAAGTAATAAAAAGTAATATGGCTATAATCAAGTCAACAAATTTGAGAAATTTAAATCTGCATTTTTCCCAAATAGCCACTTCATAGTTTCTTATCACGTTAACCTCGTGATTAACCTCACAACTAATTATTCTACAAAAAGACAGGCATCATCGTGACACAAAATAATTAATCTGATCTCAGAAGAAAACAGACTTGTATGCGGCATGCTTAGATACCCACTATTTATCTCTCACACAGTTACAGCCCTCTGAAAGAACAGGAAAGTTTGTGTCAGAAAATTTTAATTATTCAAAAAACACATGTAATATTTTGTAATTTTTAATCTTTACATCCCTTTGGAATTTGCCATGTTGATGATGATGATATTTCTGTCTGAAATGAGATGTTACACTGTCTAGTTATTTTTGCCATTGCCCATTTAAAAAGTTATTGGAGCAGGAGGACTGGATTCTGGATCTCTCACCTCCCAGGTTATCTCTCTGGGACTTAGGCAGGAGATAGGCATACAGACACCTGGAGTGAGGCTGAAGTGTGCATGCCCAGGGGCAGAAAAAATAGGCACCTTTGGAACTTTTACTACAAAAACTTAGATGCCAAGTGAGTTCAGATGCCTACAGGGTTTGGCAGCAGCCAAGTGGGGGTTTTGGGAATTCCAGTGGTTGCCTCATGTGGAATTTAGGTGCCTAAGCTCTTATTCCAAGCATCCATAGTTGTTTCAGGATGTATCTCCCTGTATCATGGCCCTGGTCAGAGCACAAAACAGATTCCCTCCCCTTTGCTTTTTCATTTTCACATACAATCTTGATCTGCTGTTCCCACAACTGCTTCCAAAAACACAAACTAGTTCTGCACTTTTGGCACATTACCAGTTTACATGTGCACACATATACATGCCCTGTGCCCATGGAATTAAACCCAAATCTAGCTGGCATTGCATAGGAGTTTAGGAGGAGAAAGTTGCATACTGAAGCTTGGGGTTTCCAGCTATAGGGTCACTAGTTGAATGACTCTGCAAAAGCCCCCAGTTTGCTTGGATCAGTCCTGATTAAAATTATTTACTTAGTCATTGAGTGCTTGCAATGTGCTCAGAGCTTTGCAGAACATGGAAGAGCCTTAGTCCCTGCCCCATACAAGCCATAGACAGAAATTCACATTGGCAAGACACTGGGCGACCAGAAGATGAATTAGTCACACAGAGGCGCAGATGTATTTTTTTAATGTATAAATAAATAACACGTTTAGGATGGTGAATTAACATTCATTGGCTTTGTCTGTAAACTACAAATTGTATTGGAAGAGTTAGCGACATTAGATTTTGACATTTACAAAGTGCAGTAATTAAAATGATCACATTTTCAACATTTCTCATACCACATAAAGGAAATATTGCAAATACCATTGATAAGGTAAATTCTGAGCTGTATTAGAGATAGAAGGCCAGGTGCTCAGTTGGTATAGACAAGCATATATTTGCATTGACTGCAGTGATACAGCTGATGATCTCATCATCATCATGGCAAGTCCCAATGGAATAGAGCCTTCTTGCAGATCAAACACCACCTGGATTGATCTCTAACTAGGCCCTAAAGGTGCTCTTACTGGATATTCCATTTCTGTCCATCACTGGTGATTTTATCATGCCACCAAAGCTTTTGGTGTCCATGTGATTGCTAGCTATGTAGTGGCATTCCTTGGTAAAGATGCTTCGGAATTCATTGGTCTTACATCCTAATAACATGTCCATACCAAGAAAGCTGCTGAAACTGAACCAGTGCTGATGGGACAATTTCTGGGGTCATGGTCAAATATCCTCATTTCTGATCTTGGATTGATGTTTTTGATTCAGTGCTCTTCAAGTTTCCTCAGTGCCTACATTTCACTTCCGTACAATAGAATTGCTATAACTCTGTTCTGTAGATCCACAGCTTCGTAGCAAGTCTGATGAAACAACATCCTCACAGAGGCTGCTGCAGATCAACTGTGTGGGCCTGGCCCTAAGAATTTAGGACCCAACCATCCAAACACTTACACACTCAACTTTAAGCATGAGTCATTTCAAGTGTTTGCAGGATCAGGCCCATAATGGTTCCCACTCTGTGAATCTATTATCTTTTTGTTATTTGTACACTTCATAATTTTTTCATTAAAAATTATTTTTTGAAAAACTGCAATTTTCATTGATTTTACACAGGAAAAAAATAAATAAGTAACATAAAGACTATTTAGCAGTGTTTATATACCCAGTAGGAAGAAACACTTCCATACAAATCTGCAAGATCTAAGCCAGGGGTCTCAAAGTCCCAGCCCGCGGGCCATCTGCCGCCCAAGAACCTCCCCACTGCAGCCCGTGGAGGAGAGACACATGCAGCCATGTTGCTGGCTCTGTCTGCTGCAGGCGCCACCCCCCACAGCTCCCATTGGCTGGGGAAGAGGGACAGAGATAGCATCACTAGTCGCCGGGCAGAGTCAGCCATGGAGACAGCATCACTTTTTTCCAAAATGAATATAAACAAGTCAAAATACCGAACACAACTATCTGATGCACACCTTGCTGCAAACCTGAAGGTTTCAACTGCTCAGTCACTGAGTCCAAACATCAACAAACTGTCAGAACTGAAGCGTTGCCAGGTGTCTGGCAAACACTAAAAACTCTCTGGCAGGTGAATAATTGTATAAAGTTGTATGACAGTTTTATTATTTCTAAGAAATTTGAAATAAAAAATACAATATAAACGTTTTCTTTTCTGAACACCATTGTCAGTGATATTATTGGCCCGCTGCGAGGATTTGGGGACTGGGACTGGCCCTAAGGTAAATTGAGTTTGAGACCCCTGATGTAAGCCAATGTAGAAACAGTTCATATGTCTATGTTTGTGACTTCTGCTCACAAAAAGCGGGGGAGGAAGGAGTTTTCCAAGAATGAAATGATACTTGGACCACCACAAAACAGATACTATCTATCAGGGTTTGCAAATTAGGAGAACCTGGAACTGAACTCTATTCAACACCATTCTCCCCATGCCCCTGTATTCCTGCTCTTTCCTACATGTTCTTATATTGGAGCCCATTGCTGTGTTATCTGAGTGACTCCAAAGAATAAAATATAACAATGATATTTCCCGTGGGCAAGAGCCAGTATTGGGTGTGTTAGTGTTTGTTTTTTAATCATTATTGAATATAGAAGGAGGACGCTGGTGGGTGCGATGGTACTAGTGCAGGAAATTTTGCATGAACAGGTGGATTTTGCATTTAGCCCTGGATGTAGTGAGGTTAGGAGTCATTCTTATTTCATCTGGCAATGAGTTCTGTACTTCTTGTGTAGCATAATTTCAATGGAACAAAAGTGTCCTTGAAGAGTGAAATTGTGAAGACAGAGCTGGTCCCTCATGTAGCCAGGGTTTGAAAATCAGGACAGCAACCTCATACACAAGTCAACCCTCTCCTCACTGAAATACACTTTTCCTTAGATTGGAATGTGTGGACCAGGTTTTTAGGCTGTGGCTGTGGAGGCAGTGTATCGTGTTGCAGTGTAGGGAGATCCTCCAGTTGCATAGACCTGGCATAATTGCTGTTATGATACCTACTGGCTTAGAAGGCATGGACAAAGTTGCAGGGGCATAGTCAGGGTTACTCTGCAGTGCATTGGTCACTGGCTGTCATTGTGTGAGCCCTGATGAACAAATCACATATACAAAAAATAAGAAATAATCTGATCAATTAACATAGAAATAGTAACAATAACCTTTGGATGAGGTTATACTGGACTAACTAGAGCACTCATAATTACTTCCACTTGAATATTATAATTCTGAAGGTGAATGACTAACAGACTATTGTATAGGTCACTAGTTCAAACAAACTGATTGATCGTTTGGACATTACACAAGAAAAATCAAAATAACTGAATAAAATACACATAATTTCCCACTTAATGGAGTATTTCTCTCTCTCTCTCTCTCTAACACACACACACAGAGAGACACACACACACACAAGCTTGTGCTGAATTAAAAAGTATAACTTATAAAATATTTTCCCAGTTCCACTATGAATCTTCTAAATAAGAAAGAACATGATTTTATTTTTATTGGTGATGGCAATTCTAGTTGCTATTTTTATCTTTGGATTTAGCAAAGGTTCTGAAAAGTTTGGGAAATAGATACAGATAATAAACTTGGAATACTAGCAGTTCTCTAGTTGCCTGAACTCAAGCTGAGAATTTCTGCTTTAGTAGTCAAGTCGCTGCATGAACCTTCTTTTGATCTTTTTACACTGCTGAATTGCTCCTTGACTTTTCTTGTTTCCATTGGGAGTGCAAAATCATGTTACCTCATATGAACCACTGAATTTGCAGGAAAGGAATGTATTGCCATTAGGCACTTACAACATTCATCCTGAAATTTAGGATTTTCATTTCCTGTGTATCCTGTAACCTTTAGATCCATAACTGAGTCGTGTTGAAAATATGAAGGAAATAGCTAAAGTTGTGTGACCCTTGAACAGGTATTTGGTAGTTCAGCCATCCCAAATTCTGCAACGATGATAAAAAAGAATCTTAAGAGTATTCAGAATGATATAGCACCAAATTATGTTCAAATTTAACACTAGTATAAAAATTCAATAGACAATGTGAGAGCAGTATTTGGCCCTTATGATGAGATGGGTCGGCATGCGTCATTGTGGAAAATTGTATCTTCATGCTTGAGTATATGCTGAGGCAGATAATGGGTTTTTACACTGAAAAATATCATGCAGTCATGAGCAGAGGTGGGAGCCTGCCTATTTGCCATTAAAAATGAATGCAACACAGTTTATCTCTTTCCTATATTTTGTTAACCTCCATTATAAAAACCATTGTCAGCGTCCTACTTTGCTTCAGTCTTCTCACAAAAAATAAGATGTGACCAGACGACTAGCAAAGTTACCGTAGACAATAAAGGGGAAGGGATGCAGCTCAGAATAAGTAAAGAACACGTTGGAGACCTTCTGAACAATTTGAATGAATTTAAGTCAGCGGAGCCTGATGCTATTCACTCCTGGGTTCTGAAGGAATTATCTGAAAAATCTCAGAGTGACTGGTGATAATATTTGGAAACTCATGGATGACAGGAGAGGTCCCTGAAGACTGGAGAAGGGCTAACATAATGCCCATCTCTAAAAAGGGGAAAAAACAGGAGCTGGGGAACTATGGTTCAGTCAGCCTGACCTCAATACCTGGGAAGCTACTAGAGCACTGTATAAAACATTCAATTTGCAAATACCTGGAGTATGAAGGGGTGATCACTAGCAGCCAACATGGATTTACTAAGAACAAATCATGGCATACCAGCTTGATTTCCTTCTTTGACACAGTAATTGTTTTGGAGGATAGGGGGAATGCGGTGGACAAAATATACCTGGACTTCAGCAAGGTTTTTGACACAATCCCACATGGCATTCTGATAAGTAAGCTGCAGAAAGGCAGGCTTGGCGGAACTACCATTAAGTGGATACATAAATACTATATTGATTGTTGGCAAACCACAGGAAGGTTCTGTCTTTTTGAAAACAGGCAGCACTTGTAATGCCAATCAAGTATTGTGTGCAGAGCTGATACAGCTATAATCTTCCATGGGAAACTGTAACTCTTAAAACATCCTCTTTGGCACTGAGAGTTTTACTTGGCTCTCGCATGTACAACTGAATCTCTCCCCCACCCTGATTCCCTTTCTTATCCCCAACACCCTGACCTCTCCCTTTGCCCTGATGCCCCAATTCACCCCACTCCTCATGCAGAGCTTGACAATGCAGAGAAGAGGAGAGCAATGAAACGCATCTTTGCTCTCACATATTTTTAAATAAACCAAAAGCAGCAAATGTTGCTCTTTCACTCCCCACCTAAACTTTAGTTATAAGATTGAACCTCTTCTCCTTCAGCATAAGAGAAACAAGAGCTGGATCTATCCAAGAAATGTTGTACGCTGTGTGACTGTTGTGCAGTGCTGATGAATAGAAGAAAGTTCCTGAAAATTGCATCCTCGCCAGAACCACAGCAGCTACTGAAGAGCAAGTTACTGAAGTTTAGTTTGGAAAAATGCACTCTCTCCGAGTGTTATTGATGACATGCCTTTATTGTCAGATGACAAGGAAAGTGAATGTTTTGGGATATGCTGTCATTCTGAAGCAGCTGCTCCTCAGCAACCAACCAAATTGAAGGAACAAGAAGACAATCTGGAAGCAAGAATGAGGACACAATATTTCAAGTATTTCAAGAATGAAGACACAGTCATTACCCATGGGTGAGATTGTGTCTTCAGTGAAACATGGCACTTTACTTCTACTGTTACTAGGGAAAAGCTCAAATTCTGTTTTCTCTGGGTAAGAAAGCTGAAGATGCTTTCACCAAAGGGTACAATGATTTCAAGAATGTGATAGTAAGGTTAAGCAGAAGTTGACAAAAGTGATCTTTGTAATGTCCAATTATAGTGTGACTGAATTGTAGAAGAAAGGATGCTATCTTTCAACTATTAGAATATCGGGGTTAGAAAGGACCTCAGGAGGTCATCTAGTCCAAAGTCAGACCAATCCCCAGACAGATTTTTGCCCCAGATCCCTCAGTGGCCCTCTCAAGGATTAAACTCTCAATGCTAGGTTTAGCAGGTCAATACTCAAACCACTGAGCTATCCCTCCCCCCTGTTCAGCCTACATTTCCTATCATGGCAAGGCAATACACAGACATGAAGACTTTCTGGGGAATCCTCCAACAACTTTTGATTTTAAGAGCTGAAGACAATGCAAACATCAATGCATGGGTTGCTAACGAAAATTATCTATCACATGAGATTGTGAATGAAATGATCTCTCTCATGGGAAATGAGATTCTACAAAGCAAAACTACCTGAAATCCAGCAATACCATCAGAATTGCTGACCTGAAGCCACTGACCTATCTGAAAAGGAACAAATGGCAGTTTGTATTTGATGGGTCAACAAATTCTTTTGACATTCATGAAGGCTGCAGAAGCTTTATGCAACTAGATAAAACTGACACGCAATACCTGTGCACAGTTGTGAAAGACACACTGGTTCATTGCATGTTACCCCTTTCCACCTGCCAGGGACAAGTATATGATGGAACGGGTAACATGGCTGGGAAATGTCATGGAGTTGCTGAATGGGTATGGGAACTAGAATTAGCAGCATTGTATGTACACTGTTTTGCACACTGTTTAAACAGGTGCCTGCAGGATTCAAGCTATCGTATGTCACAAGGAATGCTTTAAATATTTGTATGGATACTGCATAACTGTGCACTATTCAGCCAAATCTTCCAACCACTCTCTTTTGGAATATTGCTATGAAATCAATTAGTCTTTTAATGCTGAGCATGGTAGCAAAGCCAAAGATGTTCTCAACCAGCTTTAACTGTTCAAGTTATATTTTGGACTTTAGTGTAATGAATAATCAGTTACACTGAACAGACAACCTGAGTTCTGCAAAAAACGTCTGTTCTTTGCAAGAAGGCTTACAATCTGTTGAGCTCACTGTAGCATTTCTGACATGTCAGAGAACCAATGAAGCATATGAGCTATTTTACCAAACCATAGTTGTGGAGGAAAAATGGTTAACAGACAAGCCCTCTCTACCCATCACCAAGAGTTCAATCTTCTAGATGATGGATCAGATCCTCATCAACTTGAAATGCCAGAAGCCTGGTTTAGGCAACAGTACAGTATTTTGGTATTCTTTCAGGTGAACTGAGATATTGGTTTGATAAAAGCTGTTGGGTTTAAACCAAAACACATTAAGGCTACTTTAATTCAGAATGAGAATGTTGACATAGGGGTTTAATGCAGTTTAACTAACCCGCTTTAAATTCACACCTTTAGTTAATTCAGAGTAACTTTCTTGAGTGTTCTCATGTATACCAGCCTTAAATTACGCTGGCCTGTAATATGTATGAGGAGCTGAAAATGTAGCTCAGAATCAGTTTTGCAACCATGCTGTATCTTCAGTAGCCATCCCTTCCAACTATGCTGATAGTAAGTAGGGTGTGTGGTATGCAGGCCCTTACATTGAATGTATGCTGTTACAGGATCATTATTGTGACACTGGCAGACCAGGTGCCAGCTCTTGCTAGAGTCCCAGGCCAATTCCCTTGTGTATTAGTATAGATCGAAGTGATTGTTAAATGTATAAGAGTGTATTTGGTGTTTAAACTTCATGAAAACTAATGGGATGTTACTTAGATTGTTTTCACTTATCTGTATCTCATTATAATGTAGTAGCAAACATTTCCATTGGGTCTACCCCTGTAACTAATTAACCCATCAAACAAGAAAGAAGCTTTGTGGAATGCAAATGAAGAACTTTAACAAAGAAATGCTAATTTCAAAGCAAGTGGTTATTGTGTGTGATGACTGGAGGTCAAAGACTCTAAGTGCATTCCTCACTCTCCGTTATTGAAGGAAAAGCCCTCATGCATAGGGACACTGTCAGCTTGCTTTCTGTGAGTAGAAGCTACAAGTATGGATTCAAAGAAAGATCCTGAATCTCTGAACTGTTTGGACTCTTACAGGGAAGTGCACCAGATGCAAAGTGGAGATCCCCAGAGACAATCTGGGAACCCTGAAAAGACTTTTTGGAAACTGGCAGTTTATTACATCACTGCCACCATTTGGAATTATAAACTGTGATTCACCTGTACGTGTATATTACCTGCTTTAACCTCTCAATAACTCTCGTTTCCTTTTCTTAGCTAATAAACCTGTAGTTAGTTTACTGTAGAATTGGCTACAGATAACTGGCGTTGTCTCTGGTGTAAGATCTAGAGTACCAATTGATCTGGGGTAAGTGATTGGTTCCTTGGGCCTGGGAGCAAACTTATGTGGTGTGATTTTTGGTTTAAGTGACCTTTTATCACAAAGTCCAGTTTGTCTGGGTGGCAAGATAGACTGGAGAGTCTAAGAGGACTGTTTGTGACTCCATGGTAAGCCTGTTATAGTGATCCAGGAGTTCACATTTGTCACTGGGTTGGTGAAATCTAATTATAGAACACACCACAAGTTTGGGGCATTGCCCTGTTTTCTGACAGTCTGCCTGAGGTAGGCATTCATGATTGTGAGCCACTTGAGACAATGTGACAACTTTCATACTGGGATAATCCTCCCTCACCAATTTGCTCAAGGCTTGCAGCCAAAGCATGCTGGTGGTGCAGTGCAAAGCAGTCTCACCGCATCCAAATATCTGGCTTACCATATTTAGAAAAAGATGAGCAAAAATCTAAAATGTTTGCGGGGAGTAGACAAAGTGCATTCAAAATATAGAACATTGGTATGGTCACTGTACTATGCCTTAATCCTCTAACATAAATAGTAAAGAAGATCTCATTTAGAATTGATTCTTGAGGGTTAAAGCAGATCAATAACTGCTGTCCTCTACAACATTACAGTGTGCAGAATTTGTTAAATTACCGATATGTACTGGGATGCTGAAATTCATCACACTGTCCACCCTACAACTGAGTTCATTTACTTTACCATTATTGAAAAGCATAAATTATGAAGCTTCATTCCACTGGACCCTTATATTAATCATCCTTTCAAAATATGAAATGTCCTTGGAAAAATTGTTTCCAATAGTAGGCATCTGACATTAGTTACGGTGATATTATAACCAATGTAACTTAAAAAGTGGTTAATTGCATGAATTTCTAGCATTGTTGTGACTGAAAATGTTAGTCATTAAGAATAAACAGCATTTAGGTATTTGGGTTCAAACCTAGCTGTTCACATATTGAGTAATTAGAGTTAATATGCACTGAGATGTGACAAAATCTTGTGTAATGAGGAACAATTCATGCAGTCCTATGGTTTCTCTCTCTCTCTTTGTGTATATATATATGCAATTTAAAACTGCATCTTACATTGCTACATATATGGAGTTTTAAATTTCAGGGGAAAGGTCTTTTTGTATTGCAGAAAGGTAGAGAGTTGCTGTAGAGAGTTTAAAATATATTTTAAACTTTGGTAAAATAGATGTTATTTTTATGCCACAGCAAATTCAAAGAAGATGAGAACATTTATAAAATGTAATATAACTTGCCAATAATTTTCCTTGATGTTATTGAAAGAAGATGTATATTTGCATCAGCCCTATTCCCAGATCTATTGTTTTTAAAGGCTACTGCATTGATCTTATAATCCTGTTTTTGTGACATTCCTGTGCAAGTCATGGAGCAAATGACAATAGCAAAAAATTGAGATTTTACTACAGAAAAATGTTAAAGGAAGATGGATAGTAAGAAAGTTCTTGTTTAAACACAAGGGTTGATATTCTCAGAGTAGTTTAGGGGATTTAGACACATGAAGATTGGTTGCATATGCAATATAACACCCTTTTCTTGTGCAAAAAAAGGACAAGAAAATATTTTACATGTTCTAAAATTATTTGGATTCTCTTGTTTCCCATGTCACTCTCCCTAAAATGCACCTGACCCTCTCGCTGTAAGATTAAGCCTTCCTGTGTTAATTCTTTCAAGTACTGTTGCTATTTGAAGTTTAGGTAATCTAATTGGCAGAGCAATGGTTTGATCACCCAATGAAACTATACCCATGTGACTTAGGTGAACAAATACATGGTATAAATTCTGGATTCCATATTTCAGATACTCATGACCCATTTCTGAAAAACCATTGGTCAAATGTGTGCATAAAATATTGATGTCAAAAAAGATGAACAAATTATTTAAAGTCCCCATTGTTTCATGGACAATCTGCAAACACTAAAAAAGGGACAAATCAATCAAATGAATTGCTCATGATGAATAGTTAACCAGCTGTATTCAGCACACTAGGGATAGCACATCTGTTCTTATGAAAGGTGCCATAAGATCTGTAACTATTAAAAGTAGACATGTCCATAGGTTTTTGTTGTTTTAAATCCAAAAAGTCAAGGTGTCCCTTAATGCCATGCTGGAGCACTGGTTTTGTTATTAACTCAGAAAGAAGATCACCAACTACTGAGTCAATATAATGTATTGACTGTGATGGAGTGGACACAGCTCATGTTAGTTCAGGCAGGGAAGGAGCTAATTCACTGGGGGGAAAGAGCCAGTTGAAGAACCTATCACATCCTGGAGAACCAGCCCAGCCTCCCAGCTAGAGGGAGTGTTTTCAGTGGGCTCATCAAAGCAGATACTTTATCTGAAAGAGGAAGCTACTTGAGATTGGTCAGAGGGAAGTAGCCTGTTTCTCTGCTTTTTGTCTGAAGAGTCCACAGAGTGAAGTGCCATTGAAGCCTGCCTAAAGAACCCCCCAGAAAAGGAGGGAGGGAGGTGTTTGCAGTTTTGATACAGGCCTATTTGGAGAGCTCATCACCCTTGAGAGACCGAGAAAGGAGTGTATTTACTTTGGACTCTGTTTCAATTGATTTTGCTACAAGGTTCTGGCAGGGCCGGCTCCAGGCACCAGGCAACCAAGCTGGTGCTTGGGGCGGCACCTGGAGGGGGGCGGCGCGGCGCTCGGGCCGCCGGGGAGAGCGGGGCCACAGCCGGGCTCGCCGCCCTCCCCCCCCGCGCCCTCCCCCCGGCTGCCGGGGCTCGCCGCCCTGCGCTCTGGCCGCCGGGGGGAGAGCCGAGCCCCAGCCGGGGCTCGCCGCCCTCTCGCCGCCCTGCCCCCTGCGCTCTGGCCGCCGGGGGGAGAGCCGAGCCTCCGCCGGGGCTCGCCGCCCCCCCCACGGGCTCCGCCCCCCCCCGTGGGGGGGGGGGGGGCGGCCGGAGGCTTTTTTGCCTGGGGCGGCAAAAAAGCCAGAGCCGGCCCTGGGTTCTGGGCAGAAACTTGCAGAAAGGAGAGTACAGAGACCTGGCTGGTGTAAGTGGATCCGTTTTGTTGGAATTTTGTTTTGGAAGAAAATGATAAAAAACAAACAAACCAACAACCAAAAAATCAATGTTGACATTTTAGGAATAAATAGTTTTAGTTTTTCATTTTGTAACACCTTCATTGGTTTTTTGTTTGTTTTTTACTTTGTACAATATTATATAGTATTCCAAACATTTCAAATGACCTAAAACAAAAAAACAAAACAAAAAAAATGGAATTTTCCATCAGAAAGATTTTCAAAATTTTCACTTTTCACTCAAATTTGTAACAAAGTCAGATTTCAAAGGCTCAAAATCCTTCTGTCCTCTGCACAGTTCTGGTTTATATTGCCATGAACTGAGTTTTCCTTTTGTGGTCCTCCTTTCCAAGTATTGATTAAGTCCACCCTTTTTATTCTTATAAGAAACGATAATATACCAGCCTGACTGGGTATGGCTGTAGGTAACAGATGTAGGTTTCAGTTTTTCCCAGTTAAAAATATGCTTTATGTAATAATAATTATATATAAATAATTTCTTTGCATATCTTCTTCCCTAAACTATTGTGGTACTGAACATTCAAGAGTACATACAAAATACTGCAGAGCACAAGTATGGTATAAAATAATAAAAGTATGCCAGACTTTCTTGAAGATATAATTTAAAGTAAGATTGGTCAGACCACCCTTGGAAAGAACTGAAAAATAAGCTACTTGAAACCATGTAATATGAATATAGGTGTTATAGCTGAGGAGAGAGGCAGAATTCAGGGGCACTTTACAGATATATTTATTCTTGAAGTGTGGATTTTATGTCAGTGAAAGATGACTACATCTATTTTGGGACAAATAACTTAGTAATATTACCCCCTGAAGGTCTATTTAATAATAATAAAACATACTAATAATTTACCAAGCAATTGCAATATTTCTCTGAAAGTTTTAAAAGTAATCTGTGTTCACGGATAACACTGGTGGCATTAGAATTCATAATATCTGCTGCACAGAATGAACATGGGAATATGTATTGCTCTTTGTTTGATTTCAAAAACTACATGAAAGGATCTAATCTCTTGTTGCTATCATGCATAACTCTTATAAGAGAGTAAATATTTAGTATAATTTATGCTGTGCCATATCCATCAGCTTAACCTCATGAATAATGTACTTGCTCAAGTATTAGAACTAAGAGCAGTTTAATAAACACTGTTAAAAATGCAGCAGGAAGAAAAATTAGATGATTTACACTGACTTTTGGACATGAATTCACTGTCTTTCTTTTGTCTCTTGAATTACACTAGAGGTGCCTCAGCACCTGTTACAATGCAGAGATCAGTAAGGTCTCTGCAATGGATTGATAACATGCTGAAAGGAAATAGTTAAATATCATCTTAAAAATAAAAAAATATTGAGATGAAGAGACGTATAGGAATAGCATCCTGAAAATGGCAGTTATGCTGTTGGAAGTAAATTTGTAGAACATTTTCCTGGACTACAGGCAAAGCACACAATGATGTCTACTTAAGATTACCCAAGAAATTTCAAGATTTTTTCTTTGGGGCTGAAATATAGCATGTTTGTCTATCAAGGAACACCCAAGCAACTTTGGCTGTCAGGGGCTACATTTGTCTGAGGGGAGGATGGCTTCACTCCCAGTGGAAACAAAGGGTGATGGTGGCCATTTGAAAGAGGGCATCTTTGCTGAGGACTCTTTTAGCCTCTCCCAGTGAGCACAAGATGAGAGGACAGTTCTGTGAGGAATTCTTTGTGGTAGAACATTATTTGCTGAAGGAGAAACTTCTTCAAAAGTAACATTTCAGTGAGTTTGAATTATATGGATGTTTGAAGAGTCAGCATTATTCTGTTAAGATCATTCAGGATGAAAATAATGCTCTAACACCAGAGACATCATTTCTTAAAGGAACTATTTTAAAATTAATATTAACTCATACATGAACTAATTTAATTGCAAATTCTCAGAAAACTCATTCTGTACTCGGAGTAAGTGCTCTAATTTTGAGAGAATGCACTATATTCTTCATATGCACCACAGTGGTTGAATCCCTACATGTAGAAGTCAGCGTTAACTACAGAGCTGTGACTGTCTCTTTCTAATAAAATGACTGTGTACAACACCACAGAGCACTCACTGGCATAGATGTTATCATGAAGATACTTACGAACCGAGATGGGTTGAGCATCTTTTCTGTCCACTCCTAGTTCCAGTTACATTTAAGACAAAGCAAGCATGAATCATTAAGGTTGACTGGATTATGTGTATTAGGGGATAGCATACAGTGTATCTACAAAAGAGGTTTGTGCTTCTGTATGAATATCAGAGGTCCTGTAATACTCCTCCCTTCTTAAGTTTCACCCCATTCTGCACATCTCATGGTCTTTTTACTATATATGTTGTTATTTTTATAAATACATAAAAAAAGATTCAGATACAGTAGCAAGTTACATGACCACACAAGGCTATCTCGAGGACATAATAGCTAACTCTAAATGGAAGAGAAAAGAGCCTCAATAATGAGTTCTAGATGGCTTTGCGATACAAAGTTTGAACATGTACACATTCAGTAAAGAACCAAAACCAGCCAAATGCCAGGTATCTGCTTATAGAGACCTCTGTGTATAATTCAGATAGTCACATAATCAAAGGGTTTGTCTATATGGTGTTTTAGTGTATGGCAAGCTGGGGTTTGAATCTACAGCGTGCTAGCCTGATGCACGCTAAGTGATTGTGTGGATCCTGCTGCTGCACACTAAAATTCCACAGTGTGCTTTGACATACTGATGAACAGAGAGTATGTAGCAACAGTTCCAACACTTATAGAATTATATTGGAATTACATTTTCATATTTTGAAACTTTCTGGAAACTCTAGGAAGGATATTAAAGTATAGTGTGTTACAACTTGGCCTTGTCCTCCCTCTTGACAGACACTACGAGTCTGTTTTGAGAGCACCCGAGAGCTGAATCACACATAGTGCTAAGCCTCATGACTGTGGGCAGTGACTGGCCACTGTTCCTAGCTCTGAGTCTCTCAGGTGTACACTCAGGTCCAGGCCCTTTGTCTGACATCTTTCTTGCATAGTGGGGCCCTACAGTCCAGCTACCTAGATCGTAGAATTACTGCCACAGCCCTTGCAAGCCCCAGTTGCTTGGACGTGTTCTCCCACACATTCCACCTGGCTGAGGGAGCTCTGACTTCTATTTAAAACTTTCAGGGACAATGTGGCATAAAGCAAGAAACCCAGACTTAGCAGTGGAATTTCTTAAAAACAAACACTCTTACAAAACAGACTAGATCTTAGGCAAACAACACAATTCTGAACAACCCTGCCTCCCATCTGATCTCACCCCACCAGTGCATCCTGATTCTGGTCAGTGTCCTTAGATAAGGCAGAGACTCTCCTGCCTTCACTCTCTCCAGTAACTCCTGCTTATTTGTGGCATTGGAAAGGCACCTCACAGAGATCCCCTTCTTTAAATAACGGTTATCAGATAGAGGGTCCGCAGGTCTAATTCCAGCAATCCACTCCCAGATGGGTTTCTGTGTAGAAAGTCTATTCATATCAATGATCTCTACCTCCCCCCCGAAAATCCATTGTTCCAGTAGGAAAGAGTCACTTAGAGTTGACAGTCCTTAATGGCTCAGTAATTCATAGTCTTTCAACTAGGTGCCCAATCCATACACAAAAGCCTCCCAAACACAAACCTCCCCAAATGGTGGTTACAGCACAAAGTGAAGCTTACAGGAAAGGTTACAATCTAAGTAACACTTCAAATACATTATCACATTCACAGAACAAAATGGAGTTCTGTATTCAATACAGACATATCCCTCTAATCTGTCACATAGTACATTCTTCCTGGTGAATTTTATGGCCACTGTTTACAAATCTATTTTACAGCCTGTGTTTAAAAGAACCATTAGAGAACCCCAAAGCTTGTCAGAGACATTTTTTTTAAAAAGGCAAGTGTTTCCCAGATATTGAATTTGGATACTGAATGAGTGAAAGTGAAAAACACTGATTCCCAGAAAATGTTCCTTCAGTGAAAGTGTTCTTTATTCTCTGCAATTTAATACATAAGTGAGAAGGAGGACCTGTACAAATAAATTGTGATATTTTTGTTGATACAAAATGTTTTTGATATATAAAGGTTTGTGTGCTATAGCAGAAATAGACTTGCCCAACTGCTTATGCAAATACTGAATATAACTGACACAGAGAAGATATTTTTAAAAAATTGTTAAAAAAAAAATAGATTGCACAGACCTCTTGTGTGATCTTGGGCAAGTGATGTTAATCGCTTACTGCCTCAGTTCCTCATCTGTAAAATGGTGATAGTACTATTATTATTTTTAAATTAAATATTGTACTAGTAATTTTCTTAAGACAATCTATTCTTAAAAATTGAATTGAAATTATTGCACACACAGATTTCTTCATTACTGATCACACTTATTCCTCATAGTCATGTGAATGTTATTCTAGTCAATCATTATTTTAAATTCTGTACTCAGGTTGACAGCATACCTACAAACTGTATAAAGCAACTGCCAGTTAGGTATCTGTACACAATGTAATAAAAAATAACCTTTTTTCACTTCGAGACTGGAGGAAACTTCATATTGCTAAAGATGTTAGTATGTAGTTCATCAATTTGAATTGCTTTTATCAACTCGATAAGCAGAAAAACAAAATATAAGAGCTCAATCAATATTAAGATTTTTTTTCAAATACTGAATACAAGTATTAAAGTGCCGAACTGTGAGTTAAATCTTGCTCCCACAGAAGTCAATAGGAGTTTTGCTATGGGCTTCAATGGGGCAGGCTTTTGGTTCATAAGATGTGGGAGCAGAACTTCAGCTAGGGTAAATCAGCATAGCTCTCCTGACCCCAAGGGTGTAATGCTGGCCCCACTGAAATCAAGGGGAGTTTTGCCATTGACTTCAACAGGGCTAAGATTTCACCCAATTAATCTATTTTGATTTATACAAGCTGAGCATCTGGCTCAATTAAATTAATGGCCTTCTTCTGCATTCCGTGCACACTCAAAGCTGCCCTTGTAAAATGAGAGAGAAGTATGCACAATACATGTAGTTTTGGGCTCCAGCGGCCTTCACAAAACTAAGAAGCTCTTTAATTTTCAGAGAGGAAGACTTTGTAGGAAAATAATACTTAGTTTTATGTTATGAAGCTTCAGCATTCTAGACTAAATTGCTTTAAGATGCTTCATTGGTTCAGAAGCATGTTATGTACCATGATAAACAAAATAATCTCTGGGGGATTAAAACTCCATTCACAATTCCTCTTTGAATATAAATTAGGTAATATTGGCCAAAGGAAAATTTGTTGCTAAATAGGTTTAGATTTTTAAAAGTTTATTCTCAATGCTTTTAAATATTGGTATTAAACAACAAGTTAGGCTAGTGAAAAAGTCTAGAGGAAAAAATGATTAATTTTCCCCAAAACACAAAAGCAAACAAATATTACAAAACAGAGCAATCTGAAAACTAATCACAAATATATACCAGCTGTGGACCTGTACACAGATTTAGCTTTGAGGCAACAATTTTTTGGGGAACAATCTCAAAACATTAGCTCAGGCACTATCTCAAGCCTCATGCGCCCAGTTGTAATGTAATTAACCCAAAGCCCGCATCACCAGCCAATCAGAACTTGGTCTCTAGTCTTCTACACCAGTGGTTCTCAAAGCCAATCCGCCGCTTGTTCAGGGAAAGCCCCTGGCGGACCGAGCCGGTTTGTTTACCTGCCGCATCCTCAGGTTCGGCCAATCACGGCTCCCACTGACTTTTGTTCACTGCTCCAGGCCAATGGGGGCTGCGGGAAGCGGCGCAGGCCGAGGGATGTGCTGGCCGCCCTTCCCGCAGCCCCCATTGGCCTGGAGCGGCGAACCGCGGCCAGTGGGAGCTGCGATCGGCCGAACCTGTGGACGCAGCAGGTAAACAAACCGGCCCAGCCCGCCTTGGGCTTTCCCTGAACAAGCAGCAGACCGGCTTTGAGAACCACTGTTCTACACTACTCTTCCCAACACCTTTGCTAGAGCCTGATGAAACTTCCATTGATGACACTAAAAAGAGTCCTACTGATTTCAGAGGGACTGTATTGAGTCTTTAATGGGCAGGAATACAAAATGACCAGCTTTGATCTATCCACATGTATGACCCTGAAGAGACAATTGTAATCATCTAGTCTGGCCTCTGTGTGACACAGGCCATAGAACTCACACAAAATAATTCCTAGAGCATAGCTTTTAGAAAAACACCTATTTTGATTTTAAAATTGCCAGGGATGGAGAATCCACCATGGCCCTTGATAAATTATTCCAATGGTTACTTACCTTCATTGTTAAAAATTTACACTTTATTTCCAATCTGAATTTGTCTAGTTTCCACTTCCAGACAGTAGATCATGTTATACCTTTCTCTGCTAAACTGAAGATCCCATTGTCAAACATTTGTCTCCCATGTAGATACTTACAGACTGTAATCAAGTCACCCCCTAACCTTCTCTCAGATCTTTGAGTCTATCACTTTAAGTCGTGTTTTCTAATTGTTCTCATGGCTAACCTCTGAACCATCTCCAATTTATCAACATCCTTCTTGAATTGTGGATGCCAGAACCGGACGCAGTATTCCAGCAATGGTCACACCAGTGCCAAATATAGAGGTAAAATAATCTTGCTACTCCTACTCAAGATTTCCCAGTTTATGCATCCAAGGATCTCATTCGCCCTTTTGGCATCAGCATCACACTGGAAGCTCATGTTCAGCTGATTATCCACCATGACCCCTAAAACTTTTTCAGAGTCACTATTTCCCATCCTGTAAGCATGGCCAACATTCTTTGTTCCTAGATTTATACATTTACAATTAGCTATTTTAAAATGCAGCAAGATATCTGAAGACTACATTGAGCAAGTATGTTTAAGAGTCTACTGACCTCTCTGCAAAAAGACACACTTTTTAAAAAATTCTAAAAAATAAAAAATGTTATGTGTTGCTACAGTCTGAAAAAGAACCCATATCTGAATTTACAAAGTACTCAGTTTCCCCAGTCCATTGAAGGTTTCCAGCTAGCAGTCAACATCATCATGAAAGTTGTTTTTATACCTGGAGAAACAGAGCAAACAGAGAAGCCTAATTTTTTTAATGCATATTTGTAATGATTTTCTCTAAATTGATTATATGAACACATACAACAGGAGGGCCTGGTCCCACATGCCTTACTCAGGAAAATCTCCTGTAAGTGTTTTGCCTGATTCTAAATGTTCCCAGGATTAGTTTAGAGAACAAATATCACTGGGCCAGATACCCATTTTGTGTAAATTATTATATCTGAAGTCCTGCTTATTGAAAACCTTTTTTTTTTAATTTCCAGAAGGCCTTGCTGATCTGCAAAACTTTTTGAAAGGTTAGGGTTATATTGCATGAAATGAATGAGTATAAATGGATATCCAATCCAACAGATAGAGCCTCGAAGTGGGGAAGGGAGAAGTAGGTATTGTCTATAGCCTGTACATGGAGAACAGGATGTGTTTTTTGGCCTTAGCAGGTTGTTTGGATAGAAGAGGTTGAGTTTCTGACCTGCATATGAGGAAAGAGAGGCAAGATATTGTTGTTTCTGGCTAGCAGTGGAGAGCTGAGCTGGAGGATGGGTTTATGAGCCATATGTGTGGGTAAAAACAAGCACAATAGTGATAGCAAAAATCTCTAGCCATGCTTTAAAATGTGCCTGATGTAAGGTCGGGATGTGTAAGAGAATTTCTAGTCTGTAGATTGCAGCTATGCAAAAGATAATATATATATATTGTGACAGCCCCAGACCAGTGGGGTACAGGAGTCTGGTAGAGGGCAAATATACTGGTCACTGGATGAGTAGTTTTCTGTTTCCTGAGTGACCAGAGCAGGGGCTGCACTAGAGTAATCAGGAACCTGCTAGAACCAGTTAAGGCAGGCAGGCTAATTAGGACACCTGGAGCCAATTAAGAAGAAGCTGCTAGAATCAATTAAGGCAGGCTAATCAGGGCACCTGGGTTTTAAAAAGGAGCTCACTTCAGTTTGTGGTGCGCGTGTGAGGAGCTGGGAGCAAGAGGCGCAAGGAGCTGAGAGTGAGAGGGAGAGGGTGTGCTGCTGGAGGACTGAGGAGCACAAACGTTATCAGACACCAGGAGGAAGGTCCTGTGGTGAGAATAAGGAAGGTGTTTGGAGGAGGCCATGGGAAGTAGCCCAGGGAGTTGTAGCTGTCATGCAGCTGTTACAGGAGGCACTATAGACAGCTGCAGTCCACAGGGCCCTGGGCTGGAACCTGGAATAGAGGGTGGGCCCGGGTTCCCCCCAAACCTCCCAATTGACCTGGACTGTGGGTTCTCCCAGAGGGGAAGGTCTCTGGGCTGTTCCCCAACCCACATGGTGAATCTCTGAGGCAAGAAAATCCGCCAATAAGTGCAGGACCCACCAAGATAGAGGAGGAACTTTGTCACAATATTTTTTTTGGAACATGCAATGAGATTTTACATGTGTATATGTTTAAGTGATGGTATGAGCTGTGAAATAATTTGAACATTTTTCTTTTTCCCCTTAACTTATCATGCCATACATTCAAATAAAAATATTTTAACAGATGTTTCATCTATTTTATTATTCTACATACTTTGTAAATCTTGTAAAGTACTTTGGAATTACTTGAATGTAAAGCACTAACAGTTTAAAGTAACCATTCATTATTATACTAGTTAATAGATATATTGAACTCCATAAACTCTGGTTATTGGTTTACAAATGGTACTGAAACAATAAAACAATAATTGAGAGCAGTTGGATATTGACAAATATTTTTGTAATATACGTATACAGTATAAATTTGCAATCTATATTAAAAATATTAGTTTCCAGGCTTTTTTTTAATTTTTGACTTCAGTGGGAGTTTTGTGCTCAACCGATGCAAGATTGGACAGGAGAAATGTCAGCTTTAATGATAATGTGCTAACACCTGAGAAATATACTCAATGCAACAAATATTGCCTACAATAGAGCTGTAATATTCACCATCACAGAACTACTATTCAAGGCCATACTATGATAGACTCCTAATTTCTGGGGGATACTTTTGTATGAAGTTTCTATATGCGTGATAAAAGCTCTACATAAAGCTCAAATCATTTGATTTTGTGCTATTCAAGGGCAGAAATGAGGAGAGACACCACCCACAGTATAGGATTAGGCTTCAGGACTATAACTCAGACAATCCATCCATCATGGCTGCTAGTACCACCTATGAGGAGTTGGGGGGAGGGGCAAAGAATCCATGCACTAATAGCATCATCATCATCGTGTTCTTATTATGCCTCTGGTGTTTAGGGCAGTGACGAACCTCCTCCACTCCTGTCTGTTTCTGGCAAGTCTTTCAATGGTTCCCCACCTGTGCCCCAGGTTTTTCAGCTCGGCTTCAACAGCTCTTCGCCATGTTGTTTTCAGACGGCCTCATTTTCACTTGCCTTCAGGTGTCCATCTTATTGCTACTCTGGTGATGGAATCAGTTTCCATCCGAAGCACATGACCGATCCATCTCCAACGCCTCTAGGCAATGATGGTGCTCAGATCCTCTTGGCTGCACTGTGTCAATAGATCTTGGTTTGAGATTGTTCTGGGCCAAAAGATATGGAGGATTTTTCTGAGGCAGGTTGTATGGAATGAAGACTGTTTGGACTTGTCATACTTTCTCATTCCCCAGCATTCTGCACTATAAAGTAGTGTTGAAAGTACGCAGCTCTGATAAATCTTGACTTTGGTTTTGGTGTTGTATTTTGATGATTTCCAGACTGTATTTAAGCTCCTGAAGGTGTTCCTGGATTTATTGATTTTGTTCCGGATGTCCTGGCTTCTTCCACCGTCCAGGCTGATGGTGCTGCCCGAGTATATAAATGTTTATACATTGGTGAGAACATAATCCTCTATCCATACCGGTGATGGTAAGGCAATATTAAAGATCATGATATCTGTCTTATTGTGGTTGATTTTCAGTCCAATTTGCTGTCTGAATGCATTGAGTCGAGTTGTTTTTTCTTGTATATGTTGTTGGGTATATGATAGGAGAGCAACATAATCTGCGAAGTCCAGGTCTTCAAGGGATGAGAAGAGCATTTAATGCCTTTTGTCATGTCTTCTGTTGTACGCCACATTACCCAGTCGATGGCTATGTTGCAGATAATTGCAGACATGACACACCCCTGACATACTCCTGTTTTGACTTCAAAATTGAGCTCACTGTGGTCAACACTGCATGTCAAGTTGAAATAGACATTAGTAATAGCAATGCTAGTGCTAAAAACAAGCAGTTAGTCATCTGCTCCAAAGGCTGTTTGTGTATTGTTCCATAGGATCTCTGTAACCCCCCACCCCCTCTTTGAAACATATATGGGGAGGTCAGGAGGGCTCATGAAGGAGTATGGACTGTGGAGACTTCAATATGCAAATGACATCTATCCCTACATCTCATTCAAACTAATCAGTTTAGTTTAGTGGCTTACCCTTTGCCTAATGGAGTGTGGATCTTGGATAAGTATATACTGTTGATTCAGCAGAAAACATTCAGAATTAAGTGAATATATACATGAAAAACAAACAAATGTGTCACAAACAGAATCAGGGGTCTGAACAACAATAATAGTTATAAATATATTAATTATATAATTTAATTAATAGTGGTATAAATATATATAATAGCATATATCTTTCACAGCTCTAAGAGAGTTTGCAAATAAGGATAAGCATCTTACTGTTGGGGAAATTTAGGTACAGAGCAAGGAGGTGACTAGCTGAAGGTCACAAAGCACAGCAGTAGCAGAGCCAGGAGCAGAAACCAAGTTTCCAGTTTCCCAGGCCAGTGCTCTGCCCACTGGATCACTTTGCTTTTTCTTCTCCTAAAATTTTGGCCTGCTAATAATTTGAGCTATTTGTTAATTTGACTCTGAGTTTGTATCCTAATTATGTGGCTCAGGCTTCTCTCTTTGTAATAGGCCAAATTAAAATCACAGGTTGAATTGAGAGGGGCTTGAAGGTGATTCCAGATTTTGTGGGTAAGGCCTGTCTCTGAGGAAAATATACTTGTATACAAACAAACAAACAAAAATTTCTACTTATTCTATTATTTAAAAGCATTCTTTACCTCTGAAAGTTGTTTTATATGATTAGAGAAATTTCTCATTTGTTTAAATCTTAGCATACACCTCAAAAGCCCTATATTCTTTTTATTTAAAATAAATGAAATTTCATTTTCTTTGTAGCAAGTTCAGTATATTTTACTACCCGTTGTTAATCAGAAGAGAAATTGAATAAGATCATAATAGCAACACCAGAGAGAGGCCCTAAAAGATCACAATTTAATTGCAGATGATCCTGAGGAAAGCGTACAAATGCTCCTCTTCAAAACTAGAAAACTTCCCTAATATGCAGTATAAGTGAGTCTGCAGTGCCAAATTGTTTATGATAAGTTAAGGATTACTTGTACTGCATGTTTTTAAGGGCTTACATTTAACAATATAAGAAGGTTAACTCCTATAATGTTTTCAGTGATGAATTTTGCTTTTAGTATAGTGCCACTAGAGAATAGGTATTAATCTTAGCCTCTTATTCATTAGCAGACTGCAACAGAAGACATTAACTTTCTTCTTCCTCTAGCCATGCTATGTAAATAATTTACAACATACTTCCCCACTATGGGTTTTTTGTTTGGCTTCTGTTTTACTAGAATTTTTTAGGAGTGGACTAAAATAGGCTTCTTTACACAAACCTCGTATTGTTCCTCATGACTAGGCCAATTAAATCAATTCTTGTGGAAGCAGACACTGTCTTTATTTCAATTATATTGTGGATGATAATGTCCAGAGTTAGTTCTGTAGCACCCAGCAGCACAATATATTTTTGTTAGCGCTGTGTTACAAATTTAGTGCTTGTAGCAAAACTAGGCTTATTGCCAGCTTTGTGCAGACCGTACAAAAGGATCATTTGCCAGTTTCATTAGTTTTCACCCTAAGCAATTTCCCCCAAGTGTTATGCATTATAATAGAATAGCAGAAAATGGAGGGCAAAGAATAAGGTTGACTATGACACGTTCTTCTTGCCCTGAAACTATAGAAAGAGTTCTTCTGAAGAGTAATAATCACATTCAAACAAGAGATCAATTTAAGTGGGCAGGAGAGACTATATCAAGGGCACAGATTGTCCTCTCCCACAGTACTATCCTTAGGAAGGGGCACAAGAGGGAGGAAACAGCAGTAATGTTACCTTCATTAATCTTTTCCCAAATCACACTGTTGTGGGGAAACAGAGTTTACAGTAATTTAGGGTAATAAAGGATCTGCACAAGCCCAGAAACCCTGTGTCTCTGTCAAGGCTCTATTGTCTCCAGCTCATATCCTACTTCTTCTCAGGACAGAGAAAGCCAGTGGCTGCTCCAACAAACCCTGCTTAATGAGGTTTCTCAGGTACACAGGGAAGTGATTTGTGAGATGGGTATCATTGAGCAATGGTTTCTTTAGTATTGTCCAGATTATGGGATGCTAGATGGTTAGTGGGTGGATTTCCTTCTTGGAATAATGGTGATGTCAACCATTTCTGCTAGCAGGTATCCCAGACACTGTGGATTCTCTTTCTCTAGCTACTCAAGGCATGGGTTGGTCATAGGTAGTGGCTCAGATTTCTGAGATACCTTCCGGGATTTCCTGATTTGTGATTAGTGCCAAATGTTTGGAATGAGTATGCTGCGTTATCAATCTCTCTTAGCTTAGTTTACTCCTAGTGTCTGGAAATACCATCTCTGATGCAGAGGGATCCTTTCTGAAGCAGGAAGTTAATTCCTCCCATTGTGGGAGTGTCGGGGGGCGGGGGGGGACAGGTCTGGCATTCTTGGAGTCATTCCAAATGACAGGATGATGTAACATCCAAAATAGACCTGTGGGATATGACTTTCTTGCCACTACAGCAGAGGACAAGTACAATCTCTTGGCTTCCCCTACCACCGATTGAAGTTTTGAAAAAAAAATTATTGTGCCAGTTTCTATCTTTGCTAATGTTTTCTTCTAGTTACTGTCACATTTTCTAGCTTCCTGCTATTTCTGTGAAGGACATCTGAAAACTAAGAAAACCTTAGCAATTGTAGGAATGATCAGGGAGGAGGATACTTCAGTGTCAGCATGTAAACAGCAACAGTCTAGGAGTAGCAGGTTGATTTCCGGGCAATCTTCTTGAGTGCTATGAGTGATATTGAGTGGTGAGTCCAGGAGCAGCTCATGGTGATGGGACCATCTTTCCCAAGGATGGGGAGGCCTCCATCCACCACCTGATGCAGTTGTGATTTCATTAGAACTGGAAAGTAATGGGTATTCACCCTATGTCCACACTTAGCCTGAGGATCAGATATAGTGTGTGACTGGCTAACGTGTTTAGTCTCAAACATTACCTTAGAAAAACTTAAGTTTGGGGCTTGACTATCAGCAGTTCTGTCAGCAAAGATACTGATATCACCTGGAATGAGTCACTGGAGCTGACCCACCATGTCCATCAGCTTCACTGCAGTATCTGGTGTTCTGTAGAATAACAGGTTCCCACTGGGTCCTATTTGGCCTCACAAATGAAGCATATGCATTTAATACTTTGTTTCAGGGGACTCTTCTTCATTCGAAGCTGGATGGGAATAATGTCAATTTTTTGTCTTTAATTATTTTTACGAACATAAGAACAGCCATACTGGGTCAGGCCAATGGTCCATCTAGCCCAATGTCCTGTCTTCTGACAGAGGCCAATGCCAGGTGCTTTTGGACTGGGTTTGTGACGTATAAAGGAATTTGTGGGAGTGCAGTAAGCTAGCACTGAACCTGCTATGTCATCTAGCCAGGTTTCAATAAAATAGATTGTTTGGGGGGCCTCATCTGTAATGAGGTTGTTGATAGCTGTCTGGTTAACCTCTGATCTTGCTGTGATCAACACAAACCTGAGATGTTGGGGTTAGTCTTTGTGAGCTGCAGCCTCACGTGAAGCGGTGTGTGACTTGAGTTGACTAGAGTGGCTGTGGCTGTCCATTGATACATTTTCTCAGAATCAGTTTGTGTTTTCTGCAGTTGTATGTTGCTTTTATGACTTGGATCTCAAAGGATAAATAGAGGGTGGGGCATCAGATATCCAGTGTGCAATCACATTGCTTGATCCTTGGAACACAATATTAAGGTTGCATCAACAACCAGTGTCAAAGAATTCTCTCATTCTTGAATTGTCCTACAGTGCAGTGAAAGCAGTACATTACCCACATCTCCCATTCAAATTAATATTATTAGCTATAATTTTTTCCTTGAGATGCATCAACTATTCAGTCCTTTGAGTCAGCTCATGGGCACAGAGATATTGTATAGATTGGTCAAGAAAAGGAACAAATCGAAAACGAAGCAGAAGTAAAACTACCATTGGGACATAAAAGTTTTTAAGTCAATTGATTTTATCTTTTTCTGGCTGAATTTTGAATAAGAACAAGTTTCTTATGCACTCTGTCATCGTAGCACTTTGTATGTGAGACTGGTTAGGGAGGGATGCTTGTTGGAATGGTGATTATTCAAAGCTGGAGTGGTACTCAAAAGAAACAGATACTAAGTAGTTCCAGAAAGACATTTGCTAACAAAATACACATATTTGATGGGTTGTAAAATTTGGGGCCTTAAAGTGCTTGGCAGTGTGCCTTGAAATTGGAGCAGGCAAAGCTCCAGCTTCAAATTAGGAACTTTGGGGAAGTCATGTAATTTGCCTTTCCAACCTTGCACTGCATAATCTATGTAACAAGATTCCAGGATTGTTGCTCTGATGCCTAGAATGTCTGTTGAGTCAGTGTGAAGCAATGGAAAGAGCTACAAGCGTGGCTGAGAGCTCTTTTTGTTCAGAACATCAGCAGGTTGAATCATCACTGAGATTCGTGGTCTGTTACCATCCAATTTTTAAGCTTTCAGCATTTTTCCTTTATAAATTACACCCATGTGGTTTGCAACTCAGCTACAATAAGGCATGTATTTATGCCCAGCCAAGAATCCCAGAACATTATGACAGCAAAGGAACTCAGCCAATCACCACCCTTACTCTACAGCTAACTATCATGCAACAGTTAATTTGGTTGCATGAGGGGGACTGCACAGCTGGTGGATTACTTGGCCCAACTGCCACAGTTCTTCAAAACCACACAGACACAATAACCCTAAACACACAGTCTCTCACTACAGCACACCCCTCACTTGCCACCTGCACAAATCAACACACATCTTCCAGGTATGACACTCTCTGTCTTTGTGTCTCTCTGAAGCATTGAATGCCTGTTGAGTTAACGTAAAGCAATGGAAACAGCTACAGGCTTGGCTGAGAGCTCTTTTCGTTTGAAATATCACCAGGTTCAGTCATCACTGGGCCCTGTGAGAACCAAATGGAATGTTGGTGTCCAAAGGTTATGTGATGGTTGGAATGTGACAGCTGATCAGAGATAGAGGGAGTAAGAGCTACATGGGGTAACACAGAGGTGGTTGTACCTCCACCAGGGGACAGCTAAGTGCACAAACTTTGTGCAACATGTATTCACAGCAGCATTGCTCACTACAACACAGCACATGGAAACAAGAACCCCCAAATACTACCAGCCTACATGCTGCTGTATGTGACTTCACTATTACAAGCTGCTTTGTGTTGTGTTAGCATGTTTGTCACTGTGGTGTTTTGTGAGTGTATTTCCTGCTATGGTGTTCAGTAAAATAGTACACAGGCATACTGGTGGGCAGGCCTGCCTCAAGTACTGAAACAGTCTGATTCTAAGCCATACTGAATTGGGCACTAGTGAAAAACAGTTCCTATATGTACTGGTTTACGGTGGCACCATTAACAGTACACCTCTAAGCTTTGACCACACACAATGCCAAGAGAGAAAGCTACTCTCACTGTCCATATGTCTACACTGCAATGTAAGCCCAGGCCTCAGGCTTGAGGCCAAATCCACCTTCCACCTACACACAAATCTCTCCAACCTCGGATGAGACCCAGAATCCTAGGACCCACATCTCTTAGAGGTTCTGCCCATTTCCTGAAACAGGACTGAAAGCACAAGCAATAGAAGTCCTTCAAATTGTGCCTTTTCCATATTGCTGGCTCCAGTTGCTGAGAATGCCCAGAATAAAAAGTTCGCTTGGCAGGATGTGTTGGCAGGCTGTTCAAACTTCCTGTAACATTCAGGGTGGAGAGTCAAATTTTCCCACACTGCACAACAGTCAAAAGGCTAGAGAAGCCACATTTCAGAAGGACACTAGGAAGTCTGGGATGTGGTTGGCTGGACTTGAGTCTGGGTGCTGCAGTGTGGATGCCAGAGCCCCGGGTTTGAGCCTGGGTTAGAAAATTCTTAAGCTAGGGTTGACAGTCAGTGTAGATGTTTAAGCCCTGGGTTTTCTAACCCAGAGCCAACAGATTCAAGTCCTACTACCCTTGTGCTTACATTGCAATGTAAACATATAGCCCCAAGCCTTTCCTTGGTTATTTCAATGGGAGGGAGCAATCAAGCCCTAAGCAATTTCCAAACAAAATTAAGTAATTCTACATAATTCTAAGTAATCACTGGAAAATGACAAGTAATTATCTTACTATGAATCAGTAATTAAAAATGAATACATAATTTTGGGGTTTGACTGTTGCTTCTAGCTTCTAATTATTAGCAACTGTTCAGATCCAATACTGAGAAATATTTTAACCCAAATGATACAAATGTAGATATGATGTTCTGGGAAGCTGAGAGAATAATACCAAGGGGAAAAATAATTGGCCTTGCTGCTGGCTTTCCATTAAAAAGGAAAGTTTAAAAAGATGCATTCACTGGAAACAGAAATTAACTTCAAAGGTTACATATTAGAAATGGGCATTTGATATAATGTTAGAAAAAGGAGCACTCAGGGTATGTCTACCCTGCAATTGAACACCTGCTGCTGGCCAATGCCAGCTGACAGGATCCCAAGGCTCAGGATATGGGGCTGTAAAATTCTGGTGTACATGTCAGGGTACCTCTGATATCTCAGGGAAGCCTGCAGACTCTGAAGGGGGGGGGGGCAAATCCAAGAGGGAAGAAAGGACATGATAAAAGGGAGAGACGTTTGCCATGCTCTTCCTCTCTCTTCCACCTCCATTTACAGACATCACCACCAAGTGACTGAAGCGCTGATCAAAGGGGAGAGCCTGCTGTGGTGAGAAGCATCTAAGTTTGTAAGGGCATTGAAAGTGTTAAGATCAGCTTAGAATGTGTTTTGCTTTTATTTCATTTGACCAAATCTGACTTGTTATGCTTTGACGTATAATCACCTAAGATCTATCTATGTAGTTAATAAATCTATTTGTTTATTCTACCTGAAACAGTGCATTTGGTTTGAAGCATGTCAGAGACTCCCCTTGAGATCACTAGCCTGGTACATATCAATTTCTTTGTTAAATTGACAAACTCATATAAGCTTGCAGCATCCAGGGGGCATAACTGGACACTGGAAGTTGGAGGTTCCTAGGGTTGTGTCTGGGACCGGAGATATTGGCTAATGTCATTCGGTTGCACAATCCAAGGAGCAACTTAAATGCTAGAGACTGTGCGTGAACAGCCTAGGAGTGGGGATTCTCACAGCAGAGCAGGGTAAAGCTGGCTCCCAGAGTCAAGTATTGGAGTGACCTAGCAGATCACCGGTCCAGATAACACCAGGGGAACGTAACACCTATTATCACATGTTAACAGTTTAATAAAGGACACCAGGTTTAGAGCTCTGCAAATCTGTGGATATCTGTGGATCATGTTTGTGGATTGTGGATCAGAGATGGATACAAATTTTCTATCAACGAAGGGCTGTAACCATGGTTGCCAGCTGTGAAAACAGCTCATTGATAATATTTTATTTTTCTTGACTTTCTTTCAGTGTTAATAGCAAATCTTATTGGCAAGATAGTGTGTTTGGCATGGTGTCAGACCATAAAATATATTTCTTAAAGTCACAGTCTTTGTCACTCATTTTAAGTGGCTATGGTAAAAAAAGTAGTTGATTTCTTCTTCTCCAACACTTTGATTTTTTTTAAAGGCAAAAAGAGGTATCTGATGAGGATGAAGTTAACATTCTAATTTTTTTGATAGAGCATTTAAAGAAAAATGCCATCCAACTGATAAATATGATCTACTGTTGAGTTCCACGGACTTTAAAATGAGCTGTACACAATGCCCACTACCAGTGGAGAGAAAAAGTCCAGAGCACAGGCCCATAGCAAGAATTCAGGAAGGATTTCTACACTTGTATTTTCCATCCGGGGTGTTGGTAACTAGTTTTACCATCTGTTGTAATACTAGGGTTCATCAGGTATATACTCACAAGTATATAATCACACATGTGGACCTTACTCCTGTAAAGACTTACACATGTACTTAACTTTACTTAAGTGAGTAGCTCCATGACATCAGTGAGAGTACTCATGTGAGTAAAGTTAAGCACATGCATACATTTTTGCAGGATCTATCTATTTATGTAACAGCAGCAAATCCAACTGGGAAATAATTATACTCTGGCAAAAGACACAAAGACTTTTTTGATTCCATTTAATCTTGAATCGGCCAATTTATCTCACTTTTTTTTCACTCCTGTGTCAACAGTGAGACATAGGTCAAGTCTTATAAAATAAGAAAGACCTTACCAAAGGGTATTGTTAAGTGGTCTAGAGTGATGACTCATTTAATCTTTTCATCCATTGATCTGCCTGGGACCTAAGAGCAAAGTTAACTTCCATTAATTTCAATTAGATGGAGTTTACCACCAGCTTTGGGCTGCATTCCCAAGCAACCCGACTCCAAGAAGACCCAGCCCCGGTGCGCCAGGAGCCGCTACCAGCCTCACACCATCCACGGGCACCTCTTAACGGTTTCACGCCCTCTTGAGCTCTCTCTTCAAAGTTCTTTTCAACTTTCCCTTATGGTACTTGTTGACTATCGGTCTCATGCCAGTATTTAGCCTTAGATGGAGTTTACCACCAACTTTGGGCTGCATTCCCAAGCAACCCGACTCCAAGAAGACCCAGTCCCGGTGCGCTGGGGACCGCTACCAGCCTCACTTCTTAATGGTTTCACGCCCTCTTGAACTCTCTCTTCAAAGTTCTTTTCAACTTTCCCTTCAGTGTGATTCTAGAAGACTAGAAAACTAATTTGTTCCTTGGCTTTTCAATGACAGTATAACCATGTGTGTGGGTTCCATTCAGAAGATTCATAGATTCATAGATTCTAGGATTGGAAGGGACCTCGAGAGGTCATCGAGACCAGTCCCCTGCCCGCATGGCAGGACCAAATACTCTCTAGACCATCCCTGATAGACATTTATCTAACCTACTCTTAAATATCTCCAGAGATGGAGATTCCACAACCTCCCTAGGCAATTTATTCCAGTGTTTAACCACCCTGACAGTTAGGAACTTTTTCCTAATGTCCAACCTAGACCTCCCTTGCTGCAGTTTAAGCCCATTGCTTCTTGTTCTATCCTTAGAGGATAGATGCAATGTTAATGTTTCTAATACTTGAATGGTTTACTCCTTTTCTTCTAATTATTTCATTACAGAAATATTAGCAGATGAAAGTCTGTGCTGTCACAAAAGTGTGGTAGTTGTCCTCCTTATAGACTTTTTCATGGAGTGCATGAGCAAATGTTTTCTCCAAATCACCCTATCCTGGAGTGCAGTGTTGTATTCCCACCTCACATCAATGCAAAATGAGCAGAGGTTTCAACTCCAGAAACCACAGATCAGACAAAACCTGCACTGATCCCAGGGGATCTACAGAAGATTAGAAAAATCCAGGAAGAGGCCAGTGCATCCATGTTGGCTCTAGAGGCCTCTGTCCAAAGTACTTCTCTCCCCTCAACATGCACACACACTTTTCCCAGCCTTGACTTGTGCATCACTGACCCCACAAAGCATTCTCTGCAGAAACCTCCTAAAGGTGATGGTGACGAAGAGTTAATCCCTTCCTCCTTTTTGCCTGGTAGGGGGAAAGATCCACCCAGAGTGTGCAAATAATATTAGACTTTCTATCAGGCCCTTCATATTTTTATACTTATTATTAACTAGTTGTGACCCATGGACATCTTGATGCCAACTGGCAGAGGGTACAGGAGTACATAAGGGTTAGAGGAATACCCTGAGTCTGGCACATACCTACTAGTCTGACAAAGAATGTCATGTAGGGTCTCTAATGAAAGCTTTTGTCACATTGGTCATCATAATCATAGCAAGATGTATGTACAGAAAATATGTGAAGAGTTATATCTATAAACTGCAAATTATGTTCTCTAGGTCTGTGTTATGTTCTCTAAGTCAAGTCACCAAAAGGTGATCCACATATGCCGTCAGGCAGGGGGAAAAGATGCTTGTATCACTCTGACTAGTCATGTACAATCTAAGTATTGTATGGTTCACAATGGACACCCATTTACAGTCTAAGCAAAATGTTCATCAATAGATTGTGGAGGCTGCAGGAAAAATAAACAGCAGGGGTTATCCTTATGACAAGGGCAGGTGCATCACAACCCTGGATACTCCTCAGAAGCATCCTACTAGTGATTACTTAATTTAAAATGGCTGATACAGTTACATGTTATTTACTAAGAAGTGCTTAAGACCAGCAAATATATATTGGAAATTATTAATCTGCTTAATACAAACAATGCAAACAATTGCAGCAAGGGTGGTTTAGGAAAAACTTCCTAACTGTCAGGGTAGTTAAGCACTGGAATAAATTGCCTAGGGAGGTTGTGGAATCTCTGTCATTGGAGATTTTTAAGAGCAAGTTAGACAAACTCCTGTCAGGGATGTTCTAGATAATACTTACTCCTGCCTTGAGTGTAGGGGACAGGACTAGAAGACCTCTTGAGGTCCCTTCCAGACCTACGATTCTATGATTCTAAGATGAACAGCACTAATCTTTTTAGTCTCTCCTCATATGGAAGCCATTCCATACCCTTTATCTTCTTTTGTTGCCCTTCTCTGAACCTTTTCCAGTTCCCTCGAGGTTGAGGATGATCTCTTTCACAGGTTTTATTTTTCATGGGTCCTTTGGTGACTGAAGAGTCTGATTCTTGGGCCACAGGCTTCTTGGCAGACATTGCAGGTGGTGTTGGAAGACAGGGTTGGGCCACGATTGCTGCATGGCTGTTGTCTTTCTTTTCTACTGTTTTTCTGCAACCAAAGCAAGGCGATTTTCCTCAAAAATCCACAATATCCTCTTTGAAATGGTGCGACCAGAACTAGACATAGTATTCACGGCGTGAGAACACCATGGTTTTATATAATGGCATTATGATATTTTCTGTCTTATTTTCTATTCCTTTTCAAATAGTTCTTTACATTCTGTTAGCCTTTTTGACCGTTCTGCCCATTGAGCTGAAGTTTTGGGGGAACTATCCACAATGACTCCAAGGTCTGGTTCTTGAGTGGTAACAGCTAATTTAGAAT
Source organism: Emys orbicularis (assembly GCF_028017835.1). Lineage (NCBI taxonomy): Eukaryota > Metazoa > Chordata > Testudines > Emydidae > Emys > Emys orbicularis. Next base: position 159,596,219 of record NC_088684.1, read on the forward strand.
CTATTATTATATAAGTGTAGTTGGAATTATTTTTTCCAATGTGCATCACTTTGTACTTTTAATGTTGAATTTCATCTGCCATTTTGTTGTCCAGTCACCCAGTTTTGTGAGAGTCTCCCTGTAGCTCTTCGCAGTCAGCTTTATACTGAACTATCTTGAATAATTTTGTATTATCTGCAAACTTGGCACTCTGCATCTAGAAGGGAAAAAAAACATGACCTTCTCTCCATTAGTAGCTCAACACAAGCTACTCTAGCAGTGTCAGAATGTTCTGTTCCAGAGACTAAACATGTAACCTTCATGCCACACATTTTAGCTCCTCTTGCCTGGTGAGCAAAGAATCTTATGAATTAGGTCTCCCCCAGGCCTGCGTCTCCTGCATGGCAGCACAATGTGCTGCAGCTGTGCAACTGTTTGTTACAATCTTAGGTTTGATTAGTAACATGCTGCACACAAGGTTAGTAACTCGGTTCCAGTCTTCACATTCTAATACCTCACACATGAATCAAAGTGCAGATTTTTCAAGAGACCATTTTTAAGCCCACCAACACTGCTGCTGTTGCCAACTACCTGCCCCCCTACACTATTCTGCATCAGCCCTTCCAAAAGCAATGCCTCTGTACTTGTCAGTCACCTAAACATCACACGTAAATGGAAGGATCAGAAGTACAATCAGAGCCATAGACATCCTGAAAATAAAGCCTCACTGTGCTTTATTGGCTTGAAAATGGTCACAAATCTTTCAAATCTTTCAATGTTCTGTTTTCCTAGTGAGTGTAACTGTACTACTGCTTTCCATCAGATTTTTTTCCATTTAGTTTTTAATCTCATTTTAGTTATATTTCTATAAACAGGTTTCAGTTTCACTGCACTTACAATTTATAAAGTATTCTTACAGGTTTTTATCTGTTTATCTCTTAATTTATAAATCTTGATTATTACAGCATCTTCTGACCTTGTGTCTCCCTTCTTCCTTCTCTTCTTCAGCTAATGCATTTTCCCATCATTATGTGTGTGATTCATGGTAAGTTTTAAGAAAAGTAATAGGCTCATCATGGTGAAACTGGGAGACATCATTGAAACAGCATAGAAAACAAAAAGGGAAAATGGGCATTGTTTTGTTACTAAGTATTTTTTTGTATTTGAGGTAAAAATAAGAAAAACTGCATATGCTTCAGTAATACAACTGCTGAGGATCTGGTCCTACCATTCTAATCTGGTAGTGTTTTATACCCTATTTACACATTGGCTGAAGATTTTGGTTAGTCAGAAATTCAATTCCTTGTGTCCACACTTATATACTTTTGACAACAGGCAAGCATGTTGCAGGCAAACTTATTATGATTCAAAAGGGAAATTCTAAAGGAAAATTACCCTGCACTTCTTGGGCACTTTGATTGCCGAGGCTAGACCCTGGTTATTGCTGAGGAAACTGAGCTTCAGACCCACCTACCAGAAAAAAACACACACATGAAAACGCACACCTGAGAGTCACTGCAGCTACAAGCTCTCTTTTTGGGAGAGTTAATAGCTGATTGGTGACAAATGTGTGCGTTCAGTTAGTAAAAATATACTCTTAAACTAGAAGATATATTGTATCCTACTTTGTAGGCAATTTGAACATAAAATCATATCAGCTCAATATCCTAGGTAAATACAAAATAACTAAGTCACTGGGCCTGTCTGCACTGTGTGTGGTCATTGACACTTGTGCAAACTGTGTCATATATTGCAATATGATAAGATCACCTGCCAGGTTCTGGTCATGTAACTGGGCAGAGGAAGATTGCCCTAGTGTAAGAACCTGCTATGCCATTTCCATCCCTGCTGCAGAAGTAGAGGACATAACAGGAGCAAAGGGGTGCAGCTGGAATGTCCTAAACAGCACCAGTCCCTGGCTGCAGCGTTGGCCCCATGTAGCTATTAGCACTCAGCTTCAGTTAAAGCAGCCTTTTGGCCATACTTGCTTATGCCTGAGAAGCAGCTCCAGGACCAGATAGTGGAAATGTGACCTTTATGTCACTCTTGCATGACTCCTTGGGCAGAGCTGAATATCTGGCCTGGCAAATGCAAAGTGGACTTAAGTTAGTTTGGAAAACTGAGTTGGTGTATTTTAAACTCACCTTGCAGAGGCCTAAATACAGTGACCAAGTACTTAAAAGAGTAGTGCTGGCAGCACTCATGGTACTACCGAGTCATGGAATGCCTCCTCCCAGCAAAATATGCCAGAATGGTGTTCCGGCACATTCCGGCACCATTCGAGCCCTGCCTAAATGCAGTACAAGACAGTGGAGAATGAGGCCCACTGTATCCATAAAGCCTCAATCCAAAGATGCATTCCAGATCTTGTACTTCAGTATAAAGCAAGTTTCTCCCTATTACTGCAACCACTGGAACTACTTGTACACATCAGGCCCAGTAGCATAGCTAGCGGGGTGCAGGGGAAGCAACCGCTTCCCCCGCCTTTCCAAAAGCGGCCGGAGGAGCGAGGGGGGGGGGCGCAGGCTGGCGGCCTGCAGCGCGGCCGGCAGCCATGGGAGGGCAGTGGGCACAGCTGGAGAACCGGGGGGGCACAGCATGGCGGCCGGCAGCCGCGGCCGGAGGAGCGAGGGGGGGTGGCACGGCAGGGCCGGAGGAGCCATGGGGTGGGGAGGGGCGGTGCAGCCGGAGGAGGAGCCAAGGGGGGGGCGCGGAGCGGCCGGAGGAGAAGCCAAGGGGGGCATGGCCAGAGGAGGAGCCAAGGGGCGCCTTTTTTATGTTTGCTCCCCCTCCTCTTAGAAGCTGGCTACGCCACTGATCAGGCCGCTAGCAAGATAAAGACAAATAAGAATCTAGCATGGAGCACAATCAACAACCTCTCCTTTCCTACCTGAATAATCATTTTATTAATTCTCCTAAGAGTCAAATGTAGCTGAGTGGGACCTGTTGCAAAAAACAACTTATAGGAATGTTGAAATGAAGCTTCTTTTTCAATTATGCTGTTTGAAATTTTTTGAACGGTACCTTAAAGGCAAAGGCTTACCCCTTACATGAATCAAGCTACAGCCTATTACACTTAATGCAGATGGAAACTCCCATACACCAGAGCAGATGACTGCTAAAGAGCCAAATCAACACTGTATATCTTGAATAGTTTCCAGGGTACCAGTCCTGCTCTCCATTGATGTCAGCGAGACCAGGAACAGGTGGTGAAAGTCCTGCACAACCTCCCCACGTAGGCAAATGTGAGACATTACATTAATTGAAACATGGGGCATTGCTTCATTATAAGCTCAATGAGTATAAGGGCTAATGTTGACCTGTTAAAAAAAGCAGATCTATGTTCATTTTCTTGTCATAGTTACCACTTTGGACTCTGGTGGGTATGTTACTCATACTTTTGGAAAATGCATGTATTAGATTCTTTCCTTGAGGCATTTGAGGCTGAGAGCATTGTGTAGATCAAAGTGAGCAGTTAATTGGAATGGTTTTAAACAGATACTTTTAAACAGGTGACTTCAGTGGGGCCAGGATTTTGCCCTTTAAGTTTTACTATTGACAGACTGTGGTTTTCTGTGAATGCTTTTCTTAGTCATTGGGCTGTAGCATTGTATTCTTAATCTGATATCCTACATTTGATGGTTATATATATGCCTGTAATATCCAATAACATTCTTAAACTTAATTTAAATGTTCTAAAAATGGCAACAATGTTTAAAAAAACAAAAAGAAGAGGAGTACTTGTGGCACCTTAAAGACTAACACATTTATTTGAGCATAAGCTTTCATGGGCTAAAGCCCACTTCATCAGATGCATGCAGTGGAAAACCACTGCATGCAGTTTATGCTCAAATAAATGTGTTAGTCTCTAAGGTGCCACAAGTACTCCTCATTCTTTTTGCTGATACAGACTAACATGGCTACCACTCTAAAAAAACAAAGGGATTTGTACATACAGAGCCAAATCCTGCTCTCCTTACTAATGCATAAAGTCAGAATGTCTCAAACATCTATGAGTCAGATTCTGCTCTCTTTTGCACCAGTGTGAATCTGGAATATCTCTACCAAATCCAGCGGAATTACTTTTGGATTTACACTAGAAGAAGAACAGAATCTGTCTCCATGACACTTCAAATTGGGTGATTTCGTCCCCCTCTATGCCCCTGGGGAAAAACCCATGGGGTGTGGCCCTGGGCTAAGGAAATCTCTGGAAGACTGTGACGTTTCGTCAGAGAGAGAGGTTTGCCCCCCATGGAACTGGCAGCCTGTAAACTCCATGGCACCCCACTGTTCTCAGAGGATCTGCTAAAATTCTCAGAGGATCTGCTAAAAGGTTCAGTGTTATCTGCCTTCAAGGGTTTCCCCTCTTGCCAGCAACTTGTGAGTCATTTCTCAAAGGAGACTTGGGTTCCCCAGAATGGTGAGGGGATGTGGGAAAGTCAACACAACTTGAGGTTTGACAGATTTATTGCTGGATGCCATGGGCGATGATATACATCCCACCTGGCCCTAATTTATGCCTGGCAAATCCCCCTGTCTATGCATAGATTCTGGGATCTGGAGAGGGGTCACCATGGAAGTACATGGCAGTGCCTCAGAGACACATGACTCGCCCCTTCCATATGGGAAGGGGAAGTCCACAAGCATATCCCCTCTCAGTAAAGTTGTTTGCGGGTATGAGCAGAACAGGATTGTGCCTGTCTACTTTTCATTCAAGCCAATCTATTAATTTTAATTGCCTACAGCTGTCTGATGATAGGAGACATAATAATGAGGATGCAATGCCAAACAAGTAGAATAAGGTGTGTCCCTCACTGAAGCAGGCAGCCACATTGTTTGTGGTAAAGTTTTAATTCTTTATCTTCAGAAGTCTTATGACCATTTTAATGGAGCAAATTCATTGCAGGCTTTAAAAGTGAAGTCAATAAATAGAAAAGCATTAGAAAGCAAAGTCTGAACAGTGTTAAATAAGTCTAAATAGTAAGTGACCTGTATTCTCTGACATTTATATGAGTGTTCACTTTCATAGTGTTTGGGCTCTACTGATATATTCCAGAGTAATACTATATAACTACTAGCCTCCAGGTACCCTCACAAAAACCAGGGGCCCTATCCTCATTGATGTAAATTGACATAGCTCCATTATCTCATGAGGTTACACCAGTGACCCATTTTAAATAAATAAATATGACCTTAATGTTCTACAAATATCAGTGTATGAATAAAGCTACTGTTATCCCTATGGGGCAAGCTAGGCACAATTAAAATAACTGTGTCTTGACCCAGTTAGTTTATCTTTGTTACAGCTACTCTGTTTAAACTCTGTAATAACTAGATTCAACAAATAAATAAGACAAGTAAATTTAATTGGCTCAACAAGAAGCTTAGGATAAGCTGGCACAAATTCTCTCTTTGTGCTAAGGGAAAGGAGACTTGGGGGTTACTTACAAGCCTAGTGTGCATGTTACCTATGCAAAATATTTCTCCATTTGGATTTTCTGTCCTGAAGAGATTCTCTACATATGGGTTGAACAAAGCAGATAACTAAGCAATCATGACTTCTGAGTAGTCAGGCATTCCCTGATCTCTGGAGGAGTCAGGGCCTGCATTCAAGATTTTTCCATTCTTCAATGTCCCCTTTTATTTCATGCTGCAAGTGCAAACAGCTTCAGGAAATTCTTCACAGCTGATGGGTTTTTCAAGAGTTAACTTGGACACTTTGCTGTGAAGGCTGTCTTCAGAAGAGTCATGCCTGTTATGCAGATACTTCTTTGCTCTTAGAAGGTCATTAAGTCCTTTTTACACCTTCCAGCAATACCTTGAGTAAGTCCCTTGAGCTTAGAATTCACAGTGTAGCCAAAGAACTTGTCCTTAATTCACTCTCCTCTCATTTTCACTGGACAAATCTAGAATCATAGAATATCAGGTTTTGAAGGGACCTCAGGAGGTCATCTTGTCCAACCCCCTGCTCAAAGCAGGACCAATTCCCAACTAAATCATCCCAGCCAGGGCTTTGTCAAGCCTGACCTTAAAAACCTCTAAGGAAGGAGATTCCACCACCTCCCTAGGTAACCCATTCCAGTGCTTCATCACCCTCCTAGTGAAAAAGTTTTTCCTAATATCCAACCTAAACCTCCCCCACTGCAACTTGAGACCATTACTCCTTGTTCTGTCATCAGATACCACTGAGAACAGTCTAGATCCATTCTCTTTGGAACCCCCTTTCAGGTAGTTGAAAGCAGCTATCAAATCCCCCCTCATTCTTCTCTTCTGCAGACTAAACAATCCCAGTTCCCTCAGCCTCTCCTCATATGTCATGTGCTCCAGCCCCCTAATCATTTTTGTTGCCCTCCACTGGACTCTTTCCAATTTTTCCACATCCTTCTTGTAGTGTGGGGCCCAAAACTGGACACAGTACTTCAGATAAGGCCTCACCAAAGTCGACTAGAGGGGAATGATCACGTCCCTCAATCTGCTGGCAATGCCCCTACTTATACAGCCCAAAATGCCATTAGCCTTCTTGGCAACAAGGGCACACTGTTGACTCATATCCAGCTTCTCGTCCACTGTAAACCCTAGGAGAACTGGAAGGGACCTTGAAAGGTCATTGAGTCCAGCCCCCTGCCTTCACTAGCAGGACCAAATACTGATTTTTCCCCAGATCCCTAAGTGGCCCCCTCAAGGATTGAATTCACAACCCTGGGTTTAGTAGGCCAATGCTCAAACCACTGAGCTATCCCTCCCCCACAAAGCCACATTCCTTTTGGACAGGGACAGTGCTGCACAAAATTAGGACTGTCTGGCTTTAACCCAGACAAATGGCCTGTTAAACCAAACCATTGAAGACACAGTGACCTCATAGATGCCTGAGCTATTATATAAGCCCAATAAACGAGAGGGACCAAGCAAGTAACCTTACAATGCCTTGGGCTTTGAGAGGACCTGTAGCCTGGCATCTTACTGAAGATACTTTAGTTATGTTCTTCCTCAGCTCTTCCCCCCCGTCAGAAGTAAGTACCATAAGAATGACATTTAAAATAAATATCAATCAATCTTTGATTGAATGAATCCTACAGCCAACAGCCTACCCTCACTACCCAACTCTGATTGATTCCCAGAGCAGGTCCATCCTCCATAACAAGGGAGGCATGCTGTGGAAAATATAGTATGTGGTCATGTAATTCAAAATTATGTCACAATGCATATGCATAAGGGGGCTGAATTGATATTGCACAGTCTACCTTAGTTTGGCATTTCCTAACTTTTGAATGCTTGATTTTGCAAATTTAATGTTCTTTTAACATAGTTTAATAAAATTTCCTAATTTAAAAAAGAAACCGACCCCTCCCCCTCCCGAAATTCCATCCTGTGGAACCAGTTTCGTCCCCAGCTGGGTCATCAAAATGGGTTCAGAGCTTTAAATTCACAGCACAGATATCTACCACTTGAGCTAACAGAGAAACCAATAGCAGTAGTAGGCAGTTATTCTCTGTATGGACCAGGCACTAGAAGGGGATGAGACACACTATACTGGTTGGTTTTGTTTGCTGACAGCAGAAGAATATAGAGACACTGCAAGTTGGGTAACAGAGTGTTCTTTAGTAGTTATAGTCCTTTCTGCCTCTCTGCTCCCAGTCTATGTCCCCCTTTGTTACTATCATACATAATCCAGCTCTTATCCGACTCTTCTCGGTCCATCCCCCATCCTGGCTCAAGCCCTCATCTACTCCTTCCCCCCTACCACACATCTTCCACCATCCCTTACTTCTCATCCCTATTCATTCCACTCTGGTTGCTTCTTCATCCTCTTCTACACTGCCTGGGCCCAGAAGGGGAACACTGAGAGCACAAGAAAGAGTCTCTCTGGTCTTGTGTCCAATGCCACAGCAGCCCACAGAAGCCAAGGGAAACACCTGTTCTCAGGCCCTGCAACTCCAGTATGGAGCATGCTCAGTCACTCTATGAGGATGGCACATGTGCAGTAGGGCCTATGAGGAAATGGAGCATGTTCAGTGAAGACAGAATCTTGAAGAATTCAACTGCCAAACTCTAACAAATCTCTTCTGAGAGTGTTAAAATTGAGATTTTTCAGAAGTGTATAACATGGCCATACTTGGACAAGTTTTCATGGGGATGGCAAAAAGCACATCCCTGATACCAAAGTGACCCCTTGCCAAATTCCAGTGCTTGCTCCAAATCATTTAGGCACTGCCCAGTCTCAACAAAATGGTCGGAAGAATATTTTTTAATATGGGCATAGTATATCCTTGTTCTCTGAAAGAGCTAAACCATTTTAGCAGAAATGTGAAAGAAAATAAGAAAGAAAAACAAAGAGAAAAAAGTTAGCCTGAAGCAGACACCTGGCACAGATAATTTAAGCCCATATGGTGGAAGTCTGGCCAAGTTATAAACCACTGAAAACAGGTTCTTATGATAGAAAATGTCAGGCAATCTTAGAAGCAGGTGGTACCATCAGATCCATCTATCGTAACATTCAGATCTAGCAAAGGACTATGTAGTCTATAGAAATTAGAACAGGAAAAGAGTTAGCAATATCCTCGCCAATGCAGGGTATCTTTCCCAGATAGAAAATGATGCTCTGGTGACCCAAAGCCCACTGCCACACAAATTGTCTTGGGGAGAAAACTGTAGAAGTGTGGGTGGTCTAATACACTAGTTGTTTGCCTCTGGGGCTCTGAGTTTAAATCCTTGTTTAGGGCACAAGTTAAATGTAAATGACTTTGGAACTCTTATCCCAGTCATGAGGGGATGTTTGCTATATTGCAAAGCAACCATGCAAGTTAGCATAATTGGCAATGTCTCTTCAAGTGAGACCATGTTCTGCATAGTAGAGGAGTGATCGGGTTTACCATTACAGCACTCCCCGCTGGCCCAGGACTGACTCATCCAGCCAAAGGGTTTCTTCTGATAGGTCACTGCCTTTGTTGAGATCTGATGTAGTGGTGCTTCGGGCCCAGCCAAGGCATGCTTCTGTCCTACCCCTTTCAGGGTGTTAAAGTCCAAAAGAAATCAAGAAAAACACCAACTCAAAACAGGGTCATTTGACAAACCTTTGGCAAGCCCCTGACTTTCCATTCAGGGCCTGTCTTCAAATAACCAGTATTCCATCTGGTCTCCCAGAGTATGGTCATCCCTTCCATCAGGAGGTTCATCCAACTGGCAAGCTACCTCAGTCTCTGGGCTGCAACCAGTCTTTTCTCACATTAGGAGAAGCAGAGTTCAGCTCTCCTTCCTGGTCAGCCCTGACCTGGGCTAGGTCTCCTTTTAAATCATCTCCCCATGCCTGACATATGCTGCAGGTGTACCAGCGCAAAGTCATTTGGGGCCACAGCCTGTCATTAACCCTCTCCTTGCCACTGTGGGGCCTGTCAATCCCATCAAAAGAGGATGTTCTGAAATGTGTGTAATAATACATTGGCAACACTGCATTGGAGCTCAGATCTAGAAAATCAGGAATATTATGGATTAAGGTGTGTCAACCAATTTGTAGGTCCGATTCTGATAATCTTCCTCTTGTTGAGTAGCAACTTATTCTGCTAGTAGCCCCACTGAAGTCCAGGGCAAACAAAGGTATCAGAATGTGACTCTGAGTAGCCTTCATGGTTACCCACCACCTACACTATGCTTGCAACTAATATTTTTAGTTCCTCCATTCCATGAGCAGTAAAGTCATTATAATTCTAAGGCCATCAATATAGGTGTAAAACAAATTACCTGAATCTCAGCTGTATTTAGGTTCTGTGATTTTTGCAATTTGCAAAGCATGAAAGAGATTTCCTTTTTAAAAAAAATAAATCAAATTATTGTACTTATAGTTAATTAACTGAAAACTAACATCATAAAATTTCAGTAAGGAAAGAATTCTAACAAGCATTCATCAGTTTCATAAGCTATTTACTGAGTAGAACACACTTTTTAAAGTGTCAAACGAAACCATCACTCAGCCTGATCATTAAAAATGTCCTGACTATGCCCCGACAGTATAAAGTAACTAAGTTACAAACAGTTTCCAACGCTATTTCAAATTAATTGTACTTTGCAATTATACGTTCATCCCACATTTGAACAGAGAGAGGTCAAACAAGGTTAGGTAATGATATATAAACAAAATAAGGAGTGTATGTTTTAGTGCTGCTGGCTTCCTAAGTCAATAGCAGCAATGTGATTAAATAATTGAACTGTCTCACCTTATGCAGTGGAGCAGAATTCCAACAAGAGCAATCTTGAACTGGATGTAAAAAGGAATGCAAAAGTCAGGAGGTGGACCAGGCATATTCAATAAATTCTCTGGATATTTTCCCCCCAACAATGCAAGTTTTATAAGCAAAATATCAAATAAACACGTACATCGATTAGTTAACCAGGCTCTTTATTGGGATTGATTTTCTGGCTGCTTCACTCTTTGTAAGGCCGCTCAACCTTTTATAGCCTACTGTCTCTTTCTTTGTTATTTTTCTTTCTTTTTTTAATAGTTCTGCATGAACTATTAAACTAGAGGGGCAAACAGTGCCCTGTATGTGGGGCACAGTAGTAATTAACCTGTGTATATAAACAGCCAAAGGAAGGGCCTATCGAACAGGTCAAAATCTTACACTGTTTTTTTTGCAGTAAGTATGTGCTGAATCATATTATTTTGTGCCTCCTCTAATTTTTTATGTTAGACCCATGTTAACTAGAAACAAAACTGTAGAATAAAGCACTTTCAAATATTTAATACTTGTTACATTGGAAGTGTGCATCTGCTCTGTTCAGTGCCTGGTTCCGATCCAGTTTCACCTTCTGAAAGCAAGAGAAGCAAAGATGGATTTATGTTGTGCCCTTTGGACCCTGAGCCAATTTTCTGATTCTGCAGGAGGAAGCAGGGATTTGACAAGAGCAGCCCAGCAATGAGAGAGGGCCAGGTACACCAACACAGGCAAGGGGGATCCCTGCAATGCGGCATTCGTTCAGAAGGCCAGCACAGCTTTTGTAGGTCCCAATTGTACAAGGTCCTGAGTGCCTTCTACAAGTGGCTGAGCTTTCCTAGCTCCCATTGATTTCAGTTGGAATTAGGGGTGCTCAGCACCTCAGAAGATGCATTGCGCACCACTCTGGATTGGGCCCTTGGTTTGTTATATATGTGGGGGGCTTCCAGTACATTCTCGCTCAAAATCTATGAAAATATGGATTTTAACACCTGTACGGAATGAAGTGATGAACAGTTAGTGGAGAAAGGGAGAATGTTAACTTGAAGTTGTTTGAAATGAGATGTTGTTATAGAGTAAGTGGTAAGAGAAATTGTACGATGGGATAAGCTGTGGAATGAAGACCAAAAAGAGCATGCTGCTAGGCTCACAGAGACACACAGGCTTGGTCTCCTGAACAGAAGCTGCACCCAGACTGCTTGTTTGGAATTTTGGGAGGTTGAATTTGAAGGTTGTCAGCTGACATCTGAGGCGTGAGGAAGCAGGATCATAAAGAAGGAATCTAGACTGTGATCAGAAAGGTGAGCATGACTGGGCTATTATAAGCTTAGCCTTTCCCTAGTGGAGAAAGAGGTAGAAGAGTTACTGGATGCATTTATGTTTCTTCTGGTTAAAAAAAAGTGTTGTGGTTTTTAAAAAACGTAAGTGGGAGGCATAATCAGTTGGTGGGTTTTGGAGAGATCTGTAGGGCTCTCAAAGTAGAATTAGAATTAGGGAGGGCAGCCACGATCACCTGATATTTACAGGCAGATGTCCTGAGAGGAAGCTTAAATGGATAAAAGGACTACATTAGCAACCCAGAGACACAGGTGTTGAATAAGGTGTATGCCCAGGAAAGTTTCCCTTAGGCATATTAGTTTTGAGGGACATTGCAAATAAGACTAGGACTTTGGGGAATTTTGGTTTAATAAGTTTTCTTGTTTATTGGACGGTTTATATTTGCCTGAGTTTGTTAATAAAACCTTAGGTAAATGCAAACTCTTGCCTGAGACAACATCTCTCAAATCCCAGAGAGGGCTCACAAAGACAAAGTGAGGGTTTTGTGACAATAGGATGAAATGACAGTTTTCACTTTGTTGGTGTCACTAGGCATAGCTACCAGGTAACTCGGGGGGGATGGAAGGCCATAAGTGCCGATGAAACTCCCTTGCTCTGGGTCTAAGTGAACCACAGAACTCCATCTTGTGAACTTTCACCTACTTCCATGCTAACAGCCTATGCTGTAGCAGAAAATGTGATGGTCAGCTTTTCTAGCAGACAGCTGCAGTTTTATTCGCACTAACAGAAATGGTAGTGATAATGCGGGGGAAAAGGGGAAGGAAAAGGCCTAGTGCGTAGAGATTGCAAGGTCAAAGATAAGCATGTGAATGGGAAAGTTTCTAACATGCACAATGTGTACCTGCTGTAACTGCTATTGGGTAGGGAGGGGTATGAGGGAGAAACCAGAACAAAAGGCTTACTGAACACAGCTTGGAATATAAAAGGGAACACTTGCTTGTATGTGCTGTGCTTGATTTGAGACGTGCCTGTCTCCCTGCACCACTTTGAGATCTCAAATAAACTTGGTTTGCTTCTCCACCCCTGGTGTGTCTACTGGTGCGGCGCACACCGGGCAACGAACCCTGTTGCCCCCTCGGGGCCCATCTGGGCCAGCAACAGTTTTGGCGCCCAACGTGGGGCTCGAGGCTGAAATTTAGCCTTGCCCGGATCCCTCCTGGCGGCCGATGGATTACAGCGACGACCGACGCCCAGCGCGCACCGGTGACTTCATCGGGGGCCTCGGCGGAGACGTGGTTTGCTCGACCCCGGAGGGCACAACGGTGCAACGCACTTGAGTAGTGGAGAAGCAGCTGTGGGCGACGGTGCAGAACCGGACCCTTGGATAAGGTAGGAACAGTCCAGTGGGGACTTTACCTGTTTTGACCTGGGGACGCCCAGTGTCTCCCTAGAATATGGGGCAGGGACAGAGTACTCTAGGCAGGGCAAGGTGTACTCCCTTAGAATGCATTCTGGTAAACTGGAAAGTGTTTGGATCGGATCCGTTGATTAGAAGTAAATTAAAAAGATTCTGTACAGTAGACTGGCCTCAGTACCAGCTAGAGTGCCAAGAAAGGTGGCCACCAGAAGGATCACTTAATTACAACACGATCCTTCAGTTACTTTTGTTTTGTCAGAGAACAGGTAAATGGAATGAACATCTCTATGCGTATACGTTTATGGTGTTAAGAAATAGGACTGATATTTTGCACAAGTGCCATTTGACTCCGACAGACTCGGTAGTACCTGCTGCTAATCCTCAGAACCCTCCCACAGTTGTAATGGCAGAATCAGTATCCCCTTCAGCTCCAGCACCCCCACAGGCTCTAGAGAGTACCCCCTCGGTGGGATTGTATCCATTGATTACTGAGAATGTGGTAGCCCATCCAGGAACACAGGAACGTGCAGCCCAGATTGTGCCAGTGTATTCTCATGTTCCATTTAACCCAGTGCACCTAGCTGCCTTTAAGGCGGAAGCAGGGGAATTCTCAACGAATCCAAGCAAGTTTATTTCAATCTTTGAAGGGTGTCTAGCAAGTCATAAGCCTGACTGGGATGATTGCAATATACTGATGAGAACCTTGTTGTCTGAGGTGGAGCGGAATCAGGTTATAGCTAAGACTAAGGAGGAGGCACAGAGAAGGTATAATGAAGACAGAGAAGGCATTTAAGGTTTAAAAAGGAAAGCTATTGGACACCAGAGGTTGTACAGAGTGGAATCCTCAGAAGTGAGTGTGCTCGTCCTGGTTTGTTGCTTCAAAGCTCTGTATAGAAGTTATGTTACTGGAAGGGTGTATAATGGCAATGTGTATGTGTTCATTGTTGGGAAAAGGTGTATAAGTGAAGACTGGAAGTTTCCTTTGGAGGTTAAAAGAAGCCAAGAAAGGGAGAAGGAAAAAGAACAGAACGAGTTAACAGGAAAATATAGCTAGCAAGCTCAGTCCAAAGATAAGATGCTGGCCCTATCCAAGGACATTGTTCACAGCTAAGACTTGGCTGACAACCAAGAAAAGGGGGGCCTGAATGTGCCCAAGCAACTATGAGATCTGCAAAATACTGCCAGGCATAATGAGGACAACAGAAGGGTTAAAAAGCAGCTTTGCTGGACAGTATTGGCCCAGGGATTTAAAAATTCCCCCACTCTGTTCGGCCAGGCTCTGGCCAGAGACTTGGAGGAGTGGAATAATTCGGACAGAGTCCTGCTCCTGCAATATGTAGACGATTTGCTAATTGCTGCTGTGGGTTTAATCCCTTGTCTCAAAGCTACTGTGAGTCTCCTGAACTTTGTTGGACTCCGAGGATACAGGGTAGCTCGAAGCAAAGCTCAAATTGCTCTCTCTGAAGTACGGTATCTGGAATTTCACATCAGGCAGGGAGAGAGGCGAGTCTCAAATGACAGAAAGGAGGCTATCTGCCAAGTTCCTATCCCTAGCAACCGTAAACGGCTCAGAGCATTTTGGGGCATGACAGATTTTTGTAGAATATGGATCCCAGAGTATGGACTGTGGGCTAAACCTCTGTATGAATGTGTTAAGGGAGCGGATCATGACCCCTTTCACTGGTCCCCAGAAGCAGACAGGGCATTTAAAATCTTGAAAAGGAAGTTGATGGAAGCCCCAGCCCTAGGTCTGCCGGATCTTTCTAAGCCGTTCCAACTGTATGTGCATGAAAGGAAAGGGATGGCCCTGAGAGTGCTTACTCAGTCATTAGGTGCCTGGAAACGTCCTGTGGCATATTTCTCTAAACAACTGGATCAAGTTTCAGAGGGGTGGCCAGCATGCTTGAGGGCGGTCGTAGCTTGCGCTAGTGCTTGGGGAAGCTGAAAAACTGACACTGGGAGGAACTGTGCAAGTGTATATTCCCCATATGGTCCAAGCCCTGTTGGACACTAAGGGTGGTCTCTGGCTCACACAGGCTCGGGTTGCTCGGTACCAGGCAAAACTGTTAGAGAATCCTGAAGTTACCCTGCAAACCTGTCCCTCCCTTAATCCAGCTACCCTGCTACCAGAAACAGAAAAGCAGGAACATGACTGTCTGGAAATCATAGATGCCCACTACTCTAGCCGCCCAGATTTAAAAAATCAACCACTCCCAAATGCTGACTTGGAATGGTATACTGATGGCAGTAGTACTGTTGTAGATGGGCAAAGGATGGCTGGTTATGCTGTTGTGTCTCTCCATGATACCATGGAAGCTGAGAGTTTACCTGCTGGGACATCTGCCCAACTTGCTGAACTAGTGGCCATGACTCGTGCACTCGAGCTGGCAAAAGACAAACGGGTTAATATCTTTACTGATTCAAAGTATGCTTTTGGGGTATTGCATGCTCACGCTGGTCTGTGGAAGCAAAGAGGGATGCTAACAGCCCAAGGTTCTCCGGTTAAGCATGGGTCTCAAATTCTCTGACTGTTAGAAGCAGTACAACTCCCCTCAGCAGTAGCAGTGGTACATTGCAAAGCCCATCAAAGGGAAGATCAAGATGTAACCAAGGGCAATGCCAGAGCAGACAGGGAAGCCAAGCGCGCTGCTACCCTGAAGTCACCAACAGAGGAGAATGCCCAAATGCATGCCCTCATCCCATCAGTAGGTGAGCTTGCAGCTCCTCAGTACTCCCATGATCACAGAAACCTGGCTGACAGGCTCAGTCTCCAGGAAAAGGAGGGATGGCTTTATTCCACAGAGGGAAAAATCCTCCTGCCCAAGGGCCTGATCTGACCAGTGTTGCAGAAACTGCATCAAACCACACCCGCAGGCAGAGAGGCTCTTACCCAGCTTATGAATAAATATTTTCTAACCTCTAAACTTAAACCCCTAGCAGGTACAGGCTGAATGTTTAATCTGCCAGAAGAACAACCCTCGACCAGGAGTAGCAGTGTTGCCAGCCACTCTGGAACCTACCCCAGGCCCAGGATTGGTGTGGCAAAAAGACTTTACTGAGTTTCCCAGGACCCAAGGGTACAGGTACCTCCTCGTCTTGGTGGATCGATTCAGTGGATGGCCTGAAGCCTTCCCATGTTGTAACAACACTGCCAAAACAGTGGCTCTTAAGTTTGTCAAGGAGATCATTCCTCGCTTCGGACTCCCCCAGTGGATGGAATCTGATAATGGAACACACTTCACATCTCAAGTTGTTCAAAAGATATCAAGTGCTTTGCAAATCCCCTGGAAGCTCCACACACCATGGCGACCACAAGCCAGTGGAGTAGTGAAACGCACAAATCAGACACTCAAGCGGCACCTCTCAAAGGTCTCTTAGGTGGCCTGATGCTTTTCCCCTTGTGTTACTTCGTATTCGTGCTCTCCCCAAGGGCAGGTTAGGGCTTAGTCCCTTTGAGATTATGTTTGGAAGGGCATGGCCTCTCAATGGTACACCGGTTCTGGCAGGAGAGTGGGAAATGGGGTGTGGTTTTTTTGTCTCAGTACATGTGCTCTTTGTCTGCTGTTCTTTCTTCTCTTCACAGATACACCAAAGATTCACAGCCTCTTCTGCTGGATGCCCCTGTCCACTCTTTACAACCTGGTGACTCCGTTCTCGTTCGGACCTGGAAGGACGAACCTCTCCAAGAGAAGTGGAAGGTACCCCACACCGTCCTGCTAGTCTCCCACATGGCAGCAAAGGTCGAAGGACACAAGAACTGGATTCATCACTGTCGACTGAAAGCAGTACCCACTCCTGAACAGTGGACTGTCCAGCCTGCAGAGAAGACTGCCAGCGATGATTTGGGACTCAAGCTGTTATTCAAAAGACAGTAAGGGTCACTGGGAATGCCTGGTGATCTCTCTGAACAGCCACAGCACACTCCCCGCGAGAACCCTGAGCACTGGTTCTGTCTATTCACAGTAGGCCGACCTAGCCTATGGTCCTGGTCCTTTTATTTTTTGATTTGTTTGGTGTCAATAATTCTTATCTTCTGGGCATTTGGGTTGTTGTAATTACAATATGGGTTTAGATTTAGGGTCTCTCACAACATTCCTTTTTATCACAGAAACAATCCTTCTGTTACCTACTGTTTCACCCACATCGCATGCAGGATGGGGAGCCATCCCTGCAGATATGGGTACCAATACCTATGAGGCCCTGAAAATTGCCTTTGCCTATGAGTTTAATCTTTCCCACTGTTGGATATGTGCCCAGACTCCCCACCATTTGGCTGGATTGCCCTGGAGAGTAGTTCCCCAAAATGGGTCAGACTATTGTCAAAGGTGGATGGTTACCAGCAGTAGCACCTCTGACAATTTAAGTTTGCGATCTAACTGTACTGCGGAAGCTCCTTATGGTCCACACAATGGCTGTTGGAATTCCCACTATAGTAGCACTCTTAAGCCCCAGCCTATTCGTTTACGCTCTCCACCCACTGGTCTCATATGTTATCAGTAAGCCAGTACAAGTAATCATACCTGGTTTGCAGGCATTAGTACATGTAGATTTTATATTGGTCCTGGTATAAGTCTCACTGTTCCTTTACTAAATGCCACCGGTTGGCAAACCGGCGCTGCATTCTTTGCCCTTTCCCCACAAGCCACCCTACGGGACCTACAAGGTAACAATGGAAAGGCTAGTTATGGTGAAGCATTCTGGATTTGCGGTAATAGTGCCTACAAATGGCTTCCCCGTGGTTGGCATGGTAGCTGTTATAAAGGCTATCTTGCTCCTCCCCTCCGTGTTCTCACCCAGGCTCCCTCAGGTCGCCCTAGGTATTATCGGTCCTTGAGAGCTACCATTGAACCCATGGGAGAAGGAGACAGGTTTGGGATGATATTCCTCCCTACTTATGGGGTGGGACGGCTAACCCAACTCTACAGGAGACTTTCTAAATTTCTCACTCAGTTTGCCAATGATACCCTGGCCATAGAGAAAAGCATAAGTTCTGAGCTGTACCAGCTTCGATTGCTGGCTCTACAAAACCGCCAGGCCCTAGATTATGTATTAGCCTCACGGGGCGGGGTCTGTGCCCTGATTGGAGAAGAATGTTGTACCTATGTCCCAGAGTTTTCACAGGATATTAACAAGCATATCTTGTCAGCTGAACAGGCCTTGAACCAGTGGAAAGCCCAGGAAGGGGAACCCACTATTTTTGATTCCCTTTGGGGTTGGTTACCTGGTCTAGGAGGACTAGGGGGAGGCATTGTTCACATCTTGCTTACAGGTGTTGTGATATGTTTTGTCCTTTTCCTTTTGCTCGCTTGCTGTAAAGTGCTCATATGTAAAATTGGTACCTCCCATTCCCCAGAGGTTCCTTTATACTCTCTCATTGATGATTCCAATTGCATGGAGCTTAATTGCATTTTGTCCTTAGAGTATGAGAAAACTCTGCCAAAGGTTTGTTGAGTGTTCTCAAAGGAGGGATTGTTGGTGTCACTAGGCATAGCTACCAGGTAACTCGGGGGGGATGGAAGGCCATAAGTGCCGATGAAACTCCCTTGCTCTGGGTCTAAGTGAACCACAGAACTCCATCTTGTGAACTTTCACCTACTTCCATGCTAACAGCCTATGCTGTAGCAGAAAATGTGACGGTCAGCTTTTCTAGCAGACAGCTGCAGTTTTATTCGCACTAACAGAAACGGTAGTGATAATGCAGGGGAAAAGGGGGAGGAAAAGGCCTAGTGCGTAGAGTTTGCAAGGTCAAAGATAAGCATGTGAACGGGAAAGTTTCTAACATGCACAATGTGTACCTGCTGTAACTGCTATTGGGTAGGGAGGGGTATGAGGGAGAAACCAGAACAAAAGGCTTACTGAACACAGCTTGGAATATAAAAGGGAACACTTGCTTGTATGTGCTGTGCTTGATTTGAGACGTGCCTGTCTCCCTGCACCACTTTGAGATCTCAAATAAACTTGGTTTGCTTCTCCACCCCTGGTGTGTCTATTGGTGCGGCGCACACCGGGCAACGAACCCTGTTGCCCCCTCGGGGCCCATCTGGGCCGGCAACAACTTGTGAGAAAGTGGGAATTTTCTGTAATATTTTTATGAGCCCTATGTGGGCCTCAGTTTTTCCTATGTGTTGCATTGTTACTGGAGGAGTGGGAAGGACTGTTTGCTCTCAGGGCTGGCTATAAGACATAGGTATGAATGACTCCTAGCTTTCTAAGTCTGAATGAGTCATTAAAAAGGAGTGGTTGAGACTGGCCCCATATCAGTGGAGAATCTGAGAAGACAATGGCAAATCTGCTCACCAGGACATTGGCATATAGCAACCAACCACCCAGAGGAGGACCCAACCATCTCTTAGCAAGGAAGCTGAGCAAAATCTCCCAGCTTGAGAACAAAGGACTGTGAAGGTTTCGGGGGTGGGGACAGGGCGGGAGGGATAAAAATTGGCCGCTGGAAGGCGGCAGGGTTCTCACCTGGGAACTGACCAAGAAGGTCACACAAAGGGAGAGAGAGACAGAGCCTGAACATGGAGTTCACTGCAGCTTGGCTGAGCTCTGGGCTAACCAGAATGGACTCAGTTTATGCTTTAACCTTCCTTTCTCTACGCTAACCTAAGGATTTCCTGTGCTGTGTCCCAGTTGACTAATAAACCTTACTGTTGTGACAACACTGAGTATCACCGCAAGTGCTTGGTGAGGTACATTGGGGCTGGTATACACTGGGAACGTACATTGAAAAATCCACACCCCGGAGAGCCATAGCTATGCCTACCTAACCCCCAGTATAAGCAGTGCCAGGTCCACAGCAAAATTCTTCTGTCAACCTAGCTACTGCCTCTCAGGGAGGTGGATTACCTACGCCTATGGGAGAACCCCTCCCCTTGGCATAGGTAGTGTCTACACTGAAGCACTACAGGGGCACAGCTGCAGAGTTGCAGCTATGCTGCTGTAGCAATTTAAGTGTAGACATATGCTGGATCCCTGAAGACTGTACAAGCCTCTTCCAGGAATCTAGCTCCATTGGACTCATTGAACAGAGCTCACGGTGTGAACAAGAAGTGCTGGAGTCCCAGACATTCAGTATAAGGAGGCAGTGAGGCTGCATGGCCTACTCTGGTCCAGAAGAGTGAGACCCCCTTGGGGGTCTGGCACACTGAAGGAGTTCCTCCTAAAGACTGTTCCAAAGCTGGGGCTTTAGCACCAATCCTGTGGACCCATGACATCACTTTACTATGTATAATTTTTATAAATATAGTGTGACATTTCTGATTTCCTTTTATCTGTGAAGGCTTTGAAAATATGTCCAATAGTCCCATTTCCATCAGTCTGAGAAGCACAAGATTTTTGTTCCTGAGCAAAGTGGAATAGAAGCTGCCTCAGCTTACTGTTTCAGATCATTTTTTTCTTTTTCTTTTCTGACACTTGTACACACATTAAAGCAAACCAGATGATCAACATGAAAACTGAATGTGTTTATAGAGGGTGTCCAGATCAGTCAACACATAGGTGCTTAGACTGGTCTGGAAGTGAGGAGGAGGGAAGTTAATTTAGGACTGGGATGAGGTCAATATGGTATGAAATGACCAGATAGATGTAGTACCCAGTTTCACTGAAGATGGTTGTGACAAGGTGTAGGGCACTATCTGGCCCCTGGTACTCAAGAGTTTAATTCTACCTTTCATATCTCTTCCATAGATGTTCAGGGAAAGGGCTATAAGAGAGGCTACTGGAGAGCGACAGAATGGGGAGGATGGCTGAGGAAAGGCAGGGGCATAAGGACTGCCTAATTCCAAGATCCAGAGATGTTTTTCTTACCCTTTTAGCTCATGTTACCTTGTTTTGGGTTCCAGCTGAACAGACCTCATTGCCTGTTGTTGTGGTTTGTTTCTGCTCAGTCATTTCACTAGTTTATAGTGGCCTTCTACATAGAAATCTTCCCAGACAGAAATCTGAGGTCTGTCTGTCTGTATTTATTTACTCATTCACTCACTTTTGGGAACATAATATCAAATATTCTTATGAGGGGTTGAGAGCAGAGCGAGATGTGTCTCATGGTAACTGGTAATGAAATATGGAACTCTTCATCTCCTGGGTCACAATTTTGAATCTGCCATCAAAAGCAATTACCATAAGATGGCCGTTTAGTGGTAGACATGACATGAGTCAGTAGTCTAATAGGAAGTCTCCATGTTACCAAAACTACCTTCACAGTTGGCACATACTGATGTTTGAAGCTGTTTTTGATACTCTTCTCAGAAAAACCAATAACAAGAGGCCATAGCAACTGCAATTCTTTTTCGTTCCTCATGATCAGGATCAAGACACAATTAGTCTAATCCAGTTACCCTCATGGTTTGTAGTCCTTTATACCAGTGGGTGTAAAATGCTACCAGGCCAAAACAGAATCATATTACACATACTTCGTAATGTGCAGGGCAATGGGGAATTGGGCCCAATATCAGGGCAATGTGATGAAGCTTCCATATCAACTGACTATGCTAAATCTCTTTTGTAGATGAACGGAGGACTTCACTTTCTGGCTCTGTCACACTAAGTAGCATTTTCTTACGGCTTCATTTTTATTCATTCTAATTTCATATTTACTTAAGAGTGATTATGTATTAAAATACTTATGTATGTTAATACTTATCTCTGTTTGCTGCCCGCTACAATAATTTTAAAAAATGAACATTTACTTTTATTGAGCTCACATGAGTCTTTCGTTCATGCTGAATGGTTTCAAACATAGGCTGTAATCCAAAATGTTGGGGTTAGGTTACAGCCTTAATCCTTACACTAGCATTTTCCAGAGTGACAGCCAAACAAATGGCTAGGATGATGTATATGTATTTCTACAATAGCTGAAGAGTTAAAATCCCTTCATTCTGTACTGAAAAATAATAATGGAAGAAACTGAGACTATTCTATGTGGGCATTAAAAAGTAAAAAAGGCTATTTGCTCCTGGAGTAGAATCCTTCCGTGTCTGCTGGAAATATTCCTTCTCACAATGCATAGCATTGATTAGCTGTCTTTTGACCTAGTGCAAGTCTATCCTCTGTCATAGCAGTTCAGCTTCATAATCCTAAGAAAATAAGGTATTTTCTGTCCACCAGTTAGATGACTGAATGTATATATTGGGTTGAAGTGATTCTGAAGTACTATAACAGGCATAGTGGGGCAAATAAAATTTCAGTTAGGATTAGACTAGCATGTTTTAAACAAAATAGAGATAGGCCAAGGAAGAGTTGTTTAGTGGCTTTGCAAGACAGGGACTCTGTCCTCCTCTGTTTGGAAAGCACAGAGTCTGAGCAATAGTCTGAGCATTATCACAATCTGAATGATACATAATGACAAATGGGTTAAGGCTGAGTTTACTTTTAGTATAAATTATGGTTGGGTTCTAATTCAATGGTGCTGAACTCTTGTGAGCTGTTATCACAACATTTCAGTCCCAAATGGTGAAAATCTTGAGAAAAATCAGCTGTTGAAAGATTTCAATTCTGGTGGTCCCAACCAGAACTCAAAACTAGGCCTCTCCAGTTGTGGAACCATTCAGAACCAGAACTGTGGGAAGAGAGGTTCACTTTACCATCACCTCTGAAATTCAAAGGGGTTCTCATCTAAGTTCTGGTTTTGAACAGTTTCTTCTACAAAGATTTTTCATACAATGATAGCTAAGGCTTTGAGGCAGCCAACAATGGCTGCCTATATTCTACCTTTATGTCTGGACAGTGCCTAGCACAGAGCGACCCCAGTACTGCAATGCTTGTGCTGTTAGCACCACTACTAATATTCACACTTTTCTTTTGGCCATTCATAGATCTTGTTCTTCCACTGTAGGATACCAATAATTTCCACTGAAGTCAGTGGGCATTATTGGTATCATGCAGCAGAAGAAGTGGGCCCTTTTGAAAAAGCATCAAGCCCTTTTGAAAATCCCCCCTTATATGTTCATCCTGCTGTGTTTGGAGATAAGGTTTTGTGTCTGGTGCTCACATGGTGTTGGAAGTGCATGGGAGTTAGCTATAGATGTGAAGAGTCCTTGACTGTGTTTGGATAACGTGATGTCTCGATGTTAAACTATGTGAATGAAGGTTGACTTTCCTTGATTTTATTGTGATTATGGTGGAGAAATCTGCTCTTGAGTAACCATAAACCCTAGGCAAAAGTGGGGTTCTCTTGTTTGTATTTGTATTGTGGTGTTTATAACTGAAAGTGGGTTGAAAGTGTTTGTAGAGCTACAGACTGTTGCTACAAATGCAGTTAGGCTTCTAGAGGAAAGAGAAACTGTCCAAATACCCTAGGAAGCCTCCTTCAGTGGCACAATGCAATCAAACACCATGTTAGAGCATTGACTTAGGAGATACTCATTGGAGAATGAGCCTTCAACTGAATCAATAGCACCACTTACAACTAAACCATGCTGAATACTCATTGGGGTCTCCTGTCAATCAGTGACTCTCTCCAGTATTGCTTAGCTTGAGAAAACCAGGGAGGCCTCAGCAGAAAGTGCTACGTCTGCTGTTATATAGTCACTTATCCAGTCAGACTGTAGCATGGAAATTGTGTAAACTTTTATGTGGCTTATTAATAAAGTTAACATTTAGGAAAGAAGCGGCTATCGGGGTGGGGAAAGCTCATCAAGATCTATGAACTGAAAACAGAAAGGGAGAACTGTAAGTGTCAAAAAGGGATTTACAAATCTACCCATTTCAATTTAGGATTCATTGGGATGACTTGTAAATTAATCAGAGGAATTACATATACTGGTTAGGATTTATAAACCTAGGGGAGGATTATAAAATATGGTGTAGGATTAGTAAATCTGTTGTATAGTGTATAAATATATTTCTAGACTTCTAAAGCTGTTGTATGTGTTAGCTAAATCATATGTTTAAAACTGTGGGGTTTTAATTTTAATGGGGTCACCAGGGCTGGCTTAGACTTGCTGGGGCCCAAGGTTAGAGCTGAAGCCCGAGCCCCTCCACCTGGGGCCGAACCCTGAGGTTTCAGCCCTGCATGGTGAGTCTCAGGTTACAGGCTCCATGCTGGGGCTGAAGCCCTTGGGCTTTGGCTTTGGCCTCCCTGCCCAGGGTGGTGGGGCTCAGGCTTTGGCTTTGGCCCCCACACCCGGTGCAGCGGCGATCAGGCTTTGATTCAGGCTTCAGTCCCCCCTCCTGGGGGCGTGTAGTAATTTTTGTTGTCAGAAGGGGGTCACCGTACAATGAAGTTTGAGAACCCCTGATTTAAAATAATGATTTCTAAATCAAAACTGTGGATAATATATCGTTGGGTTTTGTAAACTAGAGGCAGGATAAGACAAGTAACACTAAGTCTAGAAAGAGCAGATTTATAAATCCAATTTACAGAACAGAAATTCATAATGGAGTGTATTCTCCTAGATGGGGATTCAATGGAAGTGTATCAATACTACAAAAATAAAGGTTTTCTAAAACTTGTTCCTCAAAAAGTAATAGACAGGACCAGTTCTTGCATAGAAACAGAACAGGTGATCACGTAAGGCAGCAAAGCAGCAAAATATTCAGTGATTCTTTGTGGGGGAAAGTAGGCCAAAGGGGTGACTGAACACTGCTAAGGAGCAGATATTTGCTGATAGTCTCGATTAAAGCAGAAGTACAAGGGTCAATGATCAGAATAAAAGAAAAGGTACACCATAATTGGAAATAAACTCCCCATGGCCACTTATGAGTATACAAACTATGGTGGAGTTCGTCAGCAGCTGGCCCTGGGCTACCCCATCCAGAGGAATCAACTAATTTCTCTTTCCAAATGGACAAAATAGTTTAGGATTAGCGTTAGGGTTACCAAAATGGTAATATGAGCAATATCAGATCTTTCTTAATACGGCATTATAAAACCAAACCAAAACAAAACAAAAAGAACTTCTTGAACTGTGTTCATTCAATAGAAGGTGCCATAGAGTATCATATAACTCGAGCTGTGGCACTCAGATAGACTCCAGAATTCAAAAGAAGAAAGAGAACATGCAGCATAAGCAGAATAGTATGAACTGCTTAAATCAAAGCACAAATGTATTTCAAATCAGCCTTGGCTGGAGTTCAAATTGCATCTGCCAACCTACAGATTTTGTTTGAGTTTGCAAGCACTCCAAGGAATAGCTTTTTATCCTGTCTCTGGGTAACCACAAACTATGTCCCCTATATTCCCCTCCACTTCAAGGTGGAGAGGGGAACAAACAAAAGTAAAAAGAAGACAGAACAGCCTTCAAATCAGCAGAGAATGGGAGAGGGCTGCCTGTTTCTTTTAGTATCCCTCATGGTAGAAGAGAGATGCGACTTGGTTGTAATTAGCACAACAGGATTCTTCCTTCAGGCTACTGGATGCAGACAAGACCCCATGGTTCTTAGAGCTAGTAAAAACTTTCTGAAATTTGGTTTTTGACTAAATTTTTCATCATGATTTCAACAAAAAACTGAAGGAAGAAATGACAATTTTCCTCTTTTTTTTTTTTTTTTTTACCTTTTTCCACCAGCTCTAGTAGTTCTCCTTAGCTCTAGAGCTCTTCAACTAACAAAACACAGACTGTGGTGTTTAGCATCACCGCCCCATATCTTTATAAGTCCTCAGCAATCATGGAAGAGAGGAACTACACTTCACTCCCTGTTTGAATCTCAGGCTCCTTTCAATGAGGTTTTTGCAGCTCAGAGTGTCTGGATAGGAAAGGGAGCAGCTCATTTAGAATCAGAAATACATCTGTTTTTACATCTGTCAGTAAAAGCAAGGAAGTTAATGCTGCTAGAAGTCTCCTCCATGTGGAGTCGGAGTAATGTACAAGATTTCCTTTGTTGTTGGAGTAAAGCATGAGACTTTGTCTTTCTAGTAAATAAAGTGAATCTTTGAATCAGTAAATATTACACAGAAAAGGCAATGAAATTTCTTGCAGATATACCAAAAGTCCTGCCTGAAGCACAAAACACACATGGCACTCCATGCCATGCTATAAAAGATTAAGCATCTGCAAAAAATATAAAATTGCCACACATCATATAGGACAATATGCAGTGCCACACTTCCAGGAGACTGATCTACATACACACTTAGGCAGGAACTGAAGCCAGGTGTACACTAGAAACATTCACCAGTTCAGCACTATCTGTTAGGTGTGTGATTTCTATGATATATTTATACCAGCAAATACCCTAGTGCAGATGCAGTTATATCGGCATGACAATGCTTTAGAGAGCATAGTTTATTTTGCTTGGGCAGCAAAACTACATTTTTTGGCAGTATAAGCTGCATCTAGACTAGGAGTGTTTGTTGGTATAGCTCTATTGACAAGCCTCTTCTACTGAGTCACTGGCCTCAGATGGGGAACTCAGCCAGACTAGACCATAGCAACATCAGGACTGCATCTGCTTTACCATTTATTTGTGTCTGTTAACTATATTATCCTAAAGCCTGCCCTGGTCTTCACTGAAACACAATACACTTGGCACTCCTCTGTCCCACATAAATAAAAGCCATTCATCCTGCTTTTTCCCTCCCACCCATTGGAGACAATATCTTGGCTGTGTCAACTGAGTTCCCCTCTCCCCAGCAGCAGCACTCTCTGCATCTCTCCCATGCTCCCTGGTGTTCTCTGTGTGTGACAGCACAGCAGGAAATGTAAAAAAAAGAACACCCTGAATCATCTGTAGCCTGCTCTGCTATGTTTGTAACTTGCACATGGATGATTTTTTATGTAACCACATGGTTTGGGTTGGAAAAGCATGGGGAGGTTTACTGAGTTTGCTTGATCACCCTGATTTCTTGGGCACTAAAGCAGAGAATTTTAAAGTGCATCACTTCCACTCTTAATGTGAGAATTTGGAGGTGCTATCATGTGCACAATTCTCACCTCCTCTCAACTGATGTTTCTTAAACACTGAACAAAGGATCTCTGCAAAACTACAATTTAGTTAGTGAAAACAAACATAGTAACAAAACAGAACAGTTTCTTCTGTGCTAACAGAAGATCAGTCAACACCTGATGATGTCTTTCTGGAAATTGTTCACAATAACACAGGGCTAAGTCTTGGGAAATGGGACACAGGCTAAACAGCCAGGCTGTACAATGAGATATCCACTGAATGTGACATGTTTCAGGAGGAATATAAGGGACAGACTGGGTCAGACCAATAGTCCATCTAGCCCAGTATCCTGTCTTTTGCCAGTGGCCAGTGCCAGATGCTTCAGAGGGAGTGAATAAAACAGGGCAATTTTGACTATTTCATCCCCTGTCATCCAGTCTCAGCTTGTGGCAATTGGAGGTTTAGGGACACCAAAGCATGGTGTTGAGTCTCTGACCATCTTGGCTAATAGCCATTGATGGACTTATCCTCCATGAGCTTATCAAATTGTTTTTTTTAACCCAGTTATAATTTTGGCATTCACAACATCCACTGATAATGAGTTCCACAGGTTAACTGCAAACCTGTGAAACCACAAACAAGGGTATACCAACTAAGAAAAGGGGTGGTACTAATCAAACATGTTCACCATCCACTTGCAACTGCCCATACCACTCAGATCTAAGTGTAATAATGGAATATAAATTCCACTATCACTAAATTGTTAGAAACTTTGCTTTGCAATAAGAGAACTCAGTTCCCTCTTACCAATGCCTCCTCTTTTCCACACATCACTTGATCATATTCTCCAATGCCTTTCATGTTCACATCCCTCCTACTACCTTCTGTTCACCCATCCCAGATAAAGCAGGTTTGGCTTGATGAATGGACCTTGTTTTGGTGGTAGGGGCTAGAATGGGGATAGGGTCACAGTTTACTTCAGTTTTTGCCTCACTGTCAGCTGACAACTCTAGCACCAGCCAATGTGAAGTATTCAAGCCAATAATGTACTTAAAATTGTCACTCAGAGCCTCTTTTAAAAGGGTCCCAAGTCAAAGAAAATTCTCATATATAAAAATCTTCCTTCAACTGATGTTACAGCTGTAAGTACATATGTGACATTACCCAAGGTGCAATCTGAACTGATGGACAGCGATGTCCATTCAATTCTCCAACCTGGGGTGCCTTTTACACTGCTTTGCTGTGAGAGCAACCACTCCTGCTCTGGACACACACAGCCTCCAGCATGTAAATCACGCCAAGCTATACTGTATGAGTACTATAGCCAGCCAGCCACCCACCCATGAATTACATTACAGAGCAACACAAGTAAATTCCCACTCCTAGACTTTCCCCCAGAAATGTGTGTCTTGTACTGCCCAGCACCTTCCTGGACAATACAAGCTCATCATCAATAGAAAATGATATGCACCAATGTTGTTATCTCAAACGGAGTTTCCCAAACACTTCAATCCAAACACACACTGGTTCAGATAAAACAATAAAACAAGTTTATTAAAGAAGATTTTAAATTATTAAAAATAATGAGGCAAAAAGTCAGAATTGGTTACAATGTAAATAAAAGATAAAACACATCTAATAACTATCTTAACAAGCTAAATGAATTCACAGCAACAGTTTCTCTCACTGCATGCTTTAGCAGCCTTACTGGCTGGATTCCTTTCAGTCAGGACCCCTTCCTCAGTTCAGTGTTAATGTCCTTGTCCTTCAGGCATTGTTGGTGCTGTGAGTAGAGATGAAAGGAGATGAATGATTTGGGGCCTCTGTTCCTCACTGTTTTCCTTTTCCTCTTCTTTATGAATCATCTGCTGCTGGGGTTCAGGAGACAGAAAGTCTGGGGAAACAGGAACTTCCAGCTGCTTCTTTGCCAAAATGTAAACTTCTCTGTCACATCCTTTTGCCTGCCAAAGAATGGCCGCTTAACCAGGTGATAGTCCATCTGATTTTGTTGACACCTGGCTGAGGTGTCATTTTGCCTTTTGTCTCTGAGGAACCGGTTTGTGCCTGCTCTTCTAAACTTGGGATATGTCTCAGAAATGTTATACAGTAGAGTCTTATAACTTTTCATACAATGGTGCCAGACATATTTTACCAAGACAATAATGATCAGCATGTTATGAGTTTTCAAATGATACCTTACAAGGCATACTTTGTACAAAATCTATTATAGTTTTGTTAAAAGGGTGAACATAGGGATACAGCCTGTCATACCATAGCATTAGCTTAAAGTGTGATCTGATCTGAAAAGTGACTGTGTACAAATGACATCTTCCAATCAGCAGATCTGCTCCCCGTGTATATTCAGGCTTGAATCTGTTGACTTTAGTGAGGCAAAAACAGGTTTTTATTACTCTCTGCTCCTGTTAGACCTGCAGAGTCAAAAGAGCTAGGAAGCAGTGAGCTGAATTCTATTTCTTCTTGCTTATCATCAAGAGAATTGCTTACTAAATTCCAGTTACAGGGCCAATCATTTACTCTTATGCAACCCATTTAAGATAATGGGGTTTTCCAAGAGGTATAATTCTTCCTATAAAACACTTATTACAGATGAAGATGCATTACAAAGGAGGAATCCAGTTTGATTTTTGAGATCTCAAGTTGAATTTGTAAGGCGGGAAGATGGGGAAAAACATTTTTACTTATAAACTAAGCTCTTCTGACTTGGAGTCATTTTAGAGACATAGAACCCCACAATGCTAATTTTGTCCAGCAACTTTTCAGACAAAATTTTTCTTTACAGTGAAAAACCTTAATAGAACTTTGTAGCTTTTAAAAAACACATAAAAGTCTGAAAACCGAGATAGTTAAAGGTAAGTTTTCACTGTTTAAAAATAAATAAAATGTGGAAATGCAGTTACAGCATCAAAAACAATTTAACCACTCTCATTTCCACAACACACTGTGTACTCCATGCAGAGCAGATACATATCTGACAAGTATAATATCACAGCAAGTGGGGATGTTAAATCTCACTTATCTTGCCATTTTGGCCAGGGAGCCAGTGGGCATCCTTAGTGTTTCCCTGCAGTTGCAAACATTTTAAACCATTTCCACTGTGTTGGTGCATTAGGATTCTCAAGCACTGGACAGGAATCAGAAAACTCAGCTCCCATTCTAGAAAAAGCTCCATTTACCATTTCACTTATGTTCTTTCAGACTCTCTCAGCTCCAGAAAGAGACCCTGCCCATTTGCTGCCTCCTCACTCACCAAAGAACAATAAAAAGGGTTTCTTACTCTATACATGCCTTACCTGAGCTGCTGTCATCTTCCTAATGCTTCCAAGCTCTCTTTATGTGGATAGAACAGTGTCAGTTCTTTCTCACCTTCTGCGGCTATGTGTTACTGCCACCTGTTGCTGCTTGGATTCAAGGAGTGGGTTGGACCTGGTAGCAAAGGGGAAATGAGACACACCATGAACACAGGCTAGAGTGGGGAAGTTAGAGTGTCAAGGGATTAGCTCCTTCCAGATGTCCCAATCTAGTCTCTCTTCCCTTTGGTAACAGATACTTCTTCTTCACCTCCACAGAACACCCTCATAGCCCTAAAAACTGTCCAGGATGGGTATACCAAGGTGTAAAACACCTCAGCTAATTTAATCATATTTTCTAGCTGTCTAAAATTCTCCATTGTCCACTAACCTTGACTAACCTAAATAACAGTGCCATTTATTATGGCCAAAACTCTGTATATCGCTGTAGGTAAACTATTTAGGTATAGATGGAGGGATCTCTGGGTTTTCAGACCTTAGTACATTTCTTATGTATTTAGTTAGTTATTGAATGCAGTATGCTTGGGATGTCGCTGTAAGGAACATTGTGACCTTTTAACAATCTTTTTTTCGAACATTTACAAATCTCTCTCATTTATTTCAATCAAAGGATCTACACATGTACTTTCTGCCATTCCCAACTGATAGAGCACATAAAATTCATGATCAGCTTAATTACACCAGCTATAGACTTTGGAAATAAGTATAAAGGCAAAGTGGCTCCTGCATGCACTAACAATGAAAAGCTGAGTGTATGAATAACAATGAAATAAGTGAAAAATACAAACTATAGGGAATTATCATGTTTTAACATATTGCTCCGTATTTTGAATAGTTGTATTGCTTTATATAAAAGGTCAGTCTGGAAAGTCTTTGGCTCTGTCACCATAACAGACAGAGGAAAAAAGCTGCTTCACCTTAATTATGTGAGAAAATCCCCTTTGTTAGAAAGCTAATTTGCAGAACCGATTAAAAAAGAGGAAAAATATATTTCATAAAAAAATAGAAAAAAAGGTTATTTTTCAGCATAAAAACTCTTATTGCAAAAATATTTTACCAGCTCTACTAATCTGCATACATATTCTCAATCATAAGTGTTCCTGTCAAAGTATTATATTACAGCAACATTAAAATGAAGGTCTTTTGTAAAGTTCTCACTTGGCACCCTCTTCCCTGCTCTTTCTCCATTGTATACCCCTCTCTATTCCAGATTTTCTCTTTCCCTTCCTTATTTACTACAGTAGTTTTGCCTGACTTCAGATGACATTACATGTAATAGGATGTTTTATTTGCACCTGTACAAGACAAGACAAGTTTTCTCTGCATTTCTCATATGCTTGAGTTCAAATTAAAAACAAAAACAAAACAAAAAAACCCTCAGTACACATTTTGAATTAAGCAGTTCTTACAATCCTGTAGTACTAATTGTAACTCACATTTTGCCTAAATTATCCCCTATATTTTCAAAATATAAAGACTGTCTATTTCTCATCCCAAACATTTCATATGGAAAATAAGAGAAAGAGACATTTCAGCACATAATATATCATCAAAGTCATCTTGATTCAGTGGAGTTATAGGTTTAATTGAGTTCAGAAGTGGGCCTTTTACATCTATATCTACTTTAAAAGCCTTATTAGAAAAAGATAATTAGTTTAAACTCTCTCAAGTTTAAAAAGAGACAGATAGGGCCAATTTGATCCCCCTCTTCAAGTCAATGCTTCCATATGTGGGCTTATAAACCCTAGAAATGGGAACAACTCAGTCCTAATGGTGCCTTGTTTAGCTTGTAAAATAGATCTTTTTTATTATTTTGTTTCTTTTCTTTTTCTGTACAGAACATGAAAAAGGCTGTTGGTCTAGGAGTTCTGGGTTTTTTAAAGTTAAAATAAACACATATTCCCTATGTTCATAGAAATCAGCCTTAATTTATTGTGTTTTGCCTCTTCAGTAAGAACAACTTTTCCAACTTTTTAGCTATAACATTTCATAATAAGTTACCTATTGAAATGTTTTGTTTTGTTAATCAATTATGTTAGCAGAATAGGATCTGTATCAAATTATTAGTAGAATAAAGCTCTTGAGGCCCATTTCTGTATTCCTTGCAAAACTACAACTTTCATAAAAAGCTGTGGAAGGTTTGGATGTGCAAGGAATGGAAGAGTGACCCTGCAAGGTTTGGTAGTATTACAGTAATATCTCAGATTCCCCAGTTATCTGGTAAAAGCAATAAGGGTGTTGCTTTTCTACCTCCATTCATTACCATGACTCCCAATGTACTAAATTCACACATCACAAGGATTCATAGAAATAGTTTTGCAGTCTTGCATTACTGTGAGCTTCACACATATACAGCAAGATTAAAGAAGCATCAGAGTTTTCTCTGTGATTAAGCAATTAATGCATTTAAGCAATTAATGTGTAAAAAAATCAAATATTTTTTGTAAATGTTGAAAGTATGTAGCACACCTGTTTTGCAATAAGCTGTGTTCTTAAGAAATGTCTCTTTGCAGTACCCAAGTAATTAAACAAGGCTTAGAAACTCATTTGTATTTTCAAATATTCTTAAATGAAGATAAATAATGTATTTCTGTTAGAAAAACTACTGGCTCCATGTAATTTATTACTTTGTTTAGTTTCCTATGAATGCACTGTTTGTCAGAAAGCAGCAGGAAAAATCCATCTCCTGAAGCTGCAATACATGTACTGGAACAAATTACCACCTACAGCAAACTCCATGTCAGATTCCTGGAAGTATACCTCAGCATACTGTTGGACTAGAAAAAATATAGGATGAAAAGAGGTAATGGTCCAAATCTTCAGAAGTCCATGTGCTTGAAGCACACATGTAACCCCGATTTAGGAATCCACAGGCATAGAGGTACACATTTTTGTGCATATGTTTTTTTAAAAACTTGGGTCAATGTGAGATACGGATCAAGTTGAGGCCATATTTTCAGAAGTGTTCAGCACCCCCAGCTTGAGCCAGATTTCAAAAGCGCTCAGCTTTTATTTAGGCACCTAAACAAGAGACATTTTTTCAAGTGCTCAGCACCCAGCAGCTCCCGCTGAGTCACTCATGGCCAGATGTTTTAAATGCAATTGGAACTCAGTGTATTGACTTCTTTTGCCAATCTGGCCATTTATTAGGTGCCTTAAAATGGGAGCTGATGTCTTTCAAAAATCCAGCCCTTAGTAGTCTCATCCCCAGTGGTTCAAAATTTGATTGGCCCAAGCTGTGAAATTTACTGTCTATATTCAAACTTAATTTAAATTTCCCCAGAATTCAAAGGAATTCAGATCCAGTGTTTGAGTCACAGGGTCAAGTTTGCATCCCACTAATAGAGATGGGACTGATCCACCAACTGTAGATCTAGTGCTGTGGTTTGGGCCCATCATGAAGGATAAACTTCAACTGAAATTAGGTTGTATGGCAGTCCTGTTCCTGAAGAACTGCTTTCCTTGAGATAAAATATTAAACACTTCTTTAGGGTTGTAAGCTCTTTGGGGTAAAGACGGTCATCTATTATGTGGTACAGCACTTGGCACAATGGGGGTAGAATTCTTATAGGCTTTATGAAAGCAAAAACATTTTGCACTACAAGGACAAAATCAAATATTACACATAGGGTTCACCAAAGAAGCATTCTGAAAATCAATTTTCAAATAAAATTAAGGTGTGTATAAACATTATGAATTTTTCACTCAGCTTAGACATGTGGACAAAGTGAAATACATCTCCATGTTTAGACACTTCAGCCCCAAAAGTAGGAAAAAGTCAACTTTTTGCAGAGTTCACCATACTTAAGAAACTTTTAGACAGGTAATAACGAAGGATTGATACACACAAGATGTCAAAATTATTGATGTTGTATACAGTACATCATATCGTAAGTAAGTGTATTTCATCTTGTCACCCAATTTGTCATATCCTTGCATGAAATTAAAAATAACATCTTTGACGTGTTATACCATAACCCCACTGATACTCCCAAAACCATTTCACAAACATAAAACCATCCAACCAATGCTGATAAATTTATAAGTGCCTAGCTGTTTTGCTAATGCTTACATTATTTTTTCCTGTGTATTATACTTACACATTATACATGTAACATAAAAACTTAACTACATTCCTGCTTAAAACTAGGCTATGAAAATTCTGTTATACAAAGTCATAAATAGAATTTAACATTTGCACTCCTGTTAAATTACTGTTAATGGTTATTGGTTTTTTTCTTGCATTTCTATTTGTTTTTAGATGATAACTCCTGAAATATTAAAATAGCTATAATTACAAACTTTCAATAATCCTACAGTATGTAATATGAAAAGGCACTCAGAGTTTTTATACCCTGAGGGACTATTTTGATTCCTTTTTGTACTTATGTCTCAGAGTATTATAATTGCATTTTGGGTGTGTTCAGATGACTGCTTACATGCTTATATTTCCAGCTCTGCAAGTGTTTATGATATTAGAATTATCTGAATCTTTTCAGTTTATTCATTAAATCTGGTAGCTTCCAGACTTAGAAAGCAATCTTAGTTGACATTAT
The DNA here is from genome assembly GCF_028017835.1 of Emys orbicularis. Taxonomy (NCBI): domain Eukaryota; kingdom Metazoa; phylum Chordata; order Testudines; family Emydidae; genus Emys; species Emys orbicularis. Next base: position 159,630,810 of record NC_088684.1, read on the forward strand.
GTTAAGGGATCATATATAAAATACTTCTTTATTCACTGCCTATCCAAGAAAGCAGATAGCTTCAGAGGCAGCTATAGCTCCAGGCCCCAACAAATTGGATCTGCACTAGGAAATACAGTGAATAAAAACTGTAATTTGTAAGAGTCTAGAATAGATATGCCGCCAACCACTGAAAGCAGGGTGGCAATATTCTTCCATATATTGAAAACCGTGTATTTAATTCAAAGCCCTCTTCTTGGAGGGTCATAGATTCATAGACAATAGGGTTAGAAAAAATCTCCTGATTTATGTAATCTAAAGCAATAAGAACTCTGTGCTATTCTTTCCATGGCCCATATTGTCCCCTCTGAAGAAGAAAACACAAAGAAGGGAGCCAGACAGACAGGAAATTTCCATGAGCTTTCCCTCCAAGTGTTTTCTATATATTATCCCATCAATGAAATAGGTGTAGAGGGACAAGGACTCCCAACACTGTGGGTCCTGGGGATTGCTAGGAAGGTGCAACATTCCTTCTGCAGGAGCCCTTGGACATTGTTTGTGTCTCCCTACTTATGTACTGTAGCAGCCACAGAAATATGGGCAAGTCAACAGGAGATGGTGCAGGATAATTTGCTCTTAGTCCCCTGCTTCTTCCACCTCTCACCCTGAATCAGAATTCTAGTACCTCTTCTGCAATGAAAACCTATGAAAATGTACCGTGTGATGTTAGTGTAGGAGGACTGTGCCTTGAAAACAGCACTTCCCTCCATTCTGCATGCATAGGTGGAGATTTTCTTGTGGAGGACAGGTTCATGAATCTACCCAGGGGACAATCTGATATCTGACTATGTCAAACAAGATCTGAAACAAGGATTCAAAAATATAGTGGTACTGGGAGTAAATGATTAGCATATTGAGTTGTGAGGGCTGGTGCTCTACTCTTGCCGATGGATGGTTGATATTCAACCTTGTGCTTATTCTGACTTGATCTATTTAGATACACATTTGCAGGTTCCCAGCTAAGAGTTTTCATGTTTGCATCTCTCTAAATACATGTATTTAGTTTAATTCTGGAAACCTCCAACTGAGCAATAAAATACTTAGGCTGTTAAGATTGTCAGACAAACTACAATAGATTGTAAGCTTCAAGAATAGTCTTTTGAGCAGATTATTAGCTTGTGTGACTTATTAGTGCAATTTTTGTCAAATCTGCTTAATTAAAATAGTCACATTTAAATTGTGATATGATCCATGGTCTAAGACACAGTTTCTTCATTTTCTTTAGAAGATGTTTTGTATTAATGTCCATTAGATTTAAGCTGAGTCCAGTCAGTTGATGCATAGGAGGAAGTGAACATTCATATTTGACTTACGGACATTTCTTGCATTTGATATAAATCACCTGAGATGGAGTATTACACTCATCATTTTATACACTGCAAGGTGTACACTGTAGGTCGTTGTGTGGTGAAGCTTTTGATGAATCTTTATTCTGACTGTGGGGCAGAAGATCTGATTTAATCATACTTTCATGGGGCGATTAAGAGCACTTTACTAGGATATATTATCATAGGTCTCTCAGTTGGAGTTTGGTATTCTCTTATTTAAATTCTTTCATTACATTATGATGAACCTGTAGAATTCATTGCTACAGGAAGTTAAAAGGATATTTTACATACCAAATGGGTTAAACGTTACCTGGAGCTATGAAGGAATGATTTCCAATTTACAACACTGTATAATAGGCTACAGGAATAATAGGCAGGAGGGGATGGACTTCCATTACAGCATTTAGTATTGGCTACTTCTCCATCTCTGTGGTCCAATACTATTTTCTTTAAAAATAAAGAGATTGACTTCACTTATGACAGTATTCAGCTGTTGATCATGGTAGGTGTTTTGGGTTATGTAGTTCAGAGTTTGATATGGGGTGGTCATGCCAGGCTCTTTCTGAAGTTGCTATCTGTGCAATCTCAGGTTTCAGTTAAGCCAGAAAGGAAGGCTCTTTCCCTTTCAGACATGAAGAAAACTTTGAAAACACAAAATGTGTGAAAACAAATGCAGAGATGCAAACCATACCATCAGAAAATGTCCGACTGGTTCTGATCTGAATGGTGATTTAAATGTCAGTACTGTTGGTTATTTCACTGCTATCAAAGTATGCAAAAAAGGAAAGTGAGGATCACAGCTCTGCCAGTTCAGATGTGAGTGGGATTTCATTTTGGTGTCATTATGAATGGTATTTGGGGGTTAGCACAACTGACCTACAGAGCCATCAGGGCATTCATGACCCTCAAACAGCCAGTCATCCTCTCTCTCTCTCTCTCTCTCTCTTTCCCCTTCTCCCCTTTCCCCCCCTTCCCCCAAGTAACAGGGCAAGGTCTGCTCTGGTAGTGGATGTCATGTAGAGCCATTGCTAGGCATAAGCAGACTAAACAATTGCTTAGGGTCCCTATTCACTTCTTATTATAAGAACTGGCCTGTTTTAGTGTGTGTGTGTGCGGGGGGGGGGGGGGGGGGGAGGGGAGGGGCGAAATAGTCCTGCTTAGGGCCTCCAATGGGCTAGCACAAGCTCTGATGTCAGGCCAGGTAGCTTCTTTAGCTCCAGTTTTGCTCAGGTCATATTTTCAAGATTTTCTTCGCAGGTCTCTTGGCTGGCTAGAAACAGTTTTGTTTTGATTTTTTTTTTTTAACTGGAAGCTGACAGTCACTCATTCCACTGGAAAAACTAGAAAAGGGAGGTAAATGGGGGAAAGACTGGGGTTTATTTTGTTTATTTTCCCTGCTTTCTCATTCTTTTTTCTCCCTCCAGCCCACTCCCTTCCCTTTTTCCCAGGGGAAAAGCACATGCTCTCTCTCCCTTTTTACTCCTCACTTCATCCCACCCTTTAATAAATTAAATAATTTTAAGTAAGAGAAAGTAACACTTTACTTAGTAACTCACTTTATATACTTTTTTCACATCTTTCCACTAGGGAGGGGAGGAATCCACCTTTACCAGAGGAAAAGTAGGAAGGAAAGCAAATATTAGAATGTAGGGAATTTCCCACAATTTCAAAACAAAACCTTTCTAAAGTGTATAAATAATTTCCAAACTCTCATACATAATAGGTGGATTTTTTTTATTTCATATTTCTATAATAAAAATTAATCAATGATTTGAACCTTTTTCTGTACAAAATTATTTTTGTTTAAAATCCGTATCTTGATTAAAGCAACAGTTCATCAAAAAATGTGAAGTATCTCTAATATTAAACTCATGCAGCTGACAATGCCTCCTTTGGAGTTAGTGTATTCTAAATCGTATGAGAAAGAATAACTCACCTTTTTCTCTTCTCCTGTTTGAACTCACACAAACAATAATTACGCTTTTTGGATTCGACTATTATCAGGAGCACGTGCAGTATGAATATATAGAGGTTTGTCACTCAAACACTTTTAAATTAACATAAAATAACTGTCTCTTTCCGTCTATACAAACATCTTGCTTGGTACATTTATATGGATAATGAGAACATGTACAATTACATTAGCCAGGAATCTCAACAAAAGTTACCCTGTATCTAATCTCCACTATTTAAGGAAGATTACTGGGGTAGTAGTATCAAAATAAAACTGGAATAAACCTATTCAAATAAGTGATTTCTCAGGTCACTGACAATTCTGGAAAAAAAAATGTTTCAGGTCAGCATGAAACAAACTCATGTTTTAGGCAAAATAAAATATTTTATTTTAGGTTCAACAAAACTTTTGTTTGACCTGAAACTAAAGGTTTTGTTTAGTTTTTAAGCTTCTAAAAATTTTATTCTTTTAGAAAAAATTGAAGTAAATGTTTAAATGAAAAGTCATTCTGAATAGAAAAAATATTTTGTTTTGAAAATGTCAAATGGAATGTTTAGTTTTTTCAGATTTTTTTTAAGGCAATTCTGCAAAACTGAAATGAATTTGCAAAATATTTTGGTTGACCCAAATTTAAATTTTTCAGTGAAAAAAGTTTCAGATGAAAAATTTCACCCACTTCTAGTCTGGAATCTTTAGTGTCCTCAGATGTAGTTGATCAATCTGGTATTAAATTTAGACATAATATGAAGGAGTCACTGGTCTTCTTAGCTAATTATCATCTTCTAATAATAGAATATCAGGTACTATGCTGACTCTTTTAGATATATCGACAACTTTTCATATCCTAACCAAAAAGTGTGGTTGGCAAACCTGACTCATACTCTGGTTCCTCATCTAGTTGAGAATGAAACAGAGGAGAGGATGTAGCCCCCCATCTATCTTCCAGTGAGGATTAAATATCCAATATCCTTATAGATTGCAAACTGTAAAGTGGGGTTTATGCATAAAAGATTATCTAAAGCAATCCCTTTGAGGGGCAAAACTACTCATCTCGCTTTGTATTTTATGCCACATCCAATGTCTTTGGAAGATAGATTATATCTGTGCTGACCTATTCTACCATAGAAACACCACACTCTTTCTCACTCTCTGAGGTACTGTATAGTCATGTTACTGTAAATGCAGCTAGTGAAAGAATTCATTTTGTTATCACAAAAGCAGCCAGATGGTCTTTAAAATAAGTGTGTTCAAAACTATTTTTGTGACCTGTAAGTTCCAATATAGTTAAGCAAAGATAAGGAGGATACACTCTCCCTATCCATGTGGCTTGGTGACCATTACTTTCTGCAAAACAGAGATTTGTAAGAAACTGTTAAAATTAGGTTAGAGAAAAGATAAAACTGCCACCAAACAACAGCTGTTCATCTGGCCATTTTTCTGTACTCCCTCTCTGGCTTCTATTGTTCCATTCATGCTTTTGTTTCCTGCCCATTCCCCCCGCCCCTGTCTGCTCTACTGTGTCAAGAAGCAACCTTCAAAAAGACTCTCTACTGTGTGGCTCTTAACTTTTTAAAAACTCCTATCTATTTCAATGGGAGTTTTGGCTAAGTCAGATCTGTTGGATCAGTTTCAGATTTTGTAAGGGAGACTTTAAGTTCTGTTCCTTTTTTCAAAGACAAATTAACCAATTAATTGGTAGTGTTTTTTAATTGCATGCAGCATTTTTCTTATTGCATTCTTAGTAAAGTTTTGGTAATATTCTGTGATGCTGAGTTATTAGTATCATATTAAATACTTTATAAATGTATTATCTGTAGTATCATTCTAGCAGGGTCTATAGCACCCCATAGTCATAAGACGCAATACAAAATCCAAAGCGAATATTATAACTATTATTATTATTGATTTGTATTATTGTAGCACCTTAGACCCCTACTCATGCTAGGCACTATACAGAATAGGAGCACAATCTGATACAGACCACATATAGTGGCAGCAGTGGATCCCCAAGGATTGTATCCCATTTATTTCCTCTGTCACTAGACACATGGCATTGTTGTAGTATCATCAGGGCTGGCTCCAGCATTTCTGCCGCCCCAAGCAAAAAAAAAAAAAAGCCGCGATCAGCGGCAGCAGTTCAGCGGCAGGTCCTTCGCTCCTAGAGGGAGTGAGGGACCTGCCGCCCCCCGGAATTGCCGCAGGTGCCGCCCCTCTCCCTTGGCCGCCCCAAGCACCTGCTTGTTAAGCTGGTGCCTGGAGCGGGCCCTGAGTATCATGCTCGCTTCATTCTCCAAAACAGCAGTCTCCTTGAGGTAGGTTTAATAGAGGCTTTCTCCCTCTTCCATTACTGAATTCCCACACATTCCATCATTTCATGCCACAAATGTCATCAAACTTGTTTGGTGTAGTTCAAAAACTTCTCTCTTTCACCAAAAGTGGTTGGTCTAATAAAAGATATTACCTCACCAACCTTCTCACCTGTTAAATTCCCTGCATTGGATTGATTGTTTGTATAGCTGGTCAGACTATTCATTGCAAATAAATGATCCATCAAATTTCTCTCTTATTTCTGTTCACAAATCATTCACAAACCATCCTTATTTTGGTATTCACTGAATGGCTTATATGAACAAATCTGACTATTCACTGTTCATGGAGTGTGATTAAACTGCTAATTAACATTAACATTAACATTCTCTGATCGGATTGTTTTTTCCTAAAAATAGGATACGAACTAATAACAAATAGTGAACAGTGAATAAAAAATATCCCATAACTACTCTTCTCTACATGTGCATAGGGTTATATATATGAAAAACAGCCATTTGCCTAACCTGTTTGAACAAAAACTTGTTTTCAAATAGCAAATGATAAGTAAGGCTGTGAGTCTGTCACAGAGGTCACGGAAGTCATAGATTCTGTGACTTTCCATGACCTACATGACTTTTGCAGCAGCCACTGCGGCTGGCTCCAGGGGCTCAGGCAGCCCCTGGGTCAGCAGCAACAGCCGTTTGGGTGTCAGAGGGGGCTCAGGGCTGGGGCAGGATTAAAATGCAAAATGATCTGGGCAAACTGGAGAAATGGTCTGAAGTAAATAGGATGAAATTCAATAAGGACAAATGCAAAGTACTCTATTTAGGGAGGAACAATCAGTTGCACACATACAAAATGGGGAATGACTGCCTAGGAGAATTACTGTGGAAAGGGATCTGGAGGTCATAGTGGACCACAAGCTAAATATGAGTCAACAGTGTAACGCTGTTGCAAAAAAAAAAAGTGAACATCATTCTGAGATGTATTAGCAGGAGTGCTGTAAGCAAGACACAAAAAGTAATTCTTCTGCTCAACTCTGCGCTGATTAGGCCTCAACTGGAGTATTGTGTTCAGTTTTGGGGGCCACATTTCAGGAAGAACATGGACAAATTGGAGAAAGTCCAGAGAAGAGCGAAAAAAATGATTAAAGGTCTAGAAAATATGGCCTATGAGGGAAGATTGAAAAAATTTGGTTTGTTTAGTCTGGAAAAGAGAAGACTGAGAGGGGATATGATAACTGTTTTCAAGTACGTAAAAGGTTGTTACAAGAAGGAGGGAGAAAAATTGTTTTTCTTAACCTCTGAGGATAGAACAAGAAGCAATGGGCTTAAATTGCAGGAAGGGAAGTTTAGGTTGGACATTAGGAAAAACTTCCTAACAGTGCTTAAGCACTGGAATAAATTGCCTAGGGAGGTTGTGGAATCTCCATCATTGGAGTTTTTTTAAGAGCAGGTTAGACAAACACCTGTCAGGAATGGTCTATACTTAGTCCTACCATGAGTGCAGGGGACTGGACTAGATGACCTCTCAAGGTCCCTTCCAGTCCTATGATTCTATGGTTCTGTGGGTGCCCCATTACCTGCCCTCCTTCCACTCTGCTTCAGCAGTTCTTTAGAGGATGACTGAGTAGAGAAGGAACTGAGGATGATTTGCCTGCACACATCTATATAGCATCTGTATCTGCCACAAGGAGGTATAGGGTGCTTGTGAGGGCCGAACGGCCACTGCTAGCTAGAAATCTCCAATCAAAGGCTCAAGAGCTGCATTTGTATCTGAAGTGGAGCATCCATAAGGACACATATCTCAAAGAACTACAGTTAGTGCACAGGGTAAGTAACATTTCCTTCCTGTATACCTACTCTTTAATACAACTACAAAGCGCATTGCCCTCACTGTTGCTTGTTTCTGACACTTCAGCAGAATTTCTAAGTGCCTTCTATTATTGCTCTGTTTATATGGTCAGGTTCTAAAATGACTACCTAGGAATAATAGCTGGACATGTCTCCCCAAGTGCCATTATTGCCAGTATGTTCAAAGTCTGTATCTCTAATTACAAGAATCTTGTCATGCCTGCAAGATTGCCCAGATGATTTAGACATCACAGATTCCTGTAATCAGTTTCATGAGACTGTTACATTATTACACTTTGAAATATTGGACCATGCTATGCAAATTTGATTTTCCTTTTTCAATCTAAATCAGAGATAATGGATTTGAGAATCAGACCTATTTTTGAGAGATCTTGGGCTTGCTTTCCCTTTATATTTTCCTTTTGTCAAATCTACACACTGTGTTTGTAAATACAGACATACACAGACCCTGTACCAGCACACCTTTTTCACAGGGGGAAGAAGAAGGCACTTATTTTTACCTAGAAAATATTACCTTTTGATTCTTCTTTGAAAAAAACAGCAACACTCCAGACTTTTTAAAAACTGTTGTAGAGGCTCTCAAAACCCAAATATGTATTTAATTCTCCTGTCCTTAATACAGCAACAGTAGATGACAGATCTCCTAATGGAATCAAGTTGTACTATTCAAATAAATTACAATTGCTACATTTAACATATTAAAATATTTATTGTCCATAGGTCTCTTTCAATAGTTATTCAGACTCAAACATTGGTAATGCTTCCTCTTCAGTATTCTCTTACAAACTATTCTAGGATTTTAGATTCATACTTTCCATTACAATACTTCCGTGATAAGTAAAAGATTTTTCTGCACTTTGTTTAAAATCAACATTTTAATAGTACTAACAAAAATTTAAAAATAGTGACACAGTAAAAGAGACTGTAGAAATCCAATACTAAAGTCTTGTCTACACTACTGGGGTAAGTCGACCTAAGTTACGCTACTCCAGCTATGTGAATAACCGTAACTGGAGTCAATGTAGTTTAGGTCGACTTACCCCGGTGTCTTCACTCCTCTGTGTTGACGGGAGACACTCTCCCATCGACTTACCTTACTCTTCTCAGGAAGCTGGAGTACCAGAGTCAATTGGAGAGCGCTCTGCCATCAATTTATTGGTCTTCACTAGACCCACTAAATCGACACCTGCTGCATCGATTGCAGCAGCGTCGATCTCCCCGGTAGTGAAGACAAGCCCTAAGTTGAGAAATTCAGCTGAAGAGAATTAGAAATATATAGCTGATGTCAAGTCCAAATAAATATTCACAAGAAAAAGATTCTAGTGTTTAAAATAGTAAAAAAAATACTTTTATAGTGAGCAGGAACCTGAATAATTCTGCAAATAAAATATAGTTAATTGCAAATCGTTCAAAGAAGTTTAAATATATGATGTCAGTGAGATGATCCAAGATTGCCTTTAGAAATACATGGAAGGTAGCTAGTTAAAGGAGCCATAAAGTAATACATCTCACAATGATACACCTCCTTGTTTCTTATTGTTCACATATTCTTATCTATGTACTATAAGACATGAAGGAAATCTGCCTTGCTTTTGGCACATGTATAATAAAAATATGCTGATAGATGAATTCAAAAGAATCCATTAAATAGAATCATTTTCCTTTTGATAAGAACTGGTATGATTAAACTTTTAAGATTTCTGGCAAGAATTTCCCATTATTTCAACAAATGAAATTAAAAATTGAAAGTGACATTGCATTAATTGTAAATGTATTTATGAAATTTGTTGTCAATGCTGAATTGACTTGCCTTTTTGTATTGAAATCTGCACAATGTAAACCACTCAAGCAGATATGCCAAGCTTTGAAAACTGAATTGAGATGAGTTCTCGGCAAATTACCCTGATAATTATATGACAGAATTAGATGTCAGATTTCTCCAGTAGAAAACCAGAGGCCCTTTTCTGTGTACTTTGGACAAGAATGGCCATTTACTATACATTTGTAAATCAACTAAGACAATGGTACCCCCAATCTAGTTGGGGTCTGGGTGTCACGGCAATATAAATGTTAAGAATAATTATTATTATTAAACAAGAGCAGAATGACCTGGACTGATTTTATGGCAGGAGGAACAAAAATAGCAAACCCAACAGAAGGGCTATCAAATGGATGTAACATTATACTAATAATGTATTATTTACATAGTTCAGTTGGCATGCTTGTATGGTGGGCGTTTCAAAACTACAGGAATTCAGAGAGTCTTAGGGGTTAAGGCTTCTAAGATGTTGAGTGTTTACTTCACCAAATGCACACCTAGTGTGGGACTGAGCAATACAGTGCTGTCCAGCACAGAAATCAACATCACAAAATTATTTTTTAAATATTTTTTCTGTAAAATCTAGGAAACGCTGTTAGAAGACAGATCTTAAAAGAACATTGAGATGGCAAAATGAAGCTCTCAGAGGGAAGGAAATGCCAAGTTAAGATCACACAGGCAATCTTAGACACTTGATGATTCTCCACTGCCTAGTACATTGCATAATTATAGACCACTCTGCAAAGATGGTGGCAAATATTACTTTTCTAATCTGGTAGCATTTTTGGACCCATTTTGCCCAGGTGTAAATGATTACACAAATTTCATAGTAGAAGAGCAACAGGCCCACTGTCTTTAATCATATGATCACATACTGTGATATCTGAAGGCAGAATGATGCACAGCGAAGGAGGCAGCTAAGCAATATTTATTTTTAACCTCACTGTTCAATAAGTGTGGACATCTGCCTCATTTACTGTACACTGTTATTTACTGTAACTACCTACAATTAAATTAACAAAGTTTGTCTAATTGCATTATAAAACCTTTTCAAGCCAGGAGTGGCTATTATCCCGCTTATACCTCATTCTCCATTTATAAGCCTGTGCTGCCTTTTATAAACATCTGAGAGCTATACTCTCGCTGTTAATGGGGATGACATCCCAGATGCTAGAAAGCAAGCTTGCTAATGTAGTGTTTGGGAACTGATGGCCAAAATACATATTATCCATTTCCTCTTCCTGATAACTAGTACACTGCTACAGCTCAGGGTTAAAGAACTATTTCTTAACCAAAATAAATGTGGCAGTAGAAAAATGCCTGAGTGGACTCTGAATTGTACACAATGGAATATATTTCAGATTTGGATGTATATCCAGGCTCCAATAAACACTACCAGCCAGATACTCATCCTCAATTCTGCTATGGCAGCACATAGCAGGCAGAAAACCATCTGAACTCAGTTTATTGGGAATTCCTAGGTGATGCAGAGTTTGACCCCTTCCAGCCTGCATATAGGGGGTATCTCAGAGGTTAGACCAAGGGAGGGAACGTGGCCTGAATGCTGCTATGTTCCAGCAGGCACACTTTAAAGCAAATGTGAAGTTGCTCTAAACTGCATCAAGAACCAATCTAGCCCCTTGCCAGCCCCAGGACTGGAGGAAAAAACAAGTGGAGTGAAACCAGCTTTAGCCGCTCCCTCATCTGCACCAAGCCCTGCTCCAACACAGCTGAATATCTATTTGCAGAAGTATTTCAAGAGATGATGTTGGTTTGACTGAGTAAAATATAATTAGATACTCTTTCTATTAATATTAATACAGGCTGTCTTGTATATCATCAGTGGTACAAAGCAGCCATACAGCCATACAGCTGAATCTGGCCCCATTCTGAGTCCTCCTACCTAGACGAAGCATCAGGTTACCTATAGCCAGACGGGCTCTAATGCCACTTCCCTCCCAGCCCTAGGGCTGTGAGCTGATGGGCATAAATTTGAGCAGTTCTGAGACTTCTGTAGTCTGGGGTGTGAAAGGGTTCCTGGCTGGCCCCTGCATCAGGGGAGAATAAAAGTGGTTTAAAACCAACTTTGCACCCCCTTTCTGGATTAGGCCCTATAATCCTGGAGGATTTGGATCTATAATTTTTCTTCTAATTGTGGTTGAAAATATATCCTAGTACTCTTCTTAGGACCATTTATTTTTCTGAAAATACAGGTAGTGATTTCCTTTGTGTTCCTCAAATGTATACAGCAGATATTTTATCCATTTCCTCTTCCTGAAAACCAGAACTGTACCGTAGTTTCAGCTGTGATGAACTTTTTTTCACTCTTCAGGTAAATGTGATATTAGATTGACATAGACTGGTCAAATGTGCCCAGAAAGTGAGTTACTACTGACATGCTGTCACTTTACAAGGACTTGTTGTTACATGGCGGCATGAGGACACATCCAATGACATTATTTGAGTCAAACTTGTGCAGATAAGACCCATACCATGGGTACATGGGTGGTTACTACTTGAACTAGAACTAACTTTACTTTACTGTACTTATTGCTAGCCAAATTAAGTCTGCTCTGGCAGAGGCTACATAATTGCTCAGGGTACTAATCAGAGATGAATAGTTAATTGATTAACAGTGCATTCTACAGGTTTCAGAGTAGTAGCCGTGTTAGTCTGTATCCACAAAAAGAACAGAAGTACTTGTGGCACCTTAGAGACTAACAAATTTATTAGAGCTCTATTATTAATTTATTATGCTCTAATAAATTTGTTAGTCTCTAAGGTGCCACAAGTACTTCTGTTCTTAGTGCATTCTACACATTAACATAGGAATAGCAGACAAGATTGTGGTAAATCAAATACAGTTCATACATTGAATAAGCAATGTATAGCTCACTGCCCTACATTACTTCAGACAAAGCCATGGTTCTGTCGTGAATGTCTACTGAACATTGACATGGCCAGGCAGACAAGAGGACCTGCAAAAGATGCTTGGCATCACTATGAAAGAGCAAGACATTATATAAGTGAATGAGGCAGCTATTCAATTTTTTTGTATATACCTTGTCTCATTCACTACACATCCCTATACTAAATAAAGTTTACTGCCCTCACTCACTACACATCAGTGACACACACATCATCCAACCTGCACACAGATTGTAGCACGCACTCTGCTGGTAAAATAGCATGTGATAAAGGAATTAACTGCAGCATTTAATGCATACATGCAAGAGGGAAGAATTAAGTTGGCATAGGCAACTTTAGCTTTGGCATTTCCTAACTTCTGAGCTACTCACTTAGCAACCTTTATATTTTTAAACAAAGATTTTGTATAGAATTTCTCAGGATATTTTAAAGGAAAAAATAGAGAAAAAAGGTCCTTTCATTATGTGGAACTTTTTGATAGAGAGCAATAGAATTCTGTGTCTGACACACTATCTACATCTGTTGGATTGCCTGGGTGTAATTGGCAGAATTTGAATGTGTGTGTTTTAGCAGACTTAATTTAAGACTTATCTCCTTTATCACTAACTTATTGTTATGTTGGAAGTGTGTTAAAGGTGGCCATCAATTGCAGACCTGGTAGAAGTTGATGGATATACTAAGCACCCTTCATTTAGGCTAAATGATGGCGCAATTAAATGCCTCTTCATTTAATGAGAGCTGAAACAACAGACGCCACCATCCAAGACTAACAGGAGTACTTGTGGCACCTTAGAGACTAACAAATTTATTAGGGCATAAGCTTTCGTGGGCTACAACCCACTTCTTCGGATGCATTGTGGCACCTTAGAGACTAACAAATTTATTAGGGCATAAGCTTTCGTGGGCTACAACCCACTTCTTCGGATGCATATGCATCCGAAGAAGTGGGTTGTAGCCCACGAAAGCTTATGCCCTAATAAATTTGTTAGTCTCTAAGGTGCCACAAGTACTCCTGTTATTTTTGAGGATACAGACTAACACGGCTGCTACTCTGAAACCATCCAAGACATGGTCCAGCGTGGCAGGGTCTGAGTAGAAGCTAAGCTATGTGGCCCAAAAGGTTTCTCTGTTGACTGATCACAAATGCAGGGGCTGGGGCATTGACTGGTTGTGTGTGTAAGGAGGCAGAAACTAAACAGACAGTGATAGAAGCAGTGTGAATGTGACATTTATGGAAAGCCAAGAGAGAGAGTGCATCTTTGGGGCACATTACTCGCTGAGAAGGCAGACTTGGATTTCTGAACAGGGCAGTAGTCTCCTGTTTCTACTGTATTGAAGTAAACAGGAATTTGTACACATTCTTTGTAAAGACATATTTGACTCATCTAATCAATTTCTCTTCCAAACAGAAACAAGCTGGCAAAGTGCTGATTTGACTAACCGCTCGGGCCAAATAAGGGCAACGCTATTATAAGGGAAAGTTTGCTGGATTAGTAGCTCCTTGGAACTCTAGAATACAGGAACAGACAGCGAGGTTACACTTTTAATAATTTAATTGTGTTTTTATGAATAGGTGTATTTTAATTTAGTAAAAGGAAATGTAGTTACAGTACAAATAATTGACCTAAATGTAAATATGATCAGTAGCTTTTCCTAAAGAATTTAATAATTGCAAACAAAAGAGAACTTAAATTAGACCAAATTTCTGCGGCCTCATATGTCTGACCTTTACATGAGTGCACAGGAAAGGGAAGCTGTAAAGAAACTTCTGCCCAACCCTTCAGTCCCCCCACACAAGAGCCAACTGCACGGTGCAGTGATGGGGCAGTGTCCATGCCACATCTGTGCACCATGGAAGGAGTGTGATTCCTGAGGCACAATCAGTTCCACAGTTCCTCATCCATGGAGCAGGTCGCACCACCCCGAACATGGAGCTATGCATAACGGCTCAATCTGGCCTCGGATAGCAGAGTGAAAACATTACATTTATTTAATGTATTGAAACAAACTAAAACAGACTTAATTATCTATTTATATATATTTATATATAAATTGAATTATTGATAGTTCATATTGCAGATGATCAAACATAAATATAAAGCAATGAAATAGAGAGTAAAATTTTAGTATTCTTCCTCTTGGGCATATGCAAACAGATATATAAACAACTCTTGCTTTTTTTCTTTGCTACCAAGACTTAATCTTCTATTCTTTTTGTTAATCCATTCTAGAGTAGCAGATTACTATAATAAAAACATTTGTTTAAATATATAAAGTAGTCAAAGAGCATGTCAAATTAGATTTGTTTGTATTTCTAAAAATGGTTTGAAAACAACTTGTAGTTAGGGTAAAATAGAAAAGATACACAGGGCTAAAAACAGAACCATCAATAAAACAAAAGCTGTGGCTATGATAAAGCTCTCAATATTCTCAAACTGATGACGGAGGCCCAAGTGCTTAAGTAATGATTTTAAACAAATGTTCACTGTGAGAAGACATGATAGAATACTTTAAAAAGCTACATTTTAAAAATGCTCTTCTGTAGATATCATGGGCCTGGTTCTACATTTCCTTATACATTATACAGACATTTACACCTGTGCAAAGAAGTGCATAGCTGGTATAAAACATTACCATTGCCTTCCTCTCGGTCCTGTGAACCGTTCCGCTGAATCATAGATTCTGGCACAAGAAGTCTACAACATTGTGGAAGAATTTCTGTACATGAATTAGCTATTGGCTGTATTATTAATTTAACTTGGATTTTACAATTTGGATGATAATGCTTTATTTAACATTACTGTTAAAATAATGTGGATGTATTCTGAATCTTTACAGAAAACAACGTCCATCGTGTACAGTAAAATATATGGTAAAGGCTAGAAATTCCCAGGAATTAGCAAGGCTAGAATTATTTCAGCCTAAATGTAAGCAAGTTGAAAAGAAAATTTAAATTAAAACAAATTACAAATATAGCTGTATTTTGGAATATAACCAAAGATGCAGAAACATAACTGATTCCGGTCTTCTTTTTGTATCACTTTGAGGGAGACACAATCTTGATTAAAGCACAATATTGAAATTCATCATACACCATGTAATGCTAAACATTCACATTTCCTGTTCACACATTACGGGGTCCTTTAACTGTCTGTTACAGCTGTCTCTCTGCTGGATTCCTTTTTTTCCCCCCTTCCTTTCTGTTTGTGCTGAGTGGCCGCCCCCCCCGCCCCCCCCCCCCCATGGCCATGGAACTGACCAAAGTCACAGCCTGGCCCTGCTCATGGAAATGGCTTGTGCAGACTGACTGGAGCCATTGCTCTGCTCAGGGAAGGGGGGGCTTTTCGCTCCTTTGTCTAGCTTCTTTGTTCGGACCTGGCTCGGTGTAGGGTGCTCTGCCCAGGTATTCAAGACCTAAAGTGGCCACATAGCTGAGCATATGAGTCATACCTGTGACTCAGAACTTGACCAGACATGTCCTGTGTCTACCTGCAGTTTTCCCTGCCTTCTCTCCTCCCCTGGATTAAGGGGAACCAATCAGAGTTACTGGCGGGAAACTGCCTGAGTTTGCCTTTAAAACCAGACATTTTCTGATCAGACCCCTGGAGAAGGTCCTTGCTTTGCCACCTGGTCTGATCAGCTAGGGGTCTTTGGGGGGCCCTCTCCCCGCTCTCATTTGTTTTTGAGCGTACCCCCGTTTTTAAACTCCCCTCCCACGAACAACGAATTTGTGCCTGGAGATCTCCTGATTATTGTAAGTGAATCGAGTCCTCTCTGCGTCCCCTGATGCTGAAACTGCTGTTCCTGCTGCTGCTTTGGGGATTGGTAAGGAAAAACCTCTTGCATACTCCCCTTGTTCTAGCTGCTGGCTTTCTTTCCCCAGCAGGCAGACCCAAGCTAACTCCTTGGTCTGTATCTGTAATCTGCTTCTAGCTCCGCAGCGCCTTTGCTGCTAGAAATAAGCCTGCTTGCAGCCACCACTAGTTAACCCCCCCCCCCCCCCCTTGGAGCTGTATCCTGGGCACACACCACTCTGCTCTCTGGAACTACCCCTAGTATAAGGTGCACCCATTAGGTTAGGTTTAGCCTTTAGTCTAGATAAATTGTAATTTCATTTTGCATAGCTGTGGTTAAGTTAGGTTTAGAAAATTGCTTGCATTGTACTCTGTAAGTTAGGCTTAAAGAATTGTTGCATTGTGTTTTGTTACTTGCTAATTTGTGTAGTCTTGGTTAAGTTAAATCATAGATAAGATTTTGCTGTGTTCTGTATAATTGTCTCTCTGCTGTTTAAACTTGCAGCCTGTCTGCTCTCTGTCTCTCTGTCTCTCTCTCTCTCTCTTAATCCCTTCCCCCACGTGCTCACCCTGCTCCTACTGCTGCCAAACCTCAATTGTATTACTGAAGTCTAGCATAAAACCCCATTGGTTACCCTCTTTCTCTCCAACACCCCTCACATTTTACATTTACACCACTGTGACACATTTTTACCTAAAGTAGTTGGTTATTTAACACATTTTACCCATACTGTTAGTTGGTTATATGCTGCTGTGACATACTCTTTACATAGAAATTGTTAGCTACCTGTTACATTTATACTTCAGTGTTAATTGGTTACCAACTGTATTGTACCCCACTGTATTGTACCCCACTATTGAAACCCCCTATCCTATTTACTAAAAGAAACCCCTCCCCAATTGTCTACCTTAACAAACCCCATACCCCTCACTATTGAATTTTCCCTGTTTTTGCATTTTCTTAATAAAGTTTATTTTGCACCCCACCAGTGCAGTAGTTGTCCCCCAAGATCCCCTACCTTCTGGCAGGGTCATGGCGTCACGAACAAGATCTTGGGGTAACAATTGCTGCCTCCCCTGTCCCTGGAAAGAGGCCAAGACCTCTGGGGCAGATGAGGATCAAACTAACCACCTGCAGTACCACTTGCTGCAAAGTAAACAGCAGCCTGAGGCCCTAGAGTGGGTCTGCACGATTGGCAAAGGCCAGAGCTCCAGGGTGTACACTACCCACCTGGGGCTCTCTGATGTGGGGTGCCTTTTAACTTGTCACCCCACACTCAGGGCCAGCCCCGCTGATTCCAGCCTCTGGCTAACCTGCACTAAGGCAGGAAAGCCAGCCGCAGATTCAGATCCTACCCGCCTCTGGAGGGAGGTGGGGAGGGTCATGAAAGCCTGCGGGGGGACCCCATCTAAACTCACCCCTGAACCCCGAATTTTGCAGGGGTCCCCCGCCCACCAAATACTAACGGACCTGGTACAGAAGCTAGAAGGGGTTCGGAAGCCCAAGAAACTGTGGCCTGATGTATACAAACCCCAAAAGGTGGCCACAGTTGCCTATGAAATATTGGCCCAGGCCCTTGATAAGGTAACCGTTTTACATGGGGCCCTAACGACCTCGGCCAAGGAGGCCGTTAGCCAGCCCAGCCAGGAAGGGCCGCCACCACCTACCACTAGCCAGCCCAGTCCCAATGAAACCCCCGAACATCCACCCCCATACGTACACCCAGAGGCCCCACTCCCCCTCGAAAAAACCCCGCTATACCCCACCCTACCCTCCGCCCCACCAGATGCCCAAGCCCATACACCCCCATCCACTGTGACCTCCAGTGAGGCCCTGCCTATATCCATCAGCCGAATAAAGGTTTATGGTCAGGGCAACTCCACACAGGTCACAGAATTCCGGCCCCTCTCCAAAGCAGAGATGAAGGAGTTCATCTCAGACACCGCTAGGGGAGCCAATGAGCCACCATTACTGTGGCTAGGCCGGTTGGCCCTGGAACATGGACAGGAGCTAGTGGATAGGGAGGAGGGCATAGTACTAGCCAGGACCAGTAGCTGGTCCCGGGGTCTTTCAGGGAGCCCGTAATATCTAACACCGCATGGCCCCTAACTGCCCCAGCCCTGGCCTTCCTCCATTTACAGCAATCCCTTCAAGGGATCCAAGTCCCCAAAGGAAGTGTCAAGGACCTCTCTTCCCTAAGATGTGCCATCGCAGGGGGGTCCATCATGCTATGGTCCCCTGCCCAACACCCTCTTGGACTAACTCAGGCTCAGATTAACCAGGTTAATGCCTTCCGGTATGTTGTTGACCCCACTGAAATACCCATAAATGAAGCTGCCATTGACTTAGCCATGGATAACAGTACCACCCCTGACACCGGAACAGTTCTGTGGCTAAGGGGGTATGCTGGACGCCCCATTGGCCGGCTCTATGAGGCCCTTGAGAGGGTGAAGTGGCCTTCAGCCCAAGCCCTACCCATTAGTTCCCACCCACCACATACCAGCCCACAGCCCAGATCCCAGCACCCGGAGCGTTCATTCGTAGAACGGAAAATTTTTGGATTCTTGTTGCATAAAGGCCTCACTAAGGAGGTTGTGCGTAAGCTCAGCAGTGAGCAGCAAAAAGCCTTGGCCATAGCTCTGGGATGGGAAGAGCGACTAGAATCTTCCCAGCCAAAAAACGGATAACGGCCGGGTGCTTGGCGGTGGCCAGCACCCGGCCAGGGGACCCCCGCCCCTATTACCCGCTAGTTTTTGACAAGGGTCTCGTCATCCCCTTTTTGCTGGACACGGGGGCACAGGTGTCCATTGTTCCTCCTCACATCCCTCACACTCCCACAGGACACACCATTTATGTGCAAGGCCTCAACAGCACAGAGCCCCGCCCAGAAGTAAAGGTACACGCATCCATAGGCCGCACACCAGTAACATTCCAGGCCCTAGTGGGACCCATGCCACTCCTTGGGGTTCAGGAGCTACGGCGTTTTAAACTGGCCAAAGCCATGCTCAATGCACTACCAGTCACCCTAATGGGTGCCAGTGCCCCCCACGAGCCTGAACTGCTCAACCCCACACCCTGGAAATACAGACCCATACCCACAGCCCCAGAAGGTCAACCACACATTGCCCAGCTCATTGAGACACTTCTTAAAGATAATAAGATTCGGTGTGTGTCAGCGAGCAAATACTTGTCCAGTGCATGGGGAATCCCAAAACCACATAAGACCAATGAGTATAGGATGGTTATAGATTATCGCGCTGCTAACAAACACATACGGTCAGTAGCATTCGCTGCCAAATGGGATATCCCCACTATAGAACGCATCCTACTGGATGACACTAACCAATGGGCCTGTACAATAGACCTAAAAGATATGTTTTATCAGATCCCCCTCTATGACCCCAAGGGACTGTTAAACTTCACTTACCAGGGAGCCCAGTATCAATGGCAAGCATTCCCCCAAGGGTACAAAAATTCACCTGCCTGTGCCAGCGAAGCCCTAACCCGCACATTAGAGAAGGTACCATCCCTCCCCAACATTCACGTTGTCTATTACGTGGACGACATTCTTATAACCGGCATCACACCAACTGAAGTACAAAAGATCACTGAATAGGTTCAGGCCACTTTATCCACCGATGGGTGGAACCTCAGTTTGCCTAAAAGTGTCCTCACTGCTACTTCTACCTTTCAGTTTTTAGGTTTTACTGTAGAGAAGGGACAGCTACGCCACTCAACTTACCACCCACTCACAAATTCTTTCCCCCTGGGGGTAGCTCCCCACAGACGTGAAGTGCAGCATGTGTTAGGTGTAATTAACTATCACAGACAGTTTCTCCCTGCTGCTTTGTTGCCACAACTATCTGTTTTGCAGCGATATGCCAGGAACGTTAAAACCCCTTGGACACCAGAGGCCGAGCAGGCGGTGTCTTCCCTGGCTGCCTGGTTGGGCTCTGGACCCACCTTGGCTCGATGGAATCCCACCAACCCTATTGAGATTACCCTCACTGTGTCCTCAGACCATGTGGCCGTAACTGTGTCCCAAAAGGACCTCCCTGTCCACAATCAGGCCCGGAAGCTATCAGGACCCGAATATCGTTATGGGCCTGTGGGCATTGCCATGCTTGCTGTCCAGTGTGCTCTCCCATGGGGTAAATCTGCCACAGGCACCCTAAAGGGGCCTCATGTGGAGCTTCTCCCATACCTCACCTTCACCCCGGCCCCCCAGTTCCAGGGAGCCCCTGCTACCTGGGAGCGACTTGTTTATCAGGCCCAAGAGGTAATTGGACATTGGGCCCTCAAGTCCTCCTCCACCACAGCTCCCACTGAGCCGGGGGCTATTGCCCAACTGAGCGCCTATGCCCCTTGGATTGTATCTGATGGGGTCACATCGCCTTCTCCCCGAGCAGGAATGCTGTGTGCTACCTGTAACACCCTCAAAGTTAAACCCTTAGATTTTTCCAGCTCAGCCCAGAAGGCCGAAGCAGAAGGCGTCCTGTTGGCAGCCTCTCACATTGTGGCAGCCCACCCGAAAACACGCGTGGTCCTGGGAGTGGACTCAAGCTACTGCGTGTCCATTCTGGTGGGAGAAGGACGGTCCACCGCTCATGAAGAAACATGGGCACAGATTACTCAACTGGCAGCACAGTCCAAGCTGCCATGGTTTGTTGCTCATTGTCTTTCACACAGGTCTGACAGTAACCCTCTTCATTCCAGCCTGGATCTACAACTCCAAGAATATAAGTGTAACACATCCCCGGTTAACATTATCTCTTGCAGCGATCCCTTCATCACCTGGCTCCATAAAGGGTGGGGGCACCTGCCTGCCCGTGCCCTACATCAGCTATTGACTAACCGAGGGAGACAAACGTCAAGCGTGTCTAGGCAGCAGTGCACCCAAGCTGTCCAAGGGTGTCTAATCTGCCAACGGGCACAAGTCAATAACAAGTCTGTCTATGCTCATTGTGCTTATAGCCCTGAGCACTTTAGCCCGGGTAAAAACTGGCAGATGGACCTCATTGGCCCCCTCCCTAGGGCAAAACGGTATCCAAAGGGGCTTGTAATAGTTGACCGGGTCTCGCCAGTTAATGTGTTCTTCCCTCAGGCGATCTACTGCACCAGCTGTTTCTGTAGCCCTTCTCCAGGTAATTGCTGCCTGGGGGGCACCCGAAGAAATCCAGACCGATGGAGGGCCACCGTTCACCAGTAAAGCTATAGACCAGACGGTGTCTCAGTGGGGGGTGCGTATTCACACCCACCTGCCATATCACCCCCAAAGCAACGGAGTCATGGAGAGACGGATCAGAATGCTGAAGACCCAGATTCGGGCCATACTTGGCACCCCTGATTACAAGGGGTGGGACCGGGTCCTGCCTCAAGCCCTCATTTCCCTTAATGCAGCATACAGCGGATGGCCAGAGATCGCTCCTAAACCACGGGAACCTTGGAAACCTGCCTACAGTATTTCTCAGCCAGTGTGGGTCTCTATTCCCAATGCCCAGGGAACCTGCACTCCACTAGCAGCCACCATCATCACACCTGGCCGGTTCCCTCACACCTATCATATTCAAATAGATGGACGGGGCAAGCATGACCTGGTCCACCACAACTGGCTTAGTGTTCGGTCATAACAGGCCCTAGATGGGCCACTTTTCTTTTATGTCTTCACAGGAATCACCTGCCATGATTGCCACCCTGCCTCAAGAAAACCCTCTGGTTGCCTGGGTAAAAGCCTACGCCCTGCAGGAGGTCCTCATTGGGAACCTGTCAGATGTCCCCTCATCACATGATTGTGTCGCCTGCACAAGACGGGAGGCCTCAGACGGAGGATCCCCTTTCCTCTGGAAGTTCCTCCCTCTTACGAACCTAACTCCACAGTATCCAGCCTCAGTCTGAAACAACACAGACTGGGTCCATCGACCCCTGTTCACGTGCAACACCAGCAGTGACGACCGGAAACCCAACTCATTCACCCCTGTTGCGGTAACAGAACCACTGCCAGCAGCCCCCTGCATCGTGTTCTTCGGCTTCCCCAATCCTACCCCATTGGGGCAATACCCCAATTGCACCCAGTGGTTCACAGGACCCCGTCCCAACCCGAACCCCAAAAAAGGAAGCCCAAGGTACCGAACTGAGTTTACCAAATTTGTTAGCCATTTTCCAACAAGTACAGCGTTCAACCTCACCCAGTACTCATCCACAGCTCTAACCCACATAGAACTGAAACAGCCCAGAGCCGCTCACTTATTGTGGATGAAGGTTGATGCACCCCCCAGCCAGGAGCCCCCCCAGCACCACAAACAGTTTCTACCCTCTCCCCCAGGGCAAGTATGGCTCTGTGGAAACAACATTGCCCGAACTGCCCTACCCGCCTTCCCAAAAGGGGTATGTGCCATCGGGCAATTTGTCATAGAGGGAGGGGGAATCTTTCACCACCGTCCCCCCCCTTCTCCTCACCACGCAAACGAGGAGCAGCCACTGCGTGGGAGCGGCTTAAGTCGGCCACCGAGATGGTTATAAAGGGCTATGTACAGTTTAACCCCCTCTCCTACAGTTTAACTTTACAGCAAATCCATGGACTGTCGCTTGGTCTGGAGGCCCTCGCCAACATCACAGCCGACGGGCTTCGTCGAACCAGTGACGCTCTCACAGTCCTGGCCAACTACATCGAGCAGAACCGTCTTCTAATCCAGACCATCCTACAGAAGGACTTTTGTGTTGCCTTGGAGGACCTTGATCCTCGCTTTAAGGGACAATGTTGCCTGCGCCTTCAGCCCGGGTGGAACAACATTTCAGCCGTGGCTAACCAACTGTCCTCCTTCGCTGTTCAGATTCGTAAGGAGCGTGAGCAGTGGGATTGGTGGCAAGCCCAGTGGTCCAGCTGGGGGCTGGGATACTGGGCCCAGTCCATCAAGCAGTGGCCTTGGTCTTTGCACGGGGCAACCCCCTCACAGCCCGTGGGGTCGGCCAGGGGGGCATGTCTGTTACAGCTGTCCCTCTGCTGGATTCCTTTTTTTCCCCCCTTCCTTTCTGTTTGTGCTGAGTGCCCCCCCCCCCCCGGCCATGGATCTGACCAAAGTCACAGCCTGGCCCTGCTCATGGAAATGGCTTGTGCAGACTGACTGGCGCCATTGCTCTGCTCGGGGGGGGAGGGGCTTTTTGCTCCTTTGTCTAGCTTCTTTGTTCGGACCCGGCTCGGTGTAGGGTGCTCTGCCCAGGTATTCAAGACCTAAAGTGGCCACATAGCTGAGCATATGAGTCATACCTGTGACTCAGAACTTGACCAGACATGTCCTGTGCCTACCTGCAGTTTTCCCTGCCTTCTCTCCTCCCCTGGATTAAGGGGAACCAATCAGAGTTACTGGCGGGAAACTGCCTGAGTTTGCCTTTAAAACCAGACATTTTCTGATCAGACCCCCGGAGAAGGTCCTTGCTTTGCCACCTGGTCTGATCAGCTAGGAGTCTTTGGGGGGCCCTCTCCCCACTCTCGTTTGTTTCTGAGCGTACCCCCGTTTTTAAACTCCCCTCCCACGAACAACGAATTTGTGCCTGGAGATCTCCTGATTATTGTAAGCGAATCGAGTCCTCTCTGCGTCCTCTGATGCTGAAACTGCTGTTCCTGCTGCTGCTTTGGGGATCGGTAAGGAAAAACCTCTTGCACACTCCCCTTGTTCTAGCTGCTGGCTTTCTTTCCCCAGCAGGCAGACCCAAGCTAACTCCTTGGTCTGTATCTGTAATCTGCTTCTAGCTCTGCAGCGCCTTTGCTGCTAGAAATAAGCCTGCTTGCAGCCACCACTAGTTAAACACTCCCTCCCCCTTGGAGCTGTATCCTGGGCACACACCACTCTGCCCTCTGGAACTACCCCTAGTATAAGGTGCACCCATTAGGTTAGGTTTAGCCTTTAGTCTAGATAAATTGTAATTTCATTTTGCATAGCTGTGGTTAAGTTAGGTTTAGAAAATTGCTTGCATTGTACTCTGTAAGTTAGGCTTAAAGAATTGTTGCATTGTGTTTTGTTACTTGCTAATTTGTGTAGTCTTGGTTAAGTTAAATCATAGATAAGATTTTGCTGTGTTCTGTATAATTGTCTCTCTGCTGTTTAAACTTGCAGCCTGTCTGCTCTCTGTCTCTATGTCTCGCTCTCTCTCTCTCTTAATCCCTTCCCCCACGTGCTCACCCCGCTCCTACTGCTGCCAAATCTCAATTGTATTATTGAAGTCTAGCATAAAACCCCATTGGTTACCCTCTTTCTCTCCAACACCCCTCACATTTTACATTTACACCACTGTGACACGTTTTTACCTAAAGTTGTTGGTTATTTAGCACATTTTACCCATACTGTTAGTTGGTTATATGCTGCTGTGACATACTCTTTACATAGAAATTGTTAGCTACCTGTTACATTTATACTTCAGTGTTAATTGGTTACCAACTGTATTGTACCCCACTGTATTGTACCCCACTATTGAAACCCCCTATCCTATTTATTAAAAGAAACCCCTCCCCAATTGTCTACCTTAACAAACCCCATACCCCTCACTATTGAATTTTCCCTGTTTTTGCATTTTCTTAATAAAGTTTATTTTGCACCCCACCAGTGCAGTAGTTGTCCCCCAAGATCCCCTACCTGCTGGCAGGGTCATTAACAAAGAGGACAGTAATAAACTATTGTTTTCCATTGAAATACATACATGTGTTAAATATTCCTCAGTATGAATGAAATACTACATATAAGAAGCCAGATAGAATCCCATAAATACAAGCACAGAAGATACTCTATATGTGGATCTCACCTTTTGTAGGTGGATGAGAGGTGTGTGTGGGGGGGTGTCAGTCATCTCCATAGAATCAAGGAGCTCATGTCATGGAGAATGGGCAGGCACATGCACTATGGACTGGACACCCCAAAATGGTGGGGAATCCACTGAAAAGGAAATTCAGCTTTGGCTGTTTATTCTCTTTTCTGTAGGTTCTTGTGCAGTGCTCACCAATCATAGTACCTGAGCCATTGGTGGCTTTAGCGAGGCTTCATGATTTCAATTGCACCCACAGAAATCATGAACTCCTGCTAAAGTTGCAAACCTGAGTGGCCTTCTACCCCTCACCTCAGGTTGCAACTCCACTCACTCAGATTTGGCCCAGGCACCCCTCCACTGGCCATAACATAATCATCTCCTGGAAGTGCGTTAAGCAATGTGGCTAACATCTGTCGTGTTTGTTCTTTCATTGCTTGAAACCCCTTCTCACCATGGAAACTCTTTGAGGGGGTTGCTGAGACACTGTTACTATAGATAGGAGAAATAATGTCAATACTGATCTATCAGATGCCCATTAACCACACAAATGTTTGCTGATCTGCCTTTTTGGGGGCCATATACACTATTGCTTCCACATTGGTAAGCCTTCTCCCCCCCTTTACCCCCACAAAAAAATTTGACATGCAAACTACCTTAATTCTGCCCTGTAATGACAGAATTAGAGTTAAAAATAAATAAATAAATCTAATGTTTCTTTAAAGATCCGTTTTATCTATCCTGGGACCACAGACACCTATGCACTAACCATAACTGTATGGCAGAGGGCAGAGTTAAGGTTGCTTGCATGCAACAATGGGTGGAAGCGTACACTTAACAATTTAACAGTTTATGTTTTTTTGTTTTTGTTTTGTTTTTGTTTGGGGGCAGGAAGGAGAATAATATATAGTAAAATAAAATAGAGGGGGAGAGGTATAAGGGTAAATTTCCACAAGGAACACTACATCCCTAAATGACCTCCCTTAACTGTAATATTCTGTGCCTGAAATCCTTTTTGTCCTCCCCATAAATGTACACAACTATTGTACCTTTATTTTAACAAGGGGAGTTTTTTCCTCAACTCCCACTCTGTTTCAGCACTGGAACAGATCAGCCCAATGAGCAGGAAACGTAACAGTTTGAATTACTGTGTAATTTAAGAATCACTTACAAAGAATACCCATACTACCAAAACACATCAGGCATTCTGACAAATATAATCAAGAAATCTAGGGCATTACAAGAAAGTATTAAAATAGATTTAAAACTTAAAAGTAGCACTGTATGTCAAATAAGGATGTCTTGCCAAGTTTCTTTGATAAAGACAATTGCTAGCATTAGAATTATAGCTCTAAAACATGTGTAGAATTTATTCCTATGAAACATCTACATTTTGGACAAATATGGAGTAAATTATTAAAACTGTTTTCTCCAAAGGAAAAAGAAAATTAAGTTTTACTTTAAAAACAGAAATAAAGGATTGTTTGGACCTCCAATACCTATCCAGAAATAATATTTAAGGAAATTCTCAAACACTGAAAACTGGTTTCTACACCAATCTGAAAACTTATCCTTTTGAGAATGAAACCAAGTGATTTATTCTGTACAGTAGGGTGCCACATCTCTGGACCATTAATGTTCATTTTCGATAAGTCTTGGAACACTGGAGAAGTTCCAGAACATTGGAAGAAAGCTAGTGTTGTGCCAATATGTAAAGGGTAAACAGGACAATGTGTGTAATTATAGGCTTGTCAGCCTGACATCAATCCTGAGCAAAATAATGGAACAGCTGATACAGGACTTGACTGTTAAAGAATTAAAGAAGGGTAG
Organism: Emys orbicularis; assembly: GCF_028017835.1. Taxonomy (NCBI): domain Eukaryota; kingdom Metazoa; phylum Chordata; order Testudines; family Emydidae; genus Emys; species Emys orbicularis. Next base: position 159,657,480 of record NC_088684.1, read on the forward strand.
TGTAATTAATGCCAATCAAGAGGAGTTTAAAGAAAATAGATCTTGTCAAACTAACTTGATATCTTTTTGATGAAATTATAAATTTGGTGGAAATTGGGGGAAAAGGTAAATAATGAGATGGACTGGTCACTGATACAGAGTGTTCTGGGTCATTTGGTAAGCTGGGCACAAGCAAACAATATGTGTTTCAATATGGGCAAATATAAAGTCATGTACAGAAACAAAAAATTGTAAGCCACACTTACAGGCTGGGGGACTATCCAGTAGCCTCCCATGGATTTTTCACATGCTGCGGTAATCTGGGGCACTGTGTATATTCATAAAAGAAACTTTACAATGCAGGATACATAAAATGACTACAAACCTGCTTTTAAAGAAAAAAAAATGTTAGAAGTTACACTTCCATTGTGTCAGTTTTGGTGCTGTCTGTCAGAGTGGAGCTGGAGGTTAAGCACAAAGGGTCATGCTGTGCTAATGTGGAGGAAACACATCCATTAACAACTTGTACATTTATAACTAATAAAAGGTCTATTCCAAGAATGAAAGTGTCAGTTTTAAAATACACATTATGCAGGCACATAGCAAATGTCATACATTCATCAGCCCAGCAAGACAATCAGGCACCAAGATTGTTTTGTTTTGTTTTTCAGTTCACTACCACATATAGTTTAGCTTATGTAAAGTGGGCACTCTGAAAACATTGTAAGTACTGTAAGCAGTTTCAGACAGAACTGACAGAGTTGAACCAATGTCTACCATCAGGTCATTGAAGTGTGGCTATCCTGCTTCCAGGGGTGCACATGTCAACCCAGCAAAACAGTTTGTGAACAGAGTAAGGCAAAATGCAATGATCTATACTCAGGACAATGACTTCAGGGACAGGGACATGAAATACCTGATTTCTGGAGTGAGACATGTGCATGCTTGAACAAAATATCCTGCCTTTCCACAGTGACACTGAGCTTGTTTTGCAGGCTATCCTGTGTGGCTGGCCACGTTCAGTAGACGTCCACAATAGAACCATGGTTTGTCTGAAGGAAAAGGAGCATGGGGAGATGCATGGAGGTTATTCAATGTCGTACAGGAAATGTATTCCATTTTCCACAGTCTTGTCTGTCATTCCTGTGCTGATTTGGAGAATGCACTGATAATTAATTAACTACTTGGACATGATCTGTAGTGCTCTAAGCAATTATTTAGCCTCTACCAGAGCAAACTCAGTTCAACTAGCACTATGAATAGCTTTGTGTATAGTTAGTTCTGCTTATAGTAGTAACTATTATAGCCTGATTTAGGGTGTACTGACAATTGCCAATTTGTTTGATTAGAAGATAAAAGTTTTTGTTTTGAATTAGGCTTTACAGAATTTACAAAGGACCCTCGGGGGTATGACAGGAAGCTTACACTGAGGCAGATATAGCCTTAAAGACTTTTTATTAAAATTAATAATAATAAGTAAATGGTAAAATACCTAGAGTTACAAAAAGTTACAATTGCATTACTGCTATTTAAAAGATACATATGCTAATATAGTATTATATGCAATAAAGCTTTGGTTAATATACTTACACCCTTTTTTGATAACCTGGTGGTAAGAGACACAGGACCAGCCTTGCAGTTAAGGTTTTTTAATTTTTGAGTGAGGGATGCAGTGCTTAGAAGAGTTTAATGCTAAGAGCTATTAAAACTAAATTAGGGTTTACCTGACTAACTTAAATTTAAAATTAAAACCTAATAAACAAAACTAAGTATAAAACTTAGGGAAACCAAGCTTAGCCTAGTTTCCTTGAAACTTGAAGTTTAAGAAGAACAAGTACAGCCTACTAATAGTAGCAGTTATTGTAGAGAGAGAGAGAGAGAGTGGAGGAAGTAAGTGAGAATGGAGTAAATGAGAATGGAGTACTTTATTGAGGTGGGTTATCTTTTTTATAGGGCAAAGTGCCAGAAATTCTTTTTTTATGCCCAAATTTTATTCCTTACCCACAAAATGTTAGTGGGTAGGCTAGTATGTATGTGTGTATTGATGACATATACCTACACACATATGTTCCCTTGTGGTGTACCTGTTAAGTTTGCGGGTACAACATTGAAAAACCCCGTATGCCATTTTTTATTGTTTATTGGTTTAGATAAAAGGTTATAGACATAGGCGTGGGTACTTATTTATTTAGGTAACAAGGTATAGGTTAACTTTGCTTTTTGAGTAAAAGGTTTTAATATAGATATGCTAACTTTGCCTTAGCTTAACATACAGGATATGGCCTGTAGGTTTCTTGCATTACAGACAAACTTACTTTAATATTAATCTATAAACCTATTACAATAAACCAAATACTTAAACTATAAGAAAAGATATATATATATATATATATATATATATATATATATATATATATATATATGCAAGCAAGCAGGTTAGTCCTATAGGCTACACTATTCACATATACATTCTATAGCTCTTTTTTCTACAAGCAGGACTCAGATAGTGTCACTGGAGATGTCCCCACACTGGTATGTAACGTAGCTATAATATATATTTTTTTAAAAGTTACCATATGGATAATTACTCCATCCAGGACAGGTTAGACATTTTAGAACTCACTACTCAAAAAATGAAATTTAAGCATAAGAGAAAAATAAAAATTATGAATTGCATAGACCAGTCAAAAAACTCAAATAAAAGCACTTTGAAAGAATAAAATTACAGAGAATATATGTGCATTGCAGGAAGTATCAAGAAGTAACAACAACAACAACAACAATAATACATGTATATGTTGGGAGGTGAGTGTGAAAGACAGTGTGTGTGTGTGTGTGTGTGTGTGTGTGAGAGAGAGAGAGAGAGTGTGTATGTGTGAGAGAGAGACACAGTGTGTGTGTGTGTGTGTGTGTGTGTGTGTGTGTGTGTGTGTGTGTGTGTGTGTGTGTGTGTGTGTGTGTGTGTGTGAGACAGAGACATGCGTTGCCCCTTTAAGTATGTTCACAGCCTGGCTGGACTCCCCAGTGGACTGCTGCTGCCCTGAGGCATCATTCAGGTAATCAATATTGCTAACTCTCATGCTATATGGTGCTTTTCCTTTAAGCCCCAGTGTGTTATACACGGGCACAGGAGGATGATATTGAGGAAGAAGTGTGTATATACAGCATCCCCTTAAGTTCTGGGAGAAGTGGAGCAGCTTCCTCCCATTCTGAGTTAATATGACTAAAACTTAAAAGTATCCGTACGCCCAAAGTGTGGAGTCCTGGCTGACAGCTCTGACATGAGGCCGCGTGCAATAGAGAAGTCAGGCCACTGCCCCAGTCCCAGGCAACATGGATCCAGGGTGGGAGAACACATCTCCCAGACCACATTCCTCCCTGAAAGGGGCCCTTTTTTTTCTTGTTCTACAGAGGACCCAGCTCTCTCTCTCCACCAGAGGCAGCTCTGTGGAGGTTACTGTAATTCTAGTGTTTATACATCAGTTTACAGTGTTATGATTCTATATTCACAATGGAAAAAAGACAGAAACTCAGGGATTGTTTTAATTAAAGTGCAAAATTTCAGATGATGGCAAAATGCAGCCCAAATGGTGGAGCCTCACTAAAATCCTAAGCGCTACTCTTTCTTTTCAGCCCTTTGGTTTGCTGCTGTATGTTGCCCTTTTAAGTAGATTGGCACTCAAAGCAGACACAGCATCAGCCACCAAGCAAGTTCCCTCCATCCCACTCCTGAGCCCTGTTGCGTGTCCCCCCGCCCCAGCTCTGCAGAGATGGGGTACATGGGAGGGGGACACCCTGACATCAATACCCCCCCCCAATTCCCCCACTCTGCACAGCAAGCAGGAGGCTCCCAGGAGCAGCTCCAAGGCAGAGGGCAGGAGCAGCATGGCAGTTGGCAGAGAAACACCTGAAGTGCAGGGCACTTGATTGCTTACTGGGCGGCACCTGGCTGCGCAGCTTAGAGGGAACTTAGTACCCCACTATGTACGGTTCCTAGGCCCTTCATGCATTTCAGCATTGGTGCCTGAATCAGAATACTACTACTCACAGGAGCACTCGGTCCACTTCAATAGTTTCTTGTATTTTTTATGGTCCCCAAACAGGAATGTCTTCACTGTTTAACAAACTCTGAGTTTTGTAGAAAAGAAAAGTTAAAGTGCAATGGTTTCCCTTCGTAAAGGAATTTTTTTTCTGGGAACATAGGAAGATGAATTAATATCCCAATAGGATATTGATATTCAGATCAACTGAGATAAAATTCCCTTATCCTCAAAGTTATTTTCTTTGTTTCGGTGTAGCTGTTTGGCGATGAATTGCTTGCAAAATTTGATCATTTGTTCCATGCAGATCTTATCAATCTCATATTTTAAATATAAAACTTTTGTCAGGCATTTATCCAAAAGTAGTGCCAACTCTTCTCTTTCTTCTACTGGAAATGCATCACAAATTTTGTACGTAAACTTGTTTTTCAAGTGTAGCATTTCTAAAGTTGCTTTATGTTATTTTATTGTACAGCTGAACAACTCAAAGTAGTTTTACCTTGCTTTTCAGATCTTTCAAGCCCATTCTTAATTGTTATCTGATTTCCCAGGCTTTCAATTGTAGAGTTTGATCATAATCCTGCAAGACAGAGATGTGCTGCTAAGATTTTAACAAGCTCCCCCACCAACAATTTGTTTTAACTTATAATAAACCCCACGCTAAAGGTGTGCATGTGCTTCAGGGAGGTGTGATGGGAGCCTGGGGAATCTAGTCATTTGCTTTCCCGTTAAACCAAAATACTGGCGGTATAGCATAGAATACAACTGCTGTAACTTGAAACTGGATATTTGTCTGTGGGTAAGGGGTAGAGATTCAGAAGTGTTTTCTGGAAGTTATTTTTAATACCTGGTGATTGGTGTATTTTGGTACATTCCACAAGCAAATAAATAAATAAAAATAGAACAATTCTTCTTCAGCAATTAGTTAATCTCTGGGTCTCATAAATAAATTCTGGCAGTGATGTTTTAGCAATATCTAAAGTAGGAGTAAACTCCATCAACGCTGGGAAGTCTTTCCAACCAAATCTTTCCCTTCACTTTGATGGCAGAATATTAACAAGGGGATTCCAGAAGCCCTTGAGAGCCCCTTCTGCACATCACTGCTGCAAGTTATTATTATTTATATCATGGTAGCTCCTGGAGATCCCAACCAAGATTGGGGTGCTGTTGTGCTTGGCACACAAAAACCACAAAGTAATACTCTTGACCCTGATACTTGAGGGTTAGGTACAGAGAATCCTCTAGTCTCACTGAAGTCAGTGAGATAGATGACCTACTATTACACTGGGAGATTTTTTATTTTAAATGAATGGAATGCTGAACTGATAGCTCTGGATACCAAAAACCTCTTCTTATATACACAGAACAGGAATGACATGGGCAGAGCCTGTGCAAACTTCCTCATCAAAGTAATTAATTTGTATGCCAGAGGCAGAACATTCCATTGACTAATTGCCATTATTGTTAAAACATTATTTCAAGGTCCACATTTTTCAAGAGCCTCTATTTGTGCATGCTCAACATCCAACACACAAACCCTTGCCTGCACGTTTTTGCATGTGTAAATGCTATCAATTGTGAATGGAAACATCCTAGCTAAAACAACGCACACACAAGTGTTTGCCTCCTCATGGTTGCATGCACACAAAAGGAGGCCAGATTAGAAAAATGACCTCTAATGTCTAACTTTTCTTCTTCTTTTTCATGCAAGCCTTTGCAGTTTGATGTTCCCATTCTTCTCAACTACTTTAAATAGACTTTCAGCTTTCAAATATTTGTAGACAATTAATATACCTCCTCTTCTCCTTTTTCCAGTCTGTGCATACAGTATTAATTTCCTTTAACTTCTCTTCAGAGTTCATCTGTTCTAATCCATTAATTATTTTGTCATCTTCCTTTGACTTCTCTGTAATTTATTGATGTAATTTTTATGAGAAGGTATCTCAAGCTGTAGTGCTTTCTCTCTCTCTCTCTTTTTTTTTTTTTTTTTTTTTTTTTTTGATAGATCAAGGCAATTTAGTGTAATATGCATGTTAACCCTAATCTTCAGGATGATTCCCGGCCTAGTTTTCTAGCATTTTCAGAGGTACATTAGAGAATGCTGTTCTGGGAAACAAGGAGGCTGCTGGGAGGCAGGCCCTCAAGAAATGGGACTCCTTCCACCCAGGAATCCTGAACCACCCACATCTCTGCAGCCAGTAAAGCCCTTTTATGCAAGCCTGCACTCCTGAAATAATCTGGCAAGAAGGAGACAGTAGGAGAACCATAAGGTTTTAAAAACCAAATGGTATATTACAATGGCTTATTTCTAATAAATCCAGGGGAATTCACATATTTTACTGATTACACACCCCACCTCTCCAACAAACAGTAATTTATGTAGACTATATGCAGGAAAAACAGTCATGCGTCTATTACTAATTTTCCATTAACTTTCAAGTTTTCAACATGACAATCTACAGACAAGATGTCTGCACATTCTCCAATTTCAAAGAGGTAGTGTAGACAAATTGAAGCTTCTGCCACTTCAAAGGAAAAGTTGACCCATGCTTTCTGTATGTACATACACTCTGAAACAAGTAATACCCTGATGGGCAGAATACAGCATTGGCCTTGAGCAGGCTGTATGTAAACAATACAGAAGGATATTGCTGATAAAAGGAACTACTCTCAGAGATAAGAATGTCTGGAGGGAAAAAAGGAACTCAAACTGACATGAAACACTGGAAAAAATCTGTATAACATGCAAATGTCATCTCCTCTGATTGAATTTATGCAAAGTGATGTCATAAACCTAGTTCCTTTGGTGAGTCAACAGACAGCATATCTTGTGCCTTAAAATTAGATGAAAAGCCTAGAATGGTTTCAGCAATTTGTTTCCACAAGCTGAAAATACTTGAATGGACAACTGGCTGGAGCCAAAAGCTGGACATGTATGTTGGTAACATCAACAGACTTACCTTATATTTATGCATTTTTATACCTGTATACTATTGCTTCAAATAACCTTTTAACGTTTTAGATTGTTATTTTTATACACTATCCCAAGGAGTTAAATGTTGAGCTACCTTCAAGACACAATAATATCACTTGGCTCCTTAGATACCATAATTAATTCTCCTATTTTTATATTTGTACAGAGAAATTATACTAGTTTTGGGGTGTTGTGTCACATGGGTTTCCTTGGGAGGAGAGTCCCAAAGGCAGGAACCTGTCAGCAGAAGACAGCTGGAAGACAGGGTAGCAGCTGCTGGGGAAAGTGGGAGGAGGGGAAGAAAAGAATATTCATCATTAGGGTTGAGTATTTGAACACAAACTCAGTAAATTCAAGCGATGGGTCCCACACAATATTAACTTGTCTGCAAGGCATATTAAGTTATCACATATAATAACATATTGGACAGTACCAACATTTTATCTATTAGTTGTGATTGCTGGGGGAACTAAGTTTCAATTTTTTTAATTGAAATTCATAGGGCTAGATTGTGAGTTGGACAATGTGTCTGTGTGCAAACCTAAGAGGGAACAAAAATCATCCCACCCTCATCCCTTTACATCCCTGCACTGGCCCCCTGGACTTTGAGTATGGGCATGAAGGAGGAAGGTGGTACTGCACAACCACTCCTCCCACCATGGAGCAGGTGATTGGGGAGCGAGCTGGTGGTTATGGAGCCTTAGGGGGGCATTTTGAGATTTGCTGCTGTTATATGCCAGTAACAACTTATTTTTCTCCCTTCCCCTCCCCGCCCCCACAACAAGGGAGAAGGATGGGAACTGTGTCTCAGAAGTGTGTCACTGTGGCACAGTGCCTCCTAGGTGCTAATCTGGAGTGCTGGCAGATGAAGTTAACACTGGCAAATACTGTATAAAGAAACGTACATTGAGCGGATTAATATGAACTACTCATCCACGTTGCTGAGCACTAAATTAAATGTAACAGTTCAGGGAAAGAGCTGAGCATCAGCATGGATAGCTCACCTGGAATACTGTGTTCAGATGTTTGTTGAAAGGGGATAGAGCACATATAGAGGGGTTTTTATAAAAATGATTGGAGATATAGAAAGAGAAAATGAAACCTGCATGAACAGAGATTTAAAAGATTGGCACGGTTTAGTTTAGAGAAGAATAAGCAAGGGCATAATAGAGGCATTCAAAATAACAAATGCTATATAGAAGATAGGGCAAATAAGAGCTCCTGATTTTTCTCATACAACAAGAAAAATCGATATTTAAACTGGTAAAAGGAAATGCTTCTTTATGCAGTGCATAGTTAACCAAAGAAATTTGATGCCAGAAGATATTATTTTGGTGAAGATCTTAGTATGAATTAGAGTAGGACACTTATAGGAATGGTGAGGACATCTGTAGTTACATTAGATAGGATTAAAAATTAGAAGGGATACAAACCTTAATTTGTACATGACACAAACTGGCTTTCTATCAGTGATGTAGGCTCTTCTATAATTGTCTACTATGGATTTTTCTTTGAATCATATCATATTGGGCACTGTGAAACACAGGATACTGGTCTAGGTTAACCACTCGTCTGATCTGGTAATTCCCAAGTTTCATATTCCTCTAAGTCATGGCAGTCTTATGAACTCTAATTCTAAAACTGCACCACATAGACCAAGGACAGAGGATAGAGTATGCCTATCACTCAATGAGGGGGGAAAGACAATAACAGAAAATGTTGAAATGGCAGAGGTGCTTAATGACGTCTTTGTTTTGATTTTCACCAAGAAGGTTAGTAGTGATTGGACGTCTAACATAGTGAATGCCAGTGAAAATGAGGTAGGATCAGAGTCTAAAATAGGGAAAGAACAAGTCAAAAATTACTTAGACAAGTTAGATGTCTTCAAATCACCAGGGCCTGATGAAATTCATCCTAGAATACTCAAGAAGCTGACCGAGGCGATATCTGAGACATTTGCAATTATCTTTGAAAAGTCATGGAAGACAGGAGACATTCCAGAAGACTGGAAAAGGGCAAATATAGTGCCCATCTATAAAAAGGGAAATAAGGACAACCCGGGGAATTACAGACCAGTCAGTTTAACTTCTGTACCCGGAAAGATAATGGAGCACATAATTAAGACATCAATTTGCAAACACCTAGAAGATAATGAGGTGATAAGTAACAGTCAGCATGGATTTGTCAAAAACAAATTGTGTCAAAGCAACCTGATAGCTTTCTTTGACAGGGTAACAAGCCTTGTGGATGGGGGGGAAGTGGTAGATGTGGTATATCTTGACTTTAGTAAGGCTTTTGATACTGTCTTGCATGACCTTCTCATAAACAAACTAGGGAAATTCAACCTAGACGGAGTTACTATAAAGTGGGTGCATAACTGGGAGGAAAATCGTTCCCAGAGAGTCGTCATCAGTGGTTCAAAGTCATGCTGGAAGGGCATAACAAGTGGGGTCCCATAGGGATCGGTTCTGGGTCCAGTTCTATTCAATATCTTCATCAATGATTTAGATAATGGCATAGAGAGTACACTTTTAAAGTTTGCAGATGATACCAATCTGGGAGGGGTTTCAAGTTCTTTGGAGGATAGGATTAAAATTCAAAATGATCCTGACAAACTGGAGAAATGGTCTGAAGTAAAGAGGATGAAATTCAACAAGGACAAATGCAAAGTACTCCACTTAGGAAGGAACAATCAGTTGCACACATACAAAATGGGAAATGGCTGCCTAGGAAGGAGTACTGCAGAAAGGGATCTGGGGGTCATAGTGGATCACAAGCTAAATATAAGTCAATGGTGTAACACTGTTGCAAAAAAAAACAAACACAATTCTGGGATGTATTAGCAGGAGTATTGTAAGCAAGACACGAGAAGTAATTCTTCTGCTCTACTCCACGCTGATTAGGCCTCACCTGGAGTATTGTGTCCAGTTCTGGGCACCACATTTCAGGAAAGATGTGGACAAATTGGAGAAAGTCCAGAGAAGAGCAACAAAAATGATTAAAGGTCTAGAAAACGTGATCTATGAGGGAAGATTGAAAAAAAATGGGTTTGTTTAGCCTGGAGAAGAGAAGACTGAGATTGGACATGATAACAGTTTTCAAGTACATAAAAGGTTGCTACAAGGAGGAGGGAGAAAAATTGTTCTTCTTTACTTCTGAGGATAAGACAAGAAGCAATGGGCTTAATTTGCAGCAAGGGCAGTTTAGGTTGGACATTAGGAAAAACATCCTAACTGTCATGGTGGTTAAGCACTGGAATAAATTGCCTAGGGAGGTTGTGGAATCTCCATCATTGGGGATTTTTAAGAGCAGGTTGGACAAACACCTGTCAGGGATGGTCTAGATAATACTTAGTCCTGCCATGAGTGCAGGGGACTGGACTAGATGACCTCTCGAGGTCCCTTCCAGTTCTATGATTCTATGAAGAGACAATTCTATATTTTGGGTTATTCCAAATATTAAAAATGTTTTTTTTAATGTTGGGCGACGTTCCTGCCAAATTCAATGTTCCAAAAAATATAAATTTATAGTAATAATATATTACATTTATATTAAAAATTCATATTTTTACTCTCAAGTGCAGATGAAAAGTCCTAAATTCTATTTTTATGTCTTCTTCAAATGGCAAGTTTAAAAAAAAAATCGTGAAAAAGAAACAAAAAAAAAACCTGTCATGGGTTGAAACTTTCTATGTAAAATTTCAGCATGGAAAGAATTTTAATGTCTAAATTATAAAGATCTTGGAAGGGAAAATGCTGATATAAATTTAACTACATGATAGGCGCAACTACCAGGAGATGATGCAGTGCCTGGGCTAATAACTCTCTAAAGATTTGCTTTAATGTTCACCATGATTAGAATAACACTTAACAAACTTTGCTCATAGATAATGGATTCAATATTCTTAACTTTCCATTGACTTTTAGCTTTCTGTATTTAAAAAAAAAAAACTTCTCATTTCTGAGATGGGATAATTTATTCAGTGAATAACATCACTGAGGAGACCAGGATTCTAGTCCCTGAGCCACCACTTATTTGCAGTGTGGCCTTGGACCAGTCACTTAACCTCACTGGGCCCAGAGGGATAACAACACATAACTACTATAAGGGTGTTGTGAGACTTAATTCATTAATGTTTGTAAAGCCCTTGGCAATCCCTGGATAGAAGGCAATATAAAAATGCAAATTATTTTTTAAAAAAATGAGTACAAGAGGGAAAAGAGAGAGCTGCAATCTCATCACTAGCTCAATACACCAACACCAAGCAAACTCATGGCTTAAGGGCCCAATTCTGCTGCCACTCCATAAATAAAATTCCCAAGGAAATCAATGGGAATTCTACACAAGGAGTAGCTACAGGGAGGAGAGAAGTAGTAGACCAAAGAAAATGAAACAATACATCCAGAGTATTTCCCCACACAGGAGATGTTTGTGTTTATTGTAGAGCAACTTGAAAAGCTCATGACTTCCATAATTATTGTACTAGACTCCTACATATGTTTGAAAGTATGTAACAGTTATTGTTTCCTGGCTACCTATAAAATTACTGTATGTCAGTCATATTCCTGGTTGGCTGGCTGACCTTTAATTATTATAGGTGATGGGCTACCGACTAACCTTTAATTATTAAAAACAAAATAAAATGTTACTTAGGGCCCACCACTGTTCTCCTTAAAGTCTGTGTAAAACTTCCATTGATTTAAATGGGGCCACAATTGGAGCCTTACAAACCATATAATTAAAGTACACTCTAAAAGGGATGAACTTTTGTAGGGAAGTTGTTGTCTCTCATAGGACAAGTGGACTGTAATTATATTAAAAGACTGTTGTTCAGTATATATGCAGTGAACCACTGTCACTCATATCTGTCCAGTACATCAGGAAGGGTTGATGCTTTTTTAATCACTTGGCAGAATATAAATAAAGTCTTTTGAAAAGAATGCACTCACTTGATGAATATTTTCTATTTTGGAAATACATCTCTGCTGCACTTAAACATTTTTTTCGTCAGTAAATAGACTGGCATTTACCTATAGACAGGAGAGCATTTTCCTGTAAAAACAACCTAGCCACATGATATTCCCAAAGTTAAAATTTTTATAACATAACCCAAGCAAGCCACCTTTTGAGGGATATCAAATGTTTAAAGTCTGATTCATTGATGTTCTATACTGAATGAAAAGCCTGTGATAGTTCCCCCAAATCTATATCTGTTTACTGGTAACCCATGCCATGCAACCATGAGCACCACGAACAGAGGCAGCTACCAGGAGAGTTTCAGAGGGCATAGCTCTGGACTCTGTGCTGGGAGGTAGCAGGACTTGGTGAGTGGTGCGTTTGGTCCATCTGTAGGCTCTTTGTTTGACTGTTCATTTGTTTGTTCTAAGTGTATTGACTGGCCCTGGGCCCTTGAGTAAGCAGCTGAGATAAGCCTGTTTGTTGGTGCCTTGGTAAGCATCATGTGGCTCTGACCCTTGGAGCTTTGATCAGCCTCGCTGTTTGAAGTATCTGAATGGTTAGTCGCTCCCTGGTGGTGAAGAGCACAGCTGAGCTGAGCTAAGCAGGGAGAGTTGGCATAAAAAGTACATGTTAGGTGAACTCAAAAGCTGCAAACCGGGCAGCTAAGAGGGGAGTTTTGAAAGGAGTTTGGAGAGGGAGTGTGAGAGGCTTTCCTTCCATATTCAGCATTACATCCAATTTCAAGATGGCCAGCGATGGAACAGTGGTGATGACCTGCAACAGATGTACCAAGTTTTCGTGGATACTAGATCATCAGTGTAGAAACTGAGGATATCTCTCAAGATCCAGCTGGTCCAAGGGAATGGAGAGATGTACAGGAGATGACTATGGATGGCAGCTCAGCCCAATGTGTAAGAAAATCAAGCTTGCCCACAAGGCAAAGAAATCTCCAACCATCCAAGGAAGACAGTTGACACTTGTTGTGGATTCAATACTCAGAAGAATCAAAGAAACATTCTGTGAGGGACTGTCAGACAAGAGGACAGTGTGCTGCCTTCCCGGAACCAAGACATGAGACATCACTCTAAAATCAGATAGGATTCTAAAGTAAATGGGCATTGGTGATCGTTCATATCAGTGCTAATGACACTGCATCATGGGATATCTTTAGATAATAGATTACTTCTGGGAACTAGGAAGTGTGCTGAAGAAGAAGAGCATCCAAGCGATCATCTCCTAGATCTTTCCTGTCTAACAAGCGAAAGAAGGCAGAAGATTCTGGAAGTGAACCACTGGCTACATAAGTGCTGGAGGTGGGAGAGGTTTGGTTTGTGGAACATTGGTCCAACTTCTATGGGGAGAGGGAGGCTCTGTATAGTTTGGATGGCCTCCTCACTCATAGAGGGGGAAAGGTTGGCTAGAGTAGTCATAAGGGTATTAAACTAATAACAAAAAGGGAGGGTAAAAAGAGGGGAAATGAGCATTCATTTAGCACAAAATTCAAATGTTGAGAACAAAATTAATCAAGGAAACAAAGGCCATGAAAAGGAGAAATTATTTAATTGCCTATACACCAATGCTGGGAGCCTAGGCAACAAACAAGAGGATTTGGAATTGCTCATCTTTGAATATAAATTCAATCTTGTTGGTATTACTGAAACCTGGTGAGATGATCTGCATGATTGGAATGTTAAAATAAATGGTTATAACCTTGTAGCAGGTTGCTGGTGCAAAAGCACCTAATTAGCCCCTGCCCAGTCAGCTCCAATCAAGGGAAGCAGATTGGGGCTGACGGAAAAGGCCTGATGCCGGCCTCAGGATTGGCAACACCTGCTGGCCTGACAAGCCAAGGGTTATAAAGGCTGGGAGGGAGCCAGAAGGCAGGGGGCAGCAAGGGAAAAGTCAGTCAGGGAGGGAGCTGAAGACCGACTCTGCCTGTAAAGCTTGTATATTGATGGACACTGGTGGTGGGACAACCTTAAGTAAATAAAGACATGGGTGTTGCACATCCCTGAAGCCTCTCTGAGCCTTATTGGGGAGAGCAAGCGGGCCCCAGCAAGAGGGGCGGGTCGTGACCCCTGTTACAAACCTATTTAGGAAGGATAGAGAAGGTAAAAGGGGAAGAAGAATGGTACTCTATATCAGAAATGGAATTACCAGTTACTAGTTGGTGTCTGCTACAGAGCACCAAATCACACTAGGGAACAGGATGACTGGCTCCTTATGCTGAGTGACATATACTGGAGGTCTCATACTGCCACTACTTAGAATATCCCAGAAATCTGAGGCAAATGAGCACTGTAGTAACGGGGTATGCTTTTAGATCCAAGACCAGATATTAGAGTGTTTGGAATCTTGTCTGGGGAAGAAAGAGTCTGGGTTTGGTAGCACCCAGGAGTGCTCTGATAAACTCTATTCTTTGCACAGGTTTTAGAATTTATTTGTCCAGATTGAGTAATAGCCTCAGTGCATTAAAGGTGGAGTGAGTGAAGGTCACATTGGGCAGTAATTGAGACTCTGATGGGCCTCTGTCCACAAGTGTTCCTAATCTCCACAGATTCGCAGCTACTAATGCCATGCACTTTGTGAAAAGATGAGGGGCTACTGATAGCCTGAATGGAAGTACTGTGAATTGGTAGTGTGTTCCATTCACTATGAATCTGGGCCATTTAGAGTGGTCTGGAAAGATTAGTATATGGAAGTAAGTGTCCTTTAAATCGAGGGTACCATACCAATTGCCCTGTTCCAGGAAAGGAATGATGGAAGCTAGAGTAATCATGTGGAACTTTAACGTCTTCAGGTACTTGTTTAATTCTCTTACATCTAAAATAGGTCTGAGACTACCTTTTGCTTTGGGAATAAGGAAATAGCAGGAATAAAAACCCTTTCCCCTGAAATAGCTGCTGCTAGAAGGAGAGATTGGACCTCCCGCTGAAGAATGGTCATGTGAAAGTGGTCCCTGAAGAGGGATGGAGAAGGGCGGTGGGAAGGGGGGATAGAAACAAACTGAACAGAATATCTCAGATCCACTATGCTTAGGACCTATCGAATGTGATGTGAGTCCAAGCAGGAAGGATATAAAACATCCGATGTGATGTGAATCTAAGCATGAAGGATAAATGATTAGCAAAGATATGGATAGGAAATGATTTGTTTGTAAATACTGTTATGATACCCTCCACAAGCCTGTCAAAATGCATGTTTAGATTGGGCTGCTAATTAAAAGGAAACATTTGTTGCAGATGATGAGAGGGGTTGTGATGTTATTGACATGAACTGTGACTGTATAGATCATTGTTGCAACCAAGGTCCTATAGTTGCATCAAATCTTGTACAAAGGAGGTCAAGTAAGGTATCTATGGAAAGTTTGTAATTTGCTGGTTATGATTATGTTGTCTGTATGTATGTATATTTTTGTATTTAAAGTTATGAATATTGGCTATGTACTTGTATCTCAATGTGTTTGATTCTAAGTAGCATCAGTGAAGCATTTGGTCAGCTTCTTGAGAAAGGACTATTCTGAGTAAGTGCCCAATCAAGAAACACTTAACTGACAATGGACTTTGGGAGATACCAATCTACATCTGAGCTTTCCTGGGGACGTTCAAACTAACATGTAAACAATGATGTCGTCCTGCAAAAAGCTTAATCCTTCATGGACATGTGACTTGCCCAGGTGTCTACAAACTCCATCTTGTTGCTGTGATTTTGCACAGAAGAACAAAGGGTTTTATGCCCACAAGAGAGAATATAAAAGGCCCTGGAAGCCTCTCCATTTTGTCTTCAGCTGGCTCAAGAGATGGCCTTTCCACCCCAAAGAGATGCTTGAAAGAAACTGGAACAAAGGACTGTAATGATGGGGGTGTGAGTGATTGATGGACCCAGGCCATAAGCTACAATGTTGGTTTGAAAAGGATCGGTCTCAGACTAGGAAGGAGTCTAGTCTGTGAAAGAAGCTTATTGGGACATCTTTGAGGGTGAGATTTACCTGTCTTCAGTTTCCTACTGTATTAGGCTTAGACTTGCATGTTTTGTTTTATTTTGCTTGGTAACTTACTTTGTTCTGTCTGTTATTATGTGGAACCACTTAAATCCTACTTTTTATACTTAATAAAATCACTTTTGCTTATTAATTAACCCAGAGTAAGTAATTAATACCTGGGGGAGCAAACAGCTGTGCATATCTCTCTATCAACGTTATAGAGGGTGGACAATTTATGAGTTTACCCTGTATAAGCTTTATACAGAGTAAAACGGATTCATTTGGGGTTTGGGCTCCCAGAAAAACTGAATACTGGGTGCTGGGAAAGTTCCTGTTAACCGAGAAGCCCCTGGGCTAAGTGAATCTTAGTTTCTGTGCACTGCAGGAGGGCGTGGCCCAACCTCTTGGTCTGTGCTGTAGGTGACTGGAGTGTCTAACTCGGCAAGATGGGAGTGGAGGGAAGCCTTCTCTGGCAGGGGGGTTTGCTCTCAGTTGACAGTCTTGATGGAGTTTCTGTGTCCAAACCCATCACAGTGGTGTAGTCGACAGGATCTGTGCACAGCTGATTGCTTTGAGACACTGGTAGTGATTTTAATTTTAAGTGTGGTGGCTGGAGAACAGACAAAGTGGTTACTGGTTTGTTATTTTCTGTTTATTTTGGGTGAGGTAATTAAGCACAAGAAAGCAGGAAAATAACTACCAGTGAGGCAGCTACAAAACTAGAGCTGGCCAGACTGGAAGCAGAAGAGAAGGCAAATGACCGCAAGTTTCAAATGAGGCTCAAAGAACCAGAGGCAGCCAGGGAGGAAGCTGCTCACAAAAGAGCCTTGGAAGCCCAGAGGTTAGCCCAACCAGCTGCTCAAGAAGCGAGGCAGCAAGCCCTGTAGCTCAGGCAGCTGGAGGCTGACGAAAAGAGGCAGGAGAAGGAGAAAGAGAGGCAGCTAGCCCTGGAGTTAAAAGACAGAGAAATACAGACCCGGATTGAGACCCAGAAGTGTGAACTGACTGTAATGGAGTGGAAGAGACAAAACTCTTCAGCAGCTGGCTCCACTTCCCCAAAAATCCACAAATGGGAGTGATTATGTCCGCAGTATGATGAATCCAGTGATACTGCCGAATATTTCATCACCTTTGAGAGACTGTGCACCCTACATGCGATTATGACCACTTATGACCAAAATACGACCACTTTTGTTGAAAAGTTGACTGGGAGATCTCTGGACATATTCAGTAAGATGTCTATTGATGATACTTCAAACTATGGTAAATTTAAGGAACTGGTTTTAAAACAGTTTCAGATTACACCTGAAACCCACAGGGTTAAATTCAGGAGTCTTAAGAGGGGATCTGGATTAAGTAATGTGGCTTATGTAAATGAAATGAGAGATTTGTTAGACAAGTGGGTGAGGAGAAAAGACATTACAAGCTTGGAAGAAATGTGTGATTTAGTTATTCAGGAACAGTTCCTGAATATGTGCAGAGATGATTTAAAACAGTATTTGTGGGACAAAAAGGTGGGTGCAGTGGGTGAATTAGCTGAGTTTGCAGACTCTTACGAGCAGTCACAAGCTGCAATTAAACATAAACCACTGGCGGAGGGGTACAGGTTTGGTGGAAAGCAGAATCACTGTTTTACCCCTGGGAAAAAGGAGGCTGGGCGTTCACCTCCCCAGTCCCCTGTTACTCATCCCAAATCTCCTGTACAAGCAGAGTAGCCCAGAAGGTGCTATCATTGTAAGTCCACTGAGCACCTGAGGAGTAAATGTTCTTGGCTGAGTAGGAACAGGCAGCAGGTAACACATGAAGCTGCTGCTTCTCAGAGCACAGGGGTATCCCAGGCTGCTGCTTCTTTCCACACAGGATTTGTAAAGGTTGCTTCTACACAACCAAGCAGTGAGCATATGCATGCTGTTAAACTTAATGGTGAACTGCTCCAAGGATGGAGAGACACTGGTTCAGAAATTTCTGTGGTCAGGAGGGACCTGATCCATGAGAAGGATTTGTTACCAGGGAAAATGGCAGAATTAGAATTAGACTCTGTATCAAAGCACTTACCATGGTAGACAAAGGGATTGGAAAATGGAATGGACACTGAACAAGCCAAACTGTGTGAACAAAGTCTGTCTGTCATAAACTGGCAGTTAATCTTGTGTCTTTTTCTACTTCATCTATGGGTCAAGACAAAGGAGTTAATACTAATGGTAAACCCTTTAAAGATGTGTGACATACCCGATTTGTGGAAAAAACTTTTGTACATGCTAGGGATGGTGACAAAACAGTCCCACAAGCATGTTGCTTTTCAGCTTATAGCTGTAAACAGGCTGGAAGCTTGGCACAGCAGCAAAAGCATAACAGGCCTAGGCTGCTGTGTGGAAGGGTAAATTGAGGCACACCACCTCATGGCATTGGTGGCTAAATGCCAAGACACCTACACTTTTAACATATATTGCTATCTGCATTCTGTTAGGAGTACTACACCCCAACATGTTTTCAGGCACTCTGGGACCAGGAACCCCAAACCTTGCTAGAACACCTGTGAATGACAGGGGGGTTTGCTCTCAGTGGTATCCTGGCAGGGGGGGTTACTCTCAGTGATATCCCAACACATCTAGTGAGAGTCTTGAGGGAGTTCCTGTGACCAAACCCGCTACAGAGGAATTGGTCACCTCCAGTAATTCCTGCCCCTTTTTCTTGGCAGGTCTTGGGGCCAAGGTACAAAGCTCTGATCACTGCAAGCCTGCTGGGGCCGGAATTGCTTCCACTTTGTTGCCAGTGTATAGATTCTAATCGACTTCCGTGTTGTTCTGGAATCTTTTAGGCTACGCAGCCTATCATCCATCTTTTCCAAAAAGAGGGATGGCCCCTCAAATGGCAAACCCTGGATGGTCTGCTGTATTTCAGGAGGGAGACTGGAAGAAGACTGCAGCCACGAATACTTCCTCAGAGATATGTATGCAGTGTTGTTGGAGCTGTGTTGGTACCAACATATTAGAGAGACAAGATGGGTGAACACAGTCTCACCCACCTTCTCTGAGATATGGCAGATGCCATGGATTGAGTTGCTGAGTCTACCACATCTAAGTGGTCCTGAAGAGCTGTCCTTGCCACCATCTTGTTCTCCTCTACTATGAGAGTGAACTCCTGCCTGGCGTCCTCCTGTAGCCTGGCTTTAAACTTATAGAACTACAGAATCATAGCATCATAGGACTGGAAGGGACCTCAAGAAGTCATCTAGTCCAGTCCCCTCCACTCATGGCAGGATTAAATATAACTTCATGATGTTTCCCATACAGTGAAATCATAGCAACTTAGGACAGCTTCTTGTTAACAGTTCTAAGCTGTAGGCCTCCTGTCGAATAAAGTTTACAATCAAACAAGTCCAGCCTCTTTGATTCTTTACTCTTCAGTGTCAATGCTTGGTGCCCCTGCTCCCACCACCAAAGAGCTTGGGGGTGAGTGAGAGTAAAGGTGTTTGAAGTCTTCAAAAGCGCATAGTGTGGCATTATGCCCCATATTCTTCATAGAGATATTGTTATGATTATAGCATATCTAACATGTATTTTATGCAACATGGGTCATGTGAGATATCATTGGAAAGGTTATGATTTACTGAATATGATTATCTTATTTCTATGTATGTATCATTTCTGTATCTGAAGTTAGGAATATTGACTATTTATCAATTACAAGTGTATTTACCCCTGGGGAACGCTCACGGGACAGAATGCAATCAATCTAGGTGGCCTGCTGTGCGGAAGAGCCATTAAAGAGAACAGGTCTCAGAATATGTTTATCACCCTCAGAAAAGTCTTCCTGGGGAATGCTGCAAATAGACTTTGAGTTATGGCTGCAGGGTCATGTGATCATGTCACCTGATACTGTACTCCATGATAAAATTAGTACTTTTCCACTGACCGGGGGTGGGAATCACACTGGAAGACAAAGAATTCCCGCCATGTGTAACACCTATTTAAGGCAGGGGAATGACATAATCGTGGCTCATTCTTCACTGAATCCCCACCCAGGATGACTGATGGAAACATCTAAGGGCTTGGCTACACTTGCAGCTGTAGAGCGCTTTAAGTTAAACCAGCCTTCGGAGAGCGCACTAGGGAAAGCGCTCCAGTCTGTCCACACTGAGAGCTGAAAGCGCACTGGCATGGCCACATTTGCAGCACTTGCAGCTGCATTGGGAGTGGTGCATTATGGGCAGCTATCCCAGCATTCAAGTGGCTGCAACGTGCTTGTCAAATGGGGGTGGGGTGGAGTGGAGTGTGACAGGGAGTGTGGGGGGAGAGAGAGAGTGGGTTTTTGGGGTGCTGAGAGTGTGTCAGCACGCTGTCTTGTAAGTTCAGACCCCCCTCTATCCCCCGCCTCTCTCTCACTCACTCACTCAAAGCAAACATTAGCTGTTTGTTTGTTTTCTCGGAGCAGCCGGCACTCCGAAACAGAGCCCTCCTGCCTCTCTCTCACTCACTCAAAGCAAACATTAGCTGTTTGTTTTTTTCTCAGACCAGATAAGCAGCCGGCACTCCGAAACAGAGTTTTGAAAGGGCACTTCCGCGTCCCGAGTTCACAACAAAGACAAGAGGGGCCACTTCAGTTAAGGGGATTATGGGATGTTTCCGAAGGTCAATTACAGTGTTGTAATGTTACTTCTCATTTACACTGGCACTGAAGCGTCTCACCCAATACGCAACAGCTGTTAATCCTCTCGGGGAGGTGGAGTACCAGGAGCGCTCCAGCCAGGGAGTCAGAGCACTCTACATGTCTTGCCAGTGTGGACGGAGAGTAAGGTAGAGCACTCTGAGAGGCTTTATTGCGGTATAACGTGCAAGTGTAGCCAAGGCCTAAGAAACAAAGACAGGGGCGGGGGAGAAGAGCTGAGCCCAGGTGTCTAGCCTGTGAATGAAATATCTTAAATTTTAAGCAGCAGGCCAGTGCATCTAGGTTTCAAGAACCTCTGCAATCTGCCTAAAACAACATTTAGGGTGAGAATTGGCTACTTGTACCAGTTTCTTTAATACCCTAAGCTTAGTTTACGTGTTTGTTTCATTTGCTCAGTAATCTGCTTTGATCTGTTTGCTATCTCTTCTAATCACTTAAAAATCTGTCTTTTGTAGTTAATAAACTTGTTTTTGTTTTCTCTAAAACCAGTTTGTGGAATTCATAACTGGGGGGCAAAAAGCTGTGCATATCTTCCTTCATATTGAGGGAGGGGGTGAATTTCAATGAGCTTATGTTGTATAGTTCTCTGTGCAGCGCAAGAAGATACAAATTTGGGTTACACTCCAGAGGGGGTGTGCACTTGAGTGCTGGGCAATTCCTTAGCTGAGCTTTCCTATGCAGAGCTGATCTCAGGATCTGTGTCAAACTGCAGCTGGGTGTGGCCCTACCAGTGTGTGTGCTGGAAGGGAGCTTGAGAGCCTGTCACAGCAGCCTAGTGTAAAGGGAACCCAGCCTGGTGGGTCAGGTGAGCTCAGTGGTACCCCAGTTCCAAGTGGCACCCCAGAGGGAACCCATTATACATAGGATCTCCTCTCTGCCTGTTTAGCCATAGGCAGGAGGGAAGCAGGGGTCTGCAAAAGTGTTTTAACTAGCTTCAGAATTGCTTTGTTGATTGGAAGTGCCACTCTCAAGGGCCCTGCAGCTGCTAATAGGTCCACCAGTTTGAGGGATTCTCATGGATCATCCACTTAAATGTCTAAAACTGAGGTCACCCTTTTAAGCAGTTCTTGGTGAGCCTTGGGGTGGAGAATCACTCACCATCTCTATGGGCTCATCTACTGATGAGTAAGAAAACTCACCAGGACTCTGAGGCAATGGCTGGTTTGCCTCTTGAGGTGGAGAAGCTGTTTGAGCAAGTCCAGTTGCTTGGTACTGGTACCAGGCATCAGAGAACATTGTCTGCGGTGCCAATGATCTCAGTGCCCCCTGAAGGAAATCAGCTCAGATGGGTGAAGAGAGGTCCTAATCAGGGGAGGGACACCCCATGGTGTCCAGAAAGGCCACTGATATGGTAGTGGGCCCCATGGTTGTGAAGACCATTGCCCCTTACAATGTGCCAATTGCTGAGACTGCTCTGACATCCATGGACCCCAAAGCTCTGATGGAGGTTAAGCCTCCCATCTGGTACGGGACACAAAAGACAAAGAATCACAAAGACACAATCCGACAAAGATGACTCTGAGTCCTGCCATAATGGGTGGAGCAGAACCTGTATATACCGGAGATAGGTAAGCCAAACCCATGGTACCAGGAATATTAACGGTGGCTTGCCCCTGAAATGTACCAGCTTCCTAGGTACCGGAAGTGTCATCAATACTGTGTGCTCTTGCGAAGCTGGTGCAGGTACTATAGTCACTGGTACCATCTGAAACCCTTCCTGCACTGCCAGAGACACCGATACAGAAAGATTAAGCAATTCTCCAGTGGCAGCATATGCTGCTGGAGTCAGCAGTACCAGAATGGGATCTTGAGTCTGGCATAAAGGAACTTCAGAAAGTCAGCCTGAACGGACCTGGCACAGGTTCCAGAGTCAACGAACCCTGCTTTGTGCAGAGGAACGCTCTGGGGAACGCTTACCCTCAGAGTCCCTCCCAGAGTTCTTGCTTCTAGCTGGCCTCAGTAACGAAGGTCTTGCTGAATGAGGTACCGTGTCCTGGAAGGACTGTGTCCCTTCTTTGGTACCAGAGACACAGAACGCAGTGCTGAAGACATCTCAGGAAGAATACTCTGTACTGATGGTGCTGCACTAGGAGTACACTCTGAAACCGACAGCTCCAATGGAGGATGAAGTGCCACCTCCATAAGGCAAAACTTGAGTCTCAGTGCTCTATCATTATTAGAGCGAGGTTTAAACCTTCGACAAATGTGACACTTGTCACTGATGTGGGATTCCCCCAAACATTTTAGGCAGCTGGGGTGTCAATCACTGACCAGCATCAGTCTGGCACTCGAGCAGCAGGTCTTGAACTCTGGAGAGCGAGGCATAGCTCCAGTCCCAGTCCTGGTACCAAGAATCAAATTTGGTCCAAAAGGGAAAACTGAAAACTGAAATCTAAGATTACTACTAACTCTACACTATACTGGTCCTGCTTTGAGCAGGGGGTTGAACTAGATGACCTTCTGAGGTCCCTTCCAACCCTGATATTCTATGCTTCTATGATTCTATATCTAACTAACTATCAATCAAGAAATGGACTGTATACAGAGAGTGAGGGAAATAAACTTGTGATAGCAATACTGGAAGCACTCCAAAAACCATCACTGATGGTAAGAAGGAACTGAGGAGGGTTGGAAGCAGCTCCATCCTCTTATACCATCAGGCAGTGGCATGCAGCAACAGAGGGTGCTTGAGTTGCCACAACAGTAACTGCTGAGAGAAAAGGTTTTCCCACAAATGTGCATGAGGCACACACACACATACAGTAGAATGGACATGTGCAATCACTCAAAGAAGAACTTTACTCGTATGGATAATCCCACTGATGTCACAGGAGTAGTCCCACTAACATGAGAAAAGTTACTCACATGCCTAAAAGTTTGCTGTATTAGACTCTTAATATTGAAAAATAGTTTTATATGCCAGCTAGGGCCAAATTTTGGTCCTCTGTACAAAGACCAAGGAAATAAGCTTTGCCTGCATGAATCATACAGAGAATAAGGAGAGAGATGCAATCCAGGCCCGCTTCTTTACTCATTTATGAAAGACTCTCTTTTCTCCCCTTTGTGAACTTGTGGCCCAATACATCTGTGCTGTGTCTGGGCCCACTGGCAATGCCCCAACATGATATCTCTTCCCTCTGCATTTTTAGTTGAAAGGCTTGGATCCTGAAGGGGAAAAAAGCATAAAATGCAGATTGAATATAAAATTGTGGAAATCCAGAAAATGAAGAAAGAAAGAAAGAAAGAAAGAAAGAAAGAAAGAAAGAAAGAAAGAAAGAAAGAAAGAAAGTATTCGAACAGTCAGCTATTAGGAATTGTAGATGAACTTCACAGAAAGAAAAGCTGAAAGATCATTGGACTGAAACCAGTGAATGAAGAAAAACACAGCTAAAAAGAAGAGCATAAATGGAAAGTGTTCATTGTACAACAGTGGTGGTTTTATTAACTCCCCAAAAGAAATATCTAACAGATGTTGCTCAGAGTGTGACTTGCGTCACAGAAAGAGGCAGCTGGAAAGTTTTGTATGGGCTCAATTTAGCAAACAACACAATTGGTTCCCATGTTGGAGAAGCACAAGAATATAGAAGCTCTAGTTGAAATCAGCTTCCATAACATTGTACAAGAGCTAGACACAATTTTTTGTTGAATTGGCCCGGTACCTCACACTATTAAAGGAAAGGTGGAATGAAATTGAAGGAAGTAGAATAAACAGCATGGCAGATGAACAAAGAGAAGCCTCAGACATAAATGGAATTTCATTTAAAAGATAGAATGTTCCTGAAAATCAGAGGATTAACCTGAAGTGGTGAAACTTTTCAAATAACTGAAAAGTCCCTTACATCTAGAGATATGCATAAACAATAGCTCAGGACAGAGTTCAGTAATGCATGAGTTATTAAACTGTTCCCTAAAGTCCCTCCTCCAAAGGAATCCATACAGGTGTCAGTGTCTGCTTGCAGAGAGTTCTGTTGCAGTCAATGGATCTCCATGTGAGTTTAGGAACCACCACTGCCTATCCCTTTGTAGCACCGATATCGCTTTTGCAAAAGGTTTTTGATAATGGTCTTGAATGTGGCACAGCCAGACAAATCGGGGAGAGGGATAGCTCAGTGGTTTGAGGCTTGGCCTGCTAAAAACAGTGTTGTGAGTTCAATCCTTGAGGGATCCATTTGGGGATTTAGTTAGGGATTGGTCCTGCTTTGAGCAGGGGGTTGGACTAGATGATCTTCCAACCCTGATATTTTATGAAATTCTGTTAGACTGAAAAAGATGTGGAGGTACTAACAGTATATCATCATTATCAAACAAACAGATGGAGGCTGTTGTGATTTAATAAGGGTAATGTGGGCATTCCATGGGAATTTTAATTGGGTTCCCATGGACCAGGTATAGAGAGCAGAAAGAGATGTAAATCTTGTTGGAATGATTTGAAAACACCTGAAACACCATCCAGATAAAAATAACGTAGAATATATTGAAACAATGGCATGATCAAGACTGAAAGAGGTAAAATCAGAAGTATTTGAACTGAAGAAATGACAGGGTTCTATCGTCTCTCTCTATGTTTAATAATCTCATGATCCATCTTGTACAAGGTGGTAATGCACAGATAGTATAAAGATGGTAAACTGTAAAGGTTAGGAATTGGTCAGTAACAAGTAAAGTAACCTGAGAAATGTTACCCAATGTTTTGATCGTGACTCAGGGATGAAGGAAGAACTTATGACCTCATAAGACATTCTTCTTAGACTTAGAAAATGCTGAAAGTATAAAAGTGAGAATAGAAAGAGAAAGGTGACTGCAGAGAGTGAATATTAATACCAAAAGCTACCTTTATTTCATCACTAATATTCACTTCTTCACTTCTGTGATGGATGGGCTATATGCCTTTACAATTTACAAATTCTGTGTGAGATTAGAAACCCTATGTGTCTATCAGGCTGCAAACTCTATTTTGAATATGCAGCCTTTTGCCTTCTCTAAGGTCTTTTTACTTCCCTGTTGGGTTGAAAACTACAAAGACTGGTAGCAAAAAAATAACACTAGAGGGTAGTTGACTAAGTATCCAATTGCTGGAAATCTGTTCACTCTACAGAAAAGACTGGTCCCGACCCAGAAGTACTGGTTTAGCAGGAAGGGAGTCACCTTGAGAACACAATCACCTGACCAGGATTTGTGCCCTTCTGGAGAAGCTGGCAACAGGGGGCTGAAGGTTTGAAAAGGACAGAAGCTTTGCTTATATTCAAAATTGGAAATGGCACTTCTAACCAGAGGGAGAGGTCATCCAGTATGTAGAGCCCCGATGGGCAGGGGACCCTGCTCACTTTCCTGATCCCAGATGGTCCCAAGGACTCTGGACAACCCAAGGGACTTGGATCCCAACTCAAATAATTCCCTGGAGTGATGAGAAAGGGACGTGTTTAGTGTTTATTCTTTTGTATGATCTGTTTTGTCCTGTGCTTTACGTGACTAATAATAAACGAGCATCCAGGTGTTACTCTATACAAGTGCGTGTTTGTATATGTGTCACAAGTACTGTGTGCCCCTGAGAAAGTTAAACAGTAAGCCATGAGCTTCACACCTTTGGGGTAGAGTTTTGGGGAAGGGGTATGATTACATAACTGGGGTATCTTTGGGGTCAGTGCTGGTCCTGAGGGCCTCAGGCAGGTGGGCTGAGGAGCCCCATTTCATAACAGACTGAGAGCCAGCTCCACGAAAATGGGCCAAAAAGGCCAAAGAAGGAACTAGGGCAGCAGCCTCTTGCGGCTTCAGAAACTTAATATACCCGAGGGGATCCAGAGCACACAGGCTTGGATTCCCCTCACAAAAGTCCTAGTGGGTGGCCAGGAATGGGGGCTCACTAGGATCGGTGACAACTTCAAATCATAAAACCAGTTTCATCAGCCTTTATGTAATGAGCACGACTGGGGTCAACTTCACATTGCAATTGCTTTGCTTATATTCAAAATTGGAAATGGCACTTCTAATCTACCTCAGCCGTGTCTCCTGGTAATTAATGTCAGGAAATTATTATTACTGTTTTAAATCAGTAAATTCAAACATGCCTCACACTCTTGTTCCCTGTGATGAGGTAGAATCTACAAGCCGCGGGCCAGATCTTCAGCTGGTGTAAACAGTCATCCCTCCATTCCTTTACTGGAGCTATGCTTACAACAGCTAAGGATCTTGCCCTATGTGCTATATTCTGTGAGAAGTGTGGAAGTAGGTGGCATTTATCTGGACCTGAACAGAAATTTTCCCACACACATTAAAAATATCCTCAGACAATGAAGTTCTAATGGTGCATCAGGCCTCCTGCAACAGAGGTCACTTTATATAATTTGGGGGGTCTCCACAAAACTTGTATGAACTAGACGCCCAATGTCACTGACCAACACAACCCCATTTCATCACCATACCTCAGCAAGTGCAATATCAAGTAGGATAACTTCCTCATTTGGTCCAGCATAGATTTAGACAGAGTTTTATTCTAGATGAGGTTTTGTGTGTTTCTGTGTCTCATTTTGCATTAAATTCCAAGGAACAGGGCTCCCTCCTTGTCATTTTTGAGGGTTTTCTGGAAAACTGATATTTGAAATAATTTGTCACCCGTGCCTCTTTAACATTTGTCTAACTGTGCCTATCCAAAGGGTTTGCTATTTCAGCATCTCTGGGACCTATTTCAGACTAATAGAAAAGTCAGAGAAAAGGCAGCCCTGTTTAATCAACAGGTGACTAATATAAGAAGCCCTTGATCAATAAATTTACATTCTCTGGTCAGACTCCATGTAAACTTCTTGGAAGATTTAAATGCAAGTTACTACAACCTAAGCTGGGACTTAACTTGAATTTTATCATCTCCCTGTGATCAGCTGAGCCTCAATCAGAAAAGAAAATGTGATCATTCACGATTATTTTATGCCCTCAAAAAAAAAGCATTACATGGTGGCTAATCTTGTCTTTAAAGTCTTGTTATGATTAGAAAAGAGATTGAAAAATGATGCTGTGTCTTGTTACAGCCCTTGGGAGAGGTGGAGTATCAGGAAGGCTTTTGCAGTCTTTATGACCCTTGTTACAAAATCTTGACCTTTGTGATTTTTCAGTAGCCTACACCTGGGGGAGATTTTCAGTCTTGTTAATACAGACTGACTGGCCTGGTTGAATAGGTCAGTTGACTGTGAAAGCAAGTTATTATAATGTGTGCAGTGAGATCTCACTAAATCAGGATTATTGATCAGAATCTAGCACAAAAGAATTACATCACAAATGAATTTGGCCCATAAAGTGGAGTGCAATATAATGTAATTCACCAGAGTGATTAAGGACAAATATTTGCATTGTTTCTAGCACTTTTGTCATGCTAAAGACTTGAAAAATGCTTTGTAGGCAACAGGGCCAGTTTAATTGGCCAGAATACAATATATCTGAAATGTCAGTGGGCTGATCTAATCAGCTAGTGGCACTAATAGAGTTAAATTGGTTTTGAAATACCAACAGGAGGCATGTATAAAAACACCTCAGCCAAAAAATTGGCCACCTTCATTGTATCTGAAACACAAAGTCTGAATTTTAGATAGCTGCCTTAAAGGGATTTGAAAAGATCACCATGCAGAAAGGAGAGGAAATCAAGGTCATCAAGAATATATTTAAAAAAAAATTCTATAGGCTTTATTGTGCCTTATTGTACAAAAGCCAGTGCCCACAGTTCTGGGAAGCATTATGCCTCAGGGACAGTATTTTCCAGAGTTCCCCATTACATAGGAACAGTTCACCTGCTGCCATTTCCCCACTCCATAGCTCACTATCCCCACACCCCCACATCATCCTTTTTGGCTTTGTCATAGCCTAGCTGGGAGATTATTTCAATGAGGGTTTTGATTGTGTAAGGGTGGCAGAGACTTGCTCTTTTGGATACTAAAGCAGAGTACATTCAGGGAAGGAAAAGATCAATTGAATAAGAAGGTGCAAGTCTCACCTATTGTTTTCTATCTTCTTACCATAATTGCACCTTACTAAATCTTTCACTTAATTAATAGTGCAAAATTCCAGCCCATCTTAGGTACATCACAGAATTGTAATTGTACTTGAGAAGTGACAATGTGCAAATTGCATCTTTACGTCAACAGATGTGCTCTCTTGTAGGTGAAAAATTCACGTGTTGCATAGGACTAGCAGAAAGCCTCTACACCACTAAAGGTCTGCATGGGGTCTGCACCTGGGGGAGTCTGCTGCTGGAGCAGCTACATAGGGTTGCCAGCACATCCCTATAGGCCACGGAAAAGATCTCTACATTGGCCCTGCCTAGGCTAGCATAGAGGGTCACAAGTGCAAGCATGGGTGTGAATCCATGTTTTACATGAATCTAGTGTCCCCAGCACCCTGTGCACCTAGCACAAAAAAGACTTTGGCTGCTATTAAACCCATAGGCTGGAACAGCAGCTCTATGGGGACTACAGAGCTGCCCTATACCCTGTATCTTGAATGGTGGTGGATTTCACCTCCTCAATTGCTCCACATTCCACCCACATTCTGATGAATACTCAGACTTTATGAGAATGGGATGGATTTCACTGTATGTGCATTTCTATTCACTTTAGTAGCAAAAATAAATTTTACTATTCTAACTCTGCAGCACCAATACAACTATGTAAGAATGATCTGGATGCTTTCCTGGCTCCTGCACAGTCAACAGAATTCTGGAATGGCGTTCCAGCTGCAGGACGACATGCACAATCTCATTGC
This sequence comes from Emys orbicularis, assembly GCF_028017835.1. NCBI lineage: Eukaryota > Metazoa > Chordata > Testudines > Emydidae > Emys > Emys orbicularis. The sequence continues at coordinate 159,686,824 of NC_088684.1, forward strand.
CCTCAATTTTTGCCTTCAGTTGCAACTATGGGAACCTAAATGATGACAATTAGTTCAGAATTTTTATTCTTGGATTATCATTTAGGAGTCAGGAAAAAATACTCAGTGTGACTTCTAGACAGGCTTTAGGTTGTGATTATAAGGATGGCACAGTAGAAAAGAGTTTCCCATTTAGTCTAATATAATAAAAATATTTCTGAGGGAAGAACTACATTGGCTTGAAATCAACAGCATTCATTGTGACAAGTGTTCCATATTTTCTGAATAAGGATCTATGAATTGGGTCAAATTTGGGCCCATCCACCTTGACTGTATCCTTTGTGAATGTCGCAGGGTTGTTACACCCGTCTCCCTTTGGGGGGCAAGATGGGGAGTGTTACATCTGTAGGGCTTCCCCCGGTCTTGGGGCTGCACGGCCCTATGCCCTTAGACAGTGATACGACACTTGCAATCGGGCAGCGTGGCCTGATGGCTGGAGTCAATAATGGCCCCTGCTGTCAGGGCGGTGCAGCCTAGCAGCCAGAGTCCATAATACAGCCCCTGCTGTCAGGGCGGTGCGGCCTAGAGGCCAGAGTCAATAGTGCTAGGGAGCTGGGCCACTACCTCGGGGTGGGCAGTGGCCAGGATAGGGGCACCCAGACCCGCCCTCTCCCAACCCAGGGCCCTGTTGGTGGTGGGGTTGCCCACCACCCACTCAGCAGGGATCCTACCAAAACATGCCGAGCCTGTCTCCAGTTCTACAACTGCTTCCCCACCAAGTTTCCCTGGGTCACTTCCTACCCGACTCTCCACAGTTCGTCATCTTGGGGTCTACATGGTCTCTCCCCTCTCTGTGGCATCTCAAGTCGGTGTGTAGGGGTCCATCTCTGGTTGGCTGGCTTCCACGTCCTGGAATGCAGGCAGTCCTCCCCCAGGAGTCAGCAGCATGTCTCCTTCTTCATTGTTGGACAGCCAGACTGAGCTGCTCTGCTGCCTTTTATATTATGCATGCCCAACAGGGCAGAGGGGGCGTGGCCTCCTCAGCCAAGAGAGAAGGGTTAATCTCTGTTGCACCAGTGCGGGGTTGATACACCCCGTCACAGTGAAGTACAACTAATGATGAGCTGTGGCTTTGCTGCTCGAGTTCATAGTTCTGTGGTGGGGGTTAAAAAATTCTAAACTCCTTTCCTAGGTTACTTCCTAGGCTACACCATTTCCTGGGCTGGTGGGTCTAAGACACTGCAAACAGATGATTTAGGCAAGTAGGTGTGTTGTGCTGGAAGACCGGTATTGATTTCAGCAGGTGGTGACTGACAGGCCTGTGCTGCGGTGAGGAGCTATATGTATTTGTGGTTATTATGTGCATGCCAGTTGTTGTTGTGTGGATGACTGTGTTGATTTGTGTGTGGGTTGTGTTGTGCGGGGAGATTTGTGGTGAGTTGTGCATGGGCTGTGCTTGGGAACTCTGTGTTTATGTGTTTGGGTATATGGATTGTGTTGGGGAGTTTGTGTTTAGTTTTACAGGTAGTGAATCAACATTTGGAGAACTGTGGAATTTGGACCAAGTAATCCACCATCTGTGAAGTCTCCCTCATATCACTGACTCATTACAACCAATGAAATTGTTGCAAGAAAATTATCTTTAGAGTAAAGGTGGTGATCTGTTGTGTTACCTCTATCAAAATAATTGAAGATTCTTGGCATGGCATAGATATATGCCTTACTGTTATTACATAAAGATATTTTAATTGTTTTATTTGTACATAAATTAAATATAGTCTTTCTACAACTAAATACAGCTCATTTGCCATCCTGGGGTGCATAATGCTACTCAGTTCTGACCCAATAAAGGTCTTGGAAATAAGTTATAATTAAAATGTTATCACATTTATGAGTTAATATAATGTATTAAATTATATTTTGTACTATAATCCACTTGTATACATGATGTGGCATGTACCAAGTAACTCAAATTTAGGGCCAAATTTTAATTCAAGCCCTTTTAATTCAATGGCAGTCTTTTCATTGACCTCAGTGGGCTTTGGATCAGTCCCATAATGCTTCATGTACTCTAACAAGACACAAATATTGTTAGATGATTTACCTAGGCACATTTGGCTATGTAAGTTACGTTGTAAGAGTAGAATAACAGCTCACCAGTTCCTCCCTTCAAAACATCCTGTCAATAACCATATGTTTCCTCACTGATGCAGAATTAGCTCAAGGAGCTGGTGGTGACTTTCCCCTCCATACTATCCCCCTTATTATACTTGCCATTTAATCAATGCATTTTTTTGTTCTCTTCATACTGCAGAAGAGAGAGGAGCATAGGGGGCTTGCATATGGCACAAAGCACTGAACTCTCCTGTAAGGTGATGAGCACCTTTACGTCTTCTTAAAGTCAATCGGATGTACACATTTGCCGAAAGTGTATTGGGGCCATAGAAATTAGATGTGTGTACAAACAAAAGAATAAATGTCCAACGTCTGGCACTGTCAGGCCAATACTCCGGGTTCCACGCCGTGGTCTACATAATAGACTTAGTGACGATAGTGCTCTTTTTAAAAAAAATAAGTCACTACTTTGACTTTTAATATGAGAAAGCTGAAATCAAATTAATTTTCTACTTAATTTTAATTGTATTGATCAGCAAATAACAAAAGAAATGCATGAAATGATGATTTCTAACAGTAGTGCACCATTTGACAATAGCTTGTAGGAAGCGTCTGCATATGAAAGGTGTTACATCAGAAGATTATTTAGACTAAGATAGCAAATAAATATTATACCTTGGTAAACTGAATAGCTAAATATATCTCATATTATAGTCTTTTTCAATTTGTATCTCTTTTTTTTATAATAATAGATCAATCATACTCTTGCAACAGTGAAATTAGACTATCAACCAACATCCAGTTTACTGGGATACACATTTCTTGGAAGCCAGTATAAAATTATGTTACTATCAGTGGATGCTTTTTACTCCCAGTGTAATCAGGTTTCTTTTCTTTTTTATCTTTCAGTTCACTGAATTTGTCAATTTCAGTATTATCAATTACTGAACTGAGACAATTTGTCAATTTCAGAAGCTACCATGAAGCTAAGCCTATATGAAGGTAACTGTTAAATTATGAAGCACAAACTTTAAATTATGGGTCTATGATATTAGTCATTTTAAATAATTTCTTTTCATTTTTCCTTAGTTACGGTATATTTTTAGTGCCTTTTGACAATTCTCAGAAATCAAATGAAAATGGTGACACTATATGTTGATTAGAAATAAAAATGGCCCCTTCTTCTTTACTAAATTTAAACCCTAATATCAAAATTAATTCATTCCTAATATTTGTGTCAACTGCTACCTCTAGCTGATTTTTTTTCTTTACATAATGTGCTTTTATTTCCTTGTTTAATTTACACACTGTTTGCAGAGGTGTATCTTCCCACTGCAATTCCATAATTACTTTGTTTCCTTAGGCATTATAGGCAATAAGTTAAAATAAATATTTCTTGACAGTCCTAATTTTTTCTTCTTTTTGTAAATGGAAGAAATTAAAATGTAGACCAGGGGGTCGGCAACCTTTCAGAAGTGGTGTGCCGAGTCTTCATTTATTCACTCTAATTTAAGGTATTGTGTGCCAGTAATACATTTTAACGTTTTTAGAAGGTCTCTTTCTAGAAGTCTATAATATATAACTAAACTACTGTTGTATGTAAAGTTAATAAGGTTTCAAAATGTTTAAGAAGCTTCATTTAAAATTAAATTAAAATGCAAAGCCCCCCGGACTGGTGGCCAGGACCCAGGCAGTGTGAGTGCCACTGAAAATCAGCTCTCGTGCCACCTTCGGCACCTGTGCCATGGGTTGCCTACCGCTGATGTAGACATTACAACATGTACAACAATTGCAATATATGGAATAGCTGTACCTGGCATCATAATGTACTAAATATGGTGAGAAGAGATTTTTAAGGAGATATGGTATAGTCCAGTGCTAGAGTGCTGGGCTGAGACTCAAGAAGACATACATTCTATTCCCACCTCTGCCACTGATGTGCTCTGTGACCTTATGCAAGTCACTTAACCTCTTTGTGCCTCTGTTTCCCCTCCAAACCATTGTCTGTCTTGTCTATTTAGATTATAATCTTTTTGGGGCAAGGACCGTCTCACTATGTGTTTGTAGAATGCCTAGCACTATGGGACCGGTTCATGATTCGGACCTCTGGAGACTACTGTAAGACAAATAAAAATTAAGGCAGATACTTTATTTCAGCTATCCACAATTTGGGTTAATCCATCTGAATTGTGATGAATATAGTTGTATAGAGGATTTAAACTATCCAAGAACCATTCATGCATAAATTTGTATTGCCTTCAGTAGAAGTAATATCAGGCCTTTAATATTAAAGGGATACTCATGACAGATCTCTCATCATCATGGTATCAAAGGTGTCAATGCACAAAAGGGGTTAGGTGGTATGATGCTCAGCATCACAACACCTAACTGTTAAGCGCCTAGAAAATCGTTGTGATTCACAAAGCCTGAGTTAGGCACCTGAGTGATTACACAATGCATGGGGAGAGACAGGCATCTGAGGGTATGTCTACACTACAAAATTAGGTCGAATTTATACAAGCCGGTTTTATAGAAATCGGTTGTATGCAGCCGATTGTGTGTGTCCCCACATAAAATGCTCTAAGTGCATGAAGTCGGCGGACCGCGTCCACAGTACCGAGGCTAGCGTCGACTTCCGGCGCATTGCACTATGGGTAGCTATCCCACAGTTCCCGCAGTCTCCGGCGCCCATTGGAATTATGGGTTGAGATCGCAATGCCCGAATGATGCAAAACAGTGCCGCGGGGGGTTCTGGGTACATTGCGTCAGGCCCCTCCCCCTCCGTCACAGCAACGGCAGACAATAGATTCGCGCCTTTTTACCTGGGTTACCTGTGCAGACAACATACCACGGCAAGCATGGAGCCCGCTCAGCTCAGCTCACCGTCACCATATGTCATCCGGGTGCCAGCAGACGTGGGACTGCATTGCTACACAGCAGCAGCAGCTAACTGCCTTTTGGCGGTAGACGGTGCAGCATGACTGGTAGCCTTCATCGGCGATCAGGATGCTGGTAGCTGTGGGGCTGGCAGCCGTAGGGCTGCATTGCACTAACCCCTTACCTTTTGCCTTTTGGCAGTAGATGGTTTATTACGACTGGTAACCGTCCTCGTCTGACAATGATGGCTATCAGTCGTAGTATACTATTTTCTGCCAAGTATTGTCTGCTAAGCACCCAGAAGAGGCCGAGGGCGATCTGGGTGCTGGCAGACATGTGGCTGGCACACGTGGGGCTACATTGCTACACAGCAGCAACCCCTTGCCTTTTGGCAGTAAATAGTATATTATGACTGGTATCTGTCATCATCATACTGCCAAGCGCCCAGTATTTGCTGTCAAGCACCCAGAAAATGCCGAGGGCTATCAGTCATGCTGCACCGTAGTCTTAAGATGTAAAAAATAGATTTGTTCTGTATTCATTTCCTCCCCCCTCCCTCCGTCAAATCAAAGGCCCGCTAAACCCAGGCTTAGGAGTTCAATCTCTGGGGGGGGGCATTCTGTGTGACAGTTGTTTGTATTTCTCCCTGATGCACAGCCACCTTTCTTGATTTTAATTCCCTGTACCTGTACGCCATGTCGTCACTCGCCCCTCCCTCCCTCCCTCCCTCCCTCCCTCTCTCCTTCCCCTGGTCCTTCAGATACTAGTTTCGCGCCTTTTTTCAGACCAGACGCCATAGCTAGCACTGGGATCATGGAGCCCGCTCAGATCACCGCAGCAATTATGAGCACTATGAACACCACGCGCATTGTCCTGGAGTATATGCAGAGCCAGGATATGCCAAAGCAAAACCAGGACCAGCCGAGGAGGAGGCGATTGCAGCGCGGCGACGAGAGTGATGATGAAATGGACATGGACCTAGACCTCTCACAAGGCACAGGCTCCAGCAATGTGGAAATCATGGTGTTCCTGGGGCAGGTTCATGCCGTGGAACGCCGATTCTGGGCCCGGGAAACAAGCACAGACTGGTGGGACCGCATCGTGCTGCAGGTGTGGGACGATTCCCAGTGGCTGCGAAACTTTCGCATGCGTAAGGGCACTTTCATGGAACTTTGTGACTTGCTTTCCCCTGCCCTGAAGCGCCAGAATACCAGGATGAGAGCAGCCCTCACAGTTGAGAAGCGAGTGGCGATAGCCCTGTGGAAGCTTGCAACGCCAGACAGCTACCGGTCAGTCGGGAATCAATTTGGAGTGGGCAAATCTACTGTGGGGGCTGCTGTGATCCAAGTTGCCAGGGCAATGAGAGACCTGGTGATATCAAGGGTAGTGACTCTGGGAAACGTGCAGGACATAGTGGATGGCTTTGCTGCAATGGGATTCCCAAACTGTGGTGGGGCGATAGATGGAACCCATATCCCTATCTTGGCACCGGAGCACCAAGCCACCGAGTACATAAACCGCAAGGGGTAATTCTCAATGCTGCTGCAAGCCCTGGTGGATCACAAGGGACGTTTCACCGACATCAACGTGGGCTGGCCGGGAAGGGTACATGATGCTCGCGTCTTCAGGCACTCTGTTCTGTTTCGAAAGCTGGAGGAAGGGACTTTCTTCCCGGACCAGAAAATAACCGTTGGGGATGTTGAAATGCCTATCGTGATCCTTGGGGACCCAGCCTACACCTTAATGCCATGGCTCATGAAGCCGTACACAGGCAGCCTGGACAGGAGTCAGGACCTGTTCAACTACAGGCTGAGCAAGTGCCAAATGGTGGTGGAATGTGCATTTGGGCGTTTAAAAGTGCGCTGGCGCAGCTTACTGACTCGCTCAGACCTTAGCGAAAAGAATATCCCCATTGTTATTGCTGCTTGCTGTGCGCTCCACAATATCTGTGAGAGTAAGGGGGAGACATTTATGGCGGGGTGGGAGGTAGAGGCAAATCGCCTGGCCGCTGATTATGCGCAGCCAGACACCAGGTCGGTTAGAGCAGCACAGCAGGGCGCGGTGCGCATCAGAGAAGCTTTGAAAACTAGTTTTGTGACTGGCCAGGCTACGGTGTGAAACTTCTGTTTGTTTCTCCTTGATGAAATCTCCGCCCCCCCCACCCACCCGGTTAACTCTACTTCCCTGTAAACCAACCACCCCACCCTCCCCTACCCTCCCCCCTTCAAGCACACTTGCAGAGGCAATAAAGTCATTGTTACTTCACATTCATGCATTCTTTATTAATTCAGCACAGAACTAGGGGGATAATTGCAAAGGTAGCCCGGGATGGGTGGGGGAGGAGGGAAGGAAAAGGACACACTGCAGTTTAAAACTTAAAACTTTAACACTTATTGCTCGGGAAATCATCTAGGGTGGAGTGACTGGGTGGCCGGAGGCCCCCCCACCGTGTTCTTGGGCGTCTGGGTGAGGAGGCAATGGGACTTGGGGAGGAGGGCTGTTGGTTACACAGGGGCTGTAGCGGCGGTCTCTGCTCCTGCTGCCTTTCCTGCAGCTCAACCATACGCAGGAGCATATCACTTTGATGCTCCAGCAGCCGGAGCATCGACACTTGCCTTCTGTGTGCAAGCTGACGCCACCTCTCCTCTTCAGTCCGCGATTCAGCACGCAACGTCTCCTCTTCAGCCCACGATTCAGCACGCCACCTCTCCTCTCGCTCATATTGGGCTTTTCTAAAATCAGTAATTGACTGCCTCCACGCATTCTGCTGTGCTCTGTCAGCGTGGGAGGCAGTCTGTAGTTCAGTAAACATTTCATCACGCGTCCTTCGCTTCCGCTTTCGAATATTCACTAGCCTCTGTGAAGGAGAAACATTTGCAGCTGGTGGAGGAGAAGGGAGAGGTGGTTAAAAAGATACATTTTAGAGAACAATGGGTACACTCTTTCACGTTAGATTTTGCTGTTCACATCACACAGCACATGTGCTTTCGTTACAAGGTCGCATTTTTCCTCTTATATTGAGAGCCTGCAGGTTTGGTGTGAGAGACCACTCACGCAGTGCCAGGCCACAGATTTCAGGTTGCAGGCAGCCATGGTAAGACACAGTCTTTTGGCTTTTTTAACCTTGTTAACATGTGGCGATGGTTTAAAACAGTACTGCTCTCATTAACCATACCAAGCACCCGTTGGGTTGGCCATTTAAAATGGGTTTGCAATGTAAAAGGAGGGGCTGCGGTTTCAGGGTTAACATGCAGCACAAACCCAACTAACTCCCCTCCCCCCCACACACACAATTCTCTGGGATGGTTACTTCACCCCTTCCCCCCACCGCGTGGTTAACAGCGGGGAATATTTCTGTTCAGCAGAGCAGGAAGGGGCACCTCTGAATGTCCCCTTAATAAAATCGCCCCATTTCAACCAGGTGACCGTGAATGATATCACTCTCCTGAGGATAACAAAGAGCGATAAGGAATGGATGTTGTCTGCATGCCAGCAAACACCGGGACCATACGCTGCCATGCTTTGTTATGCAATGATTCCAGACTACGTGCTACTGGCCTGGCGTGGTAAAGTGTCCTACCATGGCGGACGGGATAAGGCAGCCCTCCCCAGAAACCTTTTGCAAAGGCTTTGGGAGTACATGAAGGAGAGCTTTCTGGAGATGTCCCTGGAGGATTTCCGCTCCATCCCCATACACGTTAACAGACTTTTCCAGTAGCTGTACTGGCCGCGATTGCCAGGGCAAATTAATCATTAAACATTAAACACGCTTGCTTTTAAACCATGTGTAATATTTACAAAGGTACACTCACCAGAGGTCCCCTGTGTGCCCACAGGGTCTTGGGTGAGTTCGGGGGTTACTGGTTCCAGGTCCAGGGTGATAAACATATCCTGGCTGTTGGGGAAACCGGTTTCTCCGCTTCCTTGCAGCTGTGAGCTATCTATATTATCTCCATCCTCATCTTCCTCGTCCCCCGAACCCGCTTCCCTGTGTGTTTCTCCAGTGAGGGACTCATAGCACACGGTTGGGGTAGTGGTGGCTGCACCCCCTAGAATGGCATGCAGCTCCGCGTAGAAGCGGCATGTTTGCGGCTCAGCCCCGGACCTTCCGTTTGCTTCTCTGGATTTGTGGTAGGCTTGCCTTAGCTCCTTAATTTTCACGCGGCACTGCTGTGCGTCCCTGTTATGGCCTCTGTCCTTCATGGCCTTGGAGACCTTTTCTAATATTTTGCCATTTCGTTTACTGCTTCGGAGTTCGGCCAGCACAGATTCATCTCCCCATATGGCGAGCAGATCCCGTACCTCCCGTTCGGTCCAGGCTGGAGCTCTTTCGCGATCCTGGGACTCCATCATGGTTACCTGTGCTGATGAGCTCTGCATGGTCACCTGTGCTCTCCACGCTGAGCAAACAGGAAATGAAATTCAAACGTTCGTGGGGCTTTTCCTGTCTACCTGGCCAGTGCATCTGAGTTGAGAGTGCTGTCCAGAGCGGTCACAATGAAGCACTGTGGGATAGCTCCCGGAGGCCAATAACGTCGAATTCCGTCCACACTAACCCAATTCCGACCCCCTAAGGCCGATTTTATCGCTAATCCCCTCGTCGGAGGTGGTGTAAAGAAACCGGTTTAAAGGGCCCTTTAAGTCGAAAGAAAGGGCTTCGTCGTGTGAACGTGTCCAGGCTAAATTCGAATTAACGCGGCTAAAGTCGACCTAAACTCGTGGTGTAGACCAGGCCTCAGATGATGATTCTCAAAAGCCAGCCCACTAGGCGGGGAGCTGCCAAAGCTAGCCAATGAGAGATGCCAACGAGAGGGGTGTGTTATGCCCTTCCTCTGTCTCAGGTGCCTAACTCTAGGTTGCTGGGAGGCACCTCTCTCTGCTTGGGATTCTCAGCTTGAAACTTTCTTTTGGCATTAGGCACCCATGCCGTTAGCAAGAAGCAGTGAGGAGAAGAAGAAGAAGAGGAGGAGACCTTCCTTCATAACTTTTAGGCCAGTTATTAGGGTACTCACCTGGGATGTGGGAGACCCCCTGGTTCATGTCCCCCCTCCATCTGAGTGACTCTTAAAGAGTCATTTGGGAAAGAGAGAGAATGAGAGAGTGCACAAGCATGATTCATAGCTTCATAGTTTCTAAGGCCGGAAGAGACCACTGTGATCATCTAGTCTGATATCCTGTATCATATCAGCAGAGGGCACGGAAATTCCCCAAAATAGTTCCTAGAGCATATCTTTTAGAAAAACAACGAATCTTAACAGAAAAATTGTCAGTGATGGAGAATCGACCACAACCTTTGGTAAATTGTTCCAAGGGTTAATTATCTTCACTGCTAAAAATTTACACTTTATTTCCAGTCTGAATTTGTCTAAATTCAAATTCAAGCAGTTGGATCATATTAAACCTTTCTCTGCTAGACTGAAGAGCCCATTATTAAATATTTGTTCCACATGTAGGGTTCCCCATTATAGGCTGTAATCAAGTCACCCATAATCTTCTCCTTATTAAGCTAAATAGATTGAGCTCCTTGAGTCTATCACTATAAGAACAACAAGGAGTCTGGTGGCACCTTAAAGACTAACAGATGTATTTGGGCATAAGCTTTTGCGGGTAAAAAACCCATCTGAAGAAGTGGGTTTTTTACCCATGAAATCTTATGCCCAAATACATCTGTTAGTCTTTAAGGTGCCACCAGACTCCTTGTTGTTTTTGTGGATACAGACTAACACGGCTACCCCCTGATACTTATCACTATAAGGCATCTTTTCTAATTGTGTATTCATTCTTGTGACTCTTCTCTGAACCCTCTCCAATTCATCACATCCTTTTTTACTGTGGATACCAGAACTGGACACAGTATTCAATCCATGGTCGCATCAGTGCCAGATACAGAGATAAAACAATCTCTCTACTCCTACTCAAGGTTCCCCTTTTTATGCATCCAAGGAACACATTAGTCCATTTGGTCACAGCATCACACTGGGAGCTCATGTTCAGCTGCTTATCCACCACAAACCTCAAATCTTTTTCAGAGTCACTGCTTCCCAGGGTAGAGTCCACCATTCTGTAATTATGCCTACATTCATTGTTCCTAGATGCATACATTTATATTTGGCCATATTAAAATGCATATTGTCTGCTTACGCCAAGTTTACCAAGCAATCTAGATCGCTCCATATCAGTGGCCTGTCCTCTTCATAATTTACCACTATCCCATTTTTGTGTCATCTGCAGACTTCATCAGTGATGATTTTATGTTTAATTCCAAGTCATTGATAAAAATGTTTAATAGTAATACGGTCAAGGACCGATCCCGGAGAGACCCACTGGAAACAGCTCTTCCAATCCAAGAATCTTCTTCTTCATTAAAACTACCAACTTGCACTTCATGCACAGAAATCTCTTCAATGTGCAGGCAGCAAAGAGAACATGGCACATCTATTGCAGATCACTACCATGGTTCCATCACTGGCCATCTTGATATTGCACATAGCTCTGAACCTGGAAGGAAAGCTTCCCACCCTCTCTCAACTCCCGCCGAAACTCCCCTATTAGATGCCTCTGTTCACAGCTCTCGCATATGCCTAGCATGTTACTTTTTTATATTAAATCTTCCTTGCTTAACTCAGCTCAGCTCCACCCCTCACCACCAGGGAGCGATTAACTACCCAGGAACTTCAAACAGTTGGGTGATCAAAACTTCAAGGGCTAGAGCCTCATGACTTTTAGCAAGACACTGATCATAGCTCAAAGAGCTTGCTCAGGGGCCCACGGCCCAGCTACCCAGCCTGTACACAGAGAACAAACAAACAAACAGTCAAAATAACAACCTACAGACAAACCAAATGCACCACTCACCAAGTCCTGCTACCTCCAAGCTCAGAATCTGTAACAGTAGGTACTCCCTCCAGAACTCTTTTGTTAGCTACCTCTCTTCACAGCTCTCGAGTTCACCTAGCAAGTGACTTTTTATACCAAGTCTTCCCTGCTTAGTTCAGCCCCTCATCAGCAGGGAGCAACTAACTGCTCAGAGGTCTCAAATGACTCTAGAGCCTGGTGGTTAGAGCACTCGGGTGGGAGACCCAGGATCCAGTTCCTGACTGTGCACCATTTAATCTGTCATTATTTATCCATGACTGAACAGTTAAACAGGAAAGACTGAGGGAGCTGTGCATCAGAATATCCTGCAGCCCAGTGGTTAGAGCACCCACCAGGGAGGTGGCAGATCACTGTTCAAATCCTTTCCCCTTGTAGGGTGGACTTGAACTGGGAGTCCCCTCTATCCCATGTGAGTACACTAATCACTCCGTTAGGTATTATGAAGGGACTGCTCATCCTCTCCCCTGTCCCAGCTGTTCTGTGTGAGGACCAGCCTGGTAGGCACCATCTAAGCACACCGACTGGATCAGGCCCCACACATGACTTAGACAGAAGATGCCGATCTTCCCCTAGTTTGTGAATCACTCTGGGGATTAGGTAGGAGATAAGCACCAGTGTCATACTGAAGCACAATCCCGACTAGTTAGTGGCTGTGTCACCCCTGCCCTGCAACCTTGGGTGCCTTTCAATGCCCTGCTATATTAGTTCCCACATGGGCCACTTACAAACAGCTTTCCAGCATGCAAGCCACACCCTGAGTGTCTATGTGTAACTGCTGCCTGCCAGCTACACCCTGGGTCTCACCACTCGTGATTATACCGCAGGGTGACCCCAACACACCCTCAGTCCCAGATCTTTCCTCTGCAATGTATGACTTTTACTGCCCAGCACTCTCCTGGACAGTACAAATATATGAAGTCCATTATTCCTTTAAGGGAATAATATGCCGGTTCATTACCTGAAATGATTACCCAGACACTTCAACTTAAACACACTGAATTAAATACAACAGTAAAACAAGTTTATTAACTACCAGGAGATAGATTTTAAGTGAGGACAAGTAACAAAGGTATAAAATTCAGAAATGGTTACAAGAAAAATAGAGATAAAATGTGTATTAGTGCCTAACTTAACAAACTATATTAGATTTATGCAAAATTTCTCACCACAAGTTTCCAGAAAGGTTATTGACTAAACCCCTCCACAAAGTCCAGTGGCTGTTTCTTTTGTCTTTTTAAAGTGCAGAAAATGTGATAGGCGGGGGGGGGGGGGGGGTGCCTTTGGTGTTAGTCCCTCCTTTTTTTGGTTTCAGGCCCCCTCTTGAAAAACATTTCCAGCTGAGAACAAGGAGCCAAAGAGATTATGTGGAAAAATATTTTCTGCTCATTTTTTCCAACTGTTTGGATTTCCTTTGTTTTCCCTTCCTGCTTGATGACTCTCTTTACTGCTTACATGCAATTTAAGGTAAGCACACATTCTTTCCTTTGTTTAGGACAGGCCTGACTTCTGCATGGGCAGGGCTGTGGGGTATGGAACATGTGTGAATAACATCATACAGAGGAATCTTAAAACTTCATATACAATGTTGCCATGCATATTTTACCAGGACAATACTGACCAGCAAATTATGAGTTTTCAAATGATACCTTAAAAGGCATACCTTGTACAAAGAATATTACAATAGTGTGTAGGGTGTGAATATAGGGGTGTATTCCATCACAGCAGGTGGGCATATGGTCACATCCTTACATTCCAAACTAGTCACATTGAAATAAGGTGCTATTGGGCTGTTAGGAATACAATCCTGTCCTGATATTCCTATCACCTCCAGAGAAAGGGAAGAGCCTAGAAGATGTAAAAGGAAACTTAGTTTGATAGTATCCTGTCTGCCAAGAACTCACTTATCAATAGCTGGGATGTGAAATCCTCATTTCTGTATTGTTCTATCACTGTAGTCTCCACTTCCCTATTGTCTGTCTGTATAATCTCTGTCTGGTTCTGTGATTGTTTCTGTCTGCTGTATAATTAATTTTGTTGGGTGTAAACCAATTAAGGTGGTGGGATATAATTGGTTAAATAATCATGTTACAATATGTTAGGATTGGTTAGTTAAATTTCAGTAAAATGATTGGTTAAGGTATAGCTAAGCAGAACTCAAGTTTTACTATATAGTCTGCAGTCAATCAGGAAGTAAGGGGGGCGGAATGGGAACAGAGAATGGAGGTGGGGGAATTGGAATCATGTTTTGCTAATGGGGGGGGAAATGGGAACAGGGACACAGGCAAGGCTCTGTGGCATCAGAGCTAGGAAGGGGGACACTGAGGAATGAAAGTGGAATCATGCTTGCTGGAAGTTCACCCCAATAAACATCAAATTGTTTGCACCTTCAGACTTTGGGTATTGTTGCTCTCTGTTCATGCGAGAAGGACCAGGGAAGTGAGAGGGTGAAGGAATAAGCCCCCTAACATTCCCCAGAGGTTGTAATTTCTGGACACTTCCTACCCTTGCTGGCTGGGGTTGTTGTGGTATAAGGGCAGGCATTTTAGTTTGAGCTCTGTTCAATACAAACCTGAGTCTCTCTCTCTCTGCTCTGCATTACTGGTGTATGCTATACGTTTATGCTTTCAAGAGTTCTAAACCTTCTATTGCCTAAATATAAAATGGTTCAAATAGGAATCTGTGGTTATGGAAAATAAATTGATTTTTTTGTTTGTTTGTTTTACTCTGTGTTAGGCCAGGCTTTGGACACTATGTACTGTAAAAGAGCAGAAAAGCTTAAATCACATTTTACTGTTCTTAGGCTATTGAATCAAGTTGTTTAGCCATGTTAAACTGTGTTTGAGATGTTTTAGTTTGAGCCCTCTTCCATGCAGACCCTTGAGACTCTCTTTGCTCTGTATTACAAATATTTGTGCTATCTGAAGTAATAAAGTATCCTTGCCTTCAAAGAACAGAATATGAGTTTGAAATGTGTTACTGTGGTACTTTTCACTTTCTGCCCTCCATTGTTGGGTAGTGTTAAACAGATGTCATATTGTACCCCATCGGTGGCTGCATTTCAGTGATTCCACTGATTCCTGTATCAGTTTGTAATGCACCAATTTGTGATCCTTTGAGAGGAAAGGTGCTACATAAATGTATAGAGAGTGGTATTTTTAACAGTGCTCAGTACTGGTCTAACTCTTCCCACATTGAAGTAAATGAGAGGGTGTTTGACTATTGATTTCTATTCAAAATGATCACTTTGGAAAATCCCCCTCACAATCATTATCATAGTAGAGTAAAAATGTATGAAAACATGAGACCCTCTAGAGTTCCATGAAGCATGCAAAGGATTCCCACATTTCAAAAGGGAAAAAAAGGAAAGAAAACCTGAGATCAATCAGTAAGGAGACATGCTATAGCTTAATAATGGTGTTAAGACTTGCTTACAAGGAGTAAAACTGGTGACCATTTCTGGAATATATAAATGACATTGAAACCTTGTCAACCCTTAGCAAAGTATTCATTCTCTATATTCTCTGTCTTCCTACCTCAACCCCCATCCCAAAGAATTTCACTGATAAAGTAAAGAAAGTGGACCAAATTACAAAATTCATCTGTGGAGAGTAATTGACAACCAGTATTCAAACTAGCTCTCCCCATCTACAGAGAGAATGAAATAGATAAAGGAAAGAAAGAAGTCAGAGGATGAAGAAGAAGAAAGGGAATTATAGACTAGTGAAAAGAAAAACGGCTGCTATCAGTCCTGCCACTGCACGAGAAACTGAACTGCAATTCATGAATGTGACAAAACACATTCTCTTTGCAAAACAATAAAACACAAAGAGGACAGATAAACAGGGACACAAGGGAAGGTGTTCAGCATACTTAGGGGGGGAACTGCTTAGAGTTTTTCTGCCCAGGTAGGAAGAATGCGGATATTTTATTTAATTACAAAACAAGGTCACTTAGGATGCTGAAACAAAGTAGAAGCACACATTTTTATGCCCCATTCTCTGGGGGGGAAATGAAGATGCAAATTAAAAGGGTTTGTAATTGATGTATAACCCAATGGTACCTGGAGTGGGGTATTTAAGGTTAATTAAAATTAAACATCAGGTTGCTTTTTTTTCTTTCAGCTAGGGATTCTTTTAAGGACAAGCTCTTTGGGTATGTTGGAGGATGACAGAAGCTGAGGTCTCTTACATTTGTTAGATTTTTTTTTTTTTTTGCTGTTGTCTCCCTAAGACTGGAGCTCCCTTTTCTTTTTCCTAGCACCTCCTTCTTGCTATAATACTCTTCCCTCCTCTGAGATCCGTGGATCCACTTCCCTTCCCGTGTGTTGCTGTGTTTCTGACTAGGACTTGTAGTGTATGGGCTATGACCTTTTCTCTCCTCTACCAGAATTGCTGGGTTGTACTCCTACCCTTGGAAATAAAAGGAATTCTGTCCACCTGTAGAGAAGGAACTTCATGGGTCATGCTGAGGAAAGCCTTTACAATGCTACGTAACCAATTTTAAACAAAGGCAAGGTACATGGGCCATTGCTTAGTCATCCCAGGGCAAGTCTGCCATGCTGCCTTTTGCTCCTGCTAGGCCCAATTTTCCCAGCATGGGACCACAGCCTCTACAGCCTTGCATGAAACATGCTACGCTTGCCATGGGATTCTTGGTCCATTTTAAGAAAAACTAGAGGATTTCCAGTCCTTCAGACGGGATCTAAATTTCAGGTCTCAAATTAGAGTGAGGTGGTAGAAGATCCCCAAAGCAAGGGGTCTGAAATCAAACTACTGAGCCAATATGATAGGAAAACCACTAGTCCAATTCTGACACAGCTTGGGAGATCAAGGCAGAGACCACAGAGGCAACACAGAAAATGGCTTCTTCTGCAAAATGAAAAGCAACCGTTTAGAAAATAACAACAATAGTGTATCCAAAAAGAAAGATACAGTGGTCTTGGGGCTTCAGGATTTTAATTTTCTTCCTAATTTTTCCATGGAGCTACCCCCTTTCCTTACCCGCTGCATATTTAGGATGACTACATGGTCCATTCTTAAAAGAGTCATAGCTACTGGTCGAAAAGTGATGGGATGGGGATAAAACCTAGATTTACTTCTCCTACATGCATAATACAAGTATCATACCAATAATTACTAACACATTGCAATTAATGTTTCTATTCACTTTGAGCGAGTTGGATGAAAGGCAGTAATTAGGCCTTCTTAATGAATTTAGTCTGTGAGCTAGGTAGGAATGGACAATGCAATATGATCGTTAAGGTCAAGAGCGTGATAGGTTATTGGAAAAAGTACTGTGCAGTGAATTTGTGAGGAAAACCCTCTACCTTTTTAAAAACAGCACAGAACTGTGAGATGTCAGGCTTCACTTCTGTTCCCTGTCAGAAGAAGGTCAGACCCTTCCAAGGGCTGCGGTTTACCACTGGAATACAGCTGGGGAAAAATACAAAAATAAAACTACTGTGAATATTCTTTAGAATTTTTAAGACATTCACTTTGTCTGTGTTTGCATCCGCTTTGTGTTCATTCTCCAGAAATATTCTACCAAATAAGAACATAATATCAGGGACCCAGAAATGAACCTGGATCCAGCTCATTGAACCACAGCTGCGGCAGCTAATGAACTTGGCCTTCTGACTGGTTGAAGACTCCAGCAGACACATTTTTAAACTCTGCAACAGGGCTACACCTCTGGCTGCTCAATAGCATTCCTTGACTATAGCTGTGTTTCTGGTCCTGTTTCCTGCTCTGGGCTCCTGGCCCATTTCTGCTCCTGGCTCCCTCGCCTGGTTTCCCCATCCTGGTTCCTGCTCCTGCCCCTGCTCCGGCTGATACTCTGCCTTTGAAACTCAGGTCCTGATTCTTGGCTCCAGCTCTCTCCCCGGACTTGGTGCTCTGCTTCTTACCAAGTGTCCAATTCTCTGCTCCTGATTCCTGGCTCTTGGCTCAGGCTCACTCTTGGTAATTCAGCTCCTGATCTGGGCTCTGGCCACTAGGCCTTGTCACTTCTGCTCCAACCAGTAGACCAGCCTCCTGTCCCTCGTAATGGGCAAGACTGCCTACAGTCCAGTTCTTATCACATAAGAACATCAGAACATCCTTACTGAGTCAGACCAATGGTCCATCTAGGTCAGTATCCTGTCTACTGATAGTGGACAGTACCAGAGAGAATAAACAGAGCAGGGCAATTTTGCATGATCCATCCCCTGTTATCCAGTCCCAGCTTCTGCAGTTGGAGGTTTAGGGACATCCAGAGCCTTAGGCTAGGTCTACACTGCAGCGGGGGTCCGACCTAAGATACGCAACTTCAGCTACGTGAATACCGTAGCTGAAGTTGCGTATTTTAGGTCGGCTTACCTGGCGGTGAGGACGCGGGAAAGTCGACCGCTGCCGCGCTGCCGCCGACTCCGCTGCCGCCTCTTGCCGAGGTGGATTTCCGGAGTCGACTGCAGAGCGATCAGGGATCGATTTTACCGCGTCTTCACTAGACGCGGTAAGTCGATCCCCGATAGACCGAAGACAAAGCCTAAGGTTGTATTCCTGACCATTTTAGCTAATAGCCATTGACGGACCTATCCTCCATGAACTTATCTAATTCTTTTTTTAACTGAATTATACTTTTGGCCTTCACAACATCCCCCGGCAATGAGTTCCACAGGTTGACTCTGCATTGTGTGGAGTGCTTCCTTTTGTTTGTTTTAAACCTGCTACTTATTAATTTCATTGGGTGGCCACTATTTAAGTGAAGGGGTAAATAACACTTCCTTACTCACTTTCTCCATATCATTCATGACTTCATAGGCTTCTGTCATATCCCCCTCTTAGTTATCTCTTTTCTAAGCTAACAGTCCCAGTCTTTTTAATCTCTATTCATGTGAAAGCTGTTACATATGCGTAATCATTTTATTGCCCTTCTCGTCACCTTTTCCAGTTCTAATATAATTTTTTGAGATGGGGCAACAAGAACTGCATGCAGTATTCAAGGTGTTTAGCCACAGAAATGTTCATGAACACAGTGAATTTAAGTTAAGATGGCAGAAATTAATAAAAAGCAAATTTTGAATTAATAAATGTAAATAATGGCACCAGAAAACTGTTCTGGAGAGCAAATCTTGTCTAACCAAGCAACGGAAACATATTGTGTGACAGAAGAATACCATGCTGGTATACGTCTAATTAAACCAGCTTGAATTTATAATCATAGAAATGTAGGGCTGGAAGAGACTTGAGAAGTTATCAATTCCTATTCCTTGCACTGAGGCAGGACCAAATGGACATATAGAACAATTGATCAGTCCTCGTTACAGCTGCCCTCCACATATTTGAAGACTGTTATCAGGTTGCCCCTCAGGCTTTTTTTCATAAGGCTAAACATGCCCAGGTTTTTTTTAACCTTTCCTCATAGGTCAGGTTCTATAAACCTTATATCTATTTTTTTCCTCTCCTCTGGACTCTCTTCAATTTATCCATGTCTTCCCCAAAGTGTAGAGCCCAGAATTGGACAGAGCATTCTAGCTGAAGCCTCACCAGTGCTAAGCAGAGTGGAACAACTGCCTCCTGTCTCTTACATATGATACTCCTGTTAATACAGCCCAGAATTATATTAGCTGTTTTTGGAACTGCTGTTACCTATGAGCTCTGTGTTCTTGGGGAACCAAGGCGCAATACCCAGCCTGTCTGACTCATGAAAAACCTTCCACGCCCCCGGCCTCTGGTTGAACCAAAGCCGATCAGAAGAAAGACTTACAAAAAGCAATGAAAAAGCAGTGGGAGACACACCTAAACCCCTCCAGAAAAGGGTGACAGGATTAAGGAAACTCCCCTAGCCCCGTTTGCATCAAAGATGGGACAGGGAGGCATCTCCATTAGCATACAGAATGGAGAACAGAGCTTCCAAGGCAAGAACTGCACTGAACTCTGGGACCAGAAAAGCAGGGAAGCACTGCATGATGGGAGATCTCTGCTCCAGATGTTAATGAACCCACGCCTGCACACACCCAGCTCAGTAGTTATAGGACCAATTCTAGTAATAAATCCTTTATTGGTACCCAAAATACTGAAGCTGCCTAATTGCATTGTGAGCTCCCTCAAAGCCCATAGCCAGGAATAATCTGTTCCTATTGTCTAGCCTGAACAAAACAACTTTGGTATACTCCCTTGAGCCATCAGTTTACCCACAAACAAATCTAGTGTTCTCTCTTGAACCATTGTTCTTTCCCTACAAAAAACCCTACCCATGCTCAAGTAAGTGTTCTGGTGCCTGGATCCAAATCTACATCAGTTGCATTGGGACTTCATCTTCTCCTGACTGATCATGCTTGGGGCTTTGCCTGTCTCCAGCACTCCAGACCCTCAGCTACCACCACCACTTGGGACCCCCGATCAGTTCAAGCTCCATGAAGTGGTGACAACCCCCCCCCCCCCCCCTCTCTCTCTCTCTCTCTCGGTATTGCCTTTTGACCCTGACTTGTATGATCAGTTATAATTTTCTAAACCTGACTTTTATAATCAAATTTAAGTTAGATTTAATATTGTAACTGTTTTGTTTGTTTGGCTCCCCTTGTATGGTTATTACCTGGCAAAAAATAACATTCATGGTTAACCTGGTTGCCTCTCTCTCTCTCCCCCACCCACCCTCGTGAGTGTTTTTTGGCTTCCCCATTCACTCTGCAGCAATACTCCTTGTACCTAAGCTAAAGATCCCTGCAGTGCCCAAAAATCCTGTGGGGTTTTCTCATCAAGTGAGTTACTACCAGAACAATTGTAATGTGAAAGTGGGGATAGGGATGTGCTGAACCAGAGGCATATAAGAGTGGCAGATTGAAACTGCTGTTCGACCCAGCCTGCTCAGGCGTACTCTACTCCGGTGCGGTGCCCAGGGCATATGAGGATGACAGTTTCAAGGTGCTGTTCGACCCAGCCTGCTGAGTCCAAGGGTCTATGAGGGTGACAGCTTGGAAGTGCTGTTCAACCTAGCCTACTGAATCCAGGGACATATAAGGGGGCAGCTGGGCGGCTTGGGAGTGCTGATTAACACGGTCCTCTCAGACACAGTCTGTTAATGTGTGTGTTCATCTGATTCTGGGGCTGGAAGAATCCAGCCCTGGGGAACCTAGGTCCTGCAGCATAGCTCCATTGGGAGGGAACTTGCATCAGGGAAAAGTAGAGCTCCGTATGAGAACACAAGTGACACAAGCAATACATTGATAGAATTACAGACACTTCCCCCACCACCACCAGAAGAGTAACCCTAATAAATGAGTGTACCCCAAAGTAATGGGAAAATCTGGTAACACTGCATTATGTTGTTGTCTCATAGTCAATTTGTGATCCATTAGAGGGTCCAGATGCTTTTCAGCAGTACTGCCTGCTAGCCAGTTATTTCCCATTTTGTAGTTGTGCTTTTGATTTTTTTTTTCCTTCCTAAGTGAAGTACTGGGCACTTGTTGTCATTAAATTTCATCTTGGTGTTTTCAGACCAATTCTCTAACTTTTCAAGGTTGTTTTGAATTTGAATCCTGTCCTCCAAAATGCTTGCAGCCCCTCCCAGCTTGCTGTCATCTCCAAATTTTATAAGGCTACTCTCCACTCCATTATTCAAGTTATTAATGAAAATATGCAATAGTACTGGGACCAGGACTGACCCCCTGTGGGATCTTACTAGATACACCCTCCCAGTTAGATAGCAAAGCTGTGATAATTGCTCTTGGAGTATGGTCTTTCAACCAGTTGTGCACCCACCTTACAATAATTTCATCTAGACCACACTTCCCTAGTTTGCTTATGAGACTGTCATGTGGGACTGTGGCAAAAGACTTACTAAAATCAAGATTTATTTACCACTTCCCACCCCACCCACAACCAGTAGGCCAGTAATTTCATCATTCATTAAATCTCTAGATATGGCAGTCATCACATTCCAGATGAATATTCTGGACCATCTTTAACAAACAAATTGAATTCAGCTTTACAAAAGTCTTAAAACCATAGGAGACATATGAGTCCCTTTCTGTACTACTTAACCTCCTGGTCTGGCTCCTCAGATACACTAGGTATTTCATCCTTCTCTCTGGCCCTTCTTTTCCCCTTATTTCTCTTGTTCCTAGTAAGGAACTTGACTTCCTAATATTCCTACTCCACCCCCGCCACATAATGTTTGCTGTTTTTCTTGTCAGTCTCAACTCCCTCATCTCTCATCCCCATCATTCTCTTCACACTAGGATATATTTCAAGATGAGAATCTAAGCTAGGACTCTAACTTCAAGATCTAATGAAGTCTTCCGTCTAATGAAAAGTCTTCTCTCTCTAAAATCACATAGCATATTTCCACTTGTTAGCCTCTCCTGTTCCATGAGACCATTAAAGGCTACCTGTGTGAGGTACCAGATTCCTTCTAAGCGAGTGGTAGGTGATGTACACTTGATTAACTGTAGATCAATAAATCCCATTCACATCAATGGCTATTAGGAATTTATGCAGGGCTTAAATTCAGCCGGAACCGTCCGGAGCAAAGCTCTGATACATATTTTCAAACCCGTGGGGAGCCTCGGCTCCTCCCATGGGGCTGAAAGCCCAAGCCCCGGTACACCATACAGCACAGAAGCCCCAAGCCCTGGCACTTCCTGCCAGGGCTAACACCCTGAGACTCCTGCCCCACAGCTGAAGCCTGGAGCCCCGAATGGAGAGGGGGGGCTCCAGGAAATAATCTCTGAGAATTTAAGCCCTGGAATTAGGGCTCTGATCCTGTTCCCACTGAAGTCAGTTCCCTCTTCATTAATAGCAGAATTGGTGCCAAAATCAACAAAACCCTAGCAAGAGAAAATGTGCCTACATTTCAAAACTGTGTAGTGCAAGTAATGCAAGAATTAAACAATGTACTTTAGGGATAAATAAAGATGCAATACCAAATGTTATCTTGGTTTTATTTCTATAGGCTTCTGCTGCACAAAACAGCTATTTTGAAAATTAAATATATCTCTGAAATCATAGGACTGATGTCACCTCATGCTTTGGAAATTGAAAACAAACAATTACAAATATATCCTATAGGACTGTACACATTACATTTTCTTTCCAATCTTTTCTCCCTTCTACTTCTGAAGCCATATTCTTTTATCTATATAACCAATTTCTGTTCCTGATCTCTACCAGGAATTCACAGGTTATGTTTTCCTCCTTTATTAAAGTTCCTGCTTTCACTGTGCATATATTACTATCGCAATCTGGGGTGCAATTCAGACCAGTGAAAGGTCGTGTCACTGCTTGTTCTGTAATCCCCAGTGCCTTAAAACACTCTGCTGCTGCAGCTGCCTGTCTGGATGCTCCCAGCCACTGTACAAGCATGAACTGAGTGTCTCTGTGTTGAGCAGCCCTGGTTCAGCAGCCCTGATTCCAGCAGCCTGCTTGTTACACCACAGTCACACTGTAGTTAGTGATCCCAGCACACGCCCATCCCGAATTTCCCCACATTATTTCAGTCCTTTGGGTATTTACTGTACATACACTATGTAGGAATATTAATGGTCAGTGTGTTATTTGTTTTCTAATAACTTATGACACTTGTTAGATACAGACTATGACATAAGTGAACTGGAGTACACTGAACTGGTCAGAGCAGCTGAAACTCACTGCATGACACAGGTGAGCCCCTGCCCCTTGCCCTCTGCACTGAGAGGCTCTTAGTGTCACAAACTACATGCTTTAGATTTCATGTGGTTGTTTACTCAACGTATGGAGTTTTATAATGTAATTTCAAGAGAGATTTATTTAATCATATCCTTATTTACAAGTTTATTTAAATTGGTGTCTGGATCTAGATTTTCATAATTGGTTTCTTTCCATCCATCCATTAGAGGAAAGAGCTTTCTTGTGAAACAGTTCTATAATAAGTTACATTTGGTTTCAATTCTCTTCCCTCAATTCTGTTAAAAACCTATTTTAGCTATATTGGATAATTACCTTTTTCTCCCATAAGGTACTGCTGGAGATCTCAGGGATCCATAAGATTAATGTACCATAGAACTTGCTCCTTGAAAAAAATAGAATGAAACCTCTAATACAATCATACTAATACTTAGGAAGAGTCTAATTATATAATTCTCAATGCTGTTAATACTCTGTTAGTTTTAAAAGCACCCAAAGTACAGTGTTTTGTTTAGTTTTAACAACTTTAAATTATTTTCACAATGAGTACACAAACTGGATAAAATGAAAAAAAACCTCTCACTGAATTCAGAGGGATAGTGAGGAGGAAAGAGGAGAATGTGGAATTCAGGCAGAGATGGAGACTAAGGGTGGGCAGCGGAATGCCAGGAACTAAGTGGGAATCTGAGTGGGTTGGTGCATTGTATGAGGACAATGAGGAAACTGAGGACAGAGATGTCTAGAAGGGGCAAAAGGGAGAACTAAGGAGGAGGGGGAGACCTGGGGCAAGGCAAAGTGAGAAAGCTGGGGGATGTGAAGAATGGAGACTGAAATAAGGTAATCAAAGACAGAAAGGACATGTTTGGAGCAGAAAAGAGACTGGGGGAAGAGGAGACTGTGAGTGTGAGGGGAAATGGGTGGGAAATGTGGGGTAACATGAGCATGGAAAGATATAAAAGGGGAATGGTAAGGGAAAGAGCTCCCCCACCCAAAGGTTAGGAGAAGGAAAGTGAGGATCCCTGCCTTGAAGTCGGAGGGGACATCTACATTTCTGTCTGCATTTTGGTTCTGATTCAGCAAGAGAATTGAGCACATGCCTAACTTTAAGCACCTGAGTAGTTTCATTGTATGTGAAAATTTAAACTTAAATGTACACAAAGGCCCCAATTCAGCAAGGTTAACTGCAGGAATGAAGAACAATATGTATTTTGCCATTTAAGTAAAATAAAGGGTTAAATTAGTTCAAAAAGAAAAAAAATACATATTTTTGTAGGTCATGTAAAGTGCAGATCAGTTAGCAGTCATGGGAAGGCTCTGAAAAAATGAGGCTTAACTGGAAAAACTGGCCCTGACAGGTAACTGATAAGATAGAAGACAAGGCCCCAGTTATCAGTGATAGTTAATAATAAGGAAGGATTGTGCATGTTGAACTAATAGTGACCCCAAACTGGCCCAACCCTGGTTTTGAGCTAAAGTTAGCAATCCACAATTACATCATTTGTTCGCTAAAGTACAAAAGGGTAAAATCTTCAAGGGTTTATTGCTAATATATGCCTGACCAAGCTGGAGCTGACCAAGATGGTTCCAAACACAACTGGATTTAGCCCTTTCTTATCTTGATCAAATACTTATTAATGTCTGTTACTGTCTGAATGTATTAACTGCTTATTAATTAGGCTGTTAGACATGTTTAGAGCAACTGTATAAATACCATTCAGCCTTTGGACTTAAAAAAAGGCACTAAAAAGGTTGTTAGTGGCTGGTGGCATCCTATATTACTACTACTAGTAGTAGTAATTCCAACATTCACCAGGTATTTAATTTTAAGTATTGAAAACAAATTGGGGGTAGGCAGCTTCCCCTAGGGGCTCAAAATCAGAAGCTGGCATAAAAACAGTTTAATTTAGTATTTGTTTAAACCTCATGATTTTTAAGCAAAAACCATGAGTTGGGAAGAGATGGCCTGTCTCATTTTGCACAGCGGGGGATTGGCAATAAATAATTGTAATCAATAAAACACTTCTTCAGTGACCCAGGACAGAAGGTTAGGAAAAGTGAAATGCAAGTTAATAATTATATGGCACTTGCTACAGAAATTAGTATTCCCATCACTTATCTAACATTTCTACTAGCTACAAAATTAGGCTCCAATCGTGCAAGCTGTACCATGTAGGTTGATCCCTGAGTCCACATGAAGCCCCCCTGACCTCAATGGGGTTCTTCAAAGACAGAACCCTACCCTCTCATGGACTCCCATTAAGGTCAATGGGCTTTGTGACCAGGCAGGTGTTTGCCCAGGCGTACCATCTTGCTGGATGGGGGTAGGGGATCCTGAGTTCCTGATCCTGCACTTGTTTTATTCCAATTGAAACTCCATTGACTCACTGGAAGTAGGATCAATCCCATGGTCTTCTTTTCAGCAAAACTTTGTGCAGTTTTTAATCCAATTTTTATTTGTTGTAGCTCTCTAGCCACATTTGCATAACTACACCAATTCATTTTATGTTCCATAAAAACCTGACACTCTTATGAATGTTTGACTGACAACAGTCGGCAATTGTTAGAAATAGTTATTTGAATTGGCCTTTGTGGTATCTAGTAGGAAAAGTAATAGTTATGTGCTTAATACAGCAAAGATTTCCAATATTGCAATTTTATGATATAATATGACTGCAATGTTTTTATTACACAATATGGATCTCTCCTTTCATACTAAATATAGCACTATAGAAGAATAACCTGATATTACTGAACAATTTCAGTTACAACTTGTTAAATGAGTCGTCTCAAAATAAACGGATACAATGGTTCAAAATGGTTTCTGCTATATTTTCATCAGCATGATGTAAATTAATGTAAAACCAGTTCAGGAGAAATAAGCCAGATTTCATAGAATCATAAAAATGAAGGGCTGGAAGGGACCTTGAGAGGTCATCTAGTCCAGTCCCCTGCACCAAGGCGGGACCAAGTAAACCTAGATCATCCCTGACACGTTTGTCCAACCTGTTCTTAAAAACCTCCAAGGAGAGCAGTTCCACAGCCTTCCTTGGAATCCTATTCCAGAGATTAACTACACTTATTGTTAGAAAGTTTCCCTAATATCTAACCTAAATCTCCTTTGTTGCAGATTAAGCCCATTACTTCTTGTCTACCTTCAATGGACATAAAAAAAACAAATGATCGCCGTCCTCTTTACAGCAGCCTTAACATATTTGAAGACTGTTATCAGGGCCCCTTCATCCTTTCGCAAGACTAACCAGGCTCATTTTTTTAAATCTTTCCTCAAAGGTTAGATTTTCTAAATCGTTTAGCAATTTTATTGCTGTCCTCTGGACTCTCTCCAGTTTGTCCACATCTTTCCTAAAGTGTGGCATACAGAATTGGACACACTAATTCAGCTGAAACTCACCAGTGCAGAGTAGAGCAAGACAATTATCTCCAGGTCTTTCATGCGACAGTGTTGTTAATACACCCCAAAATGATATTAGCCATTTTCATAGCTGCATCACATTGTTGGCTCATATTTAATGTTAATCCACTATCATCCCCAGATCTTTTTGAGCAGCACTGCTGTCTAACCAGTTATTCCCCATTTTTATGCAGGAGTAAGAATCATATTAGCCATTGGAATCTACATCACTAGCACAGCTGATCCTGAGATGGTTGGGCTTGGTGTGAACAAGGTTGGAGTAGAATTGATGTTTGCTCGGTGGGAATATGGACTGGAGTCACTTGGAAGGCTCACAGAGTAATCTAATGTACAAGGATTTTCTCTCCCCCCCCCCCAAAAGAAAGAAAGAAAGAAAGAAAGAAAGAAAGAAAGAAAGAAAGAAGGAAAGGAAGAAAGGTTACTGCAATCCCAAGTGTCCAGTAACTTGCAAGGGACAGCCACAGAAGCAGAAAAAGAAAAGCTTGTAATTTAAAAAAGCTGTTACATCATGTCCCACTCTTAATCACCTGATGGGAGAATTTGAGTGATCAAGAATAGGACATAATCCTAGGCTCACAGGCCAGAGGGTTTTCTAATCATGAATGCTTCAAATTCAAATACAATGCACCTCCTACTTTAAATGTTAAAAGAAGCTCCAATCCCTGCAGCAAAATGCTTCCTGATCTTTAGAGCCCTACTACCGCCCTTGGGACAGAGCCCAGATTTAAAGAGTGAGAGAGGTAGAAATATAGAATGGGGTATTTTAAAAAGCACTCAGTGATAGTTTAACTCTGCACCCACTGAAATCAATGATAAAACTCCAACTGACCTCAATGGGAGAAAAGTTAATCCAGCACTGAGAAATTTTGAAAATCCCACCCATAGAGTTATGGCATTTTATACAGCTTGGTATAGAACAAACACCTTTTTCCAAAAGAAAAAAAAATGGCTACATTTACTGAAAAGATCTTACAGGTGAGCTTCTCACTGTTGAGTGCTATATACATAGGCCTCTCCCCTTTTTCTGTTTTGTCACTGTGGGCTAGTAAATGACTTTGGGCTGCTTGGCCATTCAATCTCCCTTCCACAACAATCACTTAGCTGGATAAGAAGCCTTCTGTAGCACCAAGGGAGAAATGGCCATCTGAGATATCATATTCTGGAATGTCATCTGTGATATATGACATTTGAGGAGGTAGTTTAACCACAGACTTCCCTTGAGGGGGGAAGCAGGGAAGAAGCATCCAGCTGTGCAAATACTGTAAAGCAATTCTCAGAGAAGAGTCCCCTCCCTAAGGATATGAAGAAGTGGCTATGTCCCAGCATAAATCCATGGGTGATTTAAAAAAAAATCAATGTAAATGTAGAGCTTATTTGTAATAGAGATTTAATATTAGTCCATTAAAAGGATAATGTGAGACATGCACCATGTATCACTGTGTGATTACAAAGAGCAAAAGTAGGAAACTGATATTTCCTGCTAAATACTCTCAGATATTTAGAGGCTATTTTTAAAGTTAATACAAACAACAGCAACACACTCTGTGAAAAGCCTCTAACATTTATATATGCAAACCAAAGAAGAGAAAGTAAATGTTTTCACCTCTCTTCCCCTTCAGCCAATTAGGCAGGTTGGCCAATGGGGCAGTCTTGGTGCAACCCCTCTGTGCTCATTAGTCAGCCTGGAGACTGAGCTAGCCAGTACCAGGCTCACCTGCAGGCCTTCATTTCTGACTCATACGGGTGTTTCTGACAAAAGGTGGCTTGATACTAGAGTAGACTCGGCCAATTAGCAGAAGCCCATCATCTGAGGCTAGAGTCAGTTACAACCTGCCTTTACCATGGCTGAAAATAGATCCTCATGTTCTGCAAGATAAGCAAGAAGTGACCTTCTCTCTGGTCATCTTAATATGGCCTGTTCTAAGCTTGTCTTACCTGCAATTGTCTTATCTAGTAGCTTTCAATTCCCTTGTAGCAATTCATATTGTTCTTAAACCTGGCCTTACTAAGTTCCATGGAGGTCTGGGTGAGGATTATAAGGGAGCAGTGTAAAGCTACTTGCAGGACTGCTTAGTATGGTGTTTTATTTTACTCTTGATCTTGTAAGGTAAAACAAGCTGAGGGGAGCAGGTGTTTCAGGATGGTGAGCTAGATAGAAGACTTCGCAGCATACCTGTGAGGAACTGAGGTGCTGGCTGTCAAAGATATTGTTTCATGGGAACCTGTCAGGTGCCAACCCTTATGACTGTACCTGATCTCATTTTTTCTCTCTCTTAAATTCATTTAAATCAGTCTTACTGTAAGTCAGCCTCTGCTGTGGCAGGCACTAGGAGGAATTGAAGATCTTAATACTGGTTACTCAATACACTGGATTACACCTTCCTGTGTCAGGGAGACCTACCGCTCCTCAGAGGAATTCACCACAAGGGATGGTAGGAAGTGGTACAGCCACTCTTTTTCTACAGGATTGTTGGGTTGGAAGGGAAGATTTTATGTATGACTGGGTTCCACGGGGCTTTTGTTTTACTAGGAGATATTAAGGGGTCTGCTGAATCAGCACAACCCTTGGCTACGCTGACTATGTCCTCTTCCCAGGATAGCACTGCCCACCTTTTGCAGCTGTGCTGGTTCCCTCTGATTCTCCGCAGCCCCCTCACCACCCCCACTCCCCATCCCCCCGTTTTGGCACTTTTGTGCTGCCAAAAGCATTTTAACTCACCAATCTGTTGTGATACTGCATCAGTTTCTTCATTAGCTTATGGACCTGTACCAGATCTGGACCATTGTTTTGTAAAGGACCTACTGTATATAATTAATACATTCCTTTTACTTCAACTAATTTGTTATATAACAGCAAACCCACTACTGCTCATTTGCTACCTCTCACTGTAAGAATCTATGTTTTGTGGGAGAGAGACCTCAATTTGATGAAAAAAAGAATATTAACAACAATATGATTTTTAAGTCATTACAAATTTGTTTGTACCTTTACTGAATATTAAGATATAGCTAAAAGAGTATAATAGCCAGGATGCTTGGAAATATAACAGTACATATGTTTAGCTCATTGTGTTACAACATGTTAAAGCTAATCAGAGAAATTCCAGAAGGTTTCTGCTTCTATCTCCCAAGGGTAAGCAAACATCAGGCAGACAAACCATGTAAACACATCTAGGAAGAAACCCGATTATAAAAGGAATGTAGAGTTGTGTTATCAGAATAATAAATCTAGAGGTAAAGTGGGCTTATTCCATCCACTCATACACACTTTTTTTCTTTGAAAAGAAAATCTGAGTTTAAACCCACACACAGAATTTTACAAATACCTTATTAAAATTAATTTATTTTCTAAATAATAAAGATTCCATTCTTTAAACTTGGAGAACCTTTATAGTGAGGAATCTTTTACAGAAGATACCGGTTACTTCTAATTCATGTTTCCATTTAAAGATGAAAACCTTTGTTTTTCAAAAGCTTACAATGGCATAAGCTTTTTTAATATGTATAGTTGCAAATATTTTGTATATAAATGCAAGCCTTCATATAATAAATGCCTGCTCATTGTTTATATAAATAGTAAGATATGTTATGTACAAATATCGCAAGGTCATCTAATGCTAAACTAATTACTAATATAGGAAGCCATTTAAGTATAGACTATATTTATGGGGATTTAATTAGCTACTGGAGGTGCTCAAACAACTGTCAACCCACTCAGGTAGACAAGAGAAATCATCTTTCCAAAAATGTCATATAGAAGTAACAACTTAAGCTAAAGACTTCTTATAAGATTATTTTATTTAAAAGACTGTTTTGTGGACTAAAACCTCATTAAATACAAATGTTTGGACTTATAACAAACAGCATTTCATTTCCTGTCAAACTCTAATAAAACTGAAAGAATATCTCAGAAAATGGAATGAATATAAAGAAGTTAGTTTTAACTTTACAAGTTATCTGAATCTTTCCTGACACAAAAACAAAAGCAAATAAAGAAATGTTGCATATTCATTAAACAACTGCATATTCAGGAGCTAAAAGTGTTACCTAAGCCAACCCTAAGGGCATAGAGCCAATAAAAGAATGACAGCAACCAAACTGAATCTAACAAACATGAAAATAATAAGAAGAGTATTAAAAATTCTGAAGTCAGCAACCCACCTTAACACCCTCTGCTACTCTGCTTAGATAGCAAGCACTCCACCACTCATCCTGTCCATCTGTACAAGCAAGCTATCATAGACAGTTAAGAAAAACAGAAGAGACCCAAGAAGAATCAAGCTAAGGAAATAGGGTGACCAGATGTCCTGATTTTATAGGGACAGTCCCGATTTTTGGTTCGTATGTAGGCTCCTATTACCCCCCACCCCCATCCTGATTTTTCACACTTGCTGTCTGGTCACCCTATAAGAAAACCTCCCAAAGACTTCAACTTGTATTGGTGAGAAGACGTTAACTAAGGCAATGCCAAGGGATTAGATTTTTATAATGATTTTGTTGAAATGTTATTGTAATTTAACCACTAAGTGGTCAGATCATGTATTCTAGAGAGGAAACAGAAGCTAAACACTGGTAAATAGTGGCATTTAATTGAATTCAAGAGTCTTAATATTGGTTAATACAGCTCCTTAAATGGCTTCTTCTCAGTAACTGATTTAAATATTTTCTTTGATTTCATAGGATGTAGGTAAGATTGTTTAAGTTGCTAACTATAAACCAGCTGGTTTATTTTATTGATTACCAACAGATCCACCTGCCCCGAAACAAAGTTCCCTTGCCAATTGTGACAATCAGGGTCCTGACACCCCAAGGGGATAACAGAGGGTCTGAATCCCCAAAGAATAAGCAACTGAATTAACTGGTTGTAAACAATATATGTCAAACAAGATCTTTTATGAAAGCTTGTTATGTGCTAAACTTGATGGTCCTTAGGAGATATGTATATAGGTTATAGTTATGAATGTATGCATGCATATCTAAATGTAGATAATTGTCATGCAACTACAGCATCACCTCACAAGAGAGGGTGTAGTAATCAGGCAGGGAGGAGCACCTCCCAGGCTAGTTGTTTACACAAAACTAATAGCAAGCGCCTAGCATTGTTCAACCTGGGGAAAGACAATGATGGACAGTTAAAGTTAATGAAACAACTTGAAACTGAAAAAAAAAAAAGTTCAGTGTTGGAAAACTAAGGCCTTGTCTACACTACACAGTTTTGTTGACAAAAGTCATCTTTTCATTGAAAAACAGTGGAGGTGTACACACTGAAATGTTCCTCCTGCCCATGTAATTCCCCTGCTACACCGACATAATAAAACCACCTCAATGAGAGGATAGAGCTTTTTGCAACATATTAGAGTGACCCATTGTCATTGTAGACACTGTGTGTCTTTATGTTGCCCTAATTGGCCTCCGGGAGGTATCCCACAATCAGGGGCCCCGGAATGGGGATGGGGAGGAGGCCATGCTCCCCCCTATTTTTACCGGTCACAAGGGCGAGTGACGGAGGGGTTTGGGGGGAGAGAAGCAAGCGGGGGCAGAGCCTTCGGGAGAAGGGGTGGCACGAGGGGGACCTTGAGGGGAGAGGGGCTGCATGGGGGTGGAGCCTCAGGGTAAAGGGGTTACATGGAGGACAGGGCCACGGTTCAGTTGCCAATGGCCCCCCCACTTTTATGGAGCTTCCACCTCTCCTGCCCACAAAACTCATCATGATTGCTCTAGTCCGCAGTTTGAACACCACAGCCCTGCAGGTACACAGGTATGTGCCCTTTCCCAATATAAAGGCCTAGGAATTTTTGAAATTCGTCTTCCTGTTTGCTCAGCGTGGCCAGATCACACATCTTCCCAGCTGACCATGCCAGCTTTCTGCAGCAGTCGCGCTCCCACGTGGAGTACACCAGAGCTGTTGAATCTGTGGGGAGAGGAGGCTGTGCAGTCACAGCTTTGCTTGAGCCATAAGCACTTTGATATCTACAGGCTGATTGTTAGTGGCATGCAGGAGAAGGGGCACACAGCAGTGCCATGGTAAGATCAAGGAACTGAGGCAGGTATACCAGAAGGCAAGGGAGGCCAACTGTTACTCGGGTGCAGTGCTGAAGACATGCCACTTCTACAAAGAGCTGCATGCCATCTTCTGTGGCAACCCCACCTCCACAACCAAGAGCCCTGGGGATATTGCAGATGGGAGGAAGCGGCCAGTGGAATCAACCCAAAAGATAAAGTGGTAGACGAGGAAGTGGAGTTGGAGGAGGATGTGGAACATACGACATGGTCGTCCGGTGGCATGGTGAGTCAGGACCTCTTTTTGACTCCGGAGGGGTCTATCCAGTCCCAGCACTTAACCTGTGGTGCGCATGAACCAGGAGATGCAAGCTCTGGTAAGCACACATTTTGCTTTGATACTGCACAGTGAGAGGAGATTGAGCACTTTGTTATATGGTAGAGGACGGATAAGGGACAGAAATTAACAACAGAGACTATGCAGCCATGCACTGGGGACCCAGTGGAAAAGTTTGTTATTGTACACCGGGATGTCCCGGGAATCCTCCATAGTGATCTCTAGAAAATGTTTGTGTAGGTACTCTGCAATCCTCTGCCAAAGATTCCTTGGCAGAGCTGCCTTGTTTCTCTCCCCACTATAGGAAACTTTGCTGCACCAATTGGCAATTATTTCTGCAGGGACCAGAGCAGCACACAGTGAGCTGCATATACAGCTGGTCTGAAACCACACACATGCAGGAGATGCATCCTGAGATATTGGGTTTGATTACCTCAGCCTGTGGAAAAGTGTACCAATATTCAGAAGAGACTCCCTAGGCACTTGTCAGAATCCCCTTTGCAAACCACTCAGATGTTTTGTCTCTTCTTGCCCATTCCCCCTTCCCACCCTACACCTCGGCGAACTCACCATATTTGGGACTCATGATGAGCTGTGTGATAGTCAAGGGAGAGTGAGAAAGAGGTGAATTACAAAAGTTACATACACGACTGAGAGTGCACTCACAATGCTATATCTGTCTATTCTTTCTTTGGCTTCTGCAGATGTGCCCTTGAGGACCCACTTCTCCACACCGGCAGAGTGCCTCCATCAGAGAAGGCAGCGAACCAGGAGGAGTAAGGAGGATATGTTTTGTGAAGTGCTGCAGTAAACAGATACAGCAGATAGTGAAACAAGAGCATAGAGGGTGACAGTTAATGAAAAACTCTGGCTGGATAGCTTGGAAAGAAGACGAGGGCAGGGGCGGATGATAGATTGACAGGACCAGATGATAAAGCTACCGGATGGCCAGACAGAGATGCTCAAGTCCCTCATTGCACTGCAGTCTGAGTACAGCCATGCATGACTCCCCCTGCAGCCAAAACAGAACTCTGAGCCATGCCTTCCCCAAACTCCCCCACACATTGCTCACATGTTCTCAATCTCTCACAGTACCCCTTGCACTCCACCCCTAGGGACTGGTTTCACAATGAAAGCTGGAGTTACACACAGCTGTGAGAGCCATAACCAAGAGACTGCTCCTCATTGCCATGTCTCCTGTTTGAAAAAAATGTGTTTTGTCCTGCAATTAAACTTTACTGTTTGAAATAAAACTGAGTCTTTATTTTTGTCATACACATATTAGTGGGTGCTAAAATGCAAACACAGTAGCTATAGGCAGGAATATTTGCTCACTACAATTAAGACTCATGAAGCAAGCACTACAGGGGTCATTCAAAGTGGCAAATAAACATTGCCTGGCTGAAAGCATCACATAAAGACACATTACCAGGCATCGTTGTCAAAATGCTCTTTCAAAGCCTCCCTGATTCAAATAGCTCCCTGCTGTGCCCCTCTAATTGCCCTGATATCTGACTGCTCCAAATCAGCAGCCTGTCAATCAACTTCAGCACGACATCCATGGAGAAATTTCTCCCCCTTAGCTTCACAAATGTTATGCAGAGCACAGCAGGCTGCTATGACCATGGGAATATTTTCTTCATTGAGGTCAAACCTGCCCAAAAGGCAGCGCCAGCAACCTTTTAATTGGCCAAAGGCACATTCAATGGTCCTTCAGCACCTACTGAGCCTGTTTTTGTTGATGTGCTCCTCGCTGCTATCTAGGTTCTGGGTGTAAGGCTTCATGAGCCACGGAAGCAAGGGGTAGGTGGGGTCTCCCAGGATCACTATGGGCATTTCCACATCCCCCATTTGAATCTTCTGGTCTGGTAAGAAAATCCCAGAGTGCAGATTTCTAGACAGTCCCGTGTTCCTAATGGTACATGCATCATGCATGTTCCCTGACCACCCCACATTGATGTCAGTGAAACGGCATGGTGATCCTCCAGGGCCTGCAAGACCATGGAGAAGTCACCCTTTTGGTTGATGTACTCCATCACAAGATGTTCTGGGGCCAAAATTGAGATATGTGTTCCATCTATCGCCCTGCCACAGTTTGGGAATCCCATTGCCTCACAGCCATCAAGTATTTCCTGCACATTACTGAGAGTCACAGTCCTTCATAGCAGGATGCAATTAATGGCCCTGCATACTTGCATCACTGCTAAACCATGGTGGACTTTCCAACTACAAACTGATTCGCAATTGACCAGTAGCAGTCTGGGGTCGCCAGCTTCCAACTGTGATAGCCACTCACTTTTCCACAGTGAATGCAGTTCTCATTCTGGTGTCCTTGCACCACACTGCAGGGGCAAGCTCCGCACATCGTTCCAGTT
Organism: Emys orbicularis; assembly: GCF_028017835.1. Classification (NCBI taxonomy): domain Eukaryota; kingdom Metazoa; phylum Chordata; order Testudines; family Emydidae; genus Emys; species Emys orbicularis. Next base: position 159,722,455 of record NC_088684.1, read on the forward strand.
AGGTGGCTTTGTGCATCCGAAAGTTCTGCAACGACTACTCATCATCCCATACATGCATCTCGATGCAATCCCAGTACTCAGTGCTAGTTTCCTGAGCCCAGTACCAATGGTCCACTGTGTGCAGCTGCTCTGTGAATGCCAGCAGCAATCTTGAATTGTTTCTTTCCATGTCACACAGCAGGGCAGGTGCCACAGATTCACTTTCTGTTTCACAGCTTGTGAAATACTGCAGGACCAGCTGTGCTATGTTCATAATGCTCATCACCAGATTGGTCTTCAATTCAGGATCTATACCTTCAGGCAGAGAGGGTGGGTGCACCATTTACAAGGGCTGTTCAAAAACAGTGTGAAATGAAGTCAGAATCCCATGGAATGATGGGACAGAAAGAACTGCATCATCGGACGATGAGCATACCCCATGATGCACTGTGATCTGTTCCGGCAGCAGAGGGTGGCAAGTTGCAAGTGGGATAGATACCCATGATAGCAAAGCCCCAGGCTGCAGGCCAAGCTAAGGGCCCACAAAAGGGTACCAGGGCTGCAGAGGTGCAGCCCAGATATAGGCAGAAGCAGTTGGTCCAACCCCCCTTGCCGACGATGAGTGATTTACAGACTGCAGTCTGCCCCAGGGAGCAGGGGCTAGATGATGACTGGCAGTAGCCACTGAGGTAAGGTGGGGATAGGGGGTTGGGGGTTCCCCTGGGAAGGGAGACCCGGAGCGAGGGGGTATTGCAGTGGGCAGAACCTCTGGGCAAAGGGCACCGGGGTCCAGGAGGGACACGGGGGCCTGCGGCAAGTGAGACATCAGCTGGCAGAGGGCGCTCCAGAGCTGGAAAAGAGCTAATTCCCTGGACAACCAGCAGGAGGTGCCGTGCCGGTGAGTCGTCGCCCCGCCACACTAAGCATGTGGGATTAATGCTCACTGAACCTTTGTCTTTCCATAACACACATGTGTGAGGGAAGGTGTAATTTAGCCAATACTTTGCCTGGTAACAGATGCACAAGTTCACCTTAGGGTAAATATTATATTGACAGAACAACCGGGGGCAGTAAGTGGGGGAGGAAGCCTATGAAGCATTAGAGGTTGCACTTTCCCCAAATCTCTGCTGAACACTTCATTTTAAGGAATATATAATAACTTCCATTACTTTTTAAAAAGATATATATGAGACTATCCAGCATACATTTGCATAGATCTTCCTGGATCTTGCTTATATCTAATTAATGTATAAATAGTACTGTTCTATGGAAAACACACACAGAAAAATATGAAATGAACTAACAAGCACAGACACATTAGGCAATAAAAACAAATTTTCCAAGGCAGCTTTGTAGTGCCTTAAGCTAAAGATGACAGGGTAAATCTGTTTGCTAAGTTGTACTGCTAGTCTTTAGTAATAGATAAAAGACAAATATTTTGGTAACATACTTTGTTATCAAATTACTTGACTTTGTCCTGAGGCCACATCTTGCTCACCCAATCCAATCTAATGGGACTGCTTGCAGGAGTAAAGCAATCAGTATTTGGACCTGTTATGTTCTTCCAAACACAAAGAGCAACCACAGGGTTTCAGCCAGAATGAACTTTATTTTCCAGTTAAGGGCCTGATATAAACCCCATTGAAGTCAATGGAAAGACTCCTATTGGCTTTGGTTGCATGAAGCCCTAAGGGCTTGTAGACATGTAGAAATGTACTGGTATAAATACCAGTTATATTGCTATAGTTATACCAACATAGGTCCCCCTGTGGTATTCACATTTTGGAATAAGAATGTCCACATTCCCTGTTTTAGCTTATATCATTTGGAAAGCAGTTTACTCTACACTGGAAAGGGGTGCTCTTATTCAAGCATGGGTGTCTACAGGGGGGTCTATATTGGTATAACTGTGGCTGTAGAGTTGTGCTGTTAAACATCCCCTTATAGACAAGACCTAAGAGAACACAACAAGAAAGCAAGGTTTCCATTGGAAAATACAGTGTGAATGTCTCCTCTGCATGAGGCTTCATCTGAATACAAAATGGCAGCTGCCCCTACAGTTTGGAGGGAGAGTTCTTTCTATTTCAAGATGCAGCACTCAGAAAACAAGATATAACAGATATACCACACTCATTAATAATAATACAGATGATAAAAGCAACAGAGAGTCCTGTGGCACCTTTAAGACTAACAGATGTATTGGAGCAGACGCAAGTCTCTGTTGCTTTTTACAGATCCAGACTAACACGGCTACCCCTCTGATACAATACAGATGATGTATTAGTTGGTTAGCATAAGCTATGAGAAGAAGTACACTTGGGTCTGTACAGAACATGCACAGAAAGACTTTCCCTGCCACTAGGAATCTCTAGGGGATCCTGGAGTGTAGTTATTTTTAGAGTAACAAACTCAGTGTTTCTACATATTTATGGTAATTTCCCTTTTCAATATTTTTCTGGTTTGTAAATTGCTGCTTGCCTGGCAGCCGCGCCGCCCGGCCAGAGCCAGACACACTGCCGCGCTGCTCGGCAGGAGCGCACAACTCCGCCGCCCAGAGCGCTGCCCGCATGGTGCCGTGGCTGCAGGGGAGGGGAGACAGCGGGGGAGGGGCCAGGGGCTAGCCTCCCTGGCCGGGAGCTCAAGGGCCAGGCAGTACGGGCGGTAGTATGCCCACCTCTGGTTTAGAGCAATGTGTCTTTGCTTCAGGGTGGAAACCAGGTGTAACTTTTCAGTTTAGCACAGTTCACACCCAAAACAATAAATCAACCCGTGCTTGTGAAAAACGTAGGCTAACTTCATTAACTATCTAAAATGCTAAGCATATCTGGTCCAAGTCCTGGCCAAGGTTTGTAGTAGAAACTCAATTCAGATGAAACTTGGATGCTTTTGAGTTTCATTGCAAAGTTTCACACGGCAAAAAAGTGAACTATATTTGCCTTCTGAAACAATGCCAAAATGATCTTGTAATAAAGCCATAAGCACAAACACACAAAATTGCCAGCTAACATATTTGCACTGAGAATAGAAACTAGGACCTTCAGTTCTAAAGGCAGATGCCCATAACATGTGACCCAAAAGTGAATATCTATTAGTTGGCAAGTGTACTAAGGGTTTATCATACAACCTAATCAGCCTGCACGATAAGAGTACATGATAAGGCCACCCTCACCGCTATTTTATTAACAAACATGAAGATCTAGCCTGAAAATGCTAAAGACACTCAATATTAGGCTCTGTAAATAGTCTCTTAATTTTTTCTTTTGTTAGCAGAGAGCTTTTTCCGACAAACTGACAACAATGGAGAATCATATGGGACAATCTATTCAGTGACGAGATGGCTTATGAATTAAGGTACAATTTCTAGATATGAAAATAGACCAGCTCTCTATAAACAGTTAATTAGAAGCACTATTATCAAAGGCAGACATTTGAAGATTTCTGCTTGTAAGTCCACAGAGTCAATAAAGGACAGTACTGAGGAGAGAGATTGGTCCTTTTCTCCATTTCTTCCCTTTCCAGTCTCCTCATCCAGGGCCGGCTCCAGGCACCAGCTTGCCAAGCAGATGCTTGGGGCGGCCACTCTGGAGAGGGGCGGCACGTCCAGCTATTCGGCGGCAATTCGGCGGACGGTCCCTCACTCCCACTTGGAGCGAAGGACCTTCCGCCGAATTGCCGCCGCAGGTCGCGATCGCGGCTTTTTTATTTTTTATTTTTTTTGCCGCTTGGGGCGGCAAAAACCCTGGAGCCGGCCCTGTCCTCATCTCTAAAGCATGATGGAGCTTCAGGACTGGGGCTACTATACAATACCCTTCACCCTTCCATGTGTCAGAAAGAAGTTCTGGAATCGAGTCCCTATATTCCTGGAAGCAAAGGGGATGAACCAACCCATTCTAATGCACACATCTTCCTGAATTTTTATGCTGTTTTCTGTGGAGACAGTGGGGAATATAATAACTTTGCAATTTAAATGTGATGAACAATCTGAGAGTTCCACTACTGAATTATAAAAATTTCATTTTGGACAAGGTCCATTTAAGTTGTTTTTCCTCCTCAGTGATCTGTCAGTGTAAAACAATTGTTACATGAATAATTTTACTACAGTTGGCATTTTAAAATCTTCCATAATTTGTATTATAAAACTCTGAACACTTTTCCAGAGAACTACCATTTAAAAATGTTTTGCTCTCTGCTGTCAATTTAAATAAAACCTAAAATAAAGATTATTCTTACCTGGAACATTTACTGAGTCTATAGAAATAGAGATAATAGAATATTATTATTTTCCACTGTATATTTAAATTAGCAGGCTTGTTAGGTTTGTTTAAAGCAGGTATGTGGAATTGATTAGTTTTCCATATTCTGGTACTTACAAAGAACTGAGAACTCAGATTCTGTACAGTGATTTTGGGGGGGTCAGATTTCACTTATATGATTTTACTATCACACAAGATATATAGGGGTATTGCTGTGATTTCATAAAAAAGACAAGAAATATAAAAATTATACATTGAGAGCTAGTCATGATTGGTTGATGATAAAGTATCTAGATGTGCTGTACAGAATGCATGCAGAAAGAGCTATAAACCTCATTATTGGTAAACCTGTGTGACATGCTGTACCTCAAAACAGCCCCCTGTAACCTCTATATTCATCATTTGTGTAGGGTTTTGATATTTCATCATATGAGAGTTCATGATCTGCAGAAACTCATTGTTCTGTCAAAATATGTATCATCATTGTATATGGAGTTATGACATTTTGTTATATGGTTGCTATTTAAATATGTTGTGAGTCTGGGAGTCGCGCACCGTTAGTTCTCCAGTGGCAACAGAGGAGATGACCCATAAACAGATGCATGTTAAGCGACCATCACCAGCCATTGACCAGCCGGGGAATTGTAAACAAGATATTTACAATTCAATAAGAGAGAGTTGCACAAGCACCACACAATGAGGATTGCTCAACTCTGTAATTCAGGCTATGTCTACACTATGGACCTTACAGCTGCACAACTGTACTGCTACAGCTGAGCCACTGTAAGGTCTCCTATGTAGCAACTCCATGCCGCCGACAGAGCTCTGTCCACACTGGCACTTTTGTCAGTGAAATTTTGTCAGTCAGAGGGGTGGGTTTTTTTACACCCCTGACCATCAAAATTTTTATGGACAAAAGCTCTAGTGTAGACAAAAGCCTCAGCAAGGTCCACCAGGACATGTCTGGGCAGGGGTGAAAGTGAGCCGGTGCGGGCTGGTAGTCCATACTGGTAAGAACCCGCACCGGCCAATACCTAGCCCACATTAAAGCGATGCCACGGCAGCACTTTAATGTCCCTGCCCCTTTTGCCTCCCCTGTCGGCAGCCCTGCTGGTAGGGTCCGTACCTGCAGGGCCGCTGATGGGGGGAAGGAGCAGCGACGTTAAAGCGCTTTAAGGACGGTCCTTTGCTGCGGCAGTGCTTTAAGGATCCTCAAAGCGCTGCTGCGGCAAAGGACCATCCTTAAAGCGCTGCCGTGGCAGTGCTTTAAAGTCGCTGCCCCTTCCCCCCATTGGTGGCCCTGCGGGTAGGGTCCATACCGGCAGGGCCGCCGACAGGGGAGGCAAAAGGGGCAGGGATATTAAAGCATTGCCGCGCTTTAAGGATGGTCCTTTGCTGCGGCAGTGCTTTAACGTTCCTGTGCGCCCCTCCCCGGTCAGCAGGGGGGCACAGCAATGTTAAAGCGCTGCTGTGGCAAAGGGCCCTGCAGCACTTTAATGTCCCTGCCCCTTTTGTACCCCCTCCCCCGCAGCCTTCGACGTGTGTTGGGGGCAAAAGGAGCAGTTGCCCTGGGGCCGGCGATTTAAAAGGGCCCGGGGCTCCGGATGCCGCTGCCGCGTGGAGCCCCAGGCCCTTTAAATCAACACGGGAGCCCCGGGCGGCGCGGGCCAGGTGGCCCGAAAGGGCTGGTTGGGGGATGCTGACCCCTAGCCCCGCCCCTTCTGCCCAAGGCCCCACCCCTTCCGGGGGCCAGAGCCCCCCCTGGCCTGTACCAGTAAGTGGCCTAACTTACTTTCACCCCTGTGTCTGGGACAGTATCTTTTTCATGGACATGAATGGAGAGTATAAAATAAGGGACAGTGGCATCATGAGACCACCTTTCTCCTCCTGTACTTACTTTGAAGAAAAAAGAATGCTGGGGAGACAAAGAGTAAACTGGGGAGACTGGTCCCAGGCTCAGAAGGAAATTCAGCCTGTGTATTAATAACTGTAATCTACCTGCAAAATACAGGGGGGTGAGAAATGCTGTTGATTCTAAACTTACTGCGTCTGATAAACCTTAGGATTTAGAATGCATGTTTACCTTTTATTTCTTAGGTAACTATCTCTGACTTTTATGCCTAACACTTATAATCACTTAATCTATCTTTCTGTAGTTAATAAACTACAGAACGTTTTATCGTTACCAGTGAGTTTGTCTAAAGTGCTTGGGGAATCAGCTCAAAATACAAAGGCTGGTGCATGTCCACTTGCTTTTGACAAAATGGTGAACTAATTAATGAGCTTGCATTGTTCAAGAGGTTCTTGAGCAGTTGAAAACAATATATTTCAGGGGCACAGGGCTGGGGACTCGGGGTGGGGGGGAGGGTTTTTTTGGTGTTTCCCTGTGTATGCTTCATGAGTGGCTTAGAGAGCATTCATGCAATTTAGCTGGGTATGTCCCTATATGTTGTTGACTGAGTGATCACAGAACCTTGAGAGGTTTGCTGCTTGGCACTAGCAAAGCGTCATGAAAGACAGCCCAGGATGGAGAGTTCCAGGCTGTACCTTGGTGATCTATCAGAACCTGTAAAACTCTTTGAACTATTATACATACATCTAAAATTAGTACTAATAAATATAGAAAAAATGGGGCTATTAAAAAAAAATTCTTCCAGGCAGTTGACCTGAAAGTAAGATACAATAGCCATTATAGTAATGTGAGTGAATATTTTAAAGAATGTAGAATTTGTCAGCACCCCAACTTGATTGAAAATGTATAAGTGATAATCATTCTTGCTAAATAATGAAAGCCACCCATCGGTGAAGAGGTGGGGTTGAACATGGTTCTTGATGATTTGTCAGTACACATAATGGGAAGCAATATAACGAGAACTACTTGTTAGAATATAGATATTCAGGCCTGCCTATAAAGGCCTATACTTTAAGAACTTAGGTGTATTTTTATCACTTAGCTAGTTATAAAGGTATAAAACAAAGAATTAAAATCACAGTCCGCCTGTGTATCGGCCTTCTCTCACTAGGATAGTCAGAGGCCTTGTTCTTAGGCTAAGGCCTGTTCTGATAGTGCCCATCACCACCAGATAAAGAAACAGATTTTAAGATGGTTAATGAAAACTTAGTTTGAAAGCATTCTATTTTGGCAAGAAATCACTTATTAATGGTTGTGGTTGTGAAACTCTCATTTCTGTATTGTTTTATTTTTATGGCACCCAATTTTTTATTGGTTAATCTGTCAGTTTTTTTAATTGTTTTTGTTTGCTGTATAATTAATTTTGTTAGGTGTAAATTAATTAGGGTAGTGAGATATAATTGGTTAGAGAATTATATTACAATATGTTAGAATTGGTTAGTTAAATTTCAGTAAAATGATTGGTTAAGGTATAGCTGAGAATATTACTATATAAATTGGGATCAGACAGGAAGTGCGGGGGAAGGAAATTGGAATCATGTTTGCTAATGGGGGGGACGGGAATAGGGAACGGGAACAGGGACACAGGCAAGGGTCTGTGGCATCAGAGCTGGGTAGGAGGACACAGGGTAAATGCTCTGTGGCATCAGAGCTGGGAATGGAACACTGGGGAACAAACTCTATCGGCGTATAGAGATAAGTCTGACTGGTGTGAAGGGCTTCAGAATATGCTTGCTTGGAAACTAACCCCAATAAAGATTGTATTGTCTGCGCTTCAGATTTCTGGTCTTTTGCTGCTTGCTGTCTGCATGACAAGAACCAGGGAAGTGGGAGGGTGGAGGAAAAGCCCTCTAACACTACTAGTTATTTGTTTTTAATTATTTCAAGTTAATAATATGTGGCACAGATATAACATTCCACATGTCTAAGTACGTTGGAAATATTATCTAATTTGTTTGTAAATATGTGTCTCTCTGATGGGAGCTTTATTTACACTACACTTTGTTCTGGAGAAATGTGTTAAATTAAAATTAGACACCGTAACATGCAATGTACCAAGACAAGAGAGGTGCTTGAATGAAAAAGGATTTTATTGAAACTTTGATATAGGGCCCCATCTAACATAGGTATTTGTATCAAATAGAAGGTTTTTAAAGCTATACTATCAGGGGCCAGATTGTATCATTAAGTCATAGCTGTGAATATAGTGCACAAAGGCTCCTGGGAGCACTGTTATTATGCCACTCCCTAAGAGTATGTGGCATACACTTCTCTCTGCAGCCAGCTAAGAATATCAGAAGTGGAGACAGCTGTAAAAGCTGGAACTGACAGGGTGTGGATGACTGTTCATTTGTTTATGTCTGTAGATTATAGTTTTCATTCATAAATGCCGCCTCCTGTTTATGGTTCATTATGTTTCCATGTGTCATGACACGAGTGGTCATAATCTGAACTGAAGCAGTGGTTTCAACATGTGGCCCATAGACAATGTCTAAGGGGTCTGTGAAAGGTGACTATGAAAATAAAGTTTCAGATCCCGGAAAAGGTATTCAATTTTTCTGATCAATCAAAAACATGTGAGTACCGCCCCCCTTCAGTTCAAAACCTGGAAGTGTTGTTAACATAGAAGCCCACCATTTAGTGCCCTTTGTCACGTTGCAAAAAACACCATGCTGTGAATGTGCAACATTTATAGTTGAATTCTGTTCTGTCAGTTTTCAGTCTAAGATTTCTATGATAGGGGTCTGAGAACCACAGGTTGAATTTCCAAAGGGTTCTGCATCTCATTCAAAAAACTTTAGGGGTCCACAAATGAAAAAAGGTTGAAAACCACTGAACTATAGTGAATCTGTGTTGGCACTTGGCCTAATAATCTTGAACGATATTAAGAGAGATCTTGAAGCTTGGTATCATATGGATTTATAAACCACAGCACCTACTGGTCTGGCATTGTTTGCATTTGTTTGTATTCTTTATAATAAAAACCTTAGCAAAGAATGAACTTATTAGGAACCCAAGAAAATATGTCATAGTTCAGGGCAACTGCACCTGTATTCCCCACTCATGGTCCACCAAGGACACCCACTCTAGGTTCCAAATTCCTCATGTCTCCTGGGCACAGAACCATGTCACTTTCCCTCATGTCCAGGGTTTTTCCAGGCTGCACAGTTCCCTGCCTAGACTGTGATATTCCCAGCAAGCCAGACTGCCTAAATAGACCAGCATCGGTGCTTTGCTTTTTCTCCAGAGGTTATGAATACCATAGTGGCCTGGAGTTATAAGTTACCACATAGCTCTTTCTAAGCAAGTACATTTATTCTTAAGGTGAAAGCATTATAGAGAAAACATATTACAAATAATAAAAGATCCTACATGCATGCTAAAAAGCTTACCAGAAGTCACCTGAACTCCACCCTCAGGTGCTGGTAGGTGTCAGTCCTTCAAAACCCATGGTTCCTAGCAGTCTCAGATTAAGAATCAAAACAAGCATGAATAGTTCCATCTTTCCTTTATACTGCTTAGGCCTTTGATTGTGGTCTCATGTAACAGGTAATCGGCAAACAATCTCTCATTCCTCAGGGCTCAACCTCAAAAGGCTTGGGCTTTCCATAATCAGAGGTGGGGAATTTGCATTCACCTTTCCCTGCATATTCTCCAGGAAATTCACTGAACACTTTTTGTTTCAAAACTCCATTCTTGGCCAGCATATTGTTCAATATAGTCCTTTGATCCTCCAGGTCTCACGTCTGTCACATCTCCCCCCCTTGAGAGACTATATACAATTCTGGCTCACAACAATACATAAGCCATTCATTTAATACAATGTACCCCAAAGATATTTAAATTTAATTCAGTAAGGTCTCCCAGGGCTATGGCAGGAAATTGCCATATTTGGTACAGGGCCCAATCCAGTAGGTCGCCTCTGAGCACAGATTAGGCCTTGCACACATCTCAAGCAGCCAAACAGCTATCTTCCCCTACAGTTCATGGGTCACTAAGCAGAGCTAGGCAACTATCTACAGCCTGGATTTAGGCATCAATCTCTGAGAGGGGCGGGTTTCAGGATACACCCCTGAAATCAGCATGTCCTATTGGCTAGTTTAGGCAGCTCCCTGCCTTGAATGCTGGCTTTTGTGGATTGCATTCTAAGGCACATATCTCTCCCCATTCATTGTACAGAGCGCATAGACACCTACCTCGGGCATTGTGGATCACAGTGCTGCTCCTGTGATTTTTCTATGCATCTAACAGTTAGATGTCAACATGTGATGCTGAGTGTCACAGTGCCTATATCCAGTCTGTCTATAGCATGCTTTATTTCATTTTCTGGTCAAAAAGTTTTTATCCTTCATGTGACAATATAGGAAACACAAGAGAGTCTTGATTGTTCCAATAGAAAGGGATTCTTATGTGTCATAAGAATTTAGTGGCCATTTTGGCTTCCCTTTAAAGTAACTTTATCCCTATGATCTTTAGTGGTAGCTGGGTAATTCCTGATGGCAGGCTTCAGCAAAAGGACTAACTTACATGCATATATCTATACTAAAGAGGTCTTTGTTATACATTTTTTTTTAAAAAATTAAATGATTCCTATGCTTTGCCAGGCTACATATTAACATATGACAGGAATTTATTTTTATATTGTTAATAAACATTTGAGTTTCAGTACAAAGTAACATTTTCTAATGAACATTTCTCAATTGCTTTGTGGAGGATCTTGCATAGGAGAGACAGAGTTTACTTTCTTCTTACTTTGCTTCAACCTGCCATTTTAAAGAATCAGAATAGAGGAATATAGGATCCACGTTGCCCAAAAGTCCAACAATGGCCAATACTAAATGCTTCAAAGGAAGCTTTAAAACCTCCATAATAGACAATTATGAATAACCTAAATCAACTAACATTAGTGATAGGTTTAATAGGATGGATATTGCAAACATTATCTTGCTAAATATGATCATGTGATAATTTCATTGGCTAGTGAGAATGGTTATGGTTTATTGAGTTATTTATAGCAAAGGTTTTCAAATTATTTTGAAGTCAAAGTGAACAGCTTGAAGAATGTGGAGACACAGTGGGATGTACAAACTGAGAATAAAATGAGTGCTCTTTAGTCTTGGGAGATAGCCAAGACATTTATCAGCCAAAAACAGAGAAAAAACATGATTTTGGAGTTCAGGATCAGCAATGCAGAGAGGTAGATATGGAAAGATACAAATGGAGTTGGATGGGAATTAATATATGGTGCAGTACCAAAAAGCAAGCTGTTCCTAACATGTGCTTAATTCTTTTCAATGAGGCAATAAATCTTAAAAATTGTCTGCTTATTTAATTAATGCTAACTATGGTCCAGACACTGCAGTCTGTCCTCAGACAAAAATACTGCTGATTTTTCAATGGACTTTTCTCAAAGATTTGCATAAGGAAGTCCTGCCCAAAAGTCCTGCCCAAAAGAAATAATAGTGTATTTCCACTATTTCATATCTGATTTGATCCCAAGCAATCTATACTAAACATTTTTAAACAATTTGTTTAGGCTTTGCGGTATTCTACAGAAGCAAATAGCTTTAGAAAATAACTTCTTTATCTAAAAAGCATACTCTTGAATAAGTTAATGAATCAATTTTACTTAAGGAAGTAACTAAATCCTAACAAATTTCCAGGGTCAGATACTGCTTTTGAGATCCACAGCAGATGTAATTCAAGGATTTTGCCATCAGATCAATAAAAGTGATACATTTAGCCTTCATAATATTCATAGATTCTGAGGCCAGAAGGGACCATTGTGACCATCTAGTCTGATCGCCTGTATAGCACAGGACATAGAACTTCGCTAAAATAAATCCTAGACCATGTCTTTTAGGAAAAAAACATCCAATCTTGACTGAACAATTGTCAGTAATGGAGAATCCACCATGACCCTTGGTAAATTATTCCAGTGGTTAATTGCTCTCACTGTTAAAAATGTATGTCTTATTTCTAGTCTGAATTTGTCTAGCTTCCACTTCCAGCCAATGGATCATGTTGTAACTTTCTCAGCTAGGCTGAAGAGCCCATTATTAAACATTTCCCCCCATGTAGATACTTAGAGATAAGGCTATGTTTTAGTCACAGGGGTTTTTAGTAAAAGTCATGGACCAGTCACGGGCTGCTCCAGGGGAAGGGGGGCAGCTGAGGGCGCCACAGCTGCTCTGGGGGGAGGGGGGCAACCCAGAGCCCCGCAGGTGCTGGGAGGGGCAGCCCTGGGTCCAGCAGCTGATCCAAGACCGCTGCTCCAGGGCAGCATCCAGGACCGTTGCTGCTCCGGCATCCCCTGGGGCAAGCTGCCTGGGGCTGCCCAAACAGCATCTGGTTCGGGCAGCCTTGGGGTCAGCCACACTGCTGCTACAGAAGTCACAGAGGTCCTGGAAAGTAACGGAATACGTGACTTCCGTGATCTCCATGACAGACTCACAGCCAGTGGTCCCCAAACTGTGGGGTGCGTCCTCCCCAGGGGGGTGCAGAGGAACATGCGGGGGGGTGGATGTGTGGTGGGGCCTGAGCCATCTCCCCCCATGGGGGGGCAGGGAGGGAGCACCACCCAGCTCCCCTCTGCCCCCAGCCCAGCTCCGGCCCCAGCCGCAGCTCTGCTCCGCCTCCTGTTCCACCTCCAGCCACAGCTCCACTACACCCCCTGTCCAGTTCTAACCACAGCTCCACTCTTCCCCCTGCTCCACACGCTGCTCCGGCCCCAGCCACAGCTCCTCTCCACCCCCTGCTCCATCCCCAGCCCAATTCTGACCTCATTCCCTCTCTGCCCCCAGGTCAGCTCCTCCTCAAGCCCCAGCTCCTCCCCCATACCCAGTTCTGCTCTCAGCTCCACCTTCAGCCCAAGCTGAGCCAACTGTGCAGTAATGGAGGGAGAGGTACAGACAGATTCCATTACTGGTAAGGGGGGACATGACAATAAATGTTTGGGCATCATTGTTATAGACTGTAATCAAGCCACCCTTTAACCTGGTCTTTGTTAAACTAACTAGATTGAGTTCTTTGAGTCTATCATAATAAGGCAAGTTTTCTAATTCTTTAATTATTTTTGTCGCTCTTCTCTAAAGCATGTCAAATTTATTAATATCATTCGTGAATTGGGGGCACCAGAAATGGACACCGCAGTCCAGCAGCAGTCGCACCAGTGCCAAATACAGAGGTAAAATAAACTCTGTTCCTGCTCAAGATTCCCCTCTTTATGTATGCCAGGAACACATTAGCTCTTTTGGTCACAGCATCACAATGGGAAGTCTTGTTCTGATGATTATCCACCATGACCCTCAAATCTTTTTCAGAGTCACTGCTTCCCAGGATAGTGCCCCCATCCTGTAAGCATGGCCTACATTCTTTGTTCCTGGATGTATACATTTACATGTTGCTGTATTAAAAGACACATTGTTTGCTTGCGCCCAGTTTACCGAGCAAGGCAGATTGCTCTGAATCAATGACTTGTCCACTTGATTATTCACCACTCCCCCAATTTTTGTGTCATCTGCAAACTTTATCAGGGACGATTTTATGTTGCCTTTCAGGTCATTGATAAAGATGTTAAATAATGCAGGGCCAAGAACCAACCCCTGTGGGACCCCACTGGAAACAGCTGTTTAATTAATATTCTCTATTTACAATTACACTTTGAGACCTGGCCATTTCTAATCCATTTAATGTGTGCTGTGTTAATTTTATATCTTTCTAGTTTTTAATCAGAATATTGTGCAGTATCAAGTCAAATGCCATTCAGAAGTCTAAGAATATGCCTACATTGGGGGGGGGGGGGAAAGCCAGCTGCAGTGAGTTTCAGAGCCTGGGTCACCTGAATTGGGTTTACAGGGCTCATGTTATGGGGCTGAAAATAGCAGTATAGCTGTTCAGGCTCAGGCTGGAGCCCAGGCTGTGCGACCCACCCCCATCACCAGGTTTCAGAGCATGAAGCCTGAATGTCTACACTGCTATTTTTAGCCCCATAGCTTGAATCCCACAAGACCAAATCTGTTGACCTGGGCTCTGAGATCCTCTGCCATGGGTCTCTTTTTTGCATGTATATCCTTAGTATATTACCAAACTTGTAGTCTAATGAATAAAAGATATGAAATTAGTTTCACAGGATCTATATTCCATAATCCCCAGTTGATATTCATTACTTACATTACCCTCCTTTGATTCTTTATTAATCAAGTCCTGTATCTGCCACTCCATTATCTTGTGCAGGCTCACTGTTAGACTGACAGGACTATAATGGTTCAGGTAATCCCATTTACCATTTTAAATATTGGTGCAACATTAGCTTTCTTCCAGTCTTCTAGAACTTCCTCAGTGTTCCAACATATACTGAAAATCAACATTATTGGTCCAGCAAGCTTCTGAACCAGCTCTTTTAAAATGAAGATGCATATTTATGCTGGGCTACAAAATTGACTCAATCATCTCACCTTTTATGGACAGACCCCCTCTGGTCCAGATTGTGATACCCTCACTCACTTTGACCTCAGGGAGTAATGGAATTACTTGTTGAGAAAGTAAATCTACCAGAATCTGGGTCTTTGAGTGACACTAAAAACGATGAGAGAAATTGTGGTCTTCACTAGTGATGGCAGGCACTGTTATGCATTACCAAATGCCTTCAATTTTATAAAGTTTAACTGCTAGTAGTGAGAGAGCACTGCACCAAGGCATCACCTTCTGATGCTTCTTCCATGGACTATATGAACTGAATAGGTGGGAGCAGTCCAATTCCTGGTGTACAAGTGTCCTCATGACAAAAAAACACCTACTCAGACACTGCCATGCTGGCAATCACAGCAAAAGGACCAGGACTTTTTGGGCACTGTGAGTGAACTGCTTACTGTATCCAGGTAAATTATCCTCCCAGGATAGAATTGAGGAACATTGACAATTGGCATGGGGAAGATTCTGAACATGTTCTATGGATAAATATAGAACTTCATTTTCCAGTGCTGTTAATATGGCACTGTTCATGACCTCTAAATATAGTTACAAATTTTAAAATAGAAGTCATGCTACTATATATAGCAATAACAAAACAACAACATGCCTGGAAGAGTTCCTAAAAGCTCACCTTTGACATTTTGGATTACTTGTATATGCTTTTAGGAGATGAATTAAAATGAAAAACCATGAAGCTACAGAAAAAAATTCACTAGAATTTGGAACATGCTGGCTTCTTTTTCAACTCATTTTAAGCTTTTGTTTTATATTTATATGGTGTTTTTAGGGTATTCATCTGAAGTTTTATTATGTGCCACATTGGGAGCAGGACTGGGCCCATATTGTTAAAGTGTAAGGATCTTGATTCTCTTGCCACTAACAGTAGTGCAATATGAGTGTAAAATTACCATTCTGATTTGGAAGTGTTTTTCACCAACTTTGCAGGCACTTTGGAGACGTGCGAACAACTAACCAGAACAGACAAGCTTTCATCAGAAAGTAAGCAGAACCATGACTCCATCTACCCCTGCTAAGTTCTACGGATGCAATACTCAGACCTCTTAAGCAATGGTATCAAAGGCAGCTCACAATCTAGAAGAATTATCATGGATGCTGGGCCAGATTCTCTTCATATCACTTTCCCCCTCCCCTCCCCCTCTCCCTCCCCCCCCCCCCCCCCCCCGCCTGAGTGGTGCAAAGGAGCCAGTATCTTGCTGAAGTTCCCCACAAATAATTTCCTTGGGGACTGAAGGAGTTCTTGGCTGGGGCAAAGGTGGCACAACTGGGTTCTACAACAACTGCTCCAACCCCAGCATATGGGGTGTGTCAAGGTAAGGGCAGGGCAGAGCACAGCACCACCTGCACCAGTTCTCTGGGCACATTATATTGAACCAAGCTATATATGTTTAATTTGTTTTAATCCTTCCTCATAAATCATTTCCTCCAGTCTCATAATCATCTTTGTTGCTCTTCTCGGGTTTAACACCAATTTGTGGCTATTTTTGTAGTTTGAGATGCCTGGAACTGTGTGCAATTTTGTAGGTGGGATGTCATCATGCAGAATGTCTCTTTCATCTGAATTAGAATTCTACTGCATTTTATTCTGCTACCACATAAGTGATTGATCGGTTATTTAGAAATTACTGTTTTACATGTAGATCCCTTCTATTGAATATCTGCTTTACATTATTTTCCTCCAGCTGCATTATTTGCATTTCCCAGAGTAAAGCACATTTTGTTATTTCATGGCCATATTTCTAATCTTCCTAGATTTGTTGGTATTATGTATTCAGTAGTGAATGAAATTTATCCTGCTTCAGATGGTCCATGTTAAGGATTTAAATGGGTATTAAGTGGTGTGAAGAACTTTATGTGGGTCTGCTGCATGGGGTGAATTTCATATAAGCGCTCGGCTTGTCTACACAGGGAGTCTAATATAATATATATATATATAGAGAGAGAGTGATATCCCTATCTCATAGAACTGGAAGGGACCCTAAAAGGTCATCAAGTCCAGCCCCCTGCCTTCACTAACAGAACAAAGTACTGATTTTGCCCCAGATCCCTAAGTGGCCCGCTCAAGGATTGAACTCACAACCCTGGGTTTAGCAGGCCAATGTTCAAAACACTGAGCTATCCCTCCCACTCCTGCAGCTCTTTGACACACATCACATAATGTACAATACACAAGCTGCCCTACTAGTGTGCACACTGGATGGTGTGCCCTCTTTTTTCAATATGGATCATTGTGTACACATGTTGGCAGCTTGCTTCTTATGAAGGGCATTCTTGGAGGGTATCCTTTACTTCGCTGCTGAGCCATGTGCATTCTGGGATTTTTTCTTACTGTTCATTGTAGGATGCATAGCAAAAAATGGACTAGTTCACATTTTAAAAAACAAACCGAACCATATTTGCTTGCTGAGGGGGCTAGCACCATTTTGGAATCGCTGTTGGCCAGCATGGACCCAACAATGCTCCATGTTGGTAGGTTGGTATCCACGACTATGCAGAGGCTGCTTCAGCTGTATTTCAGCACTCAAAATCAGATGATTTTGGCCTTGGACTTTGCTGAGCAGATGATGTGGCAGTAGCAGCCACTCCTCCAGCAGCAGCAGGAGCTTCAGCACCAGACGATGTAGGATGAGGAAGATGATGAGGACACCAAGCAACTCATAGTAGAGAAGCAGTTCCTGGAGCTGCTTCATACTGTGCAGTGCCATTTCTGGGCTTATGAAGCCAGCATGGATTGGTGGGAATGGATTGTTCTGTAGACCTGGGATGACCAGCAATGGTGAGAGAATTTCAGGATGGGGAAGGCAACCTTTTTGGACATGCATACTGAATTAATCTTGGAGCTGCAGCAGTAGTGTACCAACATGAGGTCCCCATATCCAAGGACAAGCTGGAAGCTGGCCACACCCAAATACCAATAGTCTGTGGCAAACCAATTCAGCATGGGGAGATCGACTGTGTGGGCTATTGTCATGCAGGTGTGTGATGCCATGGAAAAGGTACTGTCACATCGGGTTATAAAGCTGGATAATGCTAAGGAGATTATTGATAGCTCTGCACCATGGGGTTCCTGAGCTGTACAGGGGAAATTGATGGGACCCATGTGCCTATTATTTTCCTCCCCGATCAGGGATCAAAGTTTAGAAACAGAAAGGGTTATTTCTCCATGGTGTTCCAAGGACTAGTTAACCACCATGGTAGGTTTATGGGCATGAGGGCAGCATGATTTGGAAGGGGCCATGATGCTAGCATCTTTCAGAACTCAGTTCTATTTGCCTTAATGGAAAAGGGACAGTTTGCTCCCAGGAACGCTATTGACATTAATGGTGTGGACATTGCTCCAGTTATCCTTGGCTTACCCTCTGCTTCCCTCATTAATGAATCCATTCCCAGGCCACTTGGACAGAAGGAAGGAATGGTTTAACTACCACCTCAGTAGTTGAAGAATGGCAGAGGAGTGTGCATTTGGCCGTTTGAAAGGAAGGGGGTACTGGTTGTAGAATAAATTGGAAGCAGCACCAAAGAAGTACCAAAGGTTATAGATGCATGATGTATTTTGGACAATATTTGTGAAAGTAAGGGAGAAAATGTTAACCATGGGTGGGATGCTGAGGTGCAGAGAACTGCTCGGTGGTTTGAACTGCCAGCAAGGCATCCAATATATTATCAGGGAAGCTCATGGCTGTTGTTTTGAATCTCAAGCCTGAAGCTGTGCAGTTGTATATCAAGCTGTAAACCCATGGAAGGGAATGATGGGTGGTGGGCTGGATTGTGAGCAGTTCAGTATTGTTTATGTGTGATAGAAGTGCAACATTATGTCAGTCCTCATTTTACCTCAGGTCTTTGCCGGGGTATCTTTGTAAAACCTTATGAATCATATAAAACTTAATGGTTGCCTGTGTAAAATACATTGTCAACGCCTTATGAATGAAGTTTTCAAGATTTTTGTTAAACAACAATCTATTTATGTAACAAATATAAATAAACCTTTAAATGATAATGAAACCGTTTTTAATTATGAAACAAACAATCTATTGTCTAACTACAAAGAAACCTTTAATTAAAACAATACTGAAACAAAACATCAATGTGGCGCAGTTGTAAAGCAGGGCACAACACAAAGGGGGTGCCTAAAGGTACAAGCAAATATACATCTTGCCTCTTTGCCTCTTCTTGTTTGTGGACCTTCTGGTGTTGAATGGTTAGGCTTTATGGTCTTCTCTTTCTTGAGTGCCCCTTTAGCACCTTGATTATCCAGTGGCCCTCACTGATTGTTTGGCAGGCTTGCTGCTTCTGATATACTTACAATATTTTTTGCTTTTAGTTTTTGTGTTTTCCTAGTCACTCTTTACAATCTTTTTTGGCCTGCCTAATTATATTTTTACACTTGACCTGTCAGAGTTAAAGTACAGCTCTCAGGTAATCCCTTCTGAATTAGCAAATCATGAGTTTGCCTAGAATATTTACCAATTCCTATTTAAAGAATAGCTCCAAATGACTATGACCTCGATAGCCTTAAAAGAAGCCTATTTGTAAACACAGGTTCCCAAAATGTATTAAGTTATTTCAATGTATTGTAGATTGAAAATCATTTTCAGTATATAGCAATAATATAGATCTTCAGCAAAATACTCAAATGGTACAGTATTTGTGTCAGAGAGCAGTGTCAGGACACTTGTTGCTTTGAACCCTTCCAGCAGGGGTTTCTCCTCTTGGTTACAATATCATGTCAGTTTGCTAGATCAAAATGAGAGACCTCTTAACAAATTCAGGCTGCCCCTTTATATCACAAGCTCTTTCTTTGTCTCCTGGGCCTCTGGAACCTGGCTTGACACAGTAGTCACCCCAGGGGGAGGTATTCCTCTGGAGTTGTTTATCTTCCCCAGAACTGCAGTAATTACCCCTTGCTGATTTTCGTTCCTGGTGGGAGCTTGGTAAGCCTCCCCCATGGAATTAGAATAAATTCCCTGGCTCACAGAGATAGAGATAACATTTAGAAAATCGATACTATAGTCTCAAAGATATTGCATGTGCCTATAATATCTGCCTCATTACTCTCTCATGAGTATAGTGGATTGGCTACTTATTTACAACTACAGCAGAGACTTTATACTCCAGAAATAACTTTCTTTATATCATTTATAATATGTTTTAGTTCTATAAACATTTTGAAGTCAAATATGTTTTTGTTGCAGGCGATTCATGTAAGCCTGTATTCGCCATCTTGGCAAGCCCAATCTGCACTTTGTTTTCTGTGTCTTTATAATTTTGTCTTTCCCTTTGAACAAGAAGTTTTGTCCTATCTGAATTTTTCCTTCTTTTCATTCATAGAGTCTTGCTGTACAATATTAAAATGGTAGATTTCTGCAAAAATAAAAGACGTGCTAAAATGTTGGGAATGGTTTAGAAGCTCGGTAAAGGTCTACATTGCAATAAAACACCCAAAGCTGGCTTGCAGGGCTTGAGCTACGGGGCTGTTTAGTAGTGGTGTAGACATTTGGGTTCGGGCTCTGGGACCCTGTGAGCAGGGAGTGTCCAGTACAAACATCTACACTGCAATATTAGACAGACACAATGTTAGGTTTTCTTTTCACAGGATGCAAGAAGGGTCTCAGTCTGTGTTCACTCAGAATCCAGGACTCAGCATTGCGAGCTTTGTTATAGTATGAGAAGAAAAATAAATTAACTCTTTATCTACACAGCATGTGCTCTAAGTGCAGTATCCAAACTAAGACCGCCTTTGTAGCAGTATTTTTAAAAAGTGTAAATTTAATCTAGTGTTACCAGTAATTTATGAACACATAGTGTTTAAGCTATTGCTGGATCTTTTCCTTGTTTAATATATATCTATATCAATTATATAGATATAGATATCTCATTAAGTCTCGTTCTTTGTGTCATTCACCATTAACTTCAGCCAGAAGGCTAAATTAGCCAGGATCCTTGTCTATCAATGAGTCATTCATACATTTCTTTCCAGATAAAGTACTGCTGAATCCAGCTCCGGAGTTCATACAGAAAATCAATATGTTGTTCCATTTGAACTGAAGTATCACCTTACTTTCCGTTTATCCTAGACCTCAGCACCCTAAGGAGATTAAATTGCATAATCTTTATGGTCAGAGTGTAATGAAAAATTCATTCAAATTGGCTTGGATAGAAGGATTGTCACATGAACTGAAAACTGGCTGAAGGACCATGAACAAAGGATAAATAGCAATGAACCATGGGGAAGGGAGGAGCTGTCTAGTAGGATGCCACATGGATTGGTTATACCCAATTTTATTTATTTAAATCCTTTTCCCCACTAATTTTGAAACATTATGTATAATAGCACCAGGATAAAAATAACAGGAATATTTTAATAAAATATCACTTGGATAACACGAGAGCTAAACTAGGAGATTAAAGCTCATTCTTCCAGACAATTCAGAGGGATATTAGTATTGTACCCTGATAAACCTGAACATTAACTATTATTAAAACTTTGTATAAATCAGTGTAATTAAGCTACTTCAACACGGGCATGAAATAAAATGGAATAAAAAGGAATGCACCCATTGACATCTAATTTACATTTCAATCTGTATTACAATGTATTACTTGAATACATTCAAGAAAACAAACCAAGGAAGCCCCTCTTCCCACATGCTTATTAAAATACATCCACATAAAAAACTGTAACTATTTTGCAGAGCTATTTGAAAAGGAACTATTATTTCTCATAATGGGTGCAGTTCCGTTAATCAGTAATATCAATGCCATGTAACTCAAATGAAGGACCACCATCAGGAGATTTGAGTTCCATAACATTGAAAAAGGAGACCAGATGGCAGCTAAGCCTATTTAAATCCATATTAATGATCTATGAGAGAGACTAAAAAGCACATTAATTAAATTAATAAGTGATTCTAAATTGGGTGATGCTGCAAACACTAACAGCTTGTCTACACAGGGGCGTTTCAACAGGATTAAGAGTTAATCTGGTTTGAAAATGCTTGTGTACACACAACACAATACATTATAGCTAAGGTTACGATTTTCTCACTGGGGTCGCAGAAGTCACACAATCTGTGACTTCCTGAGACCTCTGTGACTTCAGCCCATGGCAATGGGGAGCTGCAGGGTCCCCCTACCACTCGCGGCAGCTGGGAACTGCGCAGTCCCCTGGGAGCTCTGAGACATGGCAGGCGGCAGGACCCCCCACCCCCAGAGCTCCAAGCTGCCATGGGCAGAGGGGGAACTTCAGAGCGGGGAAACCCCGGAGCTCCCAGCCACCGTGGGTGGTGGGGAAACCATGGGGCTCCTGGCCACAGACCCCACAACTGAGCTCCCCATTTTGTCACAGATATTTTTAGTAAAAGTCACAGACAGGTCAGGGGCTTCTGTGAATTTTTCTGTATTGCCCATGACCATCTGTCTGTGAATTTTACTAAAAATATCTGTGACAAAATTTTAGCCTTAATTATAGCTCACTAACTCTGCATTCATTGCAAAACTCTGGAGTCTTCTTTTGGTGTATTATTTGCGTTCACACAAAGCTGCTGTGGACTGCTTTGGCTGTCTTCCAGTGGCTATCTCACACTGCTTTGCAGATGACCATTACTGACCTGCCTGTTTATCTCCGTGCCCTCCCTTGCTCTGGAGTCAAGCTGACCAGATGTCCCCTCCCCTGTTTAAAACCTGACACAAGGCTAGAATTTGCCCATTTGCTCCTGGATTCAAGTATATTGGGATTGTTGCAATATTACTCCAGAAGCCTTACACTATGCCTCAAGCAGCCACGTGGAGATCTGCTGAGACCCTGGTCTCATTGCCATCAGGGGAGAAGTGTCAGTGCAGCAAACTCTTGTGTCCAACCACTAGGGTGACCAGATGTCCCGGTTTTATAGGGACAGTCCTGTTTTTTGGGACTTTTTCTTATATAGGCGCCTATTAACCCCATCCCTGTCCCGATTTTTCACACTTGCTGTTTGGTCACCCTACCAACCACTGGAATACAAATCTTTTTGTGGACGCTGCTAAGCAGATAACCTGGAGAGACCACAACCGGGATGTTGACTAGTTCTGGGTAAAGAGCAAACAGCTCAGGAGGACTTACATTAAAACAAAAGATAAGAGGGGGAAAAAATCCAGCAAAATACATTAAACCTGTCCATTTTTTGAGGAACTGGACAGGGTTTTGCACAGCTCTGGGGGGGAGGGATAGCTCAATGGTTTGAGCATTGGCCTGCTAAACCCAGGGTTATGAGTTCAATCCTTGAGGGGGCCACTTAGGGATCTGGAGCAAAATCAGTACTTGGTCCTGCTAGTGAAGGCAGGGGGCTGGACTTGATGCCCTTTCAAGGTCCCTTCCAGTTCTAGAAGATAGGATATCTCCATAAATTTATTTATTTAATTATATTCCCACTGAACACAAGAAGATTGTGGAGTCTGCTGCTAACTCTCTTTCCCTGCCCTTAACCCGCAAGGACAATCAGCAAGACTCCTCGGAGGATGAGTATGAGGAAGCCAGTGATGAGATCTCCCTCTTAAGGCAGGATGTCTTTGGAACTCAGGACCCTGATGCCAGCCAGGAAGAAGGTGAGCCCAATTCCTGCCAGGCAGCAACCCAGGGTGGGACTGAGGAGGCAGATCCTATAGAGGGAACCTTGACATATAAGTATCTATCTTTACAATTTATTATTGTATTATACTGCCGTGCTACCTTGTGTTTCAGGTGCCCCATGGCAGAAGCCATTGAAAGAGGATGTGAACTACAAGTCTTTCCAAGTCCCCAGCCTCTGCTTCCCTCCCTCCATCTGCCCATGCTGTCCATTTGGCCCCCCATACATATTTTTCCAGGTTTTGCTGGCCCCACTCAGTTCATGGTGCGACTGGGCCCCTTTCCTGCATGGCATGGCATGCTGGAGCTGGCAAGTTGAGAGCTGGGGGAGAGGCAGTGGCAAACAGCTGGGAGCTGCAAGGAGAGCCGCTGTTTTGCTGCTGTCTCTTCCTGCGGAATTGGAGCAGCAGCCCCACCTGCAGTTCCCAGTGTTTGCTGCTGGCTCTGCATGCAGCGTTAACACCTGGGAGCTGCACTGAGGGTAAAGGGGGGCATACCTGGGGGGATGACTCAAGATGTTGGGGGGCAAACCTTTAAAATACGCCCCCACCCACTCTCAGCAGGCGCCAGTTGTCTCTGGTAGAAGCCCCTAGCCCCATCAACTTGCTGCAGGGCAGAAACCCTGAACTCCCCCCTCCCCGCCCCAGTCTGGTAGGCAGAGAATGGGAGAGTGGGGTCTCCGTGAGCCACACTTTAATTGTAAAAGAGCTGCATGCAGCTCGCAAGCTATGGGTAGACCACCCCTGTTATATAGGAAGGATGGGCTCCACCTAAACCAAAATGGAACAAGCTTGCTGACATGTAAAATTAAAGAAGGTCATAGATGAGTTTTTAAACTAAGGGCTGGGGAAAAGCTGACAGGTACACAGGAGCACACAGTTCAGACAAAGACATTGCATAGGGGAGGATCTATTAACAGGGTTTCTCTATATCCTAGTAAAGAGGAGAGGATATAAGTTGATAAAGTATGGGTAGAAACTGAAGAGAAACAGTCAAATGAAAAAGTTCCATTCAATTACATCACATGAATGTAGACAACTAAAAAGTGACATTTTAAAGTGCTTGAATACAAATGCTAGGAAGTCTAAATACTAAAATGGGTGAACTTGAGTGCCTAATATTAAATGAGGATATTCATATAATGGGCATCACAAAAACTTGTGGAATGATGACAGTCAGCTGCAGCAGCACAGGAGCCAGCAAACAGAGCTGTAAACAGGGGAGTTTGAGTGGGAGTTTGCAAGGGGAGTTTGGGGGGAAGACTAGGAGGCAGGCAGAGGAACAGACAGGCTAGTGAAGGGAGTGTGTGGTGTTCTGGCAGTGTTTTTGTGCTCATTGGGGGGTTTGTTTTGCTGTGGGTGGTGGTGTTGTGGTTTGGTTTGTGTTTCTCAGATTTACAGGTGTAACGGGGTCAGGCCAGATAGCTACCAGAGAGTGGTCGAAGGTAGATACATTAGTTCCAGGTAAGGCTGGTCCCTTTTCCCTGGGTAAGATCACAGGGACTATTCCAGAACATTCAGAAACTTTCTAGAACTAATTATGGCAGGCAGGCTAATTAGGACACCTGTAGCCAATTGCGAAGCTGCTAATCAGGACACGTGATTTAAAAAGAACAGGAGTACTTGTGGCACCTTAACAAATTTGTTAGTCTCTAAGGTGCCACAAGTACTCCTGTTCTTTTTGCGGATACAGACTAACACGGCTGCTACTCTGAAACCTGTGATTTAAAAAGGCTCTCACTCTAGTTTGTGAGGTGTGCGTAAGGAGCTGGGAGTGAGAGGACGTGCTGCTGGAGGACTGAGGAGTACAAGCATTAACAGACAACAGGAGGAAGGTCCTGTGGTGAGGACAAAGAAGGTGTTGGGAGGAGGCCATGGGGAAGTAGCCCAGGGAATTGTAGCTGTCGCGCAGCTGTTCCAGGAGACACTCTAGACAGCTGCAGTCCACAGGGCCCTGGGCTGGAACCCAGGGTAGACGGCGGGCCTGTGTTCCCCCAAACCTCCCAACTCCTGATCCAACACAGGAGTTTCTACCACAGGGCTGTTCCCCGACCCACATGGTGGATCAGCAGAAACTGCGGGGATTGTTCTTACTCTTTTTTCCCCATACTGGCCAGTGATGAGGTTATCTGAGTGAACAGCAGATTTGAGCCATGAAAGTGGCCAAACTGAGGGCTACTATAAATCTCTGAGGCAAGAAAATCTGCCAATAAGCACACGACCCACCAAGGTAGAGGAGGAACTTTATCACACAGGATTTAGGTGGGAAGCCTATGACAGATACAGAGGCAGCAGTGGTAGTGACCCAAGCAGTGGAAGACACAATGAAGATGACTGGATGTGGGAGGTGCGTCATATACATGATCCTGGAGAGAGTGTACCTGAAAAGAGTTTCGTCTGCATGAAGTACCGCCTGATAGAGCTGATGGAAGAAAAGATCTAAGGATTGGAGATGCAGGTGGAAACTCTGGTTGAGTTTAGAAGGGGGTTCGAGCAGATGATGGGGCCAAGACGTGAGGAGGCTGAAGGGAAAAGCTCAGACTTACAGATGGAAGCAGGATCAAAGAACTCTGAGGGGAGACTGCTGGGTGAGGAAAGTGGACAGTGGAAGCATGTGACTAAGAGAACCAGGCAGAGGAAAAGATGGGCTAGATAGGAGAAATAGAGCTCAGGAACGGGTTTGCGGAGTTGGAAAATGAAGAAGGGGCACAGCAGGTGGTCGCTGAAGGTGAGAGGGCAAGAAAGAAGAGAAGAGAAGCTAGTCCTATAGGAAGAGGGGAAGAGTCAATGGAGATAACACCAAATATGAGCCCCAGTAGGATATGGGATGGGTTGCAGAGGATTGCAAGGGAGAATAGGAATCGAGGGGACTTGCAGCCAGAGGGAACAGGGGATAGACCGGAGAATTGCACCATCACCAGGAAAAGGCAGGTCTACGTGATTGGGGACTCCTTACTGAGAAGGATAGACAGGCCTGTAACCAGAGCCGATCCAGAGAACAGAAGGGTGTGCTGTCTGCTGGGTGCTAAGATACGGGATGTGGACCTGAGGCTGAAGAGGATCCTAACGGGAGCGGGAAGGATTCTACTGATTGTCCTTCATGTGGGAACAAATGATACGGCTAAATTCTCGCTGGAACGTATCAAGGGAGACTATGCCAGACTGGGGAAGACGCTTAAGAAAATCAAAGCTCAAGTGATCTTCAGTGGGATTCTGCCTGTTCCTAGAGAAGGGCAACAAAGGTGTGACAAGATTATGATGATCAACAGATGGCTCAGGCAGTGGTGCTAAAAGGAGGGCTTTGGGATGTATGGCCACTGGGAGGCATTCATGGACAGAGGATTGTTCTCTTGGGATGGATTGCACCTGAGTAGGGAGGGAAATAGACTTCTAGGATGGAGGCTGGCCCAACTGATTAAGAGAGCTTTAAACTAGGAATTGAGGGGAGATGGCTGGGAGATGTCCAGGTAATCTCCACACCGGATTTTAACATTGAGAGGGAAGAAAACAAAGTAAGAAAGGATACAGCCATGGGTAGGAGAATGGACATAAGGAGGAATGGCAGTGTAGATACCAGTCTAATAGATGATACTCGTAGTAGAATATCTGGGCCTAATTGGGTAAAGAATGTGAGCGAAGCCAAACAGCAAAAATTAAGATGTTTGTACAGCAATGCGAGGAGCCTAGGTAACAAAATGGAGGAACTAGAGTTACTGGTGCAGGAAGTGAAACCGGATATTATAAGGATAACAGAAACATGGTGGAATAGTAGTCATGACTGGAGTACAGGTATTGAAGGGTATTTGCTGTTTAGGAAAGACAGAAATAAAGGCAAAGGTGATGGAGTAACATTGTATATCAATGATGAGGTAGACTGTAAAGAAATAAGAAGGGATGGAATGGATAAGACAGTTTGTCTGGGCAAAAATCACATTGGGGAAGAAAGCTACTAGAGCCTCCCCTGGAATAGTGCTTGGGGTGTGCTATAGAGTAGACCACGGGGATCTGATTTGGATATGGATCGAAACCTCTTTAATGTTTTTAATGAAGTAAATACTAATGGGAATTGTGTGATCATGGGAGACTTTAACTTCCCAGATATAGATTGGAGGACAAGTGCTAGTAATAATAATAATGCTCAGATTTTCCTGGATGCGATAGCTGATGGATTCCTTCACCAAGTAGTTGCTGAACCAACAAAAGGGGATGCCATTTTAGTTTTGGTTTTGGTGAGTAGCGAGGACCTCATAGAAGAAATGGTTGTAGGGGACAACCTTGGTTGGAGCGATCATGATCTAATTCAGTTTAAACTAAATGGAAGGATAAACAAAAATAGATTTGTGACTAGGGTTTTTTATTTCAAAAGGGCTAACTTTAAAAAATTAAGGAAATTAGTTAGGGAAATGGTTGGACTGAAGAACTTGTGGATCTAAAGGCGGAGGAGGCCTCGAATTACTTCAAGTCAAAGTTGCAGAAACTATCGGAAGCCTGCATCCCAAGAAAGGGGGAAAAAATCATAGGCAGGAATTGTAGACAAAGCTGGATGAGCAAGCATCTCAAAGAGGTGATTAAGAAAAAGCAGAAAGCCTACAAGGAGTGGAAGATGGGAGTGATCAGCAAGGAAAGCTACCTTATCGAGGTCAGAACATGTAGGGATAAAGTGAGAAAAGCCAAAAACCATGTAGAGTTGAACCTTGCAAAGGGAATTAAAACCAATAGTAAAAGGTTCTATAGCCATATAAATAAGAAGAAAACAAAGAAAGAAGAAGTGGGACCGCTAAACACTGAGGATGGAGTGGAGGTTAAGGATAATCTAGGCATGGCCCAATATCTAAACAAATACTTTGCCTCAGTCTTTAATGAGGCTAATGAGGACCTTAGGGATAATGGTAGGATGACAAATGGGAATGAGGATATGGAGGTAGATATTACTACATCCGAGGTAGAAGCCAAACTCGAACAGCTTAATGGGACTAAATCGGGGGGCCCAGATAATCTTCATCCAAGAATATTAAAGGAACTGGCACATGAAATTGCAAGCTCATTAGCAAGATTTTTTAATGAATCTGTAAACTCAGGGGTTGTACCGTATGACTGGAGAATTGCTAACATAGTTCCTATTTCTAAGAAAGGGGGGGAAAAGTGATCCAGGTAACTACAGGCCTGTTAGTTTGACATCTGTAGTATGCAAGGTCTTGGAAAAAATTTTGAAGGAGAAAGTAGTTAAGGACATTGAGGTCAATGGTAATTGGGACAAAATATAACATGGTTTTACAAAAGGTAGATCGTGCCAAACCAACCTGATCTCCTTCTTTGAGAAGGTAACAGATTTTTTAGACAAAGGAAACGCAGTGGATCTACTGTTTATACTCAATCATAAGCCAGTTCGTTTATAAGCCGACCCCCCCCCCCCAAGATGGATAAGTAAAAATGGAAATTTTTTATAACCCGTTCATAAGCCGACCCTATAATTCAGGGGTCAGCAAACTTTGGCTCCCGGGCCATCAGGATAAGCTGCTGGTGGGCCGAGATGGTTTGTTTACCTCGAGCATCCGCAGGCATGGAGGTAAACCTAAGTAAACAAGGTGTCCCGGCATGCCAGATGCTTACCATGATGGGCCGGGACAGCAACTGGTGGGGACATTTTTTGGGGGGGAGAAGCTGGGAGTCTCCCCATTCCATCCCTTCCCACCATATCTGGGGAGGGCCAGGGGAGGATGTCTTTGACCTGGCTGGAGCTGCTCCGGCAGGCT
This sequence comes from Emys orbicularis, assembly GCF_028017835.1. Taxonomy (NCBI): domain Eukaryota; kingdom Metazoa; phylum Chordata; order Testudines; family Emydidae; genus Emys; species Emys orbicularis. The sequence continues at coordinate 159,751,443 of NC_088684.1, forward strand.
GGGCAGCGCGGCCGCAGCCTGCTCCGGCGGGCCAGACCACATGGCGCTGCCGCAGCGTGCTCCGGCGGTGTGGCCACAGCCTGCTCTGGGGGGCGGGGCCAAGTGGCACGGCTGCAGCCTGCCAGCCCCTGAGCTGCAGCTGCTTCAGAGACTGGGGGGAGAGCAGCGTGGCCAGAAGCAGAGAGACTCTGGCCCTGCCTCTTCCCTTCTGGCTGTGCTGCCTCTCCTTGCTCCCTCTGTTGGGGGAGGGGCTGTGTCCCACCTCTCACTCTCTATATCCGTTCATAAGCCGACCCCCTTCTCTGGTGCTTCCCTTTTTTACTAAAAAATTCTGCTTATGAACGAGTATATATGGTAATTTACCTCGATTTCAGTAAGGCATTTGATACGGTTCCACATGGGGAATTATTAGCTAAATTGGAAAACATGGGGATCAATATGAAAATTGAAAGGTGGATAAGGAACTGGTTAAAGGGGAGACTACAATGGGTCATACTGAAAGGTGAACTGTCAGGCTGGAGGGAGGTTACTAGTGGAGTTCCTCAGGGATTGGTTTTGGGACCAATCTTATTTGATCTTTTTATTACTGACCTTGGCACAAAAATTGGGAATGTGCTAATAAAGTTTGCGGATGACACAAAGCTGGGGGGTATTGCCAATATAGAGAAGGACCGGGATATCATACAGGAAGATCTGGATGACCTTGTAAACTGGAGTAATAGTAATAGGATGAAATTTAATAGTGAAAAGTGCAAGGTCATGCATTTAGGGATTAATAACAAGAATTTTTGCTATAAGCTGGGGACGCATCAGTTGGAAGTAACAGAGGAGAGCAGGACCTCAGAGTATTGGTTGATCACAGGATGTCTATGAGCCACCAATGTGATATGGCTGTGAAAAAAGCTAATGTGGTCTTGGGATGCATCAGGCGCGGTATTTCCAGTAGAGATAAGGAGGTATTAGTACTGTTACACAAGGCACTGGTGAGACCTCATCTGGAATACTGTGTGCAGTTCTGGTCTCCCATGTTTAAGAAGGATGAATTCAAACTGGAACAGGTACAGAGAAGGGCTACTAGGATGATCCGAGGAATGGAAAACCTGTCTTATGAAAGGAGACTCAAAGAGCTTGGCTTGTTTAGCCTAACCAAAAGAAGGCTGAGGGGAGATATGATTGCTCTTTATAAATATATCAGAGGGATAAATACCAGGGAGGGAGAGGAATTATTTAAGCTCAGTACCAATGTGGACACAAGAACAAATGGATATACACTGGACATTAGGAAGTTTAGACTTGAAATTAGACGAAGGTCTCTAACCATCAGAGGAGTGAAGTTCTGGAATAGCCTTCCAAGGGGAGCAGTGGGGGCAAAAGACATATCTGGCTTCAAGACTAAGCTTGATAAGTTTATGGAGGGGATGGTATGATGGGATAGCCTAATTTTGGCAATTAATTGATCTTTGACTATTAGCGGTAAATATGCCCAATAGCCTGTGATGGGATGTTAGATGGGGTGGGATCTGAGTTACTACAGAGAATTCTTTCCTGGGTGTCTGTCTGATGAGACTTGCCCACATGCTCAGGGTTTAGCTGATTGCCATATTTGGGGTTGGGAAGGAATTTTCCTCCAGGGCAGATTGGCAGAGGCCCTGGAGGTTTTTCACCTTCCTCTGCAGCGTGGGGCACGGGTCACTTGCTGGAGGATTCTCTGCACCTTGAAGTCTTTAAAGCATGACTTGGGGACTTCAATAGCTCAGACATAGGTTAGGGGTTTGATACAGGAGTGGGTGGGTGAGATTCAGTGGCCTGCGTTGTGCAGGAGGTCAGACTAGATGATCATAATGGTCCCTTCTGAGCTTAAACTCTATGATTCTATGATTCAGTCAATGAGACACAGTAATACCAAGATACCAGGTTGCGCTGGTAGGAGCATGGCACTATATGTGAAATAAAGTCTAATATAGTAAAAATCTTAAATGAATCCAATTATACCATAGAATCTCTATGGATAGAAACTCCATGCTTGAATAATAAGGGTATAGCAGTCGGAATATACTACTGAACACCTAATCAGCGACCATAATATAATTAAATTTAACATCTGGGGTAGGGGGGGAGAACAACAAAAAAAGCCCACCACAGTAGCATTTACCTTCAGAAAGGGGAACTACACAAAAATGAGTAAGCTAGTGAAACTGAAATTAAAAGGAATAGTCAGAAGAGTGAAATGCCTACAAACATCAAAAATAGAAGCTCAAATTAAATGTATACCCCAAATTAAAAAGAATAGTAAGAGGACAAAAAAATGCCATGATGGCTAAACAACAGAGTAAAAGAGGCAGTTAGAGGCAAAGAGGCATCCTTTAAAAACTGGAAGTCAAATCCTACTGGGGAAAATAGAAAAGAGCATAAACACTGGCAACGCAAGTGTAAAAGTAATTAGGATGGCCAAAAAAGAATTTGAAGAACTAGCAAAAGACACAAAAAGTAACAGCAAATTTTAAATACATCAGATGCAGGAAGCCGGCGAATTAGTTGGGCTACTGGATGATTGAGTTGCTAACGGGGCACTCAAGAAAGACAAGACCATTGCAGAAAAGCTGAATGAATTCTTTGCTTCGGTCTTCACTGCAGATGATGAGAGGGAGATTCCCAAACCTGAGCCATTCTTTTTAGGTGACAAATCTGAGGAACTGTCCCAGATTGTTGTGTCAGTAGAGGAGGATTTGGAACAAATTGATAAATTAAACAGTAATAAGTCACCAGGCCAGATGTTATTCACCCAAGAGTTCTGAAGCAACTCAAATATGAAATTTCAGAACTACTAACTGTGGTATGTAACCTATCACTTACATCGGCTTCTGTACCAGATGACTGGAAGATAGCTAATTTGATGCCAATTTTTAAAAAAAGGCTCCAGAGACAATCCTGGAACTTACAGGCTGGTAAACCTAATTTCAGTTCCATGCAAATTGGTTGAAACTATAGTAAAAAATATAATTATTAGACACATATATGAACATGATTTGTTGGGAAAGAGTCAACACCGCTTTTGTAAAGGGAAATCATGCCTCACAAATCTACTAGAATTCTTTGAGGGGATCAACAAACATGTGGACAAGAGTGATCCAGTGGATATAGTGGGCTTTCAGAAAGTCTTTGACAAGGTCCCTCAACAAAGGCTTGTAAGCAAACTAATCACTCATGGGATAAGAAGGAAGGTCCTCTCATGGATCAGTAACTGGTTAAAAAACAGGATACAAAGGGTAGGAATAAATGGTTACTTTTCAGAATGAAGAGAGGTAAATATTGGTGACCCCTAGGGATCTGTACTGAGACCAGTACTGTTCAACATATTCATAAATGATCTGGAAAAAGGGATGAACAGTGAGGTCACAAAGTTTGCAGATGATACAAAATTACTTAAGATAGTTAAGTCCAAAGTAGACTAAGAAGATTAATAAAAGGATCTCACAAAACTGGGTGACTGGGCAACAAAAATGGCAGATGAAATTCAGTCTTGATAAATGCAAAGTAATGCATGTTAGAAAACATTATCTAAACTATACATATAAAATGATGGGGTATAAATTAGCTGCTACCACTCAAGAAAGAGATCTTGTAGTCATCGTGGATAGTTCTCTGAAAACATCAACTCAATCAGTGACAGTTGAAAAAGCTACCAGAATGTTAGGAACCTTGAGGAAAGGGATAGAAAATATCATATTGCCTCTATATATAGCCATGGTATGCCCACATCTTGAATATTGCGTGCAGATGTGGTCACCCCATCTCAAAAAAGATATATTGGAATTGGAAAAGGTACAGAAAAGGGCAACAAAATGATCTTTCATACAAAGAGAAATTAAAAAGACTGGGGCTGTAGAGCTTGGAAAAGAGACCACAAAGGGGAGATATGGTAGAGGTCTCTAAAAACTTGAATGGTGTGGAGAAAGTGAATAACACATAACAGAAGAAACAAAAGTCACCCAATAAAATTAATAGGTGGCAGGTTTAAAACAAACACGAGGAAGTACTTTTTCACACAACACAGAGTCAACTTGTGGAACTCATTGCCAAAGGATGTTGTGAAGACTAAAAGGTATAATTGGGCTCAAAAGCAATTAGATAAGTTCATGAAGGATAGGTGCATCAATGGCTATTAGCCAAGATCGTTAGGAATGCAACCTCATGCTCTGAGTGTCCCTAAGCCTCTGACTGCCAGATGCTGGGACTAGACTACGGGGGATAGATCTCTTGATAATTGCCCTGTTCATTCCCTTTCAAGCATCTGCCATTGGCCACTGTCAGAAGACAGGGTACTAGGCTAGATGGACAATTGGTTTCACCAAGTATGGCCATTCTTATGTTCTTATGTAACTGCAGAGAATCTCACATAGTTTCCAGTGAACATTTCTCTAGCAGAACTGGGATGATAGCTCTTATCTTTGGATGATTTGATTAGGGTATTTTACCACAGTTTTGGAGTTTAAATTGTAGGTGTTCAAGATATCAGTGGGGCACCCAGAAATTCTGTAAGTTATTTACCATTCTTGTTTGACTTCTAGAGTCACATTGTCCTCAGTGCAATTAGCCCAGGAGTTGGAGAAATATTCAAAGCCATCCTTTTAGGCAAACGTGCTCCCTGAACTGGCAAGAACTCATAGATTGTAGTTGACGTTATTTCCAAAGTTGCTGGTTGGACAACCTCTCTAGGTTTAAACACTAGGGAAGTATTTCTTGACTGAAGGAATTAAGAAAAATAAAAGACTTGCCAGCCTGTTTGATTTCCATTGATAATTTGTAGCTTGATCCTTGTACTAGTATTGGCTTTAGTTAGCTTTGATACTTTGAAGAAGCAGCATGTTAAGTTCTGAAGAATTTTTTTAGAGGTTTCTCTGTAGATTCACAACAATCTGGTTCCCTCAAAGTGAGCCTCTACTAAATTTATTCTACAATATCCAATGTCTCAGAAATAAATTTATTCTAGCTAAGATATTATAAAGTTAAGTTCTGGAAGAAAACCTTCTCCTGGCATGTGACATCATACATAATCATAGAATCATAGAATATCAGGGTTGGAAGGGACCTCAGGAGGTCATCTAGTCCAAACCCCTGCTCAAAGCAGGACCAATTCCCAACTAAATTATCCCAGACAGGGCTTTGTCAAGCCGGGCCTTAAAGTATAGGACAGTGTGTAACAATCTGGGAGATTTTTGTCTCTTCAGAAGATTTAGATTTCTTTTTCATTGAGAATGAATATTTGACCCAGATCAAAGCAGCTTTGAATACGACTACATTGCTACCCATAAAATGATGGAAACTGATGCAAATAATCTTTTTTTTAAAGATATGTTAGGTGTTTTTTTTTTAAGAAATAGGAAAGAACTTTTTTGTGAACATTAACTTACACAAGGCAAGATTTTTAAAACTGTTTTTATAAGTTTACAAAGTTTGCTTCAAATGCCCAAGAGTAAACAGTTAACTATGATATATCATTTGCATAAGAGTAATAAAATACAAAGTTAAATTTTACACAGGGACCTTAACTATTGTGACGAAGTTCCTCCTCTATCTTGGTGGGTCCTGCTCTTATTGGTGGATTTTCTTGCCTCAGAGATTCACCATGTGGGTTGGGGAACTGCCCAGAGACCTTCCCCTCTGGGAGAACCCACAGTCCAGGTCAATTCGGAGGTTTGGGGGGAACCCGGGCCCGCCCTCCACTCCGGGTTCCAGCCCAGGGCCCTGTGGACTGCAGCTGTCTATAGTGTCTCGTGTAACAGCTGCATAACAGCTACAACTCCCTGGGCTACTTCCCCATGGCCTCCTCCAAACACCTTCCTTATTCTCACCACAGGACCTTCCTCCTGGTGTCTGATAACGCTTGTGCTCCTCAGTCCTCCAGCAGCACACCCTTTCACTCTCAGCTCCTTACGCCTCTTGCTCCCAGCTCCTCACACTCGCACCACAAACTGAAGTGAGCTCCTTTTTAAAGCCCAGGTGCCCTGATTAGCCTGCCTTAATTGATTCTAGCAGCTTCTTCTTAATTGACTCCAGGTGTCCTAATTAGCCTGCCTGCCTTAACTGGTTCTAGCAGGTTCCTGATTACTCTAGTGCAGCCCCTGCTCTGGTCACTCAGGGAACAGAAACCCTGTCTGACCTGGGACTAATAGATCACTCTCCTGTGATACCGAGGTGACCTCCGCTGCTGCCACGTCCCTCGCTCCCTCCGACTCTGGGGGAGCCCCCCCAGCCGGCAGGAAGGGCCAGGGCACAAAGAAAGGTAAAGGCCCCGCCAAGAAGGCCAGGCCCTCCATGGCGGGGGCTGCCCCCACTACCACGGCACCGCCATCGGCCGCGGCATCCCTCCCCGCTGTTCCCTCCACCAGCTCTGTAGGTGTCCCTCCCCCGGCCCCCAGGGCATATGCCCAGGTAGCGGCGGCCCCCCCGCCTGCCGCTGCATCATCATCTCAATGAACCACCGCCTCTGCTACCATCTATAGTGGCCGGGGCCCCTTCCCCACCTTGACTAGGAAGCACGGCGTCCGTTGCCTCCTGGTACCCGCCTCGCCCCACGTGGAAACCTACGTGCGGGCGTTGGCGAGGGTGGTGGGGCTCACGGCCATTGTGGCGGCCTCCAAGATGTACGGAAAGGTCGTCTTCTTCCTAGCATCGGAGGCCGCTGCCCAGGAGGCGGTGGAGAAGGGCCTGGCGGTGGGGGGCGTGTTCGTCCCCCTGGAGCCGCTAGAAGACCTGGGCGCCCGACTGGTCCTGACTTCTGTCCCTCCCTTCCTTCCTAATGCTGCCCTGTTACCTGCCCTCTCTACCCTGGGGAGGCCGATCTCCGTGGTCAGCCCTCTCCCGTTGGGCTGCAAAGACCCCGCCCTCCGTCATGTCCTCTCGTTCCGCCGGCAGGTACAGTTACAACTGCTGCCGGCAGCACGTGACGGTGAGGCGCTTGAGGGGTCCTTCTTGGTCCCCTACCAGGGGGCCCGCTACCGGGTGCATTATTCAACGGGGGAGGCCCGGTGCTACCTCTGCCGGGCGATGGGGCACGTCCGGAGGGACTGCCCCTTGGCCCGGCACAGAGGGGCATCCGGGACCCCCGAGCCCCGGCAGGGCGCCGGCCCCGTCATCGCCGGCGCCCCTGGCTGCCCGGCGCCCGAAGCCGCCCCTCCTCCTTTCCGGCCCAACAACGCTCCCGCTCGGGCCAAAGGGGTATCTCCCCTAGTGTGCCCAGACGAGCAGGAGGGCCCCGCCTCTGCCGCCTGCGATCTGGCGGGGCCTGTGGAGGAGAGTGAGGTAGGGATACCACCGGGCATAGAAAAGAGCATGCCCCAGGGTGGCTCCTCCCTCCTACATGCTGCCTCACCATTGCCTCCCCGAGTCCCTGAGCCTTCGTCCTTGCTCCCTGACCCGACCCCTGTTAGCCAACCCCCGGATGATGCCATGGAGGGCTGGTCCTTAGTACAGGGGAAGCGGGGCAAGCGGAAGGCTCGAGCTCCGCTCCTCCCACCTGATGCGGTAGCCCCCCGGAAGACCAGGAAGGGGGGCACCGATGCCGAGCCTTCCGCTTTGCCCCCTGCCGATTCCAATTCAATGGTGCCGGCTGGGAATGCCGTGGCAGCACTGGAAGGTAATATCGCCCCTCCTCCGGAGTCCCTTCCTATGGAAGCCCCTGCTGGGGCCCCTCTCGCCCCCTTACAATCTGAAGCCCCTGCAAGCACCAAGGCGAGCGTCGCTTTGGGTGCTGGCGGGGAGAACCCTGGGGTGGTGGAAGGTGATCTCCCCTCCATTTATGAGGAGATCGAGGCCCTGGGTCTGACCCCGGTTACCCAGGGGGAGGACGACCCTCTGCCAGGGACTTTCTCGACCGGGTCCTGCGAGAGGGCACGCCCCGCCCACCCTCCACTCCAAGCCCTCCAGACTTTTTCATCGGGCCCCTGCCCCGTGGACCCAACCAGCCCCCTCCCCGTCCATTCGCCATGAGCCGGCTGCACCATCTGCAGCCGGTTCTGTTCCGGACCGCGCCAAGGAAACATCTATACACGCTCGTGCTCCATGTTCTTCATGTCCTCACCCTCGCGTCCCGCCCCGATACGAAGTGGCGGGACCTTCTGCCACCTTTGGAGGGTGAGTAGCCCCGGTGGGACAGCCTTTATTCTGCTCTGATCCCGAAGCCCACCGGGGACATCAGTTGGCGGCTCCTTCACGGAGCCGTGAGCACGGGCGTGTACTTGGCACGGTTTACCCCTATCCCAGACACCTGCCCCTTTTGCGGCGTGAGGGAGACCCTGGCGCATGTTTACCTGGAGTGCGCCAGGCTGCAGCCCCTATTCCGGCTCCTCACGGATATTTTGTTAAGATTTTGGTTGCACTTTTCTCCTCACCTTTTTATTTATGCACTCCCTATCCGTCGCCCCACAAAGTCGCGGGACCTCCTGGTCAACCTCCTTCTGGCCCTAGCGAAAGTGGCCATCTATAAAACCAGAGTGAGGAGGTTGGCCGATGGAGTTTCCTGTGACTGTGGGGCGTATTTCAGGTCCTCCGTTCTTTCACGTATCCGGGCAGAGTTCCTCTGGGCGGCGTCCACTGGCTCCCTTGACGCCTTCGAGGAGCAGTGGGCGCTGTCCGGGGTTCTCTGCTCGGTGTCCCCATCTGGTTCGCTTCGTTTGACCCTTTGACCTCACTCCTGTCCCTGTTTTTTTATTAGTTGTCCCCCGTAATTTTTTGGTCTCCAGGTCCTGTGGACCCCCCCTTAGGCGGGGGGGGGATCCTTTAGCAGTGGGCGGGCTTTACCCGCCCACTTCCTGGATCCCAATAGGTCTGGTCACTCAGGGAACAGAAAACTACTCATCCAGTGACCAGTATATTTACCCTCTACCAGACTCTTGTACCCCACTGGTCTGGGTCTGTCACACTATATAGAGTTGCCAGGCATCCTATTTTCAACCAGAATGCCTGGTCAAAAAGGGACTCTAGTGGCTCTGGTTAGCACCACTAACTGGGCCATTAAAAGTCTGGTTGGTGACATATGGGGGCTAATGCAGGCTCTTTGCCTGCCCTGGCTCTTCACAGCTCCAGGAAGCGGCCAGTGTGTCCCTGTGGCCCCTAGGCACAGGCGCAGCCAGGGAGGCTCCGCGTGTTTCCCCTGCCCCGAGTGCCAGCTCCGTGTCTCCCATTGGCCGGGAACCAAGGCCAATGGGAGCTGCAGGGGCGGTGCCTGTGGGTGAGGGCAGCGCATAGAGCCCCCTGGCAGCCCCTGTACCTAGGAGCCACAGGGACATGCTGACCACTTCCGGGAGCCGCTTGAGGTAAGCGCAGCCTGGAGCCCGCACCCCCTTTCGCACTCTGAACCCCTCGGCCCCAGCACAGAGACCCTCCTGCACCCCAAACCCCTCATCCTCAGCCCCACACCAGAGCCTGCACCCCCTGCCAGTGCCCTCACCCCTTCCCCCTGCACCCCAACCACCCAAGGCCCCCTCCCGCACCTGAATCCCTCATTTCTGGCACCACCCCAGAGCTCGCACACCCAGCTGGAGTCCTCACCCCCTCCCACACTCCAACTCCTTGCCCTAGCCCCAATCCAGTGAAAATGAGAGAGTGAGTAAGGGTGGAGGAGAGTGAGCAACGGAGGGAGGGGAGATGGAGTGAGTGGGGGTGGGGCCTCAGTGGAATGGTCGAGGCCTTGGGGCAGGGCATTCGGTTTTCTGCAAGCAGAAAGTTGGCAACCCTATAAGTATATCTCTTACACACATGCATTATAAATCATATTTACATATAGGTGCAAAATATATATGATGGTAAAAACATACTACGTATATACAATTAAGTGGATAGGAAAAATCTCTTTTAATTAGGGATGGGAAATTTGCTTCAGATCAGATAAACACTCGCAAATTAAAATAAACTCCAAACCATACTTTTTCACTCTTTTTTTTTTTTCATTTTTTAATGTCATTGGCTTCCCATGTTCATCTGGGACTGGAAACAGAAATGTCATACAATAAGAAATGTTCTTCTCGTGTTTCTGACCTGACAGGAAGCAAGAAGTACCAGAAATCTATAAGATCCAGTCAGAGATCCAAACATTTCTATGTGTCACAACCAAATATAGTTAGAAAGCTTTACTTTTTGGGATTTGCTCTTCACTGCCTTTTAGACCAGATTTTTAAAGTTGCGTGGACAACATTTTCATGTGCCTAATTTGTGTGCACAAATACCTGATGTAGGATCTCAAACATAAAGAGCTCTGTGTAAGCTTAAAAGCTTGTCTCTCTCACCAACTGAAGTTGGCCCAATAAAAGATATTGCCTCACCCACCTGGTCTCAGATTCTTTTTGCTTGCTGTGACAATGTCTGAGGACTCAGGGTCAACATTTTCACAACTGAATGCCTAAAGTTAAGCAGACACCTCAAGATGGGGTTTGATTATCAAAGGCAATGGAAGACTTCAATAAAAAGTCAGGAATTAAATCAGGTCCCTAATTTAATGGCCTAAATATAGATTTTTGTGCCTTACTTTAAGAATTTTGGCTTAAGTTACTTTAGGGGCTCATAGGGATATAGTTGTAGAGAATTTTTTGGCACTGAAGTTCCATAATCCCTGGATTTTCACTCCTAAAATGGATGTGTCACCTGACACTGTTGTCTATCTATCTGTAGTGGGGCGGCTTCCCCACTCCCTGAGAGTATGGGCTGCGGCAGGCCAGTGGGCCTGCGCAGACGCACAGCCAATGAGAGAAGGGCTTACTGGGAGCCAATCAGGGCCCAGGTTGGAGACAGCCAATCAGGGCCAGGCTCAGCCCTATAAAAGACTGCACAGGGAGAGAGCAGTCAGTCTGTCCCAGGCCTTCGAGAGGGGAAGGTCTATCTCCAAACTGGGAGACTAGCACCGTGGACAGCGCAGTGCTGGCCAGGCTCAGGGAGCAGAGGGGAGCTCTAGCCTGAGGCCTGCCAGGCTGCAGGCCCTGAGTGGAAGGGCCTAGTGGGTGCAAGGGGCCGTAGGGGAAGCGGCCCAGGGAAGCGGACAGACGAGGGGAGAGTAGGAGGACAG